>NC_132860.1:46286872-46920414 GCF_048164855.1 Canis lupus baileyi
AGACCCCAAGTCCAGGGCACTTTGTGAGGCTCCCCCTACTTCTGAACAGATGGTCAGCAAGTTCAGTCTCATTTGTTCCACTTCTTAGCTCCAAACTAAGGTTACAACTGCCATTATTTCCCCTTTGTCCTGCATCTATTTTGCTTTGAGATTTTTATCTTCCTGCTTTTGTCTTTGACATAATGATCAGGCAATATTTAATTTGGTCTCTGGTTCTCATTTATTTTTCTGGCACTGATCCCAGAGATCAACTCAAAGAAACAACACACAGTCATAATATATCAATGGCCTGATTTCCATCAGAGCTGTCTGACACTAGAGTTCATCATTCCTTTCCTAACCACCCCCTGCCACCCCCCGAAGCACAACATATGGACACAACTTTTGTAGGTCTGCTACCCACTTGCCTGCAATACCAGTTTTACATCATAGAATTAGGCACTGTTAATGCTAAAGATTAAGCAGGTGAGCTCCTCAAAACAGTAAACACACAGTGAGAATTCCATCTGAAATTAATGCTTGCCTGAAGTTCTTTATATAAATAAGAGCATTGTGAGAAATGAGGGAAAATATAGAATCAGTCCCAACACCTACATTTTTGTTTGCCAGTTCTATCTAACAATACTCAACATAAGGGACACCTGGGTGGCTCAGAGGTTGAGTGTTTGCCTTTGGCTCAGAGAGTGATCTCAGAGTCCCAGGATCCAGTCCCGCATTGGGCTCCCTGCATGGAGCCTGCTTCTCTCTCTGCCATTCTCTCTCTCTCTCTCTCTCTCACTCATGAATAAATAAATAAAATTAAAAAAAAAAAAGATTTCTTACAAAAAAAAAGACTCAAAGTAAGACTGTATTTAAAAATATCAGTTGATAGCCATTAATCTGCATTAATCTGAGAACCAACAAACCTATAAATTTAGCTACCCTGAGCTACTTCTTGCAAAAGCACCTCACCAGTTTTCTTTAGGACTCTGGCCAACCCACATTTCAGTTCACAGTTCTCCAATTCTGACTCTTTGTGATTCTGTTAATTGTATGTTTTTCAGAATTCCTGCCTATAACCTGGAGAAAGCAAGCCTTCCTGTTGTGTCATCTCTCACTTTAGATACTATTGATGATGCCCACAGGATTCTCCATAGGGGGGAAAGATAACCGAAAGAAAGCTGTAGAAGGGGGAGAAAAGTGGCAAAATAATGAAGAGAGAAGCTAACATTTATGGAGCATCAACTATATTTTAAGCATGGTGCTAGAGACTTTTAGATCAGTTGTCACATGTAATTGTCATAACTCTAAGAAGAAGCTATTGTCTCAATGAAAACAAACTGAGGTTCAGTGAAAGCAAGTAACCGACTCAGCTAGTAGGTGTTGGCACCAAAATTTAAATCCTAATTTGCCTTGATGTCAAATCTCATGTGGTTTTCATTATGTCTTTTAATGTCTTCACATCTTTTTAGCTACTTTAAAGCAAGCGCTGAGAAATATTTCCTTGGTAGTTAATTAGCTCAACAAATTTAAAGGAAATTTAAATCAGTATGATATGTTTTCTTTGGGCAGCCACTATGAGCTGTTCTAGGCACTGGATATACATACATTATTACTAAAAAGAGTCAATTTCTCTCCCCTCCTTAGAGTTCATGGTCTAGTTGGGAAAGAAAATCTCTTAAGTAAAAAATAACAAGTTGTATAAGAAGAAAGAAGCTAAGAAGATCAAGACAAGGTCTAGAGATTTTTTTTTTAATGTTTGTTTTGTTGAGAAAGTGATATTTAAACAAATACATAAGAATGAGGAATTAACTTTAAAAATATGAGATGTCATTTTAGACATGGAGAACAGCTATGTAAAGGCTTAGAGGTAAGAGAGTGGTAGATTGAATCAACTCCAATATCAAATTGCTCTAAATATTGGTTGTTAAGTACAGCAAGGCATGTGTGAAGAATTTAAATTTGTGTGTATGTGTGTGTGTGTGCTCACCCACACATGCATGTAGAAAAAATTAAAAACTGACCATAAAGATAATTCTTCTTCAAAGTACATTTATCTCAGTTATTTTCCAAGAAGTAATCCATCACCTAAGTCAACCAATAAAATCTCTGAATTAGTTATCATCACGATCAACTACATTACTGATGAGGAAAGTACACAATTCTATGAATGAACAGACACATTCCCTAACTTTAGAAATTTAAAAGCCAATAATTGCCGTTAGGGGTTATGTGAATAAGATACCTACCAGTGAGATGAATGATGAGGAGATTTCCAGAACAGAGTCTGTGGTTCTATAAAGAAACATCCGTGGCCTGGGGAGAATCTGGAAAACATTGACATATTGAATGAATTTAAAAACCAGGTTAATATATTTAAATACTATTCTCAAAAAAAGGATAAATTCTCTCTGAGAGTGATCATCCACTGAGAAGTAAAAACACAGAGAAGGAAACAGAGTTGAGTGTACAAAACTAGGGCAAAATGGACAAGAATGGAGGCATTAAAAGTCTTCAAAATTTGTACATTAAAGGAAAATTCCCATTTCCTGTCCATATGGACTAACAGGAATAGGAATCACCCCCTCCTCACACACACTTGAAACACTTAAAAATATTGACAAAATATACATGTATACATTTTTAAAAAGCTTTTATTCATTTATTCATGAGAGACACAGAAAAGAGGCAGAGACATAGGCAGAGGGAGAAGCAAGCCCCCTGAGGTGAGCCTGATGTGGGACTCGATCTCAGGACCCCGGGATCATGACCTCAGCTGAAGGCAGACGCTCAACCACTGAGCCACCCAGGTGCCCTTACATGTGTGCATCTTTAAGAAGGCACACAAGCATTAGATATTACGCAACAAGGCCACTGATCCCTAAGACACAGTAAATAAATGAGGAAAAACCTACAATGGCCCAAGCTTTACTTCCTGGAGAATGTTTCCAGGCAGAGGAACAGAGAGGGCAAAGCTAAGCAGAGCCCAGTGGTCTCCCTGAGTTATAGCAATGAAACGGAAGGTCTGAGGAAGACAAGACAGTTATAGTTCTCAGAGCAAAGAAAAGAGCATAGAAAGGCACTCCAGAGATCTCCAGAGCCCCCTCCAGGACTCAGCACAGTGTTTATGTACATGCATGTGAGGAATCTATCTAAAACTGAAGAAAGAACCATGAAGAAGGACCAGAGGAAACTGCCTGGGAATTATGCCTATTTTTACCAGTAAGGCTGGAAAAACTCATAATTCATGGGATATGGGGCAAAGTACTCAAGAAAGTTTTTCCTCAAGTAGTGGGGAATACGGGGGGTGGGGGTGAATGGGTGACAGACACTGAGGGGGGCACTTGACGGAATGAACACTGGGTGTTATTCTGTATGTTGGCAAATTGAACACCAATAAAAATAAATTTATTATTAAAAAAAAAAAGTAGTGGGGAATAATTAGCTTCTGACCAACTTCCACCCCGAACCACCTAACAAATCACAAAAGCAAGATTGCAAAAGATCAAATTCTTTACAGAACTTAACTACATCTCAAAGTAGAACTCAAGAAGAACTATTGGGATATAAAAATATTGAGAACCCAACAAGGTAACATTCATATCTGGCATCTAATCAAAGATCACACCAGCCATACAAAGCAGGAAAATATGACCCATAAAGAAAATGCCAACAATCAAAACCAATCTAAAATGATACAAATATTAGAATTATCAGAGAAAGACATTAAAGCAATTTTTACAACTGTATTCCATATGTTCAAAATTTAAGTAAATAGAGATGCTAAAAAGACTCCAATTAAATTGTTTTAAAATTAAGACCTTTTTGGGATCCCTGGGTGGCGCAGTGGTTTAGCGCCTGCCTTTGGCCCAGGGCGCGATCCTGGAGACCCGGGATCGAATCCCACGTCAGGCTCCCAGTGCATGGAGCCTGCTTCTCCCTCTGCCTGTGTCTCTGCCTCTCTCTCTCTCTCTGTGACTATCATAAATAAATAAAAATTAAAAAAAAATAAAAATAAAAAAAATAAAAAATAAAATTAAGACCTTTTTTAGAGCAAGCTATTTATTGGCTGAGTGACATGGAATAAGTTATTTGCTTTCACTGAACTCATGTAAAATGCATTCTATATATAAAAGTGTAGCAGTTTTTATTTGTAAGATCTCAAAACTAGAAACAACTCAAATTTCTATCCACAGGTGAATAAGTAAATTAATTAAGGTATATTCATACAATGGAGTACAACTTCAAAATGAAAAGGAACAAAGTACTCATAAATGCAACATTATGGCTGAATTTCAAAATATTATGCTAAATGAATGAAACCCCACCAAAAGAGCACATACTACATGATTTTGCTAGTATAAAATAACAACAAATGTGCTGAAAGCCAACTAGTGATTGTCTGAGGATAGGAGGTAGGAAGGAGGAGAAGAGATGACCAAGGGGCACAGGAAACTTTTGGGGATGACACATATGTTCACGGTCATAATTGTGATGATGCCTTTATGGGCTTAACATGTCAAAACATTTCAAATACTCCATGGGCATACTTAAAACATGAGCAGTTTCTGCTAAATATGTCTCAATACAGCTATTTAAAAAGGAAGACAAATCTCAATAAACCGAGTTTAGAGAGAATATACCTCAACATAATAAAAACCATATATGACAAACCCACAGCTAACATCATAATCAGTGATAAAAAATGGAGAGCTGTTTCTCAAAATCAGAAGCAAGGCACAGATGTTTACTCTTGCCAGTTGTATTCAAAAGTACTGGAAGTCTTAGTCATAGCAATCAGACACGTAAAAGAAGTAAAAAGCAGACACATTGGTAAGGAGAAAGTAAAACTGGCACTATTTATGGTTTACATAATACTATACATAATAAAACTCTAAAGACTCCACCAAAAAACTGTAAGAAGTAATAAATGAATTCATATCATATATATATAATACATATTCAAATATATACAATGGAGTATTATGCAGCCATAAAAAAAATGACATCTTGCCATTTGCAACAACATGGATGGATTTAGAAAGGATTATGCTAAGTGGAGTGAGTTAGAGAAAGACACATTTCATATACTTTCAATGATATGTGGAATCTATAAAACAAAACAAATGAACAAACAAACAAAAAACAGATACAGACCCATTAATACAGAGAACAAACTGATGGTTTGCCAGAGGGGACGAGGATGGGGAGATGGGCAAAATGGGTGAAGGGGTGTGGGAGATACACACTTCCAGTTATGGAATAAATAAGTCACAGAGATTAAAGGTACAGCATAGGAAATATAGTCAGTGGTATCATATTAGTTTGTATGATGACACACACCACACTTGTGGTGAGGATAGCATAATGTAGAGAGTTGTCAAATCATTATGTTGTGCATCTAAAACTAACGTTTCATTGTATGTCAACTCTACTTCAATACAAGAAAAGAGGCTTATATTAAAGATAAGATTAGGGATATCCTAAGTTCACCTTTTGAATGTACATACACAAAATTAAATGTCTTCAAATTTTGCATCTTTAATGAGAGAAAATATGTGTGCAATGAATGTATCTAATTTACAAAAAGTAGCCATTGTCTTGGCTCTTTAATATTTTGAAGGTTTAAGTTTTAATATATTTCATATTAAATGGTTTCAAGCAGCATGCAATGTTTAGTATTTTATAAAATCACTATTGCTTTTAGATCTTCTAAAACTGATTCGTGATATTTTATTACATTTTTAAAGTTTAGTAGTGGTCTGGACTTATTATTGCCCTTTAACACTTGTTAATGATTAATTGCTTGTGTAGATTCCTGCAAAAGATGTTTCAACAAGGTGATATTTAAAAATATTTAATATTGTAACTGTGTTATAAGAAAACGTCAAACAAGACAATATTCTCATTTGAAAACAAAATAAGTGTAGTTTATTTTAAATTCATTATATTTGTCTTAAAGCCTGAAAAATAGAATTATAATAAATCATGATTTTGACAAACTTAAAATATTGAAACTTAATGTGTTTTAATATACCTCCTCATTATGTACTCCATATTTTTTCAAATGCTTTCTCTTTATAGGAAAAGATGAGCCACTAAAAATTAATTAAGCTATGGCACCTGAGTGGCCCAGTGGGTGGTCCTGCTCTGCCTTCTGCCTGGGTCATGATCCCAGAGTGGCAGATGGAGTTCCAGGTCGGGGTCCCTGCTCACTGGGGAGTCTTCTTCTGTCCGTCCACCAGCTTTTGATGACTCTCTCTCTCAAATAAATAAGATCTTTAAAAAAACTCATGACTCTTTGTATATAAAGTTTTTTCCATACACCTTGGGGTTCTGTATGTGTTGATCACGCACGTCCTGTGTCCCCCAGCTCATTGGACTAGATGATCCAGATAGCCTGTCCTACCCTTTCCCTGTTGTTCACATGTTTCCCTCTCTCTGAATCTGTGCAGGGACTTCTCGAACAAAACCACCCTGAGTCCAGTAACAAAAATAACAGCATAATTTCCACTCACCAAGCACCTTAAAGACAGATCTTACTGTAAAATAATCCTTGGTAAAATATTACCTGAGGAAGTATAAACCACAAGGGAATGGCCCAGAAAATGAAGGCTCTGTGCTATTTATGGAAAACTTCCTGGAGGCCCTGTGGCAGAGCCTCCCTTCAGCCCTGGAAGCAAGGACCGGGACTCTTCCCCTCCTATGGACTGGGCCCCACAACCTCCCAAAACTACTGGGGGCCTCATTTTTTTAAAAAAAGATTTTATTTATTTATTCATGAGAGACACACAGAGAGGCTGAAACATAGAGAAGAGGCTCCCTGTGGAGAGCTGGATGCGGACTCCATGGGATCAGGACCTGAGCAGAAGGTAGATGCTCAACCATTGAGCGCCCTATCCCGCATCTCTTGAGTCCAGTCCAGAGGAAAGGAAACCCTTAAGCACTTTTCCTCACTGAGCATGCGCTGACAGGTGCAGAAGTAACCGGCTCTGGGCAGCTTGGAAGAAAAGAATAAAGGTTAAAAGAAGACAGTAGAAAGAACTGTTTGTAGGAATAGATTGGAGGTAGGTTCCTAATCAACGCAGTCCTTGTAGTATAGTCTGCATGTTTTCCCTGGGCAGCCTTAACATTTTTGCTTTCCTGAAACATATTATTTTTTAACTTGAGAGGATTAATTAGTAACCTTGTTTAAAGTGGCAAATAATTCTAAATGGTTAACGCATATTGGTCATTCTTATCCAAGTAAGAACCACGTTAAATGATCAATTTTCCTGATTCTTGGGAAATATGAAATGCACACTACAGAAAATATTACTATTCCTGAATTCTTGCCATCACAACAGCACTAATAATAAATATTTATTGAGAATTTGGCACTGACCAAATAGTGTGCTAAGCACTTCATGCGGAGTGTCTATTTGATTCTCAAAGCCCTCTGAGCCAGGCACAATCACTAACCCCATCGGAAAGGGGGAAAGGAAATAAAGCTTGGAAGAAATACCAACATACCAATGGCTGGGAAGTTCCAGAGCTGGCACTTCAATCCATATCTTCATTCATTCCTTCCACCACTCTGCCCCAAGCCCTGCAGTGATTCCAATCTCACTCAAAGTAAAAGCCAAGATCTTACAGTCAAGACACACATTTTCCTTGTCCTCTTGACCACGCTCCCTCCAATTCACTCTGTTCCAACTCACAGATCTTGCTGTTTCTCAGACAGGCTAGTGGCTATTCCCTCAGGTGATGGCCTCACAGATATTTGTGCCGTCTGGGCTCTGCTGGGCTCTAAGGGTTGCTCTTCTGAGCCCTGACTGTATGTTCCTGCAATGCTGTTCTCTCAGATATGCACATGGTTTGCTCCTTCACCTCCTGCAGATCTTAGCTCAATATCTTCGTGAAGTTCACATCCCAATCTCAGCCCCTCCTTCTTGCTCTTTTCCTCCATAGCAGTTAGTGCCATTCTAAATAAAAGATTTTAAAATTTATATTAATTTATATTAAAGCATATTTTATTGTATAGAAATATAAATTGTATATGAGCAGTAATATATGTATGTATAGTACAAAGCAAGTTTTAAGTACAAAATAAGAGCATTTTACTTGTAAGCAAAATCACTTAAATAAAACAATTCAAATGTATGTAGTTTACCCATATGCATCTCATTCTTACCATCAGAATAGTGGAAACACTGCACAAAACTAACTCAGCTGTTTTTATTTCACTGCTTGATGCATGGCCAGTCTACCAATGCTCTCTACCTTTAGTTCACTGATGAATAAGGAGGGATGGAAAGAAAAGGAAATATGGACAGCTTACCTTCCTCATTTCTTCTTTGTCATCATTTTTGGTGTAAGTGGTTGGCTAATACCAGGAAGTAAAACAATTAAAAGAGAATATGATAGAGTTCCTTGATAGTTCATGATTCTTAGATCACTGCTAACTTCTTTCTGACTTGAAATTCCAGTTCAAAAGGAAAGCTTGGTTCAAACAGAAAGCTTTCTTGTCAGCTCCCTGGCTTACTGAGTCTTAGATGTCACATACTTACCTTGTACTTCCTCCGAGTCTTGATGAACTCCCATGTATTGTGAGCCCACAAGAATTTTATGCTCATAGGATATTGCAAATTCTGTAGGCAAATGGGACAGCAAGCAGTGAGGGACACACATTCTGTATTTATCTCCCCTGCTCAAGTGCATAGTCCACTGTTCAAACTTTCTGTTACAAAAGTCAAATTCAACAATAAAGTATTAAGAATTTCAACATGGCAATAGCAAAGCTTCTACCCTGATCTAAGTTATCATTATTGTCTTCCTGGAAGACTGCAAAAGCCTCCAAATGGGTCTCTCTGTTTCCATTCTTCCCAGCCTCTGACTTCATTCTAGTCTTCCCATAGCTATTGGATTGGTTGAAAAAATAATAATAAACATTCTCTCTCTCAGGATCCTCTGATTATCTTCTATCCAGGCCTCACACTGGCTCTCTTCTGGTCCTTTGAAAAAGTTCATTCCCATATTAGAGCGTGGGAAGTTGCTATTCTCTCTGCCTTTAGCTTCATGTAATGGTCTCTGTTTCCGCAATTAGTGGTCAGCTCAAAACTGTACCTTCAGTGTTAGTTAAATAAATCATGAAACATCCAAAAAATGGAATACTATACAGAAATTTCAAATTAAAATATAGGTATTGACATGAAAGAATACTCATAACCTATTAAGTGCAAGAAGCAGTTTGTAAAACGTTATATGTATCCTGTTTTTTAAGTGAATGTCAATAAAAAGTACACACACAAAATCCAAAAGCATTACACCAAAACATTAATAGGAATTATTTTTTAGAAGTGGTGTTTTACATGGCTTTCCTTCTTTCCTTTTTTATATTTTATGATTTTTCTACAGTGAATGTGCATATTTCATGTAATTTTTTAAAGTAGGAAATGAATGAAAATTTAATATGATGAGAAGTAAGAGCCTTTCTTGAACCACTTCGGTTAAACTAATTAATCCCCTTCCTATCACTCTTCTTTCCAAAGGGAGTAATCATATATTGATTGTAATAGTAATAATAGTTGTTAATATTAATGAGCACTTGCTTGGTGTCAGGCATCATGTTAGGCACTTTAACCTCAATATTCAATCCTCACACCTAATCCATGGGGTAGGTACTATCATCATTAGCATTGTTATTATTATTTTCCTTTTACAAAATAATAAAGTAAAATATATAAGATATTCAAGGCTTATATTATTTAGACAATTGGCCCAAAGTTGTACAGCCATAAATTGCAGAATGAAAATCAAACCTCTATCTGTCTCCCAAATCTATCCTATGTCATCTCTCCCACTTCCAAGACAGCAATCTTAATTTGGGTTAGCACGTATTCTCTTAATAAACTGAGGGGGGCACTTGATGGGATGAGCACTGGGTGTTATACTATATGTTGTTAAACTGAATTCCAATTAAAAAATATACAAACATTTTTAAAAAATAAATAAAATGAACTGATACCAAATGGAGCAGTTAGAAAACTCTAACCAATGAATGTTAGTCCCCAAATTTTGCTGTACTCAAAGGAATATAGCCAAGTAAAATTATTTAAGACCTTACTAGAATTTCTTGGATACCATAAATAAGATTTAAGTCTGAAGCTACACTTCAACTTTTTTGGTCCTTGCATCCACTCTTCTGATTCCTCCAGACACACCACTTTCCCCCTCCAAGACCTAGGCTAAGTGCCCTTATTTCTTACCTTGTCCTTTCTTCCCCTGGATTTGAAAAAGCCCAGAAGAACTCACCTGGCAACCTGGAGGCCTAGGGAGAGAAATGGATCAAATAAAGTCACAATTCTTCTGACTAGGCAGAAAAAGGTAAACTGGGAACACTCGTTCTATGAATTTTTTCCATCACATAAGGTTACCATCATTATCGTGTAAGAGTTTCTGACTTTTAATATGACCTAAAAGCATCATTTTACTTGGAAGAGCTGGGCACTATGGAACATCCTCTGAACCCTGGATTGTAAAAGGGAAATAGAGACATGAAAGCTGAAGGTAGAACTGCCTTCACAGAGGAAATATAACTGGAGTTAGATCTTGGCAGTTAAGTGACATTTAGGATAAGCCCAGAGTGAAAGGAGGGCTTCTAGAAGAACAAAGGTACCAACATGGCAATAGACTTAAGATGGGCATGAACAGATGCTAGGTTACCTGCCTTAGTGGAGTTTCTACAAAAAAACCAAAAGATAGGAGATGGGATTCATTCTTTTCTCTGGGCACAGAGCTGAGGGGCCCAGTAAGCATTATCTTGGAAAAAGATGAACTTGTCTTTCATGTTCTTCTAAATTTGTTCTCATTTTAGAAAACTAAAACTGGCTCCAAGCCCATTGATTTTTGCCTAGAAAAATAATAATTGGATACTTATCCAGACTTTTAGTCACAGCTAAACAGCCAAGTGGAGAGTGGATAGAGAAAACATTTTAAAAATGGTTTTAAAAGCTACTTTGGGAACTAATGAGTTTCCTTGAAACGAGTGAGCAGTCCACGTGGCTTTATTTAACAGTGATTTTTTTTTTAAGATTTTATTTATTTATTCACGAGAGACACAGACAGAGAGAGGCAGAGACACAGGCAGAGGGAGAAGCAGGCTCCATGCAGGGAGCCTGATGGGGGACTGGATCCTGGTCTCCAGGGTCATGCCCTGGACTGAAGGCGGCGCTAAACCGCTAAGCCATGGGGGCTGCCCTGACAGTGATTTTTTGATGTGGCTTTTTCCTCATCCCTTTTCGCAGTAATTTTCAAGTTCACATTAATACAGTGAACAAACCTCAAAACAAAAACAATTTTGGGATTGTTCAAAAGAGCTACAACTGGGGTGCCTGGGTGGCTCAGTCAGTTAAACATCCCACTCTTGGTTTTGGCTCAGGTCATGATCTCAGGGTGGTGGGATCAAGCCCCACGTCGGGCTCTGAGCTAGGCAGGGAGCCTGCTTGGGGTTCTCTCTCTGCCCCTCCTGTCACTCACATGCTCTCTCTTTCTCAAAAAAAAAAAAAAAAAAAAAAAAAAAAAAAAAGCTACAATCAACAGAAATACTCCTATCTGCCTGCTATTGAATAGCCTCCTTTCAAAATATTTTTAAAATTTCCCTAATGCTTATAGGTTATCCCTAAGTATATACTCTTCCTAATCTTATGTAATAATTTCCCCAACAAATCCAAAACTGTTTTCACAAACTCTAACTCTGGTTCTTCCAAGTACAATGGACCCAATGTCATTACATACTTTTTCTTTCACTTCCCTTTATTCTTGACCAGCAATTCTCCTAACCCATTTCATACCTGAGGCTTCAGTACTGTTGTTATTTCTTAGAGCCTTAATCTTTTTATTTTTTAGGACTCTGTTATCTTTCTTGATTTCTAGCTTCCTCACTGTTTTCCCAGAGTTTTCCTCATTCCCTTCTTCAGCAAGTTTACCCCACATTTTCATTTTTGTCACAAATAGGTGGTTTCTTCTCCTATCACTTTACATGAAGGCCTTTACTTTTAGCTATAGACCAGAGAGTAGGTCTTCTAGAAGAAACAAAGAAGAATCATCTGAGGGGGTTGGAGGAGAGGACTAGAAAAGGCACTGTTAGCTCCAATGCTACAGGGAAAGGACTCATGAATGTAGTCTTCCCAGGGTGAGCTGACATCAGCACCATGAGCAGCACTTAGCAAATCTTACCAGAGGCCTGACTCAGGTTTTACAGGACTATTTTAATTCAGGAGGAGACAACTCTATGACGAAACCCTACATGTGGTTATTTGCTTTCAAATGTTGTTGGTAGTATTTTTAATGTTCTGTTTTGTGATGAACTTACAAGATTTCCCTTTTTCTTTCCTCTGGTTCTGAATGCTTAGTGTAATAGGCTACACTGGTGCAAACTAAAAGGAAACACGTCTTGAATTTATTTTGTTCCCAGTGACCCCTCAAAATTAAGCCAAAGTATTCTCTGAGAAATCAAATATAGGTTGTAAACTAATGAATCATCAAGGGGACCTAAGTATGATGATCTGTCTGATAACTAGAATCCAAAAGAATGCTTTTATGTTTAGTTAAGCTTGAAAAGATCACAACTGACCTGTGACAAGAAAAAAATAAGACCCTACTAAGTTCAGATTTTATAATTTATAATTATAATTTGTATATAAATAAGCAAACTATACTTACAAATGTTATCTCAGCCATAAGTATGATGATTTTTTTTTAGAAAATACGTAAAATAGTGATTTCCTTGTTTACAAAACACCCAAGATAGTGAGCAGCTATTATTACAATTACTGAAACTGAGACGCTTCACCTTTAATGGCATGGTAATAATTTATGCAGAATTTTTAAGGATCAGTCCTCATGCTGGAATAGCTGGAGAGATCTATTGTGCAGCCAAAGCCATGCTGGTGATATCATGTTGAAGAATAAATTCCATTCAATCATGCGCAAAAGCCCCCATCACTGAGGAGCAAGAATTGGAATCTTCTATGTGGAATCAGTATCTACAAAGCCTTCTCAGAATATCTAAGGCTTGCAGCTGGTAACAAAGAAGATCTCTTCCTGGCAGGCCAGGAGTCTCCTTGAATTGGGGATCCCTCCACAAGGAGGAATCCATTCGCAATTATAGTATTGCAGGTAAAACCTGGTGAATACTAACTTTTTAGTTTCAGTTTCCTAGCCTCAGAATAGATAGGTTAATAAAAGTGGTAGAAAAAAAAATCTCTGAAATGATAAAGGCTATCGAAACTCTAATTCCAGGTTCTAGGTAACCTCCAGACAGAAATCAACGGGGTGAATTTCTCTCCAGTTTTGCTGACAATTCAACAAAAAGACAATACTTCTTGCTGCACTTAATGTAAGTGAATCAGGCCAAATAGAATCTATATAATGTGAAGACATAGTTTCTGAGACTACATGTAATAACTGCCACTGAATTTATATAATATAAATTATTGTACCATTAAGGTATGAGTCATGGCGATACGTGTTTGCTATATACTAAGTCAATGTCTAATTTTAATTACCTCTGAAAACTATAGAAGGCAGTTAGCTAAGCAACAAGTACAATTACTCTTAGCACACAAATATATGAGATCAACTCTTTTCTATGTGTAAGGACATGTGTGCAAGCATTATCTACAATAATATCCTGTTTATTTATGATGACAGAGGCAATGTTGAGAAAAATTTATCCAGAACTTGAAAATAAGGGGAAAAGATGATTGTGTGATCTTTTAATGTCATATTAAGGCCTATCTGAGATTCATGTGAGTCTCTTGAGAAAAGTCACTTTGACTAACAATTGATTAGGATATATATGTTTTTTCCCTAACTTTAGTAATCTTATTTCACTCCCTATTTCCACTGACTGTATAAGTCTCAGTTTCTCACACCCTCGTTGAACTAGATTTGTCATTCTGATGGTCCCTCCATTAATCACTTAAATGAAACTTTGACACATGCCTAATACCTTTCTTTTTTTTCCTTTTCTTTTTTTTTTTATTGTACTAAGAGCACTCAACGTGAAATCTATCCTCAACAAAATTTTAAGTGTTCAATACAGTATTGTTAATGATAGACAAATTATTTTACAACAGATGTTGAGAATTTACTCATCTTGGATAACTGAAGCTATATGTCAATTGAATAGCCACTCTATACTTTTTCCTCCTCTCAGGCCCTGGCAACCACCATTCTAGTCTCTGCTTCTTTGAGTTTGATTATTTAGGTGTTGTTGTTGTTGATGTTGTTGTTGTTGTTGTTGTTGTTTTTATCTAACTTCAAAGTCTGGAGTAGACTTTCTTTCTTTCCTTCTTTGACAGAGAATGAGAGAGAGAGAAAGCACACAAGCAGGCGGAGCAGCAGGAAGAAGGAGGAAGAAGCAGGCTCCTCGCTGAGCAGAGAGCCTGACATGGGGCTCAATCCCAGGACTCCAGGATCATGACCAGAGCTGAAGGCAGCTGCTTAACTGACTGAGCTACCCAGAAGCCCCTGAGTTTGACTATTTTGGATATCTCACATCACATAAGTAGAATCATGCAATACTTCTACTTCTGTGACTGGTTTATTTCACAGAGCACAACTTCCTCCAGGTTCATCCATGTTGTCACATATGTCAGGATTTCCTTCTTTTTTTAAGGTTGAACAATATCCCACTGTATGGATATAGCAGATTTTTTAACCCATTAATCCGCTGCTAGACATTTAAAAGGTTGTTTCCACATATTGGCTATTGTGAGTGATGCTGCAGTGAACATGGAAGGGCAAAGGTCTTTTCAAGACCCTGATTTCAATTCTTTTGGATAAATACCCAGAAGTGGATATTATGGTATTGTTTGATAGTTCTATTTTTAATTTCTTGATGAATCTCCATACTGTTTTCCACTGTTTTCCAAACTGTTGATCACCATTTTGCCTTCCCACCAACAGTGCACAAGGGTTCCGGTTTCTCCACATCCTCACCAACCCTTATTTTTTTATATAGGCATTTCATAGTTGCAGGTCTCAAGTTTAGGTCTTTGGGGATCCCTGGGTGGCTCAGCGGTTTAGCGCCTGCCTTCAGCCCAGGGTGTGATCCTGGAGTCCCGAGATCAAGTCCTACATCAGGCTCCCTGCATGGAGCCTGCTTCTCCTTCTGCCTGTGTCTCTGCCTCTCTCTCTCTCTCTCTCTCTCTGTCTCTCATGAATAAATAAGTAAAATATTTTTTTAAAAAAGTTTAGGTCTTTAATCCATTTTGAATTGATTTTTGTGTATGGTATAGCATGAGGGTGTAATTTTATTCTTTTGCATGTGAATGCATAGTTTTCCCAACATCACTTGTTGAAGAGACTCTCCTTCCTCAATTGTGTATTCATAGCACACTGCTGAAGATCAGTTAATCATATATGCAGTGGGTTTATTTTTGGATTCTCTATTCCATTCTATTGGTCTATATGTCTATCTTTATGCTAATACTATGTTGCTTTAATTATTGTTGCTATGGTGTGATGCCTCTAATTCTGTTCTTTTTCAAGAGTGTTTTGGCGATTCAGGGTTCTTTTGGGTTCCATATAAATTTAAATTTTCTTTTCTATTTTTGTAAAACATGCCCTTGGGATTTTGATAGGGATTTCCTTGAATCTGTCAGCTGCTTTGGGTAGTTTGAACATTTTAACAACATTAAGTCATAAAACTATAAACACAGGATGTTTCTTCAGTTGTGTATTTTTAGATTTCATTCATTAATGTTTTATAGTTTTTAACATACAAGTTTTTCATCCCCTTGGGAAAATGTTTTCCTTTTTTATGCTATCATAAATGGGGTTTTTTAATTAATTTCCTTTTCAGAACTCCCATAAATTTCCCAGCAAAAACCTTACAGATCAGAGGGAGTTATATCATATATTTAAAGTTCTGACAGGAAAAAAAAAAAAAACCTACCACCAATAATACTATACCCAGCCAAATTCTCCTTCAAAAATGAAGAAGAGATAAAGACTTTCCCAGACAAGTAAGAGCTGAGGGAGTTCATCACCACTAGACCTATCTCATAAGAAAAGAAGTTCTCCAAGGTGAAACAAAAGGATGCTAAACAGAAACCTGAAGCATATGAAAGTATAAAACTCACTGGTAAAGGTAAATATATACACAAATACAGAATACTGTTAATACTGTAATAGCAGTGTGTAAATCACTTTGAATTCTAGTATAAAAGTTAAAAGAAAATTATTTAAAATAACTGTAAGTTTTAAAATATGCTAATGGTACACAATATGAAAAGATGTCAGATGTCAGCTGTGACATTAATAACACAGAGGGTGGGGAGAAGTAAAAGTGAAGCATTATTATATGCAATTGAAGTTATCAGCTTAAAATAGACTGTTATGTTTTATGTAAATCCCATGGGAACCACAAAGAAAATAACTTTTTTTAAGAGAAGTTTGTATTTAATAATTTAAAAATTATTATTTTTCACCTTTGAATTCATGTACCATTTTCTGTCTATACTTCTAACTTGGCATTTAGGATGTAGCACATGTCTTTATTAGTCCCTTATTTATTTGTTCCTAATAGCTCATCTGTCATTTACATCCTAAACTTCTTAAAGGCAAGACCACCCATATCTTATATGTCCCTATACACCTCAGCTTCATGTGAACTCTCTTAAGTCTTATATCCATTTGTCACACCCCATAGATCAAGAGGAACAAATTTTTGCTCAAAGAAAGGATTAAAAGAATGCAATTAATTATAGAAATACATGTGTCTTGATCCTGGAAAACTGCTGACATCTCACTACCAGCCTTTTCATATAGTTTCTCAATAGTTTGAAATACTCTTTCACTACCTCTTCTTACCAGAATTACTCCTACTTGCCCATAGGTCAGACAGTAAGATTCAAAATTGCCAGTTTCTCTGGGAAGTCTTTCTTAAACTGCTCAGACTAACTTAATGCTCTCACTGTACCCCATATATTCTCCATCAGAATACTTACAACATCTTTTTAAAAGTAATAGTCTGTTCAGTTGTTGGCTCCTTGAAGTCAGAACTGCGTCTGTGTTGCTCTTTAATCCCAATGGCTCAGTGTTGTGCAATAAGCACTCAACTCAGGTTTGCTGAATAAGTGGTATATCCTGGTCTCTATTTCCCTCTGCAACATACACTATTTTTCTCTTGCTACCAACTAACTTAACCTTTTCATCCTTTCCCTATAGTTTTTACTGAACTCACAGACTGTGCTGCCTTATAAAATCAACTTTGCCAGTATCCTAATTCTTCTGCTGCTGCTTACAGCTCCCCTTCCCCAGTCTCCTTTGACCCTGACCTTCCTTCATTACTATTTCCTACCTACACTCCCAGCTTTGGATCCTGATTCTAATAATATTCTGGGGCAAATTCCAGGTCAGGAGAATCTGGTTTGTCCATCTACACTTCTCATTAGGCCAGATTATGGATTTGTTGCATCTAGCTATGGCAAGAGCAGGATTACATAGAATTAAATATGGCTAAATTCCCCCTTTAGCAGGAAGCATATTTTCTTAGAAAGTGATATGAGTGTAGAAACTGTCATGATTGAAATGTATTGCACAACTGATTATGAAGGATAAAAATATATTTTTGGCCAGTTGTTTCTAAAAATGCATAATTTGAGATATTAAAAAATCAGATACTTTATCCTCACAATGTACATTCCGGAGGTGGCAAAACAAGCACTGCCTTCCTTTTAGCACCTTAGGAAACTAGCACAGAGAATTTGACTGGCTAGCTAAAGATGGTACAGTTAGTCAGAAATCTGTTTACCATGAGGGGGAAGGGGCCTTAACCTGGGTTCTTGCCTGCTGGGGCCTCTTCCATGTTCTCATCAGGTTCCCTTTCACCTCTCAGTACCCAGTATGCCTCAGAAGAGTTCCATTATCATAAACTTTATGGAGAAGAGAAGAAGCAAATGGGGTAGAATGGAGATTACTGATTGGGAGTCATAAATGTTTGGCTTCAGATGTCTGTGGTTAGCCTCAAGTAATACAATCCAATTCTTCCTACTCCCTTTGCACTCAGTAATGAATAACCAAGGCTATTAAGATTGAACAGAAATTTCTTTGCATTTATTTTTCTTTTGACCATGAAAAGTCTCATTGGGGTGTTGCCATGGAGACCATGATGTCATAAGCAACACAATGTACTGCACTGAACCCCCAGAGAATCAAAGACAGGGCTTGATGGAAGCATTTTCTGGGCTGGTTTATTGCACTTAACAAGAAAATGGAAATCTGACTTGAGAGAGAAAAACATTTCTAAACATTGCACACTGCTGGGGGTTAGTTGATGTGGTCACTGAAAACTCCACAGAAGAAAGTGTCTCTAGAGTTCAGACACACTAAAAGGTCAGAGCAAGGGGGTGAACAGAGTATGTGACCAAATTGGCTGTACTTCGGACAGACTGTTCCCAAGCTGAGATGGTCCAATTTTGGGTTACATAGCAAAATCTCTCTACTGAATTTTTTTAGTCATATTGAAAATTCACTGTGGGATTCAATAGAAACAAGGAACTCTGAGACTCAGTAAATCAGAATAGGTGGGGCTTAGCAGAATTTTGTACACACAAGTCCACATGAGTTATAGTCTTCTTCAATGTCAAGTGTAGGACACTTTTTCATGTGCTTTCCAATAATTCCAATTCCTTTCCTTTATACACAGTCCTTGCCACCCACGTTATTTTCTGGCTCACCATCAGAGGTGAGATTTTTGTTTTGTTTGTTTTTGGTTTTTTGCTCCAGTCATTATACAGACCACAACTTTCCACAGGAGGGAAAAACAAAACAAAAAGCACAATTCTAACGGAAAAAGAAGGATGACGAAAACAAAAGGGACCTGAGGACAGATCACTGGGAGTGATAGAATTGAAAAGCGGCAGGCCTGATTACTAAAATAGATGTTGAAAGTGATAGATGTATATGAGGAGCAGGTACATACCTGTCAGAGAACCAGAATGTTCCTGATCTATTCTGAGATTTTCTCAGATATATGGAGTGGTACTAACTTTCAAATGTAATAATTTCAACATCATTTGAGTTCCTGAAATTCTACATGGAATGGATTTGAAAGCATACGGGATTATACCAAAGTAGATTTGCTGTAATAAAGAACTCCCTTTGTGAAGACATGTTCATTTCTTACCTGTTTTTTTTTTTTTTTGGATGGGGAGTGAAATTCATATAACAAAATTTTTCACTCTTAAGTGAACAATCAGCAGCATTCAGTACAGTCACAAACAATGTTGTACAAACATCACCTCTACTAAGTTCCAAAACATTTTTATTACCCTCAAAATAAAGCCTTGTATCCATTAAGCTGTTCAATCCTCCCTCCTTCCAGCTCCTGGCAACTACCAATCTACTTTCTGTTTCTATGTATTTACTTTTTCTGGATATTTCATATAAATGGAAACATACAGTATGTATGTAACATACAGTATGTAATTCTGTCTGGCATCTTTCACTTAGCATAATGTTTTTGAAGTTCATCTTCATTATAGCACGGATCAACACTTCATTCCTTTTGTGGCTGAATAATATTTCATAATATGTATAAACCACAATTTGTTCATCCATCCATTCATTTATGGACATTTGGATTGTGTCTACTTCTTAGCTATTATGAGCAGCACTGCTATGAACATTCATGTGCATGTACTTGTTTGAGTCTCTGCTTTCTGTTCTATGGGTCTATATCTAGGAGTGGAATTGCTGGGTCATGTGATAATTCTGTGTCTAACTTTTTGAGAAATTGCCAAACTGGTTTTCACAGTGATTGAGCCATTTTGCATTCCCATTAGCAATGCATGACGATTCCAGTTTCTCCACACCTTCACCAACATTTGCTGTTTTCCACTTCTTATAGCCATCCAAGTGAGTGTGGAGTGATAAGTCTTTGTAGTTTCCACTTGCATATCCCTAATAAATAATGATGTTGACCATCTTTTCATATTAGCCATTTGTATATCTTTTTTGGCGATAAGTCTATTCATATTCTTTTATCTTATTGAAGTTCTACATCACCTGCTTGTTTTTTTAAATCTCTACTGAACATCCAGAATAAAAGATCTCCTTGTCATCTCCTAGAAGTGCACACTTTCCTCTTCCCACAGCCTTTTAGTTTTACTCTTTAATAACTAAGTAACTGGTGTCAAACCATGCAAAGAATAGGGATCAATCAGCAAAATTATTCTTGGGTGTGCCTTGAGAAGGAAAGAAATGATTCTACTACTCCCTCCTGCTTTTTAGGTTTCTGTGCAAGTCATTCATCCATGTTCAAATCCTTGCTATCTGGGCATCTTTCTTATTAGATGAGGTCATGAAATTCAGTTTCAATTTCTACACCTTTGAATATTGGTGCTGGTTTTCATAGAAAAATTCTCTCATTGAACATTGAGGCAAAGGAGGTCAGAGAATCAATAGTTGCCTAAAATTATATAACTATTACTAGCAAGCTAGGCCTAGAATCTAGACCTCCTAATTCCTTTATCTGTGTTTATTTTACTACACATCTCTGCCTCTACCCAGTATCAGGAAGAAGTAAAAGGGCAGGAAAAGTCTTCACTGGAGAGTGTTGGTAAAAAGTGAGAAAAACAAGAATTATCTTTAATGTCATTATTCTTCAAGAGTTACTGGCAGGGGGCAAGAGGTGACTGTGAGGATTAAACAGAATTTTTGCAGTTTCATGGGTTTTCCACAGGAATGCCTTGATGAACTCCAACTGTTTCATCATCTGAGCATGTTGCGATTTTTTTTCCTGCTCACTGTTTATTGCATGCATACAACATAGAAAGGGATGGTGTATTCTGCTGCCTCACTGCCTTCACTGCAGTTGAACCAATAACTTCTCATTGCAGATATGGCGCTTGTGGGTAATACTTTCTGCCAGCTGAAACCTGTAGCTAAAAAACACAAGGCAGGCCATAGAGAAACAATGAGAACAATAGTTTCCCTCCTTCTCTTTTTTCAAAGCAGAAGAGAAGACCACTCCCTATGCGGTTGTTGCCAGAGAGGCCCTTATCCCCTCAGCAACCATTCTGAGTAAGGCCCAGAAGAGCACAGACCAGGGAGTCAAATAAGTCAGTGTTTGGTTCTCAGCTAGGCTAGCGACTAGGCATTTGACCTGGGACAAGTCACTCAAACTCCATGAGCTTCACTTTCCCCCCTACAAAAGGGGAATGGCAATATATACCAACTCTTATAAAAATTAGATATTGCAAGTAAAATACTGTGTACTGTAAATATGTATGTACATATACACACAGTGTCTAGAACATAGTATATAACAATAGTGGTGATTCTTCTTTCACTTCCTTTTGCTTCAGCCCCTGCCCTCCTGACCAACCTGAGTGGACAGCACACCTGAGCTCTAAGTACGCGATATGAAGGACTCACACAGCCTGGCCTGGATTATCTGGACCACAAGAGTACAGCTCCTCCCCAACTTGGCCTGAATCCTGATAAAGCTACTTTCTAGTCCTCATCTGCCATGACCCAGCAGCAAAAAATGACTAAACCAACTCTTCCCTTGCCCAGACTTAGTTTAATCACAGTCCCATTGGACTTGTGAACTTTCACTCCACTGGTCATGGAAAGCATTTGCTTTTGTCAGGTAAGTGAAAACCTACCTATCAATAACAAATCGGAAGAGTTTCCCTAATTGCATTCCACAGTTTGGTATTTAACTCTAGATTGTCTATTATTTTGTATCTTATCTTCAGGATTCCCATTTCATCACCTTAAGTCAGACAGTAAACTCCCCAGAAGGAAGAGATGCCTTACATCACAATAATCTCACATCATGCCTAACACAGTATGCTCAAGAACCACTTCTTTACTTCACTGAGAGCCAATTTGGGTAGAAATCAAATGTACCCCAAACTAAAAGAATTCATTAGATAGTGGCAAAAATTGAAGATCAAGCTGTAAAGACAGACTTAGTCCAAATAGGTAGGACTGGATAGGTTTTTAACTTGTAGGTGAAGGAAATAACATTAAGGAGTCAAATGAAAAGAAGCAGAAGCTTATCTTTCCTGAAATCCTGGCAACCCACAGGTGTCCTCCACAGAACTCTTTAGTGCTTCCTGTCTATGGCCATGATTTGTCATAAGCTCATTAGACTAGTTATCATTTTATACATATGTACCTTAGCCTTGAGCCATTGGAGACCAAGAACCATATCCTTTCAATCTTTGCAACCCTGCATGTCTAGCACAGGGCTGGCCACATTCTGAGTGCTCAATAAAAGAGGTAGTTGATGGTGGTTGGTATATTCTATCCTTGAAGTTGAGGTGACATTAAGAGATATGCCCATCAGGGCTTGGAAATAAGGCTTCTCTCTGGAGGTTATACCAGTAAATCAGAATTTTTTTTTAGATTTATTTATTTATTCATGAGAGAGAGAGGCAGAGAGAGAAGCAGGCCCCACTCAGGAAACCCAATGTGTGACTCGATTCCTGGACTCAGGATCACACCCTGAGCCAAAGGCAAACAGTCAACCACTGAGCCACCCAGGCATCCCAGTAAATCAGTTCTTAATAGGATCTGATCTGTTATCTCTAGAAAACACTGTAATACATTATGCTCTGCAAGCAAAAGATCAGGGACAGGCAATGAATAACTGCATTTATGGGGGGAAATGAAAAAAAAACTGAAGCCTAATCAATGCTATTATTTTTATTTGTCTTAAGAAGACAATGTGGGCACAAAAAAGGATGGTGCACATGGAGCCTAGAAAGAGGAAGCCCAAAGAGTGAGCCCTTGTCAATGTTAGTCCCATGTAGTTCTGAGCAGAGAAACTGTCAATCTTCCAGAATGTTCTGGAATGGTGGTGTCACCTGAATGTTCTCTGACATGGTGGTGTCACTGTTCTTTGAGCTGCTCTAGGGCCTGAACTAGAGTACCTCAGTTTTTATCACTGAGCTGTCATGCAAGAAGAGGCTGTCTAGTTTATCATGATGTCCTCACCATCTATCATGGTGCCTGGCATGTGACAGATAAATATATATTGAATTAATAACTATTTCTTAGTTTTTAAATATTAAAACTTTACTCTCCGTTAGGGTAACTTGAAATAAAAACTCATATCTATCTATCTATCTATCTATCTATCTATCTATCTATCTGAACCTCTGGATGATTACAGTATTTTGTCATTTCTGAGAAGAGATGTGTATATCTTCATGCTTCTTTGTTTATAACATTTGGAAGTATCTTATAATTGAGCATATTTAATATAGTACTGGTTTTTCAAAAACTGGTTGTTCTGCAAAAAAAGTAATTAATTCATGGTGTAATCTATCAGTAATATTTAAAAATTATAGAAATATAGTAACTCAATTTCTTTTGTATCAGGAATAGGGGGCATAGATGATAGCCCTATAAAATCCAGAAGCTAGAAATAAATAGCTACTTTAGCAATGAATAATTCAAATTCTGATTTATATATCCACCTCTAAGAGTTATAGTATCCTGATTAGGCCCCAAGAGCTGATCCAATCTGAGGCACCAAGCACACTGAGTCCTTAGTGACACAGTCCGTTTCCCCCAGTGACCAGTGAGGCCTCTTTGGCCACTCCAGCTTCTTCCTTCCTTCCTTTGATAGTTAGCAAGCACCAATGGCTTTGGAGAGAGCAGCTCCAGGAGGAATGAAACAGAAGTAGGGAGTAGAGTACAGTTCTATAGACAACTCCTTCAAGAAACTTGGTCTGTAGAGGAAAAGAAGCAATACAGACGTAAAGAAAAAGCAAAGTAGACAACAAAAGTTTTTAAGTTACAGATTTAGGATCATATTGATAGGTTGACAGGGGAAAACAACAGAGAAGAGTACATTGACAATAGCAAGAGAAAGGGTGCATTTATGAGCAAGCATATTGCCACTATCAAGTCTTCTCTAAGCAGCCCTACCAAGTAACCCCAAACTAGGTGACAGGCACTGCTTCTTCCACAAGACACTTTGTACACCCTGTTGTAGCATCTATCATACCAAATTAAAATTCTCTATCTGTGGATTTCCTCATCTCATACACTGGATGCCACCTGATGAGCTTACTGTTGCTGCCATTACAAATGCCCATAAAATAACAAAAATGTATAGTCTCACAGTACCAGGTGTCAGAAGTCCAATAGGGATCTTATGGGTCTAAAATCAAGGTGTGGTAAAATTGTGTTCCTTCTGGAGGCTCTTAGGGAGAATCCATTTCCTCAGCAATTCCAGCTTCTAGAGGCTGCCCACATTTCTTGAGTTATGGCCCCTTCCTCCAGTCACTAAGACCTCTGCTTCCATTATCACAACCTCTTCTCTCTGACTCTGATTTTACTACCTCCCTCTTTCTTTTATAAGGACCCTTGTAATTACAGTAGAAATAGACCCACCAGATAATCCAGAATAATCTTCCCATTTTAAGATCCTTACCTTAATCACATCTACAAATCTCTTTTGCTATGCAAAGTAACATATTCACAGATTGGGAGGTATAGGACTTAGAATTTGGGGGGACCTCACTCTGTCTACCACACCCTGTAGAGCAGGTTCTATGTTAACCATCCCTGTCTCCCAAATGCCTGGATAACAGTATATGCTCAATAAATGTCAGTCCTCCTTTCTGTCTACACTTTATACACTGCTCTCACTTATTCTTTTATTCAGTTTGCACAACTACCCTACTGAGAAGAAGATGTTGTTATTTAGAAGAAAGTTTACTAGATTAGAAATATGAGGTCTAGGTTATTAGTCCTAGGCTCCCCATTTCCAAATGAGTAAAGTGAGGCTCAGACCTTTAAATTACTACATCATACCCAACCAGTAAGTCTAGGATTTGAAGCCCACTTTCTTTTCATCTTAGTGCACTGTATTATCAGCTTACAAGTAGGTTGTTTTACTCTACTGTGAAGGCAGGTCAAGACCCTGATCAGCATCTTACACTAGTTAGGTGGGTTAGATGGAGTAATATTTGTAACAGTCTTGACTACCCCAGAGATTTTATATGTGGATTTACTTGGTCAGGAACCTTAAAGAAGTTAGGCTTTGTTCTTACCGAGTACTTTTCCTTTTACCCATTTGATTTCCAACTGTTTATTTCCTAAGGAAAGAATAATCCATGAACTTTGGGACCTTCTGGTGCCAAACATAGGCCACACTTCCCTGTATTGTACTGTCTGTGTAATTCTTGACATTGGCACAAGCCTCCATCCAGATGAAGCTGTTTTATGTCCTCTCTGGAAATTTCCTCTGGTGCTCAGGCTGCCTGTGGTTGGTTGTGCTGGTTCACAGGTAGGAATTCTGGCTGAGGTCACCATTGCACTTTCCAGCTCTTTAAAGTTTTGAAGGCATGTCCACATATCTTCCCAGACAAAACTCCCACCTTTGTTCCTTCTTTCTTTTCACTATAAATCCACTTTGAAGTTTGAATCTTCCAGGAAATCCATTCAATGCCATTCTAAACCAACAAATAGATGAAATTTAAACCAGGCACCTGAGACCACTTATTTTTATATCCATATATATGACTCTGGCCTTCAAATCATTTCCAAACTTTAGTTTATCCTACTTTTAATAGAATATTCTATTAACTATTCTCCAGTGCCTAAAAACTTCAAATGTTTAGGATGATCTTCAAATATTTTTGTCATTGTGACCTCTCTACAAATTTGGCCTTTTTCCTCCTGCATTTCTTGTATCATTATTCTACTTTCCATCTACTTTCTTCCCAAAGTTGAGGGATTTAATTATTTTTTTCACCTCTATAGTGAATGTCCGTTGTTTTGCCTGCTAATAATCTCTTTTTCCCTTTACAAGTAACTCTTTTTGGGGGGATAACTGCTTTTGCCTCTCAAAAAACATTGTGATTCTGAGGGAGCTGCCAATTACAGTTGCTCCCCTACACACACATACACGTACATACACACACCCCTTGCTACAGGAATGGGCAAATGACAAGGGCCAAGCCAGGTACAGCCCAATTATAGCAATGTGATAGCCTCATGACCTTAGTTGAGCAAATCTGATTCTTTCACTGTGATTTTTATGCACTGAAGTAATTAGGGAAAGATCCATCTGTTCTTCTATGGTCACTGGGCAGCTGGGAAGATTTCCCTTAAGCCAGGGGCCTGGAACAAAGAACAAATCATATGGGCTACGTTGGTCCATTTACATGGGGAAAATTTATCTACTATAGGAGAGAAGAGCACCAGATACAAAAAATATGCAAAGAAAGAATCCTGGTATCCAGGCGACTTGAAAGCCAGTTGTACCTCATTCTTTCTAGCTCCTGAACTGATGAATCCCTTGTTTCCTTAAGTTAATTTTAGTTAGGATTTCATTACTTACAATCAAGAAGTTCTCAGCTAATACAATCTTTTTTCCCAACTCTTTCTTGTTTTCTATTTTCCAGAGTGTTTCATACAAACTTTATTTCTTCTTTACAGATAATTTTATTTTTTTAAGATTTTATTTATTTATTTATTTATTTATTTATTTCAGAGAGACAGAACATGAGCAGGGGAAGGGGAGAAAGAGAAGGAGAAGCAGACTCCCTACTGAGCAGAAAACCTGACCCAGAGCTCAATCCCAGGACCCCAGGATCATGACCCAAGCCCAAGGCAAAGGCTTAACCAACTGAGCCACCCAGGCTCCCCTACAGCTAATTTTAAGTCCTAAATCATTGTTAACCAAATCACAATCCCCACAAATCAATAATGGATATATTAAAACTTCATTTTTCTGCAGCATCAATAACTAACTGAAAGATAAACCCTTTCCCAAGACTGAAATGTGCCTTCCTGGAAAACAGCCTCTGATTCAGTTCTATACATTACGGTATGCAGCACACATGGAATACTAAGGAACGTTACAATAATTTATGTAGAGAAAAACCCTGGCTGTCCTAACTGGAGTCCTCTAAAGTCATTAGACTTTCGGAATATCTCCAAGTGCAAAAATGCCTGAGAAACTCAAATAAAACAAAGCAAAAAGTTCTCGGCAGTAGAGAAACAATTTCTAACACTCAACATCAAATGAAAGCACCACAGAATGCTAAGGAGTTAAATTTCTCCCATGGTTATGTGGTGGAGGAAAATGCTCTCATTAGATGGCAATACCTATATATTTCATTATCCAAGAAGCATGAATAAAGTGAGAGAAAATGTAAGAGACTAGAAGGAAGGAAAGTAGCAGAAAGGAAAGAGGGTGACAAATGTGAATCCACAGGGAGGCAGTGGAAGACAGGATGTGAGGGCAGTGCCAACACAGGTGAGCAGCAGCTTCACTAGCACGGTGGGAGGGCCTGCACAGGGATGATAGTTAAGAACCTAGGCAAGGGGAAGGGAGTCAAAGAAGAGTGCCAGCAGAATGTCGGAGATCCCAGGAGATGGGGTTGGAAAAGAAGAGAAGCCACAGCCACCTGCCCTGAACTCACTGAAACATCTGGGGGCCCCATTAAAGGCACGACACCTGATACATGGCTCAGTAGTCAGTGGAAGTGTTTTCTGTTCATTGCATCAAGGAGGAAGGAGGAACTAAGACTTAACTTTGCTGGCACCCTATTGTAAACAAAACTTTGGCATCTCAGTGAAGCCGTTCCTAGATTTAAATTTCATTATTTTTTAGTGAAAGGCAAAGTGCAAAAATCAACAGTGTGTTTGATAATCTTAAAAGAGGAAATAGACTATGTTCTCAGCTGTTCTAACTCATACTGGACCATAGTGTTTGCTTGTTTGGTTACCTGCACTGCTGTTGGGGGTAGGGGAGATTCGGGATGGGGATCAGGGGCATGGACAAAGGCACTATTGTGAGAGCGTAGTGACTCCTAAAGGCCCAATGAGAAAGCTACTCAAGACAGGTTTTCCCCAGTCAGGCAATGAGCAGAGGGCGGTCCAGGAGGGAGGTCTATCTGGTGAAAAAGCTGAAGCGTGCCCTTTCTCTCTTATATTTCCCAACCATCAGTCACTTTTCTTAATCCATCAATGCTTTGAGGAATTAAGGACAGGGCCTATGTCCATATAGGGACAAATCAGTACCAGGAAAGAGAAGCAACCTTGAGACTGTGGTTGCAAAAGATGCTCAGAGCACAGAGAAGTCACCTGGAACAGAATGATCAGCTGAGGGGGGGAAAACTACAATGAGGATAGATTTGTGGGGCATGTAGGCATTCTTTGGGGATTTCCAGGAATATGAAGTGAAGATTGATAATATGCTGCATTTTCTGTGCCTATGGAAAGGATGGTTAAATCATCATCATTATCATCATCATCATCATCATCATTAATTATTCAGATTAAGAGACTCTTAAAGGCTGGAGAACTTGAGAACCTAAAGTTTGCATTGGAAAGCAAGAAGAACACTATAAAACACACAAGTTATCAAAGCAAAACTATTTATTTACTTGCTTTGTTGATGCTCAGAAGAAACTACAGTGATTCATCTAAGACTGCAGAGATATAGTAAAGATGCACCTTTCATAAACCAAAGAATTCATGCTACTGTCTTTAGTTTCCAGCCACACAACATCCTAATTATCCTATTTCTGGTTCAGTACTCAATAAAAAAAATCATGTTTTATGAATAATTGAAGCTGACATAATCATGTTTGTTTGTTTTTTTATTTATGAGAGTGAGCGTGAGTGGGGGAGGAGGACTGCAGCGAGAGGCAGGCGGAGAGAAAGAATCTCAAGCAGACTCCCTGCTGAGCATGGAGCCTGACATGGGGGTTCAATCTCATAATCCTGTTATCATGACCTGAGCCAAAATCAACAGACGTTTAACCGACTGAGCCACCCAGATGACCCTCATGTACATTTGTATAAGGACTAATTTTGATGTCTCAAGCTAAGTTATGGCATCAGAAGGCCATAGTTGGAGAAAAAGATTCATACATCTCATCAGAAAAACTGCAAGTGGCAAAAAAGTATTTTGTAGATATTTTCATTATTGGCGATACAGAAACCAGAGAAAAACCTGATTGTATTCACATGAGAAAACATCTCCTCCTACTCCATTAAAGTATATGAGGATTTTCTACCATATAAATGTTACAGTTTTAAGATAAAGCATTTCATGACTATTTGGACTTGTAAGAGTGGCTGCTCACACTTGAGTGTATGATGTCATTTCTAAAGACATTCACATAGGGAAAAGGCAAGTCTGGAAATATAGAATCCAGAACAAATCTGGAGACTCTTCTAGAACAAGATGATGGCAGAGATTTTGCATTTAAAAAATAGTGAAAGGGATTAAAGGGTAACGGAGAGAAAATGAGTGGGAAATATCAGAGAAGGTGACAGAACATGGGAGACTCCTAACTCTGGGGAACGAACAAGGGGTAGTGGAAGGGGAAGTGGGTGAGGAGATGGGGTGACTGAGTGACTGCCACTGAGGGGGGCACTTGACGGGATGAGTACTGGGTGTTATACTATATGTTGGTAAATCAAACTCCAATAAAAAAAATATACGAAGAAAATAAAAAACAAAATAAAACAAAGAACCTATTGATTTTTAGCAGAGCTGTGGGTTGCTGAAATGAAGACTACACTTCCCAGTCACCTTTGCGGCTAGGTGTAACCAACCATATGGCCAACTTTTGGCCAATGAGATGCAAACTAATGTAGAAAGTGTCCTTCAAGGGAGAAAGCATGATTTCTCTTTTCTGTCGGCAGTTCTGTTCTTTTTCTGTTATGTGGGTATAACAACTGTGGCTTCAGTAGACCTCTTGGAATACACATGGTGCCTCTAAGGGATAGCAGATAAGTAAACCCGAGGAAGCCAGAGGGTCTAACAAATTTATACCAACTCTGAATGCTGACCTCCAGAGTTTTTATATGAAATAATGAAATGTTCTAAGTTGAGCCACCATATATGAGTTTTCTGCCACAAAACACTGAACCCAGTTCTAACAAATACAAGGGGGAAAATAAACCACTGTATCTCTTTCCTGGCCTGGGCTTTGGAGGATGTAGATTTCTAAAAAAGTGTTTATTGGATGACACTTTTTTTTTTAAGAGTTTATTGATTATTTGACAGAGGGAAAAAAAACACAAGCAGGAAGAGTAGCAGAGGAAAAGGAAGAAGCAGGCTTCGGGTGGAGCAGGGAGTCCCCCACGTAGGACTCTATCCCAGGACCCTGGGATCAAGACCTGAGCTGAAGGCAGACGCTTCACTGAATGAGTCACCCAGGTGCCGTGAGTGACACATTTAAAAACTAATAATCAACTCATGGAGTTGAGCCAGATCCTAGAAAGTTACAGACTGAGGTCAGTCATTCCTCTGTCTCTGGAGCACACATGGGATGGGATAGATCCTGCAAGACCCTGTAGCAATTATATCTTATAGGCCAGATTGTTTAGATTCTTCCTATTTAGGATCCTTCCAGCTCTCCATAATTATTTCCCTGCTTCTTTCATCAGAAAACAGAGTTTTGTTTTGTTTTGTTTTTATTTTCTTTTACTCAAACCTGAGTCAGGCCTGAGAGGAATTGAAGAAAGTAGCTTTATCCATGCCTAGGGCAAAATGTAAAGAAGGAGGACCTCCTGACACCTCATACCTGGGTGGAGGTGACAGTCAAAATAAGTAAGAAACACCTAAATGAGTGGTTCCATCCACCAAACCAGCAACATCTTCTTTTAGAACAAATATTTTATAACCCTCCCTTGCTACCCTAAAATTCAGAGATAATATAACTATCAACATGTATAAACAAAGAAATCAACATAATCCCCAAACTATAATACAAAAGAAAAAGAAAATAATAAAGGAATGCTTTTTTTTCTCCATATAAATGTGCAAGTATGACCATAGTAAGAAAAAAGTGCCCCTACATTTCCAAATGTTCCAAAAGGTGATAAGATATTAGGGTCACAGTGATGTCTCATTCATCCCTATAGGAGTTTCTCCTTCCAGGGACAACCCTGAAGGTATTGATGGTTTTATTCTATTAAATTTATTTATTTTACTTTATTATTTTGTTAAGAAACATAAATTTTCTTATAGCAGAATTACTTTCAAATGTGTTCTGAAGCAAGCAAATTTCTTATTAATAGGTGTTATGTTTAAAAATATATAGTCTAATAACAAACATTAGTTTGAGCAAGTCAGAATGTTTTTTACCAGCTTTATGTTATTTCTAGTGATGTTTCCTTAAGATGTCACTGTGCCCTGTGAATTTAACTCCCAAACATATTTCATCACAGAATCCTTTTTTCCTGGAACATTTCTTAAGTCCAGCTTCTCATGGAAGAAACTTAGAAAACACTGCCTTATAGCCTGTCAAAGAGCATGTCACCAGAGAGAAAGGAGGCTCTTCCAAAGCCCCTGTGTGGGAAAACAGCCCTTATTGAACTCATTCATTTTGTGGGAAGGTGGACAAAACAGACTTCCCTGGAAGTCACAGTTTTGCCACATTCACTTGAACTTCATGAAAGGGGAAACAAATGAGTAAAATGAATCTGATACCAGAGTCTTTTTCAGGAAAGCATGATGTGAAGGCTGCCAGTGGTACTGACATGATTTCAGCCCACATTTCATGCTGTGTACATCTACAGCTATTTTAACAAGACATTACAGAAATTATTTATAACATTGACAATGAGGCCTTCAAAAGTGATATTGTGGTTTGATATCTTTAAAGAGTATATTTCACAAGTAATATTCATAAACTTCATCGTTTCTGAAATTCCTAGTTTGTATAAGAACGTTTTTGTAATCATTGATTCATTTCATCCACAGAATGCACTCGTGAGCTACCCTCAGACCTATCTTACACACAGAGAACCTGAAGCATAGACTTGTGATGTGCCAAATGTCACAGAATTTTTTAGTTGCGAAACTTGGACTCAGCCCGGGTCTAGCCAGCTTTAAAGCCCATGTTTTTTCCATCACCTCCTTTAATTAAGGGAAAATTTCAGAACATTTTCCATGCTTAAAACAAACAGTTACAGCAATTACAAGTCAGCCATTTGCTTTCAGGAAAACAGCCATCACGATTACCCAGTACACTGACTCCTTGAGGATGCCATAGCTCGTGTCTCAGTGCACATATTTTAACTGATGAAACTATACAGATCTGCTAAAAGTTTAAAAGGGTGAAAAGATTATCATGTTTTTCTTCCTCCCTCAGTATCACCTGGTTTAAACTTCAAGGTGTGTTCTTTGAAACCCACTTGTTTCCAGTGACTCATTTTGAAATCACGATTTCATCTTCCTTGTTCTTTGCAAAGCCAGGAAGAGACATCAACATCACATTGTTTTCACCTTCAAACACATTTACCCTGTAACCGGAAGGATCCACAACTGTTATTACTAATTTGTTGAATAATATGTTCTTCTTTCATCTTTTCCCAAGAGCAGAAATCCGTTCTGAAAACAGGGTGCCCTGCTTGCCATCTGTTTTATCCACCAGCAATGGAAAGGATTCACATACTCATAGTCAACACATATTTACTGAATACCTACTTTGTACCAGACATTGTTCTGCATTATGGGAGTGCAGTAGCAAGATAGATGAGATCTTTTCTCTTTGAGGTCTATACTCTAATGAGAAGCATACAGAGAAAAATTACCCTTCTAGACAGTGAAAGCGTTATGAAGGAAACAAAAGAGGTTGGTGTACCACAGTGGGCCTGAGGTGAAAGCTATCTTTAGATTTAGGCAACTTTCAGAAGGCGGTAACATTTGAGCTGAGATCAGAATGACAATGAAACAGAAATGATGTGATTTGGGGGAAGAGAGTTGCAGGTGGGATTTAAGAACTAAACTTGAGAGTTTGAGAAATATAAAGGAGTCAGGAGCAGCTGGAAAGTGGTGAAAGAGAAAAATAGTAGGTGAGATCAGAAGGGTTAACAGAGTCCAGAGCTCATGGTAGAGAACTTGGATTTCACCCCAAGTGCAGTGAGAAGGCATCAAAGGATTTGAGGCTGAATTATTGACTCTAACATGGCAAAAATTGAGAGCAAAACCAGTCAGGCCACAGACACGTGAGAAGATGCTCAACATCACTCATCAGCAGGGAAATGCAAATCAAAACCACAGTGAAATGTCACCTCACACCTGTCAGAATGGCTAAAATCAGCAACACAAGAAACAACAGGTGTTGGCAAGGCTGTGGAAAAAGGGTAACCCTCTTGCACTGTTAGTGGGATGCAAACTGGTGCAGCCACTCTGGACAACAGTATGGAGATTCCTGAATAAGTTAAAAATAGAACTACTGTATGATCCAGCAGTTGCATTACTGAATATTTACCCAAAAGATACAGAAAAATACTAATTCAAAGGGATGCATGTACCTGATGTTTATAGCAGCATTGTCTACAATAGCCAAATTATGGAAACAGCCCAAGTATCCATTGACAGATGAATGGATAAAGAAGATGTGGCGTGTATACAATGAGATATTACTCAGCCATAAAATAGAATGAAATCTTGCCATTTGCAACAATGTGGATGGAGATAGTATAGTATGCTGAGTGAAATAAGTCCGTCAAGAGCAAGACAAATACCATACGATTCCACTGATATGTTGAATTTAAGAGACAAAACAAATAAGAAAGGGTGGGGGAGAGAAGCAAACCAAAAAACAGACTCTTAACTATAGAGAACAAATTAGTGGGTCCCCAGAGGGGAGGCGGGTGGGACGACGGGTGAAAGAAGTGATGGGGATTAAGGAGCGCACTTGTCATGATGAGCAGCAGGTGATGTACAGAATTGTTGAATCACTATGTTGTATGCCTGAAACTAGGCCAATTGCATAGCTCAGGTGAGAGACAATGCTTGCTCTGGGTAGTCCAGTGAAGATGGGAAGAGGCAAATGGCTCTCAGGGCAGAACTGCCAGAATTGGCTGATATATTGCTTGAGGGAAGGAAGAAAATTTCTAGGACCTTGCCTAAACAACTGGGTTGATCCTGGTGACACCTTCAGAACTGGGAAAGAATAGAAGAGGCATGGGCTTGGGGGAGAGATAGCAAATGCCATGTGCACTTGTGCATGTTAACTTGGGGACCCCTTTTAGTCATCTAATAGAGATGTCAAGGAGGCAACTGAGTTTACAGAGGTCAGAGGAGGGGTCACAGCTGGGGATATAAAGAGTGTCATGAGGCCCTGGGGGGCCCTTTGCAAAGTGCTACCCCAGGTTTCCAACACAATATTTCCCAGTTCTCCATGTGTCTGTCGCTGACCTGCCCTGAGAAAAACTTCACAGAATATTCATTTCAGTCTGATTTCCTACCCATGGGGGCTCTTCCTGGCTCTCTCCCTTTGTCATCAGTGTCTTCCTGAAACATAAATAGTATCAATACCCACCTAAACTAAATAAAATGAAATTGAGAATCTTCTTCAGTAAGGTTGTGACTTTGCATTCTAAGATAATCTATATGACTTCTGTATGATTTTTAAGAAGGATGGCTTCCAACCACCAGTCTGACTTTTGTCCCTTTCACCAGCCTTCACCTCTTCTTCATCCTCTCCTGAAACTCCTCATTCCCCTTTCCAGGTCCCTACCTGCCTTCTCATTCCTTGGAGGACCTAGATTTTGACCAGTTGCAACAAATCAATCCTTGGATTTTTAAAGCCTTACTTTATATTCAGGTATACTTGCTTTCCCTGAGAAAATTAAAGAAAAAAGATCTTGAGGATCAAATAAATGGCTCTCAGATGGTAGGATTTAAGCAGAATTCCTCCAGTCTTAACAAACAAGCAGGTTCCTTTCCTGTGGCCCTACTCTGTACATTTTTTGCTCACATTTTCCATCTTGAAAATTCCCTCCCCCATGAAATTCTAACATATATACTGGAACATGGATGAACCTAGAAGATATTATGCTAAGTGAAATAAGCCATCACAAAAAGACAAATATTGTATGATTCTGCTTATGTGAGGTATCTAGAGTAGTCAAATTCATAGAAACAGAAAGTAGAATGATGGTTTTCAGGGACTGAGAGAAATGGAGAGCTGTTTTTAATAAGGTTTAGAGTTTCAGTTATGCAAGATAAAAAAAGTTCTGGAGATTGGTTGCACAACAGTGAGAATATACTTACCACTACTGAATTGTATACTTAAAAATGGTTAAGATGGCAAATACTGGGGATCCCCAGGTGGCTCAACAGTTTAGCCCCTGCCTTTGGCCCAGGGCGTGATCCTGGAGTCCCTGGATCGCGTCCTGGGTAAGGCTCCCTGCATGGAGCCTGCTTCTCCCTCTGCCTGTGTCTCTGCCTTTCTCTCTCTCTCTCTTTCTCTCTCTCTCTCTCTCTCTAGGTCTCTTATGAATAAATAAATAAATAATCTTTAAAAAAAAGATGCCAAATTCTGTGTTATGTGTGTCTTACCACAATTAAAAAAATTTTTAAATATAAACTAGTAGCAATAAAACAAGGCAAAGACATTTTCAGCATGAAAGGATTCAATTTACTATGGCTTTGAAGATGGAGGCGCACACATGGCCAGGAATTCAAGTGTCCTCCGGAGGGTGGGCTCAGTTAGGAAATAGGTACCTAAGTGCTATAACCATAAGGAACTTAATTCTGCCAACAACCTAAAAGAATTTGGAAGTAGATTCTTCCTTAGATTGTCCACATAAGGACCTGCCTGACATCTTATTTTAGTATTGGGAGATCCCAAGGAGGAAGACCAGATGAATCATGACACACTTCTCATATACAAATCTGTATAATAAATATGAAATAATAAATAGTTGTTTAAGCTACTAAAAAAAAAAAAAACCCTTCCTCAAACTCTAGTCCTCTTTTCTGTAATTCCACCTCTTCTTTCTTTACAGCCACATTATTTGATATTCAATGTCTACTTCTGCTCTTCCATTGACTCTACCTCTCCCCAAAGTATCAGTGACTTCCTTTAGTTCCTGGTTCTAATGGATATTCCAAAAGTTTTTTCTTCCTTGACCTCTCTGGCATTTGATGCTCCAGGCTACTTTATTTTTTTTTAATTTTTATTTATTTATGATAGTCACAGAGAGAGAGAGAGAGGCAGAGACATAGGCAGAGGGAGAAGCAGGCTCCACGCACCAGGAGCCCGATGTGGGATTCGATCCTGGGTCTCCAGGATCCCGCCCTGGGCCAAAGGCAGGTGCTAAACCGCTGCGCCACCCAGGGATCCCATGCTACTTTATTTTTTATGAAACTACTTGCTCCTTTGGATTCTGTAACCCAGTTCTCATCTTGCTTCCCTCTTACTTTTCCTGCTGCTTCTTTCCAGTCTCCTTTGTAGATTCTACAATCACTAATTAATTCTTAAAATTTTTGTCCTCCAGGGATCTGTGATTACCCTAGCTTTTCTACTCTATATATTCTCCTTGAAAAATATCACCTACTTTCATAGTTTCAATTCTTAATTATGTGTGTATTATTGACTCCAAACATAATTCTTTGGCTTATACCTCTTGGCTAAACTTGAGATCTACATATGCAATGTCTTAGGGGACAGTTACTCATAGAAACCCCAAAGGACTTCCAAGTGACTATATCTAATCATTCTCTCCTTACCAGATTTGCACATTTTCTTACAGTTGCTATCTTGACAAATATCAGTCTTTCTAACTCAGTCACCCAAAGTAGAAGAAAAAAGTGTTGTCCATACTCTGCTTCATCCCTCACCACCCTTGCCACAATCCAATTGCTTAGCCAATCCTAATATATTCTACCACTATCTTCTTAAGAGATAGTTTAATATCTCTTAAATCTGTCTTTATCTATATGTAGTATCATTCCTTAGTTTGTGCTCTTTCACTTCATACTTGATTATAATAATAGTCTCCTAACTATTTTCTTAGCTATTTCATAACTGGTCACCCTATCTTCATTTTGTTTCACTACAATTTATTCTCCACAGCACAGTGATCTTTCTAAAATGAAAAGCTGATAATATCACTTCCCTTGATTAAACTTCTATAATGGGTCTTCATTTTTTTTTTCAAGATAAAGATCAAATCTTTCTCTTGGCATGTGACACCCTACAAGGTCTGGCACTTGCCATACTCCCTAGTTCATCTTCTCTCTATGTACCTTTTGCTTGGGACATACCAAATTACTACAAATTCAGTAATATGTCAAGCTGTTCCTTATCTTTATTCCTTTGGACATGTTGTTCCTTTTGTCCATAATTCACTAATTCATTCTTCAAATTTTAGTCTCTTAAAAACCTGTTCTAATGGCAGTTGCATATAAGTGTCCTCCTTTTACCCATTAACATTGCACCATGTGTAAATTGATAGCACTGCCTTCCTCACAGTTCCCATTGAGAGTGGTCTTCTCTGACTCCGCCATTAGAATGTATACTCCTTGAGGATAGATGATGGGCCTTATTGACCTTGTACACCTAGTACCTAAACACAGTATCTGGCAGTGCAACAAGTATACTTTAATACATACATGCATGCATGAATGAATTGTCCTTTCATTCATTGCCCATTGAGAGCTGGCCATAGTTGAAAAGTGATAGCAAGACAAAGATATTATTTTTGCCAGCCTAGCAACGGTAATAATAATGATAATAATAATAATAATAACTAATACCATGGGCTGTGTTCTATGGCATTTTACCTTTGTGACTTCATTTAACTTAGAACATTCTTAAGGGATATAAATACTATAGGTATCCCATATTTTAAATGGGAAAACTGAATCAAGTAATTTGCCCCAAATTCACAGATATGCAATCAAGTTTCAAAACTCAGGGGCACCTGAATGGATGAGCTGGTTAAGTGTCTGACTGTTTATTCCGGCTCAAGTTATGATCTCAGGGTCATGAGATAGAGCCCTGAGTCAGGCTCTGCCCTGGGCATGCAGCCTGCTTAAGATTCTCTCTCCCTCTGCCCCTCACTCTGCTCACAAACCCACACACTCCCCTGTCCCCCCCCCCCCAAAAAAATAGATTCAAAACTCAATCTTTCTGACTCCACGTATAAATGCCAACCATATGTAATAAACTATATCGACAGCTTAGGTTTTGAAGTACTCCCTATTAGACAATGTACAAGGCCAAAATTTTTGTTCAGAAAATTGAATATATCAGTATATGGTGAATATATGAAAATCAAATCATAAGAGAGAAAACCAATGTTTTTTCTTTCTTTTTTCCCAACAAAAACTGTCTGCATACCTGGTCTAATAAGCAAATAGCTATCTTCATCGCTGTTTATCTAACATATGTGTATGTGTATATATGTGTTCAAATAACTCACCATAAAGCAAATTTCAGAGTAACTATATTTTGAAAAGTAGCCCTTTCTTTTAATAATACTTGGACTTTTTAAATTTCGTAATAAAATGTAACATAGTTCCTGGACACAGAGAGGTATGATGAAATTGTCAAAAGCTCTAGAGAGCCCATCTGTTCTTCAGTGATATGGCTGCAGGTGAAAAGAGGGCTTGGGGACATGGTAGATTAATGAATACTTCAGACTCATGAGTCCTCATTGCAGTTTCATGCTTTGTACTGTCATTTTTATCTACCTTAGTTATTAGACTGCTTTGTAAGATTTTATTTGAAAATTTTATTTTAAATAAAACTTGAAAATCATTTAGATTGTGAAAGCAAATTTTCTATGACTGTGTGAGTAGTGCATTTTTCCCAGAAAAAAAATTGGGAGGGGCAGGTTTTCTTTTGGATCCTCCTTGCACATCTGCAAGTTTTTCTCCTTTTGGTTAATAAAGTCTCCTCTAGATTTGTTGAAAACTATAAGCCTGAGGTATAAAATAGACTTCTTCCATTTGATTATACAGTTTGAGTTCAGGACAGATGTTATGTTTGAATTGCATAAGTAAGATTATCAAGTGTAATTCTCAGCTACACTCCCTGGGTTCACATCCTAGCTCTGTTACTTTTAGTTGTGTGACCTTAGACAAATCATTTAGCTTTTCTGCACCTCCACGTCTTTATCTGTAAAATGAAATTAATAATAGAAGCTACCTTACAGTGCTGTGGTAAAGATTAAATGAATTTATAGAAAGCTCTTCAAACAGCCTGGCCAAACAGTATGAGCTCAATAATTGATCATTGTTATATTGTTCTTATTAGTTGTGAATGAGCATCCTAATCCTTGAATACCTAGTCATTCTCTATATCAGTAGTGCTCCTGGCCGGCTCCATGAATATGACATTATGCTTTTCACTTAAAGGCAGCCTAAAGTAACACAGCCTTTATCTAGTCCTCACCCTTATGAAGAGCCATTGGCAAGTCTGCAAATTTTACCAACTCAATGTAGGACCAAGTTGCTTGGGAATCCAGAAGCTTCCAAAATGATGCTGATCTATCTTTTCCACCATGCGTGTGCTATTTTCTGCCTGGGGATGTGGAACCAGATACGTTGTCACCTCTGGGAGGATTTTGTTGCTTTAACTGGAATGCAAAGAAAGAGCCACTGTTCAGCTTTTGGTTTGTGAGAGAGGATCTTGAAGCCCATGGCAAAACTGTAGTAATGAAAGTCAGAGTTTGCTCAGAAATAAGGTATTCCTAAAGTTCAATAGCTTGCCTTTTCAACGTAGGAGCAAAACTTGAAACTTTGACACATAAAACTTTATTATAAGCTGTAGATAGAAATGTAGGGATTACAATTTAAAGAAAGTTGCCACCCACTTACGTGATAAGAAGGAAGTGGAAAGAACTTCTGACTAAAGGAACAGTGGTCAGATAGGGAGACCTAAGGAAGATCAGATAAAGGAGAGAATGATCATGGGCTCCTTACTATATCCCCAGTACAGCAGCCAGGTGTGTGTGGAGATAGGTAGATTTTGCAGTAATAGATATTGTCACAAAAACCCTCAATATGTTGATGCAGAAATCAAGAGCATCCATGACAATGCAGTGTTCTGTTTCCCAGGCTGTCCAAGCCGGCCTTGCAGCAGAGTAGAGGACATGTCTGCAGAGATGAGCCTGGGATGGCACACTTGACTCTGCTATGGCACATCTGGCATGGTACTTTTATGATTAGAAGGAATCCAGAAACTTCTGGATGCCTCATGGAATCTGGACCTTATGTGCTGGTTGTGGATTTGCTAGAGGCAAAGATAGGCCAAGCAGGGAATGGAACAGAATCACTGGGGACCTAAAGCAGTAACAAGAGCCAATATCGGGCCTAATTCACAGTAGGCAATGGCCAAGCTCTTTGGGGGCAGTCACTATGCAGCACCCAACCTAGAGGAACAGAACCAAATTATAACAGCTGACGATCCATAGTAGCTTTAATGTGATTAGAGCCTGACTCCCAAAGACCAGGTGAGAGATGCACAGACTCAGAAGGAAGCAAAGGAGGACAACATGTAAATCACCCCTTTCCTGGATACCATTAGTTCATGCAAATATTATCCTGCTCAGACTCCATCAACTCCCTTGAGAGAGAAGTTAGAGCATTTGCAGTGTCTGATTATCTAGAAAAGACAGAGCTACCTTAATGGGTAGTTTAAGGTTTTCCAGTATTGCCAGAAATGAAAACTCCAGAGAAGATGAAATTAGTTACCAAAAAATTGAAAAGTACATATTTTGGCCCATCTAACTTATGAATTACCAAATTTGTGACCTGTTTGTACTATGAATGAGTATGCATAGTGTGATAGGAACAAAGAAGGCCGTTTTTTCAAATGTGGAGTTAGAAAAAGCTTCTCAGGAACACCTGGGTGGCTCAATGATTGAGTGTCTGCCTTCGGCTCAGGACATGATCCTGGGGTCCTGGGATCGAGTCCCACATCGGGGTCCCTGCAGGGAGCCTGCTTCTCCCTCAGCCTGTGACTCTGCCTTTCTCTGTGTGTCTCTCATGAATAAATAAATTAAATCTTAAAAAAAAAAAAAAAAAGCTTCCCAAAGGAGTAACATGGAAGGTACTTTTTGAAGGGCAAGCAGGTGTTATCCAGCTATGAAGAAGCAGAAGTATTTTCAGGAAATGCAAAAAACATGATCAAGGTACATTGGTAAAATCAAGAACAGCATGTTCAAGGAAAACAAAGTTGTCTAAGAGGAGGCCTGAGCCTAGGACCAAAGAGAAGCAGGCTGAACAAGTAGGCTGCAGGACCCTGCCAATGCCCTTAGAGGTTGTGACTGGCAGGGGCCTCTGAGTGGTTGGGGGCTGAAAACCTATGGGTCCCCTGTTCTCCAAGGGCACTGTGTACTCTACAGCAGAGAGGATGCACCCTGAGGATGCAACCACCCCTTAAGAGTTCATACAAAGGCTTGCTTCACTCTCCAAGCAACCCACAAATGGGTGCCTTCTCAATTTTGCATATAAGCATGATGTACATTAGCAGTGATCCTTTACATATGGTCAGACTATGGAAGACTTTGCAAGTTACTTTAAAGAATTTGGACTTTAAGAACAGTGAGCAACCACTGAAGGCTGTTGGACAGCAATATGACATGACAAAAGAAATTATTCCACAACAGCTGTATGCAGGGTAGATTGGAGCCAAGAGATTCAGGAAGTTACTGCAGTTGTCCAGGCATGAAGCAAAAAAAAAATAAAAAAAGAGATTCAATGGTATCCATGGTAACGGAAAGGGAAAGATATGGAAATTATTTTGAAGGCAGAAACAATAGGACTTGATTACTGATTGGATATGAGTGTATGGAAGAGGCAGCAGTAATAAATGACTCAGGGATTTTGAGCTTACAAAGCTATAAGAATAAATCTGAAATAGGGATGCTAATCAGGAAGGCTGCTTTGAGAAGGAAAATAGAGAGTTTGGCCTAAAGCATGATGAATTTCACATAATGATGTAATGTGTTAGTGGAAATGCTCTCTATACAGTAAAAAGGGGCGAGTCTAGGGCATTCTCCTTTTTTTTTTTTTTTTTTACTATTCTTGCTCTCTCTCCATAATTTTGACTATGTCTGAGGATCTTTTTCTGAGGCTTTTGGGAATAAATTTACCACTTTCCTTGCTTTTAGTAAACTGTGAATAAGGTTACCATTATTATCACCATCAAACTTGTCTTCAAGGTAACACAAAGTATTTTCCAACACCTATTTCTATTTGTCACTTGTGTAGACAGTGCTCACAGTAACAGATTCCATGCCCTTGGGAGATTTACACTTTGTTACAGCCAATATTTATAGGATCAATACATAACACACAGAATAGAATGATAATCATTTAACTATATCTACATAAGATTAAAAGTATTTATACTCTACAGGAGGATATAGGGAAGAAGGAGAAGGAGGAGAAAAAGAGAAGAGGAATGGCAGTGTGCTAGATAAGACCAGTGGTGGGGGCAGCCCGGGTGGCTCAGCAGTTTAGCGCCACCTTCAGTCCAGGGCCTGATCCTGGAGACCCAGGATGGAGTCCCACGTCGGGGTCCCTGCATGGAGCCTGCTTCTCCCTCTGCCTCTCTCTCTCTCTCTCTCTCTCTCTCTCTCTCACTGCATCTCTCATTAATAAAATAAATAAAATCTAAAAAAAAAAAGACCAGTGGTGGGATGTTGGAGGTTGAAGATAAAAGAAAATTGACTAGAATTCCTTTTCTGGACAGTCCTGTCTCCTTAGAAAAGAAAGATGGATTTGGGATGCTGTTTACATGATAATAATGATTATTTTCATTTGTTTAAAACTTGAAACTCTCTTCCCATTCCTCTCCATGGATTCTAGGACTTGTACAAAACCAGGTAGCTATTCTTCAGGAAAGCCAGGCCTCAAACTCAACAAATTTCCAGTACTTCAGGTCGAATCATTTGAATGATGATAAGAAACACCACTGTATTTCATGAGAAATTTCAGCTACTTAAAAAACCTTAGAATGTAAGAACCCCCAAAATATTGTTAAGGGTAGCTTCTTTAGAAATCTCTTTTTCTCTGCCTTTTACAAAGTGAGGTCCTTCTGGAAGAAAGATCCCAAAGGTAAGCTGCTCATCTCTGCCCATTTGAGGTGCACATTTCCTTCATTCATACATCTGTTTGCCTTTGCTGCAGTTCCTTTTACGGAGCAGTTCTTTGAATCAGTGGGAAAACAACTACATGTTATATGGTCTCCCACTACTGTTTCCACTACAGTTTAACATTGTGGATCAAAATCTGGGCTCAGAGTCAGGTGATGTGGCCCACTGATGAGCAAGTTGTTTATCTTTTATGCCAGTGTTTCCTCTGCTGTTAAAGAGATTTACTTGGATGTATGTTGAGAAGATTAAGAAGTTCAGTCAAGATGATGCCCTGTGGATACAGGAACCATTCACAAGCAGTCAGCTGGTGCTGGCGGAGTCCCCATTCTCACCTATAGAAAATTCTGGATTAATTTAAGTTTCTTTGTAAGTTGTAGCCATCAAACTTATTCACCTTTTACTTGCATAATGTATTTTCTTTAAGTTTCCTTAAATTGTTCACTATACTAAATAGAGGACTTTTTTCAAGTATCTTTATCTTTCACTGCTAGTTCAATATATGAAAGCTTGATTTCTTAACTACCCACACAGTTTCCTCTGGGGCCTTAGCCTCACCAGTATTCTATGACTCATTGCTTTACTTTTCATAAATAGATGCTAAATAACTGTCCTTGATTCTGTTGGAAATGGCAGATAGAAATACTCAAGAAAAAACTTTAATTAATGCAGGTAGATTTTCCTCTTCTTTTTCCTCTCCTCTTTCTCTCTTGTTTTCTGCTCTTGCAATCTGCTTACCATAAACAGTGGTTTTTAATCTCTATCAGATAACTGTTCACTTTATTTCTCCTTCCCCACAATACACAGCCTTTTTATTGGGAGGAAAAGTGGGAGTCTTTGGACCTCTTCTCTCTTTCTTATTCTTCATTTTCCCACTTATTCCCACACTGTATCTCTCCTCTCCTATTTATTCTCTCCTCCTTGTGACTAGGTCAACCATGTGTCATTATTGGCCCCAGAAAAAGTTACTTCCTCCTACCAGAGACCTACTCCATTTATCATCTTTTTTTTATTGTAATGATCCCTGGGAATCCTTAACAGTTCAGACTCAAGGAAAATAAAGATACCCAGGGCAATTCCAAGCCCAACTTCAGAGCAGAGACTGGAGGCAGTGAGAGCCATTGCATTCCAATTAAGATGGTGGCCTAAAGACAACAGTGGAAAACAGAGAACACAAGTTGGGGATGGATACCATATTCCTTCCAGACAGTTTCTCCATGAGACTCTCATGTTTCTGTACACCTCACAAGCAGAGGCAATGACTCCCTTTGTTGTGGACTATCTATCAAGGATGTTTGTATATAAGGTCAGAAAGCGCCTTGGAAGATAGAGTGTTCCTTGCAGAGCAAATGGCTGGCCTACTTATTGTCCATTGTAGTGGCTTTGGGCTCCCTGAGCTCAGGGTTCCTCTCCTGCCATGCAACCTACTGCATATGCAGATGTCACCTGGCCCTTTCTGTGGCAGTCTGCAGAATTGGGGCTCAGTGAACTGCCACAAGAAAATTCTGATGCTCTGCTATTTCTCTGAGTAATGAAGTTATCTGAGTTATCTGTCTCTGACCCAGGAGTCTTGAGTCTTCTGACAGTATCTATAAAGCCAGAGCAGGCTAATGTATTAGATTACAACTAGAGTAGAATCTCAGCCCTTCACAGCTCTTGAGAATTTCCAGACATTATGATACTTTAGGCAGTCAGTAAAAATATTAGGCAAGATCAAAACATAGAGGCAAACTTTTTTTCTCTATCAATATCTTGAAATAGTTAAATACATCTCCCCCTCCCTGTCAGCTCCCAACTCCATCTCATCTAATGTACTTTCTTAACCTTGATAATGATGGGCTTTCACAGCCCATTTATTCAGTAGAGTGGATTTCTAAAACCCATTTCCAGATTACAGTTTGTGTGCCAGGATTACATTTGGTTTTTATTAATAAAGGAGTCGAGCAGCAGATTAGGGCTGACTTTTCAATCACTTAGCAAATGCATCCTGAGCAACTTCATGCTGGTGTGTTAAGTGCTGCACAAAGCAGCCTCAGTTCTCAGGGCATTTTAACTTCCTTCACTCCAATAAAGAAAAACTTCCCTATAAAAAGAACCCAAATGTTCAAGCCACTCATTCTCAGCAGTAACCAGGAGAAACATGTTTATAAGAGGGCTTTTAAAAGTATGCTCCCTCATCTATCCTGCTCCTAAACAGAAAAGCAATAACAGGACCCAGAGTCAATATCCTTTTGATATATATATTTTTTTAAATTTTTATTTATTTATGATAGTCACACACACAGAGAGAGAGAGAGAGGCAGAGACACAGGCAGAGGGAGAAGCAGGCTCCATGCAGGGAGCCCGACGTGGGATTCGATCCCGGGTCTCCAGGATCGCGCCCTGGGCCAAAGGCAGGCGCTAAACCGCTGCGCCACCCAGGGATCCCCCTTTTGATATATTTTTTAAAGATTTTATTTATTTATTCATGAGAGACAGAGAGAGAGGCAGAGACACAGGCAGAGGGAGAAGCAGGCTCCCCGCGGGGAGTCCCATGTGGGACTTGATCCCGGGTCTCCAGGATCACACCCTGGGCTGAAGGCGGCGCTAAACCGCTGAGCCACCCAGGCTGCCTTCCTTTTGATACTTTAAAAACCTCCAACTTTTAAGGAACTCAAAGACTGAAGTGCCCAGAACTACTACACCACATCTTTCTGGTACTGCTGATTCATAGTAATAATAAAATAAAACCTTTTAGGGCACCTGGGTGGCTCAGTGGTAGTGTCTGTCTTTGGCTCAGGTCATGACCCCGGGGTCCCAGGATAAAGTCCCACATCGGGCTCCCCGTGCCTGCGTCTCCTTCTGCCTGTCTCTGCCTCTCTCGGATTCTCTTGTGAATGAATAAATGAAATATTTTATAAAATAAATAAAACCTTACTATCTGTTATTTCCAGTTAATTCAAAATATAATGATTATTTATTAGGGGATGAAAGCAGTGAATCATGGGAAGGCCTTAAAAACTCAGAAAGGTGTCATGTGAACACAGACATAACATGGGCAACAGGGGAGGGGCAAGACGGCAGAAGAGTAGGGTCTCCAAATCACCTGTCTCCACCAAATTACCTAGAAAACCTTCAAATTATCCTGAAAATCTATCAATTCGGCCTGAGATTTAAAGAGAGACCAGCTGGAATGCTACAGTGAGAAGAGTTCGCGCTTCTATCAAGGTAGGAAGACGGGGAAAAAGAAATAAAGGAACAAAAGGCCTCCAAGGGGGAGGGGCCTCGCGAGGAGCCGGGCTGAGGCCGGGGCGAGTGTCCCCAGGACAGGAGAGCCCCGTCCCGGAGGAGCAGGAGCTGCACCGACCTTCCCGGGGGAAAGGGGCTCCAGGGAGGTGGAGCAGGACCCAGGAGGGCGGGGATGCCCTCGAGCTCCCGGGGACACTGACAGACACCTGCGCCCCGGGAGAGCGCCCCGAGCTCCCTAAGGGCTGCAGCGCGCACGGGGGACCCGGAGCAGCTCGGAGGGGCTCGGGGGCGGCTCCGCGGAGGGGGCTGCGGGGCGGGAGCGCGAATCCAACAGCGCAGGCCCCGGAGCACAGGGCGCCGGGACACAGCCCAGGATCCGGCCTCCCCCGGGACAGGCAGAGGCCGGGAGGGCCCAGGACAGCGAGGACGCTCCTGCCCCAGCTGAGCAGATCAGCGGCCCCGCCCGGAGCCTCCAGGCCCTGCAGACCGAGAGCTCCGGAGTTCCTGCGGGGGCTGAATCCAGGGCTCCAGAGCTGGCCCCGCCACTGGGGCTGTTCCTCCAGGGGCCTCACGGGGTAAACAACCCCCACTGAGCCCTGCACCAGGCAGGGGCACAGCAGCTCCCCCAAGTGCTAACACCTGAAAATCAGCACAACAGGCCCCTCCCCCAGAACACCAGCGAGACGGACAAGGTCCAGGGGAAGCCAAGGGACTTAAAGTACACAGAATCAGAAGATACTCCCCCGTGGTTCTTTTTTTTTGTTTTGTTTTGTTTTGTTTTGTTTTGCTTTTTGATTTGTTTCCTTCCCCCACCCCTTTTTTTCTCCTTTCTTTCTCTTTTTCTTCTTTTTTTTTTCATTTTTTTTCTTTCTTCCCTTTTTTTTCTCTTTCTCTTTTCTTTCCTTCTTTCTCTCCTCTTTCTCTTTTTCCCAATACAACTTGCTTTTGGCCACTCTGCACTGAGCAAAATGACTAGAAGGAAAACCTCACCTCAAAAGAAAGAATCAGAAACAGTCCTCTCTCCCACAGAGTTACAAAATCTGGATTACAATTCAATGTCAGAAAGCCAATTCAGAAGCACTATTATACAGCTACTGGTGGCTCTAGAAAAAAGCATAAAGGACTCAAGAGACTTCATGACTGCAGAATTTAGAGCTAATCAGGCAGAAATTAAAAATCAATTGAATGAGATGCAATCCAAACTAGAAGTCCTAACGACGAGGGTTAACGAGGTGGAAGAATGAGTGAGTGACATACAAGACAAGTTGATAGCAAAGAGGGAAACTGAGGAAAAAAGAGACAAACAATTAAAAGACCATGAAGATAGATTAAGGGAAATAAACGACAGCCTGAGAAAGAAAAACCTACGTTTAATTGGGGTTCCCGAGGGCGCCGAAAGGGACAGAGGGCCAGAATATGTATTTGAACAAATTCTAGCTGAAAACTTTCCTAATCTGGGAAGGGAAACAGGCATTCAGATCCAGGAAATAGAGAGATCCCCCCCTAAAATCAATAAAAAACCGTTCAACACCTCGACATTTAATAGTGAAGCTTGCAAATTCCAAAGATAAAGAGAAGATCCTTAAAGCAGCAAGAGACAAGAAATCCCTGACTTTTATGGGGAGGAGTATTAGGGTAACAGCAGACCTCTCCACAGAGACCTGGCAGGCCAGAAAGGGCTGGCAGGATATATTCAGGGTCCTAAATGAAAAGAACATGCAACCAAGAATACTTTATCCAGCAAGGCTCTCATTCAAAATGGAAGGAGAGATAAAGAGCTTCCAAGACAGGCAGCAACTAAAAGAATATGTGACCTCCAAACCAGCTCTGCAAGAAATTTTAAGGGGGACTCTTAAAATTCCCCTTTAAGAAGAAGTTCAGTGGAACAGTCCACAAAAACAAGGACTGAATAGATATCATGATGACACTAAACTCATATCTCTCAATAGTAACTCTGAATGTGAACGGGCTTAATGACCCCATCAAAAGGCGCAGGGTTTCAGACTGGATAAAAAAGCAGGACCCATCTATTTGCTGTCTACAAGAGACTCATTTTAGACAGAAGGACACCTACAGCCTGAAAATAAAAGGTTGGAGAACCATTTACCATTCGAATGGTCCTCAAAAGAAAGCAGGGGTAGCCATCCTTATATCAGATAAACTAAAATTTACCCCAAAGACTGTAGTGAGAGATGAAGAGGGACACTATATCATACTTAAAGGATCTATTCAACAAGAGGACTTAACAATCCTCAATATATATGCTCCGAATGTGGGAGCTGCCAAATATATAAATCAATTATTAACCAAAGTGAAGAAATACTTAGATAATAATACACTTATACTTGGTGACTTCAATCTAGCTCTTTCTATACTCGATAGGTCTTCTAAGCACAACATCTCCAAAGAAACAAGAGCTTTAAATGATACACTGGACCAGATGGATTTCACAGATATCTACAGAACTTTACATCCAAACTCAACTGAATACACATTCTTCTCAAGCGCACATGGAACTTTCTCCAGAATAGACCACATATTGGGTCACAAATCGGGTCTGAACCGATACCAAAAGATTGGGATCGTCCCCTGCATATTCTCAGACCATAATGCCTTGAAATTAGAACTAAATCACAACAAGAAGTTTGGAAGGACCTCAAACACGTGGAGGTTAAGGACCATCTTGCTAAAAGATAAAAGGGTCAACCAGGAAATTAAGGAAGAATTAAAAAGATTCATGGAAACTAATGAGAATGAAGATACAACCATCCAAAATCTTTGGGATGCAGCAAAAGCAGTCCTAAGGGGGAAATACATCGCAATACAAGCATCCATTCAAAAACTGGAAAGAACTCAAATACAAAAGCTAACCTTACACATAAAGGAGCTAGAGAAAAAACAGCAAATAGATCCTACACCCAAGAGAAGAAGGGAGTTAATAAAGATTCGAGCAGAACTCAACGAAATCAAGTCCAGAAGAACTGTGGAACAGATCAACAGAACCAGGAGTTGGTTCTTTGAAAGAATTAATAAGATAGATAAACCATTAGCCAGCCTTATTAAAAAGAAGAGAGAGAAGACTCAAATTAATAAAATCATGAATGAGAAAGGAGAGATCACTACCAACACCAAGGAAATACAAACGATTTTAAAAACATATTATGAACAGCTATACGCCAATAAATTAGGCAATCTAGGAGAAATGGACGCATTCCTGGAAAGCCACAAACTACCAAAACTGGAACAGGAAGAAATAGAAAACCTGAACAGGCCAATAACCAGGGAGGAAATTGAAGCAGTCATCAAAAACCTCCCAAGACACAACAGTCCAGGGCCAGATGGCTTCCCAGGGGAATTTTATCAAACGTTTAAAGAAGAAACCATACCTATTCTCCTAAAGCTGTTTGGAAAGATAGAAAGAGATGGAGTACTTCCAAATTCGTTCTATGAAGCCAGCATCACCTTAATTCCAAAGCCAGACAAAGACCCCACCAAAAAGGAGAATTACAGACCAATATCCCTGATGAACATGGATGCAAAAATTCTCAACAAGATACTGGCCAATAGGATCCAACAGTACATTAAGAAAATTATTCACCATGACCAAGTAGGATTTATCCCTGGGACACAAGGCTGGTTCAACACCCGTAAAACAATCAGTGTGATTCATCATATCAGCAAGAGAAAAACCAAGAACCATATGATCCTCTCATTGGATGCAGAGAAAGCATTTGACAAAATACAGCATCCATTCCTGATCAAAACTCTTCAGAGTGTAGGGATAGAGGGAACCATCCTCGACATCTTAAAAGCCATCTATGAAAAGCCCACAGCAAATATCATTCTCAATGGGGAAGCACTGGGAGCCTTTCCCCTAAGATCAGGAACAAGACAGGGATGTCCACTCTCACCACTGCTGTTCAACATAGTACTGGAAGTCCTAGCCTCAGCAATCAGACAACAAAAAGACATTAAAGGCATTCAAATTGGCAAAGAAGAAGTCAAACTCTCCCTCTTCGCCGATGACATGATACTCTACATAGAAAACCCAAAAGTCTCCACCCCAAGATTGCTAGAACTCATACAGCAATTCGGTAGCATGGCAGGATACAAAATCAATGCCCAGAAGTCAGTGGCATTTCTATACACTAACAATGAGACTGAAGAAAGAGAAATTAAGGAGTCAATCCCATTTACAATTGCACCCAAAAGCATAAGATACCTAGGAATAAACCTAACCAAAGATGTAAAGGATCTATACCCTCAAAACTATAGAACACTTCTGAAAGAAATTGAGGAAGACACAAAGAGATGGAAAACTATTCCATGCTCATGGATTGGCAGAATTAATATTGTGAAAATGTCAATGTTACCCAGGGCAATATACACGTTTAATGCAATCCCTATCAAAATACCATGGACTTTCTTCAGAGAGTTAGAACAAATTATTTTAAGATTTGTGTGGAATCAGAAAAGACCCCGAATAGCCAGGGGAATTTTAAAAAAGAAAACCATATCTGGGGGCATCACAATGCCAGATTTCAGGTTGTACTACAAAGCTGTGGTCATCAAGACAGTGTGGTACTGGCACAAAAACAGACACATAGATCAGTGGAACAGAGTAGAGAATCCAGAAGTGGACCCTGAACTTTATGGGCAACTAATATTCGATAAAGGAGGAAAGACTATCCATTGGAAGAAAGACAGTCTCTTCAATAAATGGTGCTGGGAAAATTGGACATCCACATGCAGAAGAATGAAACTAGACCACTCTCTTTCACCATACACAAAGATAAACTCAAAATGGATGAAAGATCTAAATGTGAGACAAGATTCCATCAAAATCCTAGAGAAGAACACAGGCAACACCCTTTTTGAACTCGGCCATAGTAACTTCTTGCAAGATACATCCACGAAGGCAAAAGAAACAAAAGCAAAAATGAACTATTGGGACTTCATCAAGATAAGAAGCTTTTGCACAGCAAAGGATACAGTCAACAAAACTCAAAGACAACCTACAGAATGGGAGAATTTATTTGCAAATGACATATCAGATAAAGGGCTAGTTTCCAAGATCTATAAAGAACTTTTTAAACTCAACACCAAAGAAACAAACAATCCAATCATGAAATGGGCAAAAGACATGAACAGAAATCTCACAGAGGAAGACATAGACATGGCCAACATGCATATGAGAAAATGCTCTGCATCACTTGCCATCAGGGAAATACAAATCAAAACCACAATGAGATACCACCTCACACCAGTGAGAATGGGGAAAATTAACAAGGCAGGAAACCACAAATGTTGGAGAGGATGCGGAGAAAAGGGAACCCTCATACACTGTTGGTGGGAATGTGAACTGGTGCAGCCACTCTGGAAAACTGTGTGGAGGTTCCTCAAACAGTTAAAAATAGACCTGCCCTACGACCCAGCAATTGCACTGTTGGGGATTTACCCCAAAGATACAAATGCAATGAAACGCCGGGACACCTGCACCCCGATGTTTATAGCAGCAATGGCCACGATAGCCAAACTGTGGAAGGAGCCTCGGTGTCCATCGAAAGATGAATGGATAAAGAAGATGTGGTTTATGTATACAATGGAATATTCCTCAGCTATTAGAAATGACAAATACCCACCATTTGCTTCAACGTGGATGGAACTGGAGGGTATTATGCTGAGTGAAGTAAGTCAGTCGGAGAAGGACAAACATTATATGTTCTCATTCATTTGGGGAATATAAATAATAGTGAAAGGGAATATAAGGGAAGGGAGAAGAAATGTGTGGGAAATATCAGAAAGGGAGACAGAACGTAAAGACTGCTAACTCTGGGAAACGAACTAGGGGTGGTAGAAGGGGAGGAGGGCGGGGGGTGGGAGTGAATGGGTGAGGGCACTGGGGGTTATTCTGTATGTTAGTAAATTGAACACCAATAAAAAATAAATTAAAAAAAATAAATAAAAGAATAATTTAAAACAAAAAACAAACAAACAAACAAACAAAAAACATGGGCAACAGACACAAAGAGACACACAGACACATCCACACAGATGCACACACATTTTCACATCAACTTGAATCATGGCATTTCTTAAACAATGGCACTCAAATGACAAATGCATTTTACAGTTCAACAAAAGCTATAATGTGTTCTCAGTCCCTCTGAGACTGTGTAATCTCCAATTCAGTTTAGAAATTAACCTCCAACCCCAAACAGTACTGACCACCTTAGTTTCAACCACAGCCTTCAGAGTCAGAAGGCAAGAAGAGTGGTGTAGCCTGGTTATGTGTGGAGATGGCGTAAGTGTGACACCTCAGTGACTTCTACTACCCAGGTACCCAGCCACCCACCCCTGAGGTGGTGAAGAGTTTATAGGGATGGAATACTCTCAGGACTTGCATTCTTTCTGTGAGGAAAAAGCTATTCTCCTCTCTCTGACCTACCCCACTATTCACAGCTTGCTGCTTTTATCAATACTGCCTGTTTTCTTTGTGCTGGTTTCCCTGCAGTAGCGAGTGACACAGGCTGTGCTGCTTGCTCTCTTGGCCTCAAGACAAGAATGAGGATGAGTATCCAACTATGAAGAAAGATCTTTTCTCTGGTTGCATAACTGAATGCAAAAAATCATGAAAGACCTACATAGACCCCAAAAAGATGGAGGAATTAGCCTAAAGTTAATGACACTTTCATGATGGCAAAGGCTTCTGGGTAGGTCTTGATTTGGACGTTGTCTCAGCTAAAAGCCAGAGCTATGTATATAACTATACACACTGCCTCCACTAAGTGAGAGGGCTGAAAAAAATGAAGTAAGGCATAGGAGAGAGAGAGTTAAGTCATTCCCAGGTGACCAGTGCTGACTGGAAAAAAACAAAATCTCCAGAAGTTCCAGCCTTATAGAGATTCAGCAGTAGTACTTAGGGAGAGGAGTAACTAGAATAAAGAAATACAGCTGATAGAAACTCATCTTAAAGTGTGAACTCGAAGCAATTGTAGACAGAGCCTAAGAATTCTCAATGGTTTAAGAACTCTGATCCAAAAAGTAACCACCCCAATACAGACTTATGAGAAACATGGAATAGCATGCCACATAGAAGAACAACAAAATCACGTTGATGAATTAGATGAAAAGTAAGAAGAAAAATGGAGACCTATACATGGATGGAGCAGAAGCATTTCCCTTTTCCCTGGCTAAATCTATTGACAGTTCTCTAATAAGTCAAGATACTGTGATTGCTTGAGTACATACTATTTGTAGTTTCTGTGTGCATGTGCCTGTGCATATTTAACTGTTAACTATTCAGAACTTGGGTGTAATACATTTTTTGATATGGGTTTAATTATCCTCACTTAACTTTTTGTTTTCATTGTAACCACCAATGTGAAACTCCTCAGCAAATACTGTGATGAATAAATGATCTGAACTGGATGTACCCAATGGACAACCAAAACCAAGATTCTGGTGATTAAACAAACATTAGCAAAGCCCTTCCAGAATGTTGCTTCACCAGGATTATTTCTATCCAGGTATGCCACACTACATACTGGCAGATCACAGGGCTACAGAAGAAGGGTCCCAAGAGATCTGGTTACCATACATAACTCTCCTCAAAGACAGTGTGATTACACAGAACTAAATGACCTTCCTATCCCCACATCATCTTCATCAGCCTGACATGTGCCTGAAGGTCTTCACTCCCTTTGTTAAAGCAAGCATAATGTTAAAATGTAATGGGGAACAAGGATGATTAACACTGTCAGCTCTTAGTGTCTACACAAACATCTTCATATCAACAAGTAAGGGGTATTGAATACAGTGAAGATGTTTTAAACTTGACCCAGTGCACAAGTACAAATGTAATTGTGAACTTAAAAAAACTTTGCAGTCACAACAGTACTAGAAGAACTGAAATATTAGGTTACTGCAGGCATGATACAGGGTTGCTTTAATGGTGGACGATAATGAGGCAATAGATTTAGTGGAATAGAAGAGTTAGGGGCCATCATTGCCAGTGAGCATTAGAGCATTTAAAAGAATAGGAAAGGAAAGGGAATCAGCTGATTCTGAAAAACAAAATGTCACAAGGCTGCCCTAGGTGGCCCCAATGCTTCCACTTAGCCTTTGGTATTTTTGTTGCAGGCTTCAGGGGGATAAAATGTGAAGGAAACATGGACAAATATAAAATATCCTACCTTCTTGAACACAAAATATGGAGACAGTGGATGCTCAGTTCACTAATTTTTGAGTTCCTATTCTGTGTCAAGCCCTGAGCCCAGCAATCTCCTTCCACGGGGTCAAGGAATGGGCCCAAGAACACATGATACCGTAGCAACATACCAGTGAAAATACCTTATGCCCCACCAACACTGAACCTTCTATTTTAAATATTCCCAAGATCCATCTCCAATAGAAACAGACTTTTCTTCACACTTCTGAGAAAGGGCTGTAATTACTGAATATTTATTTATTGCCATAAAGTTTAGCAATATCATACAAAACTGAAGCAGTAGAAAAGAAACAAAATGGACGTTCAATGGGCATTCAAGTTCTTTTTCTTGAAAGACTATCATCTACTTGACATCTGAACAGAATATCTTAATACTCTCAATTCCATCTGCCAAAATGAACTTTAATAATGTCTTTAAAAGTTGGAAAAAATAACACCAACCAAGGCATGATGATACCTTTATCTGGTTGGGAAGCTCCTTACTTCAAATTTAAGGAAGGGTGGAGCTTAAGTGGGACCTTGCATGGTCACGGGGTGCTGGCTTTTTCTGTCTTGGTCACAGAGCGCCACCTACTGTATCTGCCCCACTCTGTCCTCACAATCCTCACTTCTGCGGGCCAAGCATCTCAAATGCTCAAGGCTTTGAAAGCCCTGGGGCCACTTCCAATATGTATAAGGATCAATTGGATAAGTGTGTCTTGGACCGCGGGAGAAGGAAACAGGAAGGAAAGGTCATCTTTGAAGGTTGGAAAGAGGAATATATTGGAGATTCAGGAGAGTTTTAGACTTCTTTTACCACCCAGACACCTGGTCTGACATAGTCTGCTTTAGTCTACTTTCTCAGTCTTATGTGCCACCAGTCCTCTGTACCAAGACCGCACCAGATCAGATTCCTCACTGTGTCCTATATTGTTTCCCATGGTTTTGCCCATTCCATTCCCATTGCCTTGGCCTCACCATTTAGTCCAAATCTATCTTTTAAGACTAGTTGAGAGTGCTTATTTCTCTACATGAAAGCTTTCTTGTCAGTCTTTACAGTGCTTCATATCACACATGGTCAATACCAATTATTTATCAGTGAAATGGCCTACTGGCATCACTTACAAGTTTTCTTATGCAATTCTTTTCTGGTCCTATAAATAGTCTCATGCTTTGGGAATGACATTGCCAGCGGGTTTTTAAGTTTCTGGAAGGCAGCAGTGACATGAGATTTATCCCTGTCACACAGCACCAAAAGTAGGGCCTTGGATCTGACAGGAATTTTTTCTTTATTTCATCATTTCTTCTCCAAACTTATTTCATTATATACTGTGTAATCCTTCATAGGAGCTTTTCTTTGGAGAGAGGTCTGAATTCAGTTGTTACCCACATACACTGTATTCTCTTATCCACAGTAGATAGGAAGATGGGGTGAGTATAGGCAAAACCAAAGAATTCGTAATTTTTTCTTTGCTTCTAGGGGTTCCTCACTATCCAATAAGCCAATAAGCTTAATTTTAATTATCCAGCCATGCTATGGAAATTCTTGAATTCTTTGTTTTCATTAATGTTAAAGATAATATAGCCAGCTCTGAAATATAGCAGCTAAGACCATAAATTTTAGAGAATGAAATAAAACTAAGTTTAATTTCCATCTCTACCATTTAAATCCCATGTAACCTTGGGCATGTTTCCCAACATCATTAGATTTGTTTCTTCATATGTAAAATAAAGATAACATTCCCCTAATGGGATATTTGTGAGGACAAAATGAGTAATATGTGCAAAGAACTTATCACAGTGCTTAATAGTAAGCAGACTTGGTGGTAGTGTTTATAGTCACAAGGCCTAGCAGGGAGACCACAGAAAGTACTCAAAACACACACACACACACACACACACACATACACACACACACACACACACTGATAATAGACAAGAATAGATCCATCTCATCCCAGACCCAATGAACAGATCTAGTCAACCAAGCAATGGGTGGCAGGAATACGTAAAGACACAACTCCAGGCCCCATTCCTCAATGCATATCATTTGTCCCCAAAACTCATTGATGACAATCTCCTCCTCCTGCTCTCATCTTCTCTGTCTGAACTGTCCTCCCAGATCCTGCTTCTGGTCACTTCCGATTTGATGTTACAGTAGGACATGCCCCTATAGTCTGGCCAGTATGCTCTTAGACCCAGTTGAGCAGTCATAGTCTCAGTACACATACTCTGTACTCTGAGAGAAAGGTTTCTCTCCCTCCCATTCTGTCCAGGGAAGCCCTTCTGATCTCTTCAAGGAAGGGTGATGGACCACAAATATCCAAATGAGTAACTAGCTAACAAAAGCAAAAATTTCAGTCATCTACTTGAGAGATGAATTTACATTCAACTTTGTGATTATATTTTCACTGGTTGCTGAGAAATAAAGTATTCCACATTCTAATATGTATACTAGTCTGTCCACTACTAGAGACTAATGTTCAGTATTGTTCATTTCTAACACAACATATATGTCCTATAAATGGATGTGCCAAAGCCTCTTGCAATGGAATGCTGATTACCCACAGATGGAGGACCAAAAAGGTGTGAGCTTGTCAAAGTTGGTCCCTGCTTTATTTTGTTTTTAGGTTTTTTTGTTTTGTTTTGTTAATTTTTTTAGCACCATTCCCTGGTAAATTGATTCTGAGAATCATTGTTTTCCGGTTGTCAATGAACAATTCCTCAGGTGTGGACTAACGTTGTCTTAAGGTGTTTTAAGTGCAAAAAAGTAGAAGGCTTAAAATACCATACCTCCCAATGGTGTTTACACTTCTATATGGGACTCTGGAAGAGAGTCCCACAAGAATGAATCTCTCAGGGTAAGATTTCAGATATCTTGACAGAGGTTGAAAATTACATCTGTTTCTGAAATTCTATCATTTTGGGGCTCACTTACTCCACTGTCTACAAATGTTAGAGCTCAATGCAGACTGAAAGTAATAGAAACATGGAGATTAATATGTAAAATATGCGGTTCTCTTCTTTCACTTAATTTCTGAGGTTAGAAGCAGAGTCATCGTTCCCAGCTGCTCTAACAAGAATTTTAGAACAACCAAAGCCAGCTGTGGAAAATCCTCCCATGGTTTGGCTTCTGCAGCTGCCTTTGTATGAAAAGTTAACAGCTCCTTTCCCTCAGGTAAAACCTGCAAAGGCTGTTCTAATAACTTTGAAAGACTATCATTTTGATACTGAAATCACCAACACAGAGAGAAAGTAGAAATGTCCCTTTTGACAGGCAGAATGAATCCTAAAGACTGAGCATGAAACTACATAACTCAGCCTCCTATTATTTCCAGGGGGCTAAGGGCACCATTTAGTGAGCTCCATGGCCCTTACATTCAAATATTGTGTTGCCCCTATGCTCAGTTCAGTATCACAAAACTCACCACTTCATTTTGCTAGCAAGTTTCGCTTTGTTTTTTACAAGTATACCTTGGAGGAAACTGTGAAGAAAGACAAAAGTGTAGTAAAAATGCACAATAGGATATTAAGAATGGATGTAGCTTGGCCAAGATGCCAGAGTGCCATAGAGGAGGAGTGAACATGGTGGGAATGCTGAGCATGGCTCAGGTGGAGAGCCTCGAGGAAAACTGGACACAACTCTGGCCAGGAAATAAAGGACCTGCAATAGGGGATGGTGAAAGGAATTAAGTCCCCATCCTGGATGTTAGGGAGCATTTGAACCTTGGGTATCAGAGTGAGCTTAAATGGAATGATTCCTGTTCACTAAGTCACCTTAGGCAAAGTCAAAGACTTTCACTCTATGAGAAATGCAAAGACAGAAGAGAGATTTCTAGCTTCATATAGTAGCCTCTGAATTGATGTTTTATCCTAATTAAGCCTTAATCTAAGAGTTCCTTGACCCATATAACCCAAGATTTATTTCTGGAAGGAAATATGCTAACCCAGAAATATTCCATGAAAGTAACTACCTGGTAAATTTGTGGGGAAAAACCCTTCCTACAGAGTTATTAAATAGAAAAGCTGAAAGAAGTTCTATTCTAAAGTCAATAGACTAAAATCAAACTATCATGGTATAGTGTGGGATAATGCAGAGAATGTCAATTGGTGCAGGTGGTAAGGAAATAAATTATCTCTGGCATCTTTTCCAAACTATACATATCATCCCACACATAGATTCTGATGGGCCCCAAGGGAAAATCTCCCACCTTCTCATCCCAGAGAAGAATGAATGAATCCTAAAGACTGAGCATAAAACTACATAACTCAGCCTCCTATTGATTGATGGGCAAGAATCATCACATTTGCTGAGTGAAAAAGGATGAGAAATGAGCAAAATGAGAAAAATCACTGGCCTATAGTCAGATGAAACAAGAATCAAATTTGGATTCCCACACATACTAAGTACTTGTTTGGGGCTACTATTTAATTTCTCTCTGCATCTATTTCCTTGTCTTCAGGAAAGGGAGACAATAGTGAAAGCTACCTTACAAGTTTAATGTAAATATTAAATGAGCTATATGATAATGATATTAAACAAATGTTAGTGGAATCTGAATTATGTGACATTTTATCAAATAAATCAGACTCTACTCACTGTTTTCATTTTACCTTATTTTTATTCATATCAATTTTCCCTGGTTTGTGCTAAAAGGATTTCCTGGCTTGCATAATTTCAATGAGTTTGTGGGAAAGGAAGCTCTCAAAGGAAAGACTCTTTGCCTTATATCTGATGGAATCATTGGCATAGAATTTAGGAAGTTAAGAAAAAATAACTCGTTTACAATTATTTGATTCAGCATGGAAATTTCCTTTAGGTTTGGATTTCTTTTTGTTGATGTCATTGGCACAAAGTAAAATGCTGAATATAAAGGTATGAATTCAGCATTAATAGAGCAAAGTGTGAGACTGTACCAACCAACCTAAATTTTAGTCTCATTGATGTTATCAATTAACTTGAAGTTGGACAAATAATTTTCTCATACTATGAGGTAGTCTACCCAAAAGTCTAAGGAATGCCACTTACCCATCAACATAAATAAATATGGCATAATTGCAATGTAGAACACCACCACATAACTAGGCTTCTGTAAGTCTATACTTTTAGGAATAGAGTCCTGCTTTCCTTTTTCTATTTATGTATCACTAATATTTATGTATTATTAATATGTATCATAGTCAACATTGATGTATATACCGGGAACCCCACAAAATGTGAAGTTTAGTGGATCAGATGAGAAGATTATACTAAGATTGACATACTCCTTTCTCCACTTCATGGTTTATTCACCTAAGTGAAGGTTACTGTGCTCTTTGGGAATTCATTGGGGCCTTTGGTGAAACTGACCAAAAAAAAAAAAAAATCAATTTCTTAGAACTAATAATCATGTTGGAATCTTTAGAACCCCAGAAAAGAGCCAGCTGTAAAAGGAAACTCCAGAGTATTGAAGATCTCCCAAGGAATTATCTTCTTTTTTCCCATCACATACCTCTCTTCCTGATCTACCTAAGATTCTGAGCAAAGAAATAATAGAGCTAAATTAAGATAAGTGTGAGTTTATCATTATCTCTCTAAGCAAAATTATGCCCAGGCTTGACAAGCTGCATTTCTTCAGCATCTATGCTGTCATAAAGTCCAGTTTCATTTAGCTGGGGTTGAGAAAATTGGGCAGAGTCAAAGTGAAGATCTAGCAAAGAGTTTTGGATACACTCCAGAGAGAAAGCTGAAGCCATTAGTCACCAGAACAACAAATGAAATAAAATCATTCTAGAGTTTGCTCCTTCACCTCTTTCCCCCACCTCCACTTTCACTTGGTAACCAGTGAAGAAAACCATTAAGTACTGGCCCTATCCTGTCCATGAAGTAATAGTGAATGGAACAGGAACTCAGTATTCACTCCTGTTCATTTTGAATCTAATCAAGAAAATATGACAATGTTTCTAATACCTCTTCTCAAAGATGCTTTTAAATGTAGTAATATGAAACATCTGAGAGGTTTTTTATTTAAAAAATCAGGTTATTAATAAGAAACAATTCATAGGTCTAGAAATTTTGCCTAAAAAACCTCCTTTTCTGGAGTTCAGATAGAACAGAATAGATACTCATAAATATTGAAATGCAAAGTGTTGTTTAATAAAACAGCAGTTTTACAAATGAAGAAACCAAGGTTCAGGAAGTGCAAATGATTTGCTCTGTCATAAAGCTGGTTCATAGAAAAGCAAATTATTTCCTACACTTACTGTCTTACTTTTTTTTTTTAATTTTTATTTATTCATGATAGGCACACAGTGAGAGAGAGAGAGGCAGAGACACAGGCAGAGGGAGAAGCAGGCTCCATGCACCGGGAGCCTGACGTGGGATTCGATCCCGGATCTCCAGGATTGCGCCCTGGGCCAAAGGCAGGCGCCAAACCGCTGCGCCACCCAGGGATCCCTGTCTTACTTTTTTTTAAATCATTTATATATAATTCTATCATATCCACAATATTATCAAAAGGCTGTGAATGATACAAACCCAAATGAGTCATAGTTCCTGCTCCCAAAGTTATTCTTGTTAGATAACTTTTATAGAGCAATAATAATAATCACTATTCATCAAAATGCATCATGTGAGAAAAACCAGATCAATGTGCCACAGTCACATATCCTCCAGAGATGAGTGCTTTGTTCCTAGGTTTACAGATGGAGAAGCTAGGATACAAAATTGTCATGTAATGGTCTCAAATCACACAGTTCATCTGAAGCAGAGGTCAAATTTGAACCTAGATCTTAGTTCTTAACTATGCCGAGTCTTAAAACAGAAACTTAACACTTTTTTGCAGAGGAATGGAAGATACTTTAGCTAAATATAAAATGAATTTTTGAAAACAGGTTTATTAACTCTGGAACAATTTACCGTAGGAACCTACAGAATTTCATCTCCTTCCACCCCCAGTCAACTTAAAAGTGAGAAGATATTGAATTAGAGGCTTCACGTAAAAGTGGGCTCCCTGATTGCCTAGTAGGAAGTGAAATCAAAGAACATCTCAGGCTGTCTTCCACCCTGTGACTCTAAGGAAAAACAATAAAAATAAATAAATAAATAAATACATACATACATACATACATACCTCCAGTCTCTCTCCTCTGTTTTCCCTTATATTCAAAAGAGCTTAGGGACTCCTGGGTGGCTCAGCAGTTGAGCATCTGCCTTTGGTTCAGGGCCTGATCCCGGAATCCTGGAATCAAGTCCCACATCAGGCTCTCTGCATGGAACCTGCTTCTCCCTCTGCCTGCGTCTCTGCTTCTCTCTGTGTGTCTCTCATAAATAAATAAAATCTTTTTAAAAGAAGCTTAAAAGTGATAAACATATTACACCTAAAGTAGCCACACAATACTCCTGAAAAATAATATGCCTGGGCTATGAAGCTTTACAGTGGTTCCAAGGAGATTTTTCAGTCTTTCATAGTAAAGCTTGATATTGAAGTTTGGGCAGAGGTGTGTGTTGTGTGCAGTGACTAAGCCCATGTGTGTGGGAGGTAAACATTGCAGATGGCTGAAAAATATGCTAAAGCTGGAAGACCCATGTGATGGTTGGCATCCTGAAAAAGAGACAGATGTTTCCTCAAAAGAAGAATTTTAGAACAAGTTGTTTGCTGTCCTATGTGGGCTTAGTTCTTCATCTGCATCTCAAGGTCATATCCACATGGGAAATATTGCAGCAGTAACTATGCTTCTCCCTCTGTGCCCCCAAAAAAAGACCGAGCATCAGGAAAGATCCACCTAATTAAGCAAAGGCCTTTACTAATACTGCCTTTCATTTAAAATATATTTTTTTTAAGTTTTCAAGATGTTTTCATGTTCTATAACACCTGCTTTGGGAATATTGCCTTGTTTCTCATGCTGTGGCCCTCTGTATTGCACCATGACGCTCTGTACCGTCTTTTTCATAAAAACCAATTCTCTAATATTCACTCTTTTAATATAATATCTCTCTTCTCTGCTAAATTATATGCTCATTTCATGGCATGACTATCTTGTTAACCATAAAATTCCAAGGGCCCAACACAATGCCAGATACATACTAAGCTCTCAAAAACATTTTTTCTAAGTATTCTTGGGAATAGAGATTCTCAGATATTCTAGTGGCAGAGCCAAGATTGGCTATTTCCTTAGACTTGGACAAGATAGTTCATTTATTTATTCATTCATTTATTCAACAGATATTTTTGAGTTCACACTGTGTGTCAGGCATTGTTCTGAATGATTGGGATTTTACAATTAAAAGAACAGACAAAAATTCTTGTCCTCATGGAGCTTGCATGTCACCATAACTATATTTGAGAAAGAAATTTAAAAATCTAGCTACATTACTACAAAATCATTTAGTTTTCAGATTAGATGACATTGCTATGAATCACACAAACTTTCTATCTCAATCAGGTGGGGTATTACACCAGTCGAGTTTTAACATGAGAAATATAACTTAAAGGTGGAGGAATCTACTATAATGAATAACAAGCTAGCTGCATACTACTCCATGCCACCTTTAGAAACTTCCCGCCCACATGTTAACATGAATGCATGTGTCCTATTTTTTATTGCCACCTACAAGGATCCTGGGTAGTAGGCACTGGATTCTGATAGAAATAGAAACATGTGGAGTATGGGAGTATTCATCTAGAGAAGGAACATGTAACTAACATGTACAGAGTTGTTTGTATGTGCTAAGTTATGACGGGAATTTTCACATATATTACCTCATTTGATCTTGACAATAAATAAAAAATAAACTAAATTGTATGACCTCTCTTCTATTTTCCATCAAATGAAGAAATAGGATCAGAGGCTTTTACATACCAATAAAAATTGTACTTTTGCAATGGCCAGAGGTCCTAAACCACAAATTAACTTCCTAACAGACCTCTGGACTTTATTAGAGGAGGAATAGATGAATGGTCTCACCAGACACTAAGAAAGTTTGTTGTTCATTACCCTGTGCCAAAAAAGAAATGGAAAATCATCAGACCAGATCAGAGAGAATGGCTATCTACCTTCTATTCAGTCAGAAAAGATGGCAACTGGCTACAGTTGATACTATTTAAAGAAATCCTAACTATCAAAATTCTCCACTCCCTTTCTTAATGGCATCTTTTTCTTTTTTTTTGTGTCCTTAAGGTCACAAACTTTTCTCCATCTGAAAACACAGCTGCCTCACAGAAAAACCACATAAGAAAATTAATAATAATAAAACCCAGAGGAATCAGGAATGCAGTGATAAGGCTGCCTTATGCTTTTCCCTTATCCAACTGGGAACTTCTTAAGGGCCTCATTGATGAGTGCTACAAGGCAAGAGGAGAATGCTGGAACATATAGGAGAGAGAAAGGAGTGTGGGAAGAAGCACACAGAAGAGGGAGCAAAGGGAATCTTAAAAAGACAAAGATCTCCAGCCGGGGCTGGTTCAAGAACAAATAAAAGGTCAGTAGAGGTTTTTTTAATTTTTTTCATATTTTTTTATTGGAGTTCAATTTGCCAACATATAGCATAACATCCAGTGCTCATCCCATCCAGTGCCCCCCTCAGTGCCCGTCACCCAGTCACCCAACCCCCTGCCCACCTCCTTTTCCACTACCCCTTGTTCGTTTCCCAGAGTTAGGAGTCTCTCGTGTTCTGTCACCCTCACTGATATTTCCCACTCATTTTCTCTCCTTTCCCCTTTAATCCCTTTCACTAATTTTTATATTCTCCAAATGAATGAGACCATATAATGTTTGTCTTTCTCCGATTGACTTACTTCACTCAACACAATACCCTCCAGTTCCATCCACATGGAAGCAAATGGAGGGTATTTGTCATTTCTAATGGCTGAGGAATATTCCATTGTATACATAGACCACATCTTCTTTATCCATTCATCTGTCGATGGACCGCAAGGCTCCTTCCACAGTTTGGCTATTGTGGACATTGCTGCTAGAAACATTGGGGTGCTGGTGTCCTGCCATTTCACTGCATCTGTACCTTTGGAGTAAATCCCAGCAGCGAGTAGGGGGGCTTTAACACCGTCCTCTGCATCTATTTCCCTTCAGTCCCTACCCCTTCCCAGCTGCTCTGTGTCTCACCCTCTCAATCACCTGAAACAATAAATGCTCCAAATCATGAGTTAGTTCTGTGGGTACAGTGGAGCCCCATTTTGTAGAAATTTAACTTACATTTTGATTTTAGAACCTAGGCTTGCCACTAATTTTTTTAAACCTTCAACCACAAACAGATTTATTATCATGTATTAAGGTTACAGTGACTGAACAGTAAAACCAGAATGAACAATGTTTTCTAGTCAAGCTTTAGAATTTATACCTGTCCTCCTTCTCCAGAGATTAATAGATTCTTCAAAGGCAGAATGTTGTGAAGGGCCAGACAGAAGAATATATGTATTCTTTTTCTTCCATCTTTGTTCTACATCAGTGGTAATCAAATTTCAATATGCTTAACAATTACTGAATAGTATAATATTTTAAAACCACTTATAGTATACTTCATAGGCGACTTAATGGTTTTTCAAGCAAAATTTTGTCTCTACCAAGTTTTCATCTAGTTTTGACTTTTGAACATGCCTAGCTACAAAAGTCACTTCCACAGTATGTATTCTTTTCTGGGGAGAAGGTCTACAACTTTTGAAATATTCTCTCAGGAGTCCCTAACTGCCAAAGGTAAGAACCACTGCTCTTCCCACATCAGATCCCACATTTCACGTTCTGTTCCTTCAAGAATATCCTATTCCCTTACTAAATTACTGCATCTTAACTGATATATTACTCTGAATTAAATTTCTCTATGGCAAAAAATAAATAAATAAATAAATAAATAAATAAATAAATAAATAAATAAATAAATTTCTCTATGGCTCTTGGACCTAAACAGCACTTGTACTTTACAAAGACTTTAGGGACTAAACCCAAGGGATTAGATACATTTGCGGAATTCCAAGATCTTTAGCAGAATCAGGAAGGGAAATATTTGGGTAAAGAAGTCAAAAGGATTTTTAGGGCCTCTTAAAACACAACTTATAAGTACTTCCTCCTCCTCCAGGAACTTTCTTCTTAACACTCTCTACTGATTCTACTTCCCGCCCACACGTTACTGCTGCTGCGTGGTGATATGAGTGGACTCTAGATCACCTGGGCCTGAAGATCTTTGGTAGAATAACATAGAGAAACTGAAGAGAAAGGACCTGAGAACCTTGAAGCAGAGTGAGATTCTTGGAGAGGAACCCTTTGAGATTGCTACCACACTGGTCCCTCTCTGTTAAAAGGGAATAGAATAAAATTTTTAAAATCCTATAGCTAGGCTCCTGAGATCTATCTCATGGCTTCAGGTCACACAACTACACAGAAATTACAGATCCCAAAGTAATTTAGCAGAGTTAGCATAGTTTACTTTTTTTTTTTTTTAGCATAGTTTACTTTTAGAAAGTATTGTTCCTAAGAAGAGGCACCCAGGGTAACCTCCCAGCAATTCTAGACAGAGAGAAATGACACTGGCAGCACCCATTCCAAGTGCCACACCAGGAAATTGATCAATCTAAAGAATCCACAAGTTCTGTACCTTTGGGGAACATTTTCAAGTCATATCTACTTCGGCAAAGCTCTCATCCCCTCACAAAGCAAAAATCCATGCGCTGGCCATCATGATAGCTTCGATCATGGTATAAAGAAGTATAGAGAGATGAATCCAGTATCTTTCAGAGTGTTGATTGTGGCTGGACAAATACATGAAAAAAGATTATTAGAGCATCTTTGCACTCCAAACATTGCATCTGAACTTTGGCAACTGCAAATAGGAATACAAAAAAAATTAATGCAATTGAATGTAAAACTCATGAAGAAAATAATCTATCTGCACAGAGAGTCTGGGATATAAACATTACGAGGCAGCAGAATAGCAAGTGACACCCTGGATAAAGAGCCAAAAAAGAATTGTTTTCCTTGGTCACATCTCTCAGGGGGTTTCATCAGTTCCTTGGAAGGAGGAATCAGAATTACTACCGTAATAGGATTTTCAGTTTGCTATATATTATAATCATTGTACTCAACTAATTGTATAGTAAAGTTCATACCATTTAATTTCATATTATGGATTTGTTAACTTTCAATTAATTCTTTTATTTTCTTAATAAAATACAAGATAAAGAATTCCCCCCAGGTATTGGGGGGGGGGATTTCTGGCTTGGGAAGAAACTTCACTGGATTTTGCAACATTTGTCTCATATCCAGACAAAAAGTTTAGGTGAACTGCAAATGTTTTTATTCCATCTTTTTGTTTAATAAATAGCAAATGTAATAGATCAGAAGGTATATTTCCCCTTCAGTGTCCCATAGATTTGCTTTAATCCTTAAAGGTTTCTAAAAAGATACAAGCACAGGGTCAGAAAATAGTATTTTTCTTAGTACAAAGCTAATAGGACTGGACATAGAATGTTTGCCTCAGCCTCATGAACATGGCTCCATATTACCTGAGCTCTCCTAGTGCCTGGCTGCAAAGATTTGCTCAATGCCTGTAGTTCCTGCCTATATTTCTGAAGACTCATAACTTTCTTAAAAATATCTCTTGCCAATAGGAGTTCTTCAAATTCTACCCAACAAAACTAGATTCATTACTGTAAAAAAAGAAGAAAAGAAGAAGAAGAAAGAAGAAGAAGAAGAAGAAGAAGAAGAAGAAGAAGAAGAAGAAGAAGAAGAAGAAGAAGAAGAAGAAAAAGAAGAAAAGAAAAGAAAGTAAATTTTAAAAAAGAACAGAACGATGATCACACTGAAAGCCTTGGTATTATTTCTCTTCTATCAAACTTCATCAGGACTTTGCCAAGTCACTGGTTCTCAACTTACTAACTTAAAACAAGGGTTTGGTGCAGAAGATGATCTGTAAATTGTGCATTCACAGGATATGTGAGGGAATGATAACTTCTCTGAGAAAAATATATTCTTTTAACAACAAAGACATGCTACTACACAACTATTGAATGGCTAAAATTCAAAACACTAAGAATACTAAGTGCTAACAAGTATGTAGAGCAACAGGACTCTCATTCATTGTTGGTGAGAATGCAAAACAATATTACTACTTTAAAAGGCAGTTTGGCAGTTTCTTATAAAACTAATGTAATCTTAGCAGCAATTGTGCTCATAAGTATTTACTCAAATTATTTGAAAACACATATCCAGGAGTGCCTGAATGGCTCAATTGGTTAAGTTGGTTAATCACTTTAATTGGTTAACTCTTGATCTTAGCTCAGGTCTTGATCTCAGGATCCTGAGTTCAAGTCCTATGTTGGGCCCCAACACATATCCACACAAAAACCTCCACATGAATATTTGTAGCAGCTTTATTTGTAACTGCCCAAAACTGGAAACAACCAAGATGCCCTTCAATAGGTGAATGGATAAACAAATCTTGGTATATCCATACAATGGAATATTATTCAGTGACAAAAAAGAATGAGCTAACAAGTCACAAAAGAATATGAATGAATCTTAAGTACATATTGCTAAGTGAAAACAGCCAGTCTAAAAAAGCTACATACTGTATGATTCCAATTATGTAACATTCTGGAGAAAATGAAACCATGAAAATGGTAAATAGATCAGTGGTTGCCAGATGTTCAAGTAGAGGGTAGTGTGGATAGTAGGTGGAACAGGCAAACTACATGGGATTTTTAGGGTAGTGAAAGTATTCTTTTTTTTTTTTTAATTTTTTTTTTTTTTTATGATAGTCACAGAGAGAGAGAGAGAGAGAGGCAGAGACACAGGCAGAGGGAGAAGCAGGCTCCATGCACCGGGAGCCTGATGTGGGATTCGATCCCGGGTCTCCAGGATCGCGCCCTGGGCCAAAGGCAGGCGCCAAACCGCTACGCCACCCAGGGATCCCGTAGTGAAAGTATTCTGTATGGTACTGTAATGGTGGATACATGACAGTTTATCTTTGTCAAAGCATACAGACTATTACAACACAAAGTGCAACCTTAGTGTATACAAATGTTTAAAAACCACTTTGGAGGTCAGTGGATCCCAGTATCGCAAACAGAATATGACAAAGGAATAAAAATGTATTATCAATGTATGAACAACCTAACCTCACTGAATGTAGTGTGGAATGAGAGTGCTGACCTGAATAACTTTGGAAATCAGTAGAGTCTTCAAGTCTAAAGGCAAAAGGGACAACTATCCACGTACTCCAGTTGATAAAGTTTTTTCCCCACAAAGTCTAGGTTAGCAACTCTAAAACTACTATCTATGGATATTAGAATTCACAATTAAGTAAATGGATAGCAGATGGTGGGAACCAGAGAGATTACAAATAAGCAGTAGAAGGAGCCTACAATGATCTATAGGTTAGAGTTGGAGGCACCAGTATAAATTAATATTTAGCTTAAATCAGAAAATACCTGTAGAAATGTTTATAGATAGGTGTATAAATTCCAGTTAGAGTACACATGTATACCTCCTTGCTCTGTCCTCTGAGAAGACTTTGAAGCAATGCTACCCCAGTAGCAATGAGTACATCTACTGTCCAAATCTTGGTTTCTAACATCACTCTCCAATAAAAGAAACTATGTTTCCTTGGAGAAATAGCTAACTCTAGGACTTAGGCGGAAAATATACAAGATAAAATGGAAGTATCTTCTAATGCCAGAAAGTAAGAAACTGTTCAAAACAAAACAAAGCAAAAACCCCACCTTCATGGGGATATGTCAAGGGTATATAGGAGCCAACTGAAAGAGCTCCCAATGGCAAAGGTTGGAATGATTTGAGTAAGCAAAATAATGTAGCATTGGATTCTAACTTAAAGCATAAATATCCATGAGTTCACCTGATATAAATGATTGAATATATAAATGGGGGAGAAGAAACAAATCTCCTTTACAAGAGAATTCCAAATAATTTATGTAGATACTCTATCCTAAAGAGATGCAGCACAATGCTCCACTCCTTAAGTGTGGGGCACACGGTGACTTTCTTCCAAAGAGTACACTGGTAAGGAGAAGAGTAACTCAACAATGGAGAAACCTGACAAATACTACCTCATGCCAGGTGACCAAGGTTAATATCAGCAGTGAGAGGTCATTTTGATAATATGTACCTTTGAGATAATGTAATGACAATGGTACTTTACCTCTATGACCATCCTCTCAGATACATTACCCAGTCAATAATGAGGAAAAAAAGTCAGACAAATCCTAACTGACGGAGATTCTACAAAATATCTGACTAGTGTTCCATGTAACCATCAGGGCCCTCAAAACAAAGAAAATCTGAGAAATTGTGACAGGTAAAGGGAGACATGACTACTAAATGTAATGTATTTTAGATGGGATTCTGAAAGTGAAAAAGGACATCTAGTAAAAACAAAAACAAAGCAAAATAATCTAAAGATTTCACAGGAAATCTGCATTAAATATGGAGTTTCATTAATAATAACATATCAATTATCAAATTGGACAAATGTTCCATACTTATGTAAATATTAATAAGGGGAAACTGGATGTGGAGTATATGGAAAAGCTGCTGTATTTTCAATTCTGTAAATCTAAAAATTTTATTTTAAAAATTATCCATTCTAGGGGTATCCGGGTGACTCAGTGGTTGAGCATCTGCCTTTGGCTTAGGTTCTGATCCTGGGATTTAAATTACATCAGGCTCCCTGCAGGGAGTCTGCCTCTCCCTCTGCCTATGTCTCTGCCTCTCTCTGTATGTCTCTCATGAATAAACAAAAATAAAATATATTTTTAAAAACTATCCATTCTATCTGGAGCAAATGTTGCTATACTCTTTCATTGTACTGTGCTGCACCGTGTATAAACAGTGAGCAAAACAAAACTGGTCTATGTCTTCAGGGAGCTTATAGTCTAATTTGGAGTAGTGACATTCAGCAAATACACAGAGAGAGTACTTACATTGTGAGGATTTTGTTAAGTAGAGTAGCTACAGAGTCTGTAACGATGTCCTGAGACTGATCCCAAAGGGAAAAGCATCATATCCTTTACTCTGGGCCTCACAGCCGAAGGCTGCCTTTTAGCCCAGCCAACAAGCACTTTGTTGATGACAAAGAGGATTCTGTAGAGGGTGGGGGTTAGCAAGCCATGAATGGATTTATTAGAATCAGAAGACCTGGGATCACATTCCACTTTCTATCTCTCATCAGTCATTTCAATTCCTTGACCTACAACTTCTTAACCAGTAAAATTCAGAAAATAATACTAACTCCTCAAAGTTGGTGTGAAGATTAAATGTGATTGTGTAAATTGTCAACCACATTTAATGTTCACTTTCAGTAGTTTAGCTAGAACCTCACATAGTCTGCTCCCCTAGTCCAGACCACATTCTACTCCAATACGTTGTCTTCCCTTTTCTTAGAGATCATAAACTATAGGCTTGCTAGATATAGTTTCCTCTTTCTCCCCTAATTTGCCCCTCTCTTCTTGAGAACTCTGGTCTCTCCACACCTGACTTTTTGATCTGTAAAATCCTGCTGTGCAATGACGCTATAGCTCAACACAGCTTCCCAAAATGGAAAAAAATTATTTTTCTAGCTGCTTTGCTTTCACACAAGGAAATTCAATTTATCTTGCAGAGGGCGAAAGGAAGCTGCATCCAACTTATTTCTGGAAGCAGGGAATATGCTATAGAGAAAGGAAAAAGTAGACAGTACATTTGAGCTTAAAATCTAGGTGACAAGACCTCATTAATTTGTACATCACTAATTCAGAACTTTTAACAACTCAGACAGGATTCATGTATTTCTGTTGAATAAAAATGAAACCTGGTAACTACGGTGTAATATATTTTGTGGTATATTCTATTTACATTAACTGACTTGATAGAAACAAATCCATGATGTTATATTAAATGTATGGGAACACACTGTTTCAGATTTTTCTATGTATTGGATAATTTAGTCACACTCATTTCAGGATATGCAATATATTATAGTAATATTACCATGGCTACCAAGGACTTAACAAACATACAAATAGGTGTTTGTAAAATAATGCTGGAAATGAGTTAGAATGGAAATGAAAGGAAAAAGCAATCTGAAACTTCAAATAAGAGAATGTTCTCAGGCAAGATGTCATCAGAAGTCATACAAATGTATTTAAGCCCAAATTCATTGTCTGGTTCAGGTGATGATGTCTAGCACCTATAGAGGAATTGGATATCTTAACTTTCCAGCCCTGAAGCAAATTTAGGATTAAACATTGTCCTTCCTCTCCTCTCCCTATCCTAAAATCTGGAAGTGTTAATGACTATTTAACTAGGTTGATGATAGTGTATCTAGAGAAGAAGATATCACTTGTACCAAACACTCAAAACACTACAAAGAAGATTCTGATGTAAATACATATTTTAATTTCACTCTATGAATTCATAAATATATACTTTGTCCTACCAAAATCTTAACTCATTCTAATACATTATTATTTCTCGGTATACCAACTTTAGCTTGAATACTATTTGAAATATTTTTCTAATAGTATTTCCAAATGTATTATGAAATGAGTTCAAACAAGAAAATGTTGCAGACCTGGTTCTAGAGAGAAGCTGAGATAAAACTCTCATTGTGCTTTTGTTTGCTATTTTTATTATTAATACTCCACATTGTATAGGCTTCATATTTTTCAATGCCTTTTTATAAAACATATGCCGCTGATCTGTTTCATAGATGCTGAAATTCTTTTTTTTTTAAGATGTTATTTATTTATTCATGAGAGACACAGAGAGAGGCAGAGACATAGGCAGAGGAAGAAGCAGGCTCCCTGCAGGGAGCCCGATGCAGGGCTTGATGCCAGGACCCCAGGATCATTCCTGAGCTGAAGGCAGAGGCGCTCAACCGCTAAGCCACCCAGGTGCCTCAATTCTGAAATACTTTCAGAGATACTGAGGACCTGAATTAAAGTCATATAGCAAATAAGTGATGGACTCAGAATCAAATTGCAAGTTTCCTGGCTTACAGCCAGGACTTTATAAGTCCTTTATAAGCTCCATTGTATTTGTACTACAGCTGTAGTGAGGGTTGTTTATTAGAAGAACTTACTATGGTGATCACTTCGTAATATATACAAATATATTATTATGTTGTGCTCATGAAACTAATATAATGCTACATACCAACTTTACCTCAATATAAAAAGACTATTTTTCAATTTAGTTGTTTATAAACATGAATAAGTGAGACTGAGAAGGTTAAACTTTGCAATATCAGAAGAAAATGAAATTACCCAACAATCTGTTCAATTAATCAGTGCAGACAACAAATCGCATCAGAAAAAAGAGTCAAGCCCACAACAGTAATTAATTGGAGAGAGCCTCATTCATTCAATGGGATATAATTAGTGATGGGTTATTTTGAATAATCTTGGGAATTCTGGAATTCCAATAATCTTGGAAACCTGGAATCTGGAAAGAACTGGAATGATTTAGAACAGAAAAAGTTATGTTCAGAGATGAATATACCACCTTTCCTTCTACACCTGGATCATTTGAGATTCTTTCTGTCAGAAGTGACAGACACTAACTTCAGCCTCCTTACAGCAAGACATAGGAATTTATTACAAGGACATTGTGCTGCTTCAGAAATCAAGATCACGTGTCTAGGGCTCATGATCCCAAAGATTCTTTTTAAACATTCTTTGCACGGAGCTTTTCTTTTTTGTCCGAAGGAAGGAGGAAGAGATGGAGTAAAAGACATCTCCACAGAGGATGCAGTGGGTAGAGAAATCTGAACAGATCTGTTTGTGCATGCTCCAAGATGCTCACCAAGGATTCCCTCACTTAAGTGGAAAGACTCAGGCAAGGCTGGGAATTGGTAAATTCCTACAGTTTTATAAATGAGGGCAAAGAAGCCAGAAAATTCTGGGCATTATGCTAATGTGATTGCATTTCTGCCCACATACTGGAGAAGCCGGAGGACATGAGTCACATATATACCAGGGGTGTGATACAAAGAGGGAAAGAGGGATTCTCCACAGACCAGTGGAGAACACAATGTGAGATTTCTGCATGAAAGCTTCTCCCATCAGTAGCTTTGGCACAATCAAATAGCTTTAGTACTGAGGAAAGCAGGGAGTGGGATGTAGGGGAGAACCAAGGCAAGCACCCTGGGCAGCAGCATCTGCTCTTTGGCACTGGGAAATCTGGCAGCAGACCTTACCCTAGGCAGCAAAGCTGGGGCTGGAAAGAAGTAAAATGATGGTATTTGGGTATATGCATTACAGTGAAATACTCTAAGGATAACTCAGAAGTAATCTGTAAAGGTTTTTACAAGAGTCTGGAGTGAGTGAGACAGAGCCAAAGAAATAAAACATTTGCACTGTGATTCTGACACTCTCATTCTACCTCTTACTTAGTGTGGCTTGGGAAACATCATGCACATATCCCTAAAAATGTGTGGATCTCTCTGTCTCCATATCTATAGAGTTCTTTGAGTATTGCCTCTGAACCCGACTATTTCATTGTGCTTGATGGTATAGAAGTTGTTTTGTACATTTGTTTGCCGTTGCCCGAACACTTTCTGACATTCTGTAAGAACTTGATAAACCTTTGTCTTCGGTGACCACCCTAATGCCTCACATACATGGGATCCTTTCAGTATCATTTCTATCCTCAGCAAAAAATTCTACCTATGCTATTAGTCAAGATGTCAGGAAATAGTACATATGGACTATAGCAACAAAGATCTTTTGTAGCCCAGACACACCTATTATATTCTTTTTAAAAGACATGTCTATATTACTTAATACTTACATTTCTGAAAAGTCTCTATGTTGCATATAAAGGCAAATGGTGTTTTAAACATTGATCATTACAGAGTAAAAAATTCAGAGTAAATTCATTTGTAAAGGAAATAATCATCTGTCATTCACTTCTTTGTAGATTTGTAGTGCCTCTTTAGCAGATTTGCAGAAAGGGGATATTTGCAGCATAGTAGAGTGAAAAAAGTATGAGTTTAAAATCAGAAAGATAAATAAATCAATCAAAAATTTAAAAAAATTAGAATAAATCTTTAACAGCCATTAACTAGCTATGTGACCTTAAACTGCTCTTTAGATTTGTTGAGCTTAGTTTCCTATCTGTAAAGAAGGGCTATTGCTGATCTGGCAACTTACTCTGAGGAACCATGTAAAGAACTTGAACATTGCAGTTGCTCATATGCAATATTACATGCTTTATATTATGTGTGTATACACTTATATATATACACATACATGTCAATAAACTTATATACTGTGCATATATGTGTATGATACCCACACTTTTTGTTTCTGAAGAAAATAGTATTTCTAGATTTTTTAAAGTATATATAGGAAAACAAAAGTTAGAAAACTTTGTAACATAGGCAAATAGTTATAACTCCTCAATGTTCTGGAAAGAACTATTAAATTCTGAATTAAAAAAATTACTGAAATTAACATGTTAGCATCTTATTTTATTACTGCCTAGATAAAGCTGACAGTTTCACCTCAGTTCCTACTAAATGAAAAAAATAAGTGAATGAGGTGACCTTTTCTATGTTTGATGCCTCCATCTGTATGAAAACCCCAGTCAACTGATCAATCAGTCCCTGCCTTGGGCACGGAACTGTATCCAGATAAGACCTTACTAAGTGCTCTTTTTCTATTGGAATGATGCACCCAGCTTTCCCAAAATTTTATTTTTGATAATTTCATTGATCCTTTAAATTTTGGAAAAATAGCAATGAATTCCAAGAATCAACTTTAGATGATTTTTCTTCTTTTATAGCAGACATAGTCACAGAGATACCATGACCATTAGCTGCTGTTCAATATTTGTATATTACAGTTGCCAAACAGGATTCAAATATGTTCAAAACCAATGTGTTTCAATTGCAAGGTTTTCCCAAGAGGAACATTAGAATAAATTTTGTATGGTAAAATCACTGCTTTGCATTCTGCAACCTTAGCTGATTTCTACACTAATGTGGAAGAATTATAGGAATGGTTTCTGCAATACATCCATCATTAAGTTTGCTGGAAGATAGCTGTTTGAGGGCTTACAGAAGCCAAAACATGAGTTGGAATGATATGTACTTCAATGTTGGGAACTCTGTGTCAAACAAATCTGTCACTGTGTTTATTTCCACGGAGGACATTAGTTTTTATTTTTAGATTCTCATTAAACCCAGTAAAGCAGGTGTCTGCATAAACTGAAATTTCATTGATATGCTTGCTCTGCATATGGATAGAAATTACATTGCTCCTTATTACTGTTAATGCTTGCCTTAAAAGCAGAATCTTAAAAGTATTTTAATAACTGGATTTAAAAAAATCTTTAGTTTTATGCAACTCACTTGATCAAACCTTGTTATCACAAATGGAGTCTCAAAGAAAAAGAACTCACTATTTAGCAAAATGTTGGCTTAGCACTAGCCACTGTGCTATGATTGATCTTAAGTGCTTCAAATCAAGTGATACAATTTGGGATTTGGAAATTACCTTATAGATTATCATATTGCCCAACATACGTATTTTATAGATGAGCAATTAATGCCCAGAGCTCTTTCACAAATCTCATAGTATCAAATGCTGACATACTCAGTTTTGTGAGCAGTCTCAACTCACAGGATATAAACATGAAAGGTTTTTTTAACCCCAATAACCAATACTAGGTATGCTCTCATGAACACCCCATACCATTTTCTAGCACATACCATTTCCCAGGCTGGGCAGAGCCTCCCTGAAGGCAATTAATCTTGCTTTACATCTTTGTAGCCACTTTCAGTTGTTAGAAAAAAGTCATTTTGGATCTTAAAACAGTGCTATTCACTTAGCTTCAATCTCAAATTTGACTCAAAGCCCTCTTTCTCTTCTCCCCAGTACAGGCTAAATGTATGACTACAGAAGCTTGAAGAGGCTGAGGACAACAGGGTTCTTGACTTCTTGCCTCTTTACCCATCCACATCCTATCTCCTAATTCTCCTGTGATGTTGAGGCAGGGAGGGGGGAAAGGGAGAAGAAACTGTCTCCTTCTGCAACTGTCTTTGAGGAGTTTCCATACCTTTCCTATGGTGGCATATCCTCCCCAGCAAAACATGGGGCCAGCATTCCCTTCAGTGTGGGGTATCTTTTTGTAGTCACACTTGATTCCTTATTGACCTCATCCAGGCTTTTAGTAACTTCTGTAGGTTAAGAACTCCTGTATACAACTGTCTGGCCATCGTCTCTACTTGGAATCTATTGGTATCCCAAACTTCGTGTGTCCACAAAACCTCCTCCAGTCTTCTCCATTTCAACTAATGGCAACTTCATCTTTCTCGATGCTCAAGCCAAAATTTGGAATCAAATTATTCCTTGCTTCCTCTCTAATCCCACATCCACTCTTTCCACAAATTCCATCACCTCTACCTTCAAAATTGTATCGAAGATCCAAATCCATCTCACCATCTCCACTGCTGCCTCCCATCCAAGCCATCATGAGCTCGAGCCCAGATGACTGCAATGCTCTTTGGATGGATCTGCCTGGCTTTCCAGTCTTTCTTAGCAACTAGAGTGGTATTCTTAAAACCTATACCAGATCGTTTCATGCCCCTGCTCAAAATCTGACTGATGGTCCTTATTTCATTCATAATGAAACCCAGGGGCCTCACCATGGCCTATTGGCCTTATATGATTAGCTTCATCCACTATTCTACTTTGGCCTCCTCTGCTGCTACATTCCTCCTCACTCACTCCACACCAAACACCCCGATTCCCTGCTTATCCTCTTGGCACATTTTTTAAAATTGAAGTATAGTTTACATACTCTATAATGTGTAAATTGTAAGTGTCTAGTTCATAGGGTTTTGACAGTTATATATACCCATATAAACACCACTCAAATCAAGATCTAGAGCATTTATATCTCCTCAGAAATTTCCTTCAGTCCCTTTCAGTCAATTCTTACCCATTCCCTTAATCAACACTTTAATATCTGTCACAATAGATTTAGTTTTACCTGTTCTTAGACTTAATATAAATAGAATCAAATAGGATATATTCTTTTGTGTCTGGCTTCTTTGATTCAACACAATGTTTTTGAGATTCATTCCTGTTGTAGCTTGTATTCATAGTTCTTTCTTTTTTATTGATGAGTAGAATTCCATTGTATGAATATACCATAATTCATTTACTTATTCTCCTCTTGGATATAAGGGATGGTTTCCATTTGAGGCTAATATGAATAAAGCTGATATAAACATTAGTACACAGTCTTTTAAGGACATTTGTTTTTGTTTCTTTTAAGTGAATACCTAGGAGTGACATTACTGGGTCATAAGTTAAATACATATTTAACTTTATGAGGCAACTCTTGCCTTCTGGCCTTTGCTCTTGCTGTTCCTTTTACTTACAATACTGCTCATCTAGGTATCTAATGACTTACTCCCTCATTTCCTCAACTCCTCACCAAAAGTCACCTTCTTGATGAACTCTACACTAACCAGTCCCACCCTATCCTCTACCCTACACTAACACCCTAATTATTATCTCTAAATTTCTCCACAGTACTTTTCCTCTTTAGCATACCATGTAATTATAGCTTATAATATTGACCGTTTTGTTTTCTTTTATAGACAAGGGATTTTTTTGATGTTTTATTTATTAATGTGCCACCATTGCCAACAACAGTGCTTGATACTTGACACTCATAAATAATTGTTAGATGGAAGGAAGGAAGGAAGGAAGGAAGGAAGGAAGGAAGGAAGGAAAGGAAAGAAGAAGTCAGAAAGAAGGGGACAATGTCTGAAGTGTCTCTCATATTGTCAGGATATCCCTATTCTATGTGACCTCTAAGATCTCCAAGCTGCTGAGACAGTGCCAAATTTGTCACAGTGAATTTCATTGCCCACTTCCATCCTATCTAAGTTATTCATGGAGTTCTTAAACTTTCTCTTCAGCACATGCAAGGTGTTCTCTTGTGCAGAGAGCCTCAGTATCTTCATTGAGGTGGAGTTACTAAAATGTTTCACCCATCAGGAGATAGTCTGCTTGGGTCTGCTGTGTATGTTTAGGTGTCTCTATATAAGTTCTCTCCTCATCCCTTGCCACCAACATACACCACCTGATTTGAGAGAGGTCCCAGACTTACTTGACTCCTCTTATGAGCAGCACCTAATCTCATCTCCACTCTCTTCCATTTTCTCTGACTCAGAATGCTCTCATATACCCCATTTCCAAAATTCCTTCAGTTGAATAGATTCATGGCTTGTGTTTCTCTTCAGAGTATTCATTACATGGAAGTAACTATTAACTTGCCATTTTACCTTGCAGAAAATTCTAGAAAAATACATTTATTTTACCCTCTCACTATAAGCCCTACAACAGTAGCAGGATTTTCTTATTTAGGCTTTTTTTGAGAAAATAGAAAATGGTCATGTGTGCAGACAGAAGATATATAGAAATTCTGTACTTCCTACTCAATTTTGTCCTGAACCTAAAACTTTTCTAAAAAATAAATTTTATTAATTAAAAAAAGAAGTAATAGCTTTGCCTTACAAATAACTTGTGAATTTATGTAAAAATCTCCATTCATTTTTTTACTGGTCCAGTAAAGTGGACATATACTCATTCAGAATGTAAGCAAATTCTGTCATCAAGTAAGTCAATGTTTGTTACTATTATAGTTTAACAAAGCTGCTTGTCTCAGAAATCTTCAAGTGATTATCAGTGTCTGTTTTGGTCAGGGTATACCCGGGAAAACACAATTCACTTAAGTATTTAAAACATTTGTTTGCACAGGTGGTGAAGGAGCTAAGAAGCCAAATGGAATGGTGAGAGGGAATCCAGAAATTACCAATATCATGGAACCACTACTATCCTTAGGCTGGAAAGATAAAGGGAAGAAGCAAAGTCACCAGAGCCTTCATGTCAGGGTCACCCACTGGTAGCTGATTTCACAGCAGGCCTGTCAGACAGGAATTAGTTCCATGGAAAATATATAGCTCAGCCAAAGATACCCACAAGAAAGAGAAGAATAAAGAGAAATACCCTGGCATCTTCATTTCTCTCACATTCTAATCTCCTGCAGGGTTTCCTGTTGGCCACACTGACCTGGGAAACAGCCTACAGGGATTGGCCCAGTCAAGCAGGGAAAGGGCAAGGAATAGATCTGAGGCCAGCAATCAACTCTGGGCCAAAGTTAGAATAAACACATGTTGCAGAATTTGGAAAACATTCAAAAATTTCTGTCAGAGTAAATGATTCTCTATATGGTGCTATTCTAGAACATTTCAAAATACAGGTATCAACATAAGCAAGGGAAAGGGGTTTACACCCTCTTAGTTGAAAGAAAAAGAAAGAAGAAAGAGAAAGAAAGAAAGAAAGAAAGAAAGAAAGAAAGAAAGAAAGAAAGAAAGAAAGAAAGAAAAGAGAGAGAGAGAGGGAGGGAGGGAGGAAGGAAGGAAGGAAGGAAGGAAGGAAGGAAGGAAGGAAGGAAAGAAAGAAAGAGAGAAAAAAAGAAAGAAAGAAAGAATTAAGAAAGAAAGAAAGAAAGAAAGAAAGAAAGAAAGAAAGAAAGAAAGAAAGAAAGACTACCCAATGATGAAACATTATTAGAGTGGATCAGTATTCAAGGAGAACTTGCAAATGGAGGTTTCAGCTTCCATCACACAGCAAATAGGGGTCTCAGATTCCATCACACAGCAGCCCTATTCTTTTGGCCTTTTATGGCATCGAGATTGGTGGAAATGAGGCAAAAACAGAAGGTTAGAAGTTTTCATGTTATTTCTGGCTACTCCCATTGCAGCATCGGGGGAGAAAAAGACAGTAATGGTTCAAATCTTATCTTGACATTAATCTTAAAGGTTTATCTTTTTTTAGAGAAATGAAAATACTAAATAAAATTGGAAGATATGACTTCTTTTTCTATCTTTTTTTGACATTGTGAAGTTATTTCAACAATAAAAAAAAATTTATGTCTGAAAAAAGTTTATGACCCTAAAGCTCAAGGGTTCATACACTTCTTAAGTCTGTGATTTCTAGGCAGAATGCTATGACAAGACTAACAATTAGGCCATTGTTGCAAAAAGGCTTTGATAACTTACAAGCAGTAGAGAGTACCCAGGATTTTGAGTTCCAAGACTTGGGTCCAAGTACCCCTTGGGGTGCTTTCCTAGCTGTGCATCTTCGGACAAACAACTTGACAACTCTGAGTCTCAAGTTAGTTGAAATAAATCATTACAGTCATGGTATCATTCCACAGGGTCATTGTGACAATCTAATGGAATAAAGCTAGTGGTCATACAAATGTTGACTATTGTTGTTTTCCTTTTTATTTCAGGGACCCAAGGATGAGCCTTCCTTTTACCAGATGAAAAAACATGGACACAAACATTATGTAGTCAGAAGCAACCTAAAACAGTCACTATATAATTAACCCAGTCTTCAGAAGAGAAAACAACTAAAGGATTAGAAGAGAAACATAGACGATTTCTCAATCCCTTCCCAGTTGCAGCAGCTGAACTCTCAAACTAACTTACAGCACCCAGCTGTGTTATTGAATCTTTATAGCCCCAAATATTCCAGATGTGTAGGGCTCACCTGGGTCTGGCAAGCCACTAAACATGCAAACCAATGATTTCCCATAAAAACAGTGGACTAAATCATCATCAGAGGAAATGAAGTTTACCTGGACATTTTTGTCTTAAAATAATTGCCTAAAGGGATGGGGAAAAATTAGTTTTGTAAGCCTAAGTTTCTTGTAGTAGTTTTCTTATTTAAGTACCTCCCTGGAGGCAGTTTTTCTCCTTCAGTGCTTTGTCTTCCTCTCTAGTTCAGAATCCCAGTATGATCTATCACAGCCTGTTCACTCTTCTTCTCAAACGATTTTTTTTTTTCAAGAACCACTTTCCCTTATTTTCATAGAGCTACTTCCATTTTGGTCCCCTGGGGAAACCTGGCAAAGAATTCATCATGCAAGAAGTGTTTAAAGTCGCCATCCATAGTCGCCTTGCACTCTTCTAGGCATTTAGGATACATTAAGGAATAAACAAAGATCTCTCTCCTTGTAAGAGAGACAGACAGCAAATAAGAAATACAATAAGGAAAAAAAAAAAGAAATACAATAAGGAGGGAAATTATATCGTGTTAAATGACAACTGTTAGAGATTTAAAAATGCACTGTAGAGCAAAGTCAGCAGGATGAAGACTGCTAATCAGGGTTGGGGAGAGAGGTCCCCCTGTCTTCTCAATAGTTTGTATTCAAAAGAGAGGTTTCTGTGAAGACATACATCTTTTTCTCTGGAACAGGGTTTCATACTGGCACGTAATAGCTTTGTTCCCTTCCCATTCAAGCAAGTAATAGAATTTTGCATAGTCATTCTGACTCTTCTAATTTCCAGATCTGATTTTGGAGAACAACATATTAGGATACCCTAGTTTCTATATCTATTATATTTCATTAAAATTCATTTGGCTTCCTGTCTCTCCGTAATATTCAATCTTTCCATCTTCCCTTCACAAATAGATTAACTGGTTCGTGTCCTTTGATGTCAGAATAAGACAACCACTTTCAGAGTTCTATCAGTTAAACTCTAAAACTTCCATTTGACTCCTTGGACCTCCTGTGAACTTCCATAGGTACAAGCCCATCTTAATAAAAGACATACTCACTCTGGGCAAAGTAGCGAATCAAGTAAAGACTGGGAGGAAGCCCCTCCACAACTCACTTCTGAGACTCTTAATCCATTTATTACCATTCTTCTCTTCCCTTGCAATGTACAGGACTCTGATGGTGACCCTGACCTGTGCATATCTCTCCCACCCAAAGCTTACCCCGTGTGTGGCATTACCTTGAAGACTTTCCACATAACAGATAAACCAGTAGTTGGTAATAAATTAATTCATGCACAGTTACTTAATCCAAGTAAAGTACGTGATTTTTTTTAAAGGGGGTGGAATGGTTCTGGCTTCATCTTATTCAGTATTGTATCTCCAGAGCTAACATATTGTTACATGTTACTAACAATACATGTTAGTATTCAACATATGTTTAGTAAAATGAATGAATGAAAGAATGAATAACATTAATACATGAAAATATAATCTCACAGAGAAAAAAAAAAACCCCAATGTGAATTTTAAGTGGTTGAAATTGAGACCATATTTCTCCTAAAACCTTCTGCTTTATCCCCTCCCCATGCATACTTTCATCTCGCAGTGTTTCATGTGTCTGTGTGTCTGCCTGTCTCTTCCACTGAATTCTGAGCTCCTCGAGAGATGTGTTGAGCTGTTTTATCTCCTGTCACTAACATCCAGAGAGAGAGAACATTTATTTCCCCCACTTGTTTCTAGCCAGAGGGGAGCAGGAATATCTACTCTCCTCCTCAGAATAGCAAAACATGAGGAACTGATGCTGGATGGACTGAGGCCCTGAGAGAGAGGGCCCCAGGTCCATCACTGAGAAGGTTCTTAGCTTTCTGCAAGAATGAATTCAGAGCAAGCCATTTAGAAAAAGGGACACAGGGTTCCTAAGTGGTTCAGTTGGTTAAGCATCTGACTTTGGCTCAGGTCATAACCTTGGGGTCCTGAGATTGAGCCCCACATTGTTGGGCTGTCCTGTCAGGGGGAGTCTGCTTCTCCTTCTGCTCCTTATGCTGCTCATGTGCTTGCTCTCTCTCTCTCTCTCTCTTTCTCTCTCTCAAATAGGTAAAATCTTAAAAAAAAAAAAAAAAGAAGAAGAAAGAGAGAAGAAAGAAAGAAAGAAAAAAAGAAAGAAAAAGAGATAAAGATTTATTAAGTATACAAGTAAGAAGGGAGCTGCTTCATAGACAAAGTAGCAGTCTTTCATCTCAGGTAAGGAAGAGGACCCTTCCTCCCTTTGCCTCTAGCAAAGGGTTTTATAACTTGTCGCCGTTGTTTTTTAAAGTAGCTAACCATATAGGTAGGGCTTATTCTTAAGCTTTGGGTGTGTCACTTAACCTCGGGAGGTTAGTTTTTCCATCTTCTTAGAGTTGTGGAATTACCCCCACAGGGAGCAATTTTAAGAACATCCAGGCTTTATGACTTTTACTGCGGGAGGGAGTGGGGTCTTGTGGTCTTCCATGAGTCAGATCTTAGGATTTTCGTTATGACCTGCTGACTTTTAGGTTAAGGGTCAGCCTAAGACCAATATGTCTCTAGAGTCTTCCTTCCTTCCTACCTCAGAACTTCCAATGTCTCTCGAAGCCCTCTTTCGCCCCTCTCTGGGGTGCTAACTTCATTGGGAAATGAGGAGAAAGAATCAGACAGCCCTTTCAGGTCAGCCTGCCCTCAGGATGCCCAGATGTACTGTCACCTTCGTAGGGTAAGTGTATGCGGTTGGCTGGAGAGTGAGGGAGTTCCAGAGCCTGGGTGGGTAAGTCTGCCTAATTCAGAAGTAAAGTCTTAGCTGGACCATGACAGATGCCATTTCTAAACCACAGTGTGTACCCAGCCTTACCTGAATCGGCTCGGAGTGCCACAGCTAAGCACAGGGCCTGGCTTGTGATATGAGCTCAAAAATGAGTAAGCTTAATGAACTAATATTGGCAGAGATTTTGTGATGCTTGAATAAAAATGTGAAGAATGACCTAGATAAGCACAAAGCAAATCGAATGCTCAGGAAAATGGGGAGCCAGCTCTCACTCAAAAGTCCAGGAGTCATTAATTTATTTAGAACTCTAGGGAATAGGATCAGGCTAGGTTGAGTTGCAAAAAGTCTAACGTTGGCTCTGTGTTTCCTTGTCGCTACCCTATCATTAATGTGTTGACCCTGAGCTGGGGGACATCCCAGCAATCCCTGATACCTAGAAATGCCCCTCCTTAAGGTATGATCTGCGGGATTCTGCCTCGGCAAGATATTCTTTAGAAAAATAAAAGATGAAAAAGGGAGAAAATAGAGCATTATGATCAAGAGTATGGGTTCTGAAGTCAAACTACTTGGGTTCAAATCCTAGCAAAGCCACTTGCTCACTATGAGCTTAGCAACGTTTTTTTGAGCACTCCAGGCCTTAGGGCCATCATTCCAGAAAATAAAGATACATCATAGAATAACTACGTGGATTAAATGAAGTAATCTATGTAAAACATTTAGTGTACATTACATTTAACGTAATAAATACATAAGTACTCGATGGATATATGCTTGACAATTGTATTACCTCTTGCTTTTTGAGATTTGCAATGCACATATGTCCATTTGGAGCACCAAAATACCCTGCACTAAAGAAATGCATGAACTTTGTTCAATACAGGACTTCCCAATCTATTTCACCATGAGCATTTTTTTGGTGGGTTTTGAAGTTATTCTTAACATCCCATGCAAAACCTTTAGGCAAAATTGCCATAGGACTGGAAATGTAAAAAAAAATAAAATAAAATAAAATAAAAAAAGGACTGGAAATATAGCTGATGGCCACACACACCCCTAGTGACCATCAAACCCTAAAAAAAGAAAATATAATTCAGAAATACCTGCTTTGGCCAGTGAGTCATTTCTGAAGCCTAACAGTATAGCTTGCCTTCACCATCTGCCTTTTCATGACCAGTGCTGTACACAGGCCTTAGTTAATTGAACATGCAAAGAGCCACCCGCAGGCAGTGATCTCAGTATATATTTTGACTCATCATCCAAGGAAATCAGAGATGAAAGCAACATCTAATGGCTGAGGATACATAAATAGCCATTTCCATTCACTTTCAATTACCCTGCAGAGGAATCTGGTCACAGATGAGCTCAGTAAATTCACAATATGTTATCCTCAATAGCCAAGCTGAGCAAAATCACCTAATTTGTTAGAACATCAATCCTATAAAAGTGTGCCAACCCTAATCATTTTATGGCTTCAGATTGCTTAATGGTAAAGCTAAGAGGACCCCCAGGGATGCCCAGGTGTGACCTTCCATTCATCAAGTGCAGACAGTCTCCTGATAACATGGATACAGTAGTGTGACAGGTGCCTTCCACCAAATTATCTTGGAAAAATGTCCAATCTTTTGAAAACGAGGATTACATTGTGTTTATTTCTGAATCCCTAGTGATGGTCATGATATCAGGCACATAGAGGTCGCTGGACATATATCTTTTAAACAAAAGATAAAATAAATGATTGGCAGTTACCTTGGTGAAGAAGAGAGAGAGACAGAAACAGAGAGACTGAGAAAGATGGAGAAAAGCTTTTTTCTAATGCATCTCAATCTGAAGGTAGAGATGAAGGCTCTCTTTGCTTCATTCCATCATTGACAAATAGTTCTGGAATGCTGAAAACCTCAGAGTACAACTGGTAGAATAATGTAACAACTGAAAGCACAGACTCTGCACCTTACTTGAATCTCATATGAGATTCAATCTTGGATCTGTCTCTTAGTAGCTGTGTGACTTAAGGCAAGTTAGTTCGCCTTTCTGTGTCTTTAGTTACTAAACCATCAGACAGGGATAATAATGAGAGTTGTCATGAGTAAACAGATTTCATATATCTCTATCTACCTGTCTCTGTATATCTATCTATCTATCTATCTATCTATCTATCTATCTATCTATCTACATCTATATCTATCTATCAAATGTTAGCACAGAGTAAACATCATGCAGACTTGTGCCATTACCTTGTGGGGGCAGTTGTGTGGCTCATTCAGTTAAACATGTGACTCTTGATTTCGGCTCAGGTCATGATCTCAGGGTCATGATCTCAGGGTCATGAGATCAAGCCCTGCATGAGGTTCTATGCTGTGTGTGGAGCCTGTTTAAGAGTCTCTCTCTCACTCTCCCTTTCCCTCTCCCCCCTTCCCCTCCCTTCTCCCTCTCTAAAACAAAAATAAAAACTTGTGCCATTACTCTGTGAAAGACAAGTAGCAGAGCAGTAACAAGTTTATGGACACTTGCCCTCATGTAAATTGCCCTCTGTGATTGCTGTTCCTTTTTCTGCATCTCTTAGCATCTCACAAGGCTGATACAGCGTGAGGGCCCTAAAGCCTGGCAAGCAATAGTATATGTTTGTTTGGCCTTGCCCTCTACTCAGATCTCTCTGGAACCTAGTTGAAGTGGTATCTGGTCAAGGACATCATTAACCACATGGCAGACTGGTGCACATTGGTCTTCCCTGTTCTTTGCCTTGGCGCCTCTCACTCATACCTTCCACCATCCAGATCTCATGATAAGTTGTCATAATAATTTGTAGCCAAGCAAACCCCCACAGCTGTATCCAGGAAGCTGTAGTCATATCCTAGCTTAGATATCAAGTCAGTATAACACAAATTCATATCATTACCAGGATAATTATTACTGCCTGATCAGGGAATCATGCTTCTTAGTGGCCTTCCTTTTTCCCAATGAAAAAAATGCCTTTTTCAAAAATCAACTTTATTGAGGTATAAATTACATATAATAAAATGCTCTCATTTTAACTGTTCAGTTTAATGAGATTTGACAAATATATGGATCTGTACAACTAGCAACGCCTTCAATACATTTCCATCACCCCAAAAAGCTCCCTTGTGTCCTTTAGCCGGAATTTATTCCTACCCCAGTCCCAGGCAACAACTCAAATGCTACTGCAGATGAGTTTTGCCATTGCAAGAATTTTCTATATATTTTCTTGTATGCAACATGTTTTTAAGTGTTATCCATATTGTTACATGTTCTAGTGGTTCTTTTTTTTTTTTTTTTTTTTTGCTAAGTAGTATTCCAACATATGGATATGCTGTAATTTGTTTATTCATTCATCTGTAGATAGACATTTGAACTGTTTGTAGTTTTTTTACTATTATGAATAAAGCTCCTATGAACTTTTATGGACAGTTTTTCCTGTGGACATATGTTTTTATTTCTTTTTTTTTTTTTTTTTTTTTTGTTTTTGTTTTTGTTTTTGTTTTTGTTTTTGTTTTTATTTCTTTTAGGTAGATTCCTAGGCATGATTGCTGCTCCTATGGGAATTTTGTATTTAATTTTGTAAGAATCTGCCAGACTGTTTTCCGAAGTGTTTTACCATTTTATATCCCCATAAGTTACTAACAAGAGTTCCAGTCATTGCACATTCTTGCCAATATTTGATATTGCCAATCTTTCTAATTTTAGTAACGCTAGTGAGTATGTGATTGTATCTCATTGTATTTTAAATTTCACTCCCTGATGATTAGATGTTGAGCATTTGTTCATGTGCTTATTGGCTGTTTATATGTCTTTTTTGGTGGAATATCTGTTCAAATCTTTTGCCTATTTTCAGCATGGCTTTCCTCATCTTATTATTGAATTCTGAGAGTTCTTTACATGTTCAGGCTACTCAGTTTCTTGTAATGTCTTAGTCTGGTTTTGTCCTCAGAGTAAGACTGGCCTCCTAAAATGAGTTAAGAATTATTTCCTCCTCTACTGTTTCCAAAAAAAGTTGGTGTAGAATTTGTATTATTTCCTCCATAAGTACTCAATGGAATTCACCAATGAAGCAACCTAACAAATCTGTAGCTTTCTTTATGGCACATCTTTTAACTTTACATGCAATAGCTTCTATAGCTATAGAGCTATTTAAATATTCTACTTTTTGGTTTTGGTAATTTGCACTTTTCAGGAAATGCTTATTTCATCCAAATTTTCTATTTTTTTAAACATGAAGTTATTCATAATATTTCCTTATTTTTCTCTTAATTTATAGTGATAAAGCCTGTTTTATTCTTGATATTTGTAAGTTGTATCTTCTTTTTTTTTTCTGATTGGCCTGGATGCAGGCTTATCAATTTTAACCATCTTTTCAAAAAATCAGCTTTTGGTTTTATTGATTTTGTTGGTCCACTTTCTATTTAATTACTTGTATTTCTTTTTTAAAAATCAATTAATTGATTAATTCATTGATATATAATATATTATTAGTCTCAGACCCCAGTTGTCCGTCAGCAGATGAATGGATAAAGATGTGCTACATATATATATGTATATACAATGGAATATTACTTAGCCATCAAAAGATATTTTCTGTTCTTACCTATTAGTTTCTTTTGTTTCTGTTGGAGTTATTTCCTCGATGGTATCCAATAGCATCTTCTTACAGTGGAAGCCTAGATAATGTCCCTGTTCATTCTGATACTATTCCTTGTTCTCAGTCTAGTAGAACCACTCTTTCTTTTGATTTGTTTTTTTCTTGATAGTTTTTCATTCTTTTACTTTCAGCCTAGGTCTTGATATTTAAAGTGGGTTTCTTGCAGGTTTCATAGAGTTGAGTATTGCTTTTTTTTTTTCAATCCAATTTGACTGCCTTAGTCTTTTATCTAGTGCCCTTAGTCCATCTACATTTCATGAATTATTGACATGGCTGAGTTTAAATATACAATCTGCTGTGGGCTGTTTATGTTTGTCTGAATAAATCTTTTTCTCAGCCTCATTTCTGAAAGATATTTTTGTTTAATAGAGAATTCTAGGTTAATAGGGTTTTATTTTTTTTCTTTTCTTGGTAGCTTAAATATTTTTCCATTATGTATTGGCTTGTATTGTTTCTGGAATGAAGTTTGACATTTTTATCTGTGTTCTCTTTTATGTAATATGATAATGCTCATTTCCTTTACCTGTCCTAGGATCTTCTCTGTATCATTGACTTTCAGAAATTTGGTGGGGTTTTTTGTTTATCTGATTGTTAATTTTGGTTGGGATTTGTTGAGTTTCTTGGATTTATAGTTTTTTGAATTTTATCAAATCTGGAAATGTTTTCCCTTTATCAAACTGCCTTCCTTTCTTCTTGGATTTCATTTACATGTATGTAAACTACTTGAAATCCTTGCAAAGTTTGCTGAAGTTGTACTCATTTATTTCAGTCTTTTTTTCTTTCTCTGTTTCCATTTGAATGGTTTCTATTCCTACATCTTCAACATCACTGATCTTTCCTTCTACACTATCTAGTCTTTTGTTATCTTCATCCCGTAACATGTTTATTTTAGACCATGATTTTTCATTCTTGGAAATCCCATTTGTTTCCTTGATGTATTTTTTTTAATCTCTCCTCACTAACTTCATGTTTTTCTGTAATTCCTTGTGCCTATTTGTTAGAGCAATTTTAAGCTATTATAGTCGATTCCTATCTTCTTTATCATTTCTAGGTGTGTTACTTATGACTTTTTTTTCTGGTTATGCCTCATATTTTCTTGTTTCTTTACATGTCTAGTAATTTTTATTGGATGCTGGGAACTGTGATTTGTTACATTCGACATACCTTGATTTTGTTGTCTTCCATGAAAGTGTGTTTTGTTCATTTTGGCAAGCAATCAAAGATGAGCTTGATCATTCTGAGGTTTGCTTTTCAGTGTTTAGAAATGTCCAGAGTTGCCTTTATTAGATCTAGGATTAGTTTAGTCCTATTACTAGAGGGTGAACCTTCTGGGATCCCTTTTTAATGTTAAATGAGGCCTCACTACTTTGGTTAGTTGGAACTCAAATACCTCTCAGTCAAGTGTGATCTCTGAAAATTGCTGATTTTTCAACTCCCAAGTGGTGCTTTGCTTGGCTGGGAGGAGTTTTCAAGCCTCTCATAGATTAGTATTTAGCAACAGATGCAACTGGACCTCTATGCAAGTCTCTGGTGCTCTTTCTCTGCATGGCCTCCTACTCTCCAGATCACTGATCTACAAATGCCAACTACCTTAGCCTCCTCAACTTCAGATTTCTCTGTCCCCAACATAACAAGACCACTGAGTTCTGTTTGGGCTCTCCCTCTATGAGTTTCCATTCCAGAAAGTACAGAAAACTGGAATAGTTGAGTAACCTCACATTGCTTTTTTCACCTTCTCTAAAGGATCACAATCTTGCACTGTCTGTTGCCCAAAGTTTGAAGACAGTTTATTGTATTTTTGTCCAATTTTCTAGTGTTTATGGTGGGAGAGCAAGTCCAATCTCAGTTACTTCATCATATTTGGAAGTGGAAGCCAAACATTGTGTTTTAATTGCTATTATACTGCAGCCAAAATGGTTCTCTGATTTAAGTAAAATTCACATTCATCTACAAAAGACTTCACCTTCTCCTTCAAAATAATCCCTTTTCATCATTTAACAGGTTTAGGAAAAAGCAAAGAATAAACGGTCAAAGAACTCCTCCATTGGTTATATTGGCAGGACTTCCATTAAAAAGGTTATGTACCCTTTTCAGTTAGCAACACTCCTCTGCCTCTCCACTTTTCCTCTTCGACATTCTTGGTTCTGGATTCCCCATGCAGTACATCATGCTCCTCATTCTTTCCAAAATGCCTCTCAACAGAATATCCTGCCTAATTAGCCATCTGTTCAAAGTCCAGCTACCCATTCAGGGACCATATTTGTGGGCTACACTTCAGTGGTGGTGGGAGACTAGCTCAAGGTTTATTGCTTTTGACCAAGGTAACATCTGTTCTTTTTAGTGGACTCCTTCTGGAGACAACAGTTCTGCCTTTGTTGTTTAACCCAAAAGAGTACATCTGATCAGCCCAGGTAGGAACAAAGGCCTCTTGGATAGTCATTGGGAATGAACATCTTAATTAGATCAGGTCTTTAAATAATCTCCAGGTAGATAGTTAATAAAACTGGGGAACTTTTAATAACATTAAATCAAAATACATCTCTCAACTTCCAGTCTCCAAAAGAGCAAAAGAGGGAAGCATTCAAAACACTTCCTACTTAATTGACTTCCAAGGGATAATGCAGTTACACCTGGCCAGTGTTTATAGGTTAGTTTGTTGTCGTTGCCTTATTTGTTTTGTTTTTAATTATTGATTTTCCACTATTTTAAGTAATTTGTTAAATAGCATGTTTGGAATAGTTTACTTATTAACTCAGAAACATTTATTTCATGCTTACCACATGTTGTGCCCTATGTTAGCCATTTCCTAGGGATGGATGTGGATATAGTTACCATTCCCAAGATGCTCACAGTCTCCTGGAGGAGCAAGATGTGTAACTAGCTCACTCTAATATAGATATAATATAGATCGTTATAATATAGATATAGCATTGATAGATACATGCTTAGAGTGCTATAGGAACACAGAAGAGGGAGTAAGTCTCCATGTCACTGGAAAAGCTACCCAGAACAGGTACCATTTCAGTAGTAGATTATGGTCAACATAAAAGCATCTAAGAACCGAGAGGGTTTTGAACTAGGAAGCATTAAGTTAAATATTAACAAAACAAAATAGCTTTTTCTGGGGCTGCTGAGTGGGCTGAGTGAAGATATCTTCATGTTCAATGCATAGATCATTATCAGAGAGAAGGAGAGAAAACAAGAGACCAGATCTGATGTAGCTAATTCCACAAAGAAAGAAGCCAGAATTCTGTTCAAAAGCTAGGTAATGACAGCAAATAAGTGACTAACAAGCATGTTCTTCTTGGGAGCCATGAACCTCTCCATCCATGAAAATTACATTTCTGGATGTGTGCACATACACAGTTCTCTAAGAAGAGGTGTTTTAGAATGCCAGGTTATCAAAGTATCACATAATCTCTAAATGTTATGAACCATTGCTGCATAGTGAATGGTCATATAATAACAAGTTATGAAATCAAACCTCAAGTTTGAGCTTCATGTCCCCTGTACACTACCCATGTGACATTAGATATATCCATTTATCTCTCTGTGACTAAGTTTGCCATCGCCTACCTTGTAGAATGGCTGTAAAAGTCAAAGTATGTCATAAAATATAAAGTACTACACCATCGTTACCTATAAAAATAAAAATTAACATAAGTAAATTCAACTTTAGCTTATTACAAGTTCTTCGTTGCTCTTTTAAATACAGCAGATCCAGGGGCACCTGGCTGGTTCAGTTGGTGGGGCATGCAACTCTTGATCTGGGAGTTGTAATTTCAAGCCCTATGTTAGGTGTGGCGATTGCTTAAAAATAACATCTTTAGGGGCATCTGGGTGGCTCAGTCTTCATCTGCTTTTGGCTCATGTCATGATCCCAGGACCCTGGGATAGAGCCTCACATCTGGCTCCCTGCTCAGCAGAATCTGAGTCTTCCTCTCTCTCTACTCCTTAGTCTGCTCTCCCTCTCACTCTCTTTCTCTCTCCCTCTCAAATAAATAAAATCATTAAAAAATAAATAAAATAAAATCTTTAAAATAAATAAATATGGCACATCCACTCTAGATGTTAATTCCTATTTGTATGTGTGTGTGTAAAGTTTTAAAATTATTTCAGGGTGAAAGTTTTCAATTATATGCAAAAGAAAAGAAAATACAAACCTCCATGAACTCATTTCTGAAATTACTTAGCCAATCTTGTTTGATCTATACTCCCAACTCCTCCTCCTTCCTTCACTGGGTTACTTTGAAATAAGTCCAATACTTTATATTATTTTGTCTGCATTTACTTAGCACATTTGTTAAAAAATAAGGACTCTTTTCTATTTTTTAAAAGATTTTATTTGTTAGTTAGAGAGAGAGAGAAAGTGAGAGACAGCACAAGCAAAGGGGAGGGGGAGAGGAAGGGAAGCAAAGCGGACTCCCTGCCAAGACCCTGGGATCATGACCTGAGCCACCCAGGCACCCCAAAGGATTTTTTTTTTAAACAAAATGATATTATTTTTAACATAACAATAATATCGTTATCATACCCGAAAACTACGGTAAATCTTCAGCATCAACAATGTTCAGATTTCCCTGGTTATCTTCTTGAGCCAGCTTCCAAACAAGGTCCACACTGAGCCTTTGGCTGATAGGGCTCTAGAGATTCACCCCATACCCACTTCCCTGACCCTCCTCTCCAGGGCCCTGGATGCCTTTCCCCTGAAGCTCCTAAGCCAGAGCTGATCCAGTCAGGAATTGTAGCAGCAGCCTCAGGCACCAGCAGGTGGATGGGGAAATTAGTTTTGCTGCCATAACCCCTATCAACCAGGGCTCAGTCTGATTTTTCTTTGGGCTTCTGCTTTGATTTCTCTGATAAGCTACTGTCTACTGCTTTCATGATTATCTGGGGTGTTTTTAAAACCGGGCTACAAATTCTTTGACACTCCTTCTATTGAGAGATGAGGTCTACGCCCACTTGAATGTGGGTGAGTTTTGACTGTTTTGACTAACAAAGTGCAGCAGAAGTGATACAATGTGACTTACGAAGTTTGGTCATAAGTGGCCCGGGAGCTTCTGTCGTCTTTGCTGGACCAGTCCACCACACTGTTAGGAAGGTCCATCAGCATGGAGACTGCGCGTGGGCATTCTAGTTCACAGTTCCAGGTGAGCCCAGTCTTTACACCATCCCACCGAGCACTGTACCCATGGTTGAAGGCATTTCTAGATGGTTCCAGTCCCTCATCATCTGAGTCACTGCAGATGTTTGAGTGTTCCCAGTTGAGACTCTGAGGTGTGATAAAGCAGAGACAAACATCCCCACTTAAGTTTCATTAGAGAATCAATACCTTGTCTGAAATCCTGACCACAGAACCATTAGCATAACAAACTATGTTTTACGCCACTAGATTTTGTAGTGGTTTGCTATATATAGCATTAATAATCACCCTAGCTCTTGTCATTCCTACCTCAGTGCCATACGCTGACTGTCCATGACATGGGAGACCGGCTAAAGAAACAGACTGATATTCACCATTCCTTCTGCAGAATTTAATGGAATCCCTGTTACTAGAAAAGTGACTCACTCTGACCTCCAGCTATACCCATCATCATAAGTCCAGAGTGTCTTGGTTCCAATTTTTCTAGAAAATAAACCTCTAGATGCCAGGCTTTGTGGTGGTGGGAAAAGGGTTCAAATAGCCTAAATTTCTATCGATCTTCATTAAGCCATCGTCAGCCTGCCTCCAGTTCTCCAGCCTCCCCTGGATCTTGCAGAGTGAAGCTTCATTGTTGGCACCTTGTTTGCAGGCACTTACATTTCAGCTGTTGTCACTCAGCTAAGTTGACACCCACCAGCTTGTCCCTTCTAGAGTATCTGTTGGCATATGATATCCGTGGTGATTTCCTCTCCCCTTTTCTCCAGCCTTGTGTATTTGTATCTTGTTTTATTCATTCTCAGGCTTCCGCTATCATAGAAGCAGTACAAGGAGAGAGGACTGGTCTTATTTTCTGAATGTGGACTCATTCATTTCCTGCTTTCTTGTTTGCCTCTCACCCTCACCATACGTGATGCCTGAAATTGCTGAGTTCTGAACTCAAGCTTTCTTTTCTTTGCTAGAGACCTTCAAACAGTCTTCTTCTTTTCAGCCCTGTGCCTCATTCCCAACTTCCACAGTACCTGGACACCTCCAAGTTCTGAGCCTTGTAAGATCTCTGTGGGGTGGACCAGCTCACCACTGACAAGTCTCTTCTTTTACAGACCTGACTCATAAAGTTCTATATGGATCTTATATAGATCTTAATTTTAACATAGCAAAAATGATTGGGAAAATTTGAACATTGATAATAATAATACAAAGAAACTGTAACTTTTCAGTGATGATAGAATTGAGTTATGTTTTTAAAATCTTTTTCATTTAGAGATACATATTAAAATATTTATGAATGAAATTATATCATGATTAGGATTTGCTTCAAGATTCAGTGGGGGGAACTGGGTATAGGTTCATATAGGTATATGAAATAAGATTGACCTTATTTTTTTTTAATTTTTATTTATTTGATGGAAAGAGAGCACAAGCAAGGGGAGCTGCAAACAAAGGGAGAGGGAGAAGCAGACTCCCCATTGATCAGGGAGTCCAACAGGGGACTCATTCCAGGACTCCGGGATCATAACCTGGGCCGAAGGCAGATGCTTTATTGACTGGGCCACACAGGCGCCCAAAAATAAGATTGACCTTTAACTTGAGTGAAACGCAGATTTCCTGTCCTTCTCCAGACTTTTCCTTTCCATGTGGCCTTCCTCTGTGGTCTCCTCAGCAGCATAACTGGCCTTCTTACAGAAAGAACTCCCAAGAACACAGCAGTGGGAACTGCCAGACCTTAAAGCTTAGGCCCAGAACTGGCACAGCATCACTTCCTTTGCATTATATTACTTAAAGGGAGACACTGAGCCATCCCAGATTCGACATAGGAGGGGTCTACCAGAATATGAATACTGGAAGGCATGATTCATGGGCTAATTTTTGGAGACAGCTATCACACCTGCATATTAATGAAAACTTTACAGCCTGAAAGTTAAGATGTCTTTTTATTCTCCAGCTGAGGGCTGCTCTGGGCCAGCCATTTGCAGTCAGCAGAGAGATAGTGATCCTTCTTTCCCTCCACTTAACATCGTCCTCTTCTGCAGCTTGCCAATGTTTCTGACCCAGCCAGTCTCAAAGCAGGGAGATGCAAGAGCAGTAAACAAGGTGGGAGTTTATAGTGATATTACTATAAGACGGTCTCACTCTCTGGGTTTGGCAAATGTTTAGAGCTGATATCTTCTCTTGCAAGCGGACAGCTGGCTATGGCAAAGTTGGTGCTTTCATTAAAGTTCTTTTGACATCTCCCTCCACACCACTGGGGACGTTTTGTACTTTCCACAACTTGGACAAGATATTTGTCTATGGCTCACCATGTATCCATAAAGCTCAGGTTTTTCTTTTGACTATCCAAAGAAGGTTCTATGCTGGATTCCCCTCACTGCTCATCTTCTACTCATTCGAAGCTGCTCTCTTGGGCAAAATTTGGAATGGCCCCAAACTGGCTGAATCACATTTCCCACAATTGAAAACATTACTCATACATCCTTGACCCAATAATCTCTGAGAATGGAAATTAATCTCGATATAGCAACATTTCCTTTGTTGGTGCCACCAAAGAACCTAGCTAAGCCACCATATCTATCGGGTGTTAGATATTCCAGGGACAAGTCAGACACCAGTCCATTTTGTCCCCACCATAGCAGGGAACTTCTCAAACTCTTCAAGTGAACTCATTGAATATCCTCTTTTTGAGGGATTGCACACCAAATGTACCTCCTTGGATGAAGATGAGGGGCTTATAGCTCAGCTGTCCCCAAATAAATCTTCTCCTAGGTACCACTCTCAACCTCTTAAGAGCCTCAGTGTGGTGAGGGATCAAAAATTGTGTCCTGGGTTTCGTTACCTCCTTTTCACAAGTCCCCAAGGTGGTCCATCCCACTTTGGAATCTGCTATCTATCTATTGAGTCTGGGGGTCTCAATCGTGACTTTCAATCTCATGTCCTGTCACAAATGATCTGTACACACAAGCTGAATTCATCATCCAATTCCTAATTCAGATGTTTGCTCTGCAGTCTTTTTCAAGCGCTCCCCAAAGTACTTTGAGACAGGTGGATGGAGAACAGTTATTTAAAGAACACAGAAAATATATAGTGCTTTATGTCTTAAAAATGATTTGTATCACAACATCCTCATATTTCTCTACTTAAAGGAGAGACAAAATACTGACAAGTGCCCTTTTCTCCCTTTACTCGGTACAGCCACACAGATATTTATAGACTAGGAACCAGGCCACTTTCCTGCAGAGATGATTGGGCATCCTGGGCCCATCCTGGTGACTACAGGAGCAGGCAGCCAATGACAACAGAAGCTTGTATGTGGCTCCTGTTTGCTCAGTGCTATTATGTTTCAAGGAATCACAGGTGATGTAGAGGAAATATTACATAAAATGCCTTTCAGTCCTTTTGAAAATTACTAGGGAATGATATTTAGAAGAGGTATCTCAATTCCTACAGCCACTGTTGAACCATCAACCTGTATTAATGAAATTTATATTAGAAAAGAACCTAAGGTAATTTGCCAATGATGTAAAGTAATAAGAATGTACATTCTATTAGCAGTTTGGTTGGTTGTTACATAAGCAAAGGAGAAATGATTATTTTCTAACTTCATTGACAATTAAGAATATAAAAAGAGGACCTCTCAATAGAAGCTGAGTGGCCCAGCTCATATGGGTTCCTGATAATGGCAGATCTGTGCCACTACCAAAGAATAAGGGAGGTTTTAATCACCCTCTCAAAGAAAAATCCATGTCACATGAAATGTGCAAAATTGAGCAAAATCCACAAAGAAATGATCATTTCAGAGCCATCACATACATGCAATAGCTTGACTCAGAGCATACCATTCCAGCCCAATGGGTACTCCAAATCCCAGGCCATCATTCATGGTTGCACAGGCTGTGTATTAATAACTCCAGGACTCCAGGGCACTGTTGACAGAGCCAAACCCATCTCTGCAGTGTCTCTGCCAACCTAAGAGGCCTAGCTTAATTGGAGATGATGGGCTTCAGACTTAGAACTGTTGATTCCTTGACCCATTATGTTGCACCTGTACTGGGTACAGGAACTCCCTCACAAGTATAAGGAAGAAGGGCCAAACAAATGTGCTTAGGGCAAAAGTGGGACTGACATTAGAGAGAGAGAGAGAGAGAGAGAAATGTGCATGAAAATTCAAGATAAATCTTTAAAGGAACTCTTTAAAAAGTAATACTTCTGAATTCATTTTTTAAAAAGTCTTTAAATCTCTTTTTTTTAAAAATTATTTATTCATTAGAGACACAGAGAGAGGCAGAGACAGGCAGAGGGAGAAGCAGGCTCCTCACAGGAAGCCTGATGTAGGACTTGATCCCAGGACCACAGGATCACGACCTGAGCTAAAGGCAGACACCCAACCGCTGAGCCACCCAAGCGTCCCTAATACTTCTGAATTCAAAAACAAGTTGTCTGAAGACAAACATGTTTAAACATTTTTGTGTGTGTGAGCCAACCCATTAACTGAAGAATTGTACAGTGGAATTGTGAAAAACAATTGCTTCTTATCATATATAATAAACCTTGCTAAAAGGGCAGTTGTGAGAAATGCTTGCTCTTATCACAGTGACTCTCATGGCCTTTCTACAACAGCAGTGTGGTTTTATTTAGCAGTGACGTGCTCCACCTAGTGGGCAGAAGTAGGAATTTAAGCAAAAACGGTAATCTCTTCAATACATTTCATTTCCTCTTTAAAACTTAAATCATGGAATTAAAGAAGAGGTAGCTGCTTCACTGACAGCCCATAAAAGCTGTATTGTAGCAGAAAGACTTGTGTGAAGGTCAAAGGTCTTTGGGCCATTGTAAGAGCAAAACCATTTTTGAGTTTCAGAGTAGCACAAGTTTTCTAAACTTCAGCACTATTGGCATTTGGGGCTGGATCGTTCTTTGTTTGGGGCGGGGGATGCTCTTCTCTGCACTATAGGATGTTTAGCAGCATCTCTGACCTCTACTTAGTTTTCATCAGTGGCAAATCCCCCACTCCCCTAACCACCGGTCTTGATGATGAAAAATGTCTACGACATTGCTAAATGTCCCCAAGGAAGCAAAACAACACCAAGTTGCGAATCATTAGAATAGAGGGACGACATGCCATGACATCATTTACTAAGATCACTCTCTGCTTCCTTGTTGAGAATGACCAGTGGGCAACAGAGATACCAGATAGGAATGGAGAGTGTGAATGTGTCTGTGTATTTTTAGCAGCTGACCTAAGTATGAATAATGCTTATTATTCCATCAATTCATTTGAAGTTGCAAAATGATGATATTGTAATTTCAACATCCCCTTTTCACTTATTAACTGGAATGCTTTTTCAGAGAGAATGTTCCCTCATTTACTACTACTTATGTACCCAGAGATACAATCTGTATGAGAACTATAGAAAATATTCTTTTCTGTTTACCAATTTTTAAAATAATGAGTTACCTCACTAGCATCCTCTAAGGGCGAGCAATTAATGCTTTATTTTTCATGTGGCATATTTGTCTATTTAGTATTATTTTGAATTCATGTATTTAAAATATATTTAGTGTTCAATACATTGCAGTTATGGCTTTTTATGTTGAAGTTCAAATTGTGCAATCTTCCAATTGCCTTATGAGTCTTTTGAGAGCAAACTAAATAGTCCTTGGTAGCTTTCTTCCTATCTGGCATGACAAGATGGTGCATACATTTCCAACTAAATATGCCAATTTTTTTCCTAGATAAAATATCTGGTTTATACTGATAATTCTAATTAAAAACATGACACAGATTTTGTTAAATACAGCTCTTTTCTCTTTAGCCAAGATCCCAGGCCTGAGAAACAAATTAAATAATAGACTATCACATAATTATTCACTTGCTATTTATCCCACAAAATTTTAACCCACGCCATAATTTTAGAATAACAATACTGACACTGCCACCAACAGTGTGATTACTGTCAACAGTGTAAAATTATTTTTGCAGGGTTTTTTGTTTTACATTAGAACATATCCCACTAAAGAGGTACACATTATTGCATTTTACAGCAACTAGACTGTGTTAATTGGCTATTTATTTAGGTACACTTGCTTCATTACTTTTTTTAAAAGACTGTTTTAGTTTACAGCTGAAGGAGAGTGGGAGATACAGGCTTCCAGTTATGGAATGAATAAGTCATAGGAATAGGGGCACCTGCATGGTTCAGTGGTTGAGTGCCTGCCTTTGGCTCAGGTGATGAACCCAGGGTCCTGGGATCGAGTCTCACATCGGGTTCCCTGCGGGGACCCTGCTCCTCCCTCTGCCTGTGTTTCTCCCTGTGTATCTCATGAATAAAAAAAAAAAAAAAAAATCTCAAAAAAAAAATTCATGGGAACAAAAGGCACAGCATAAGGAATATAGTCAATGATATTGCAATGGTGTTGTAAGGCAATACATGGTGGCTACACTGTGGTGGGCATAGATAACAATGCATAAACTTGTCAAATCACTAAGCCATATATACCTGAAACTAATGTAACATTGTATCAACTATACTCAAATTTAAAAATTACATTTGAATAGTTTTATTTTCTTTTTTAAGGATTTTATTTATTTATTCATGAGAGACACAGAAGAGGCAGAGACACAGGCAGAGAGAGAAGCAGTCTCCATGCAGGAAGCCAATGAGGGACTCCATCTCAAACCCCAGGATTATGACCTGAGCCAAAGGCAGACGCTCAACCACTGAGCCACCCAGGTGCCCCTATTTTAGAATTTCATAAAAACATCTAAATGACTCCAAAGTGAAATCAATAAAATGTGGTATGTTTAAGGAAGTCTAATTTCTAATGGTGTCCCCTCCAACATATTTTCTCCCCTATCCCTTATTGGTAACCATTCTTAAACAATTATGGTTAAACCTTCAATTTTTTAAAAATATAAGCAGTTATTTTTGTGTGTCTGTGTACAGCCTTGTTTTCTTTTTTTTAATTTTTTTATATTTATTTATTTATTCATGAGAGACACAGAGACGGAGAGATAGAGGCATAGAGAGCAGGCTCCATGCAGGGAGCCCAATGTGGGACTTGATCCCGGGTCTCCAGGATCACGCCCTGGGCTGACGGCGGCGCTAAACTGCTGAGCCACCCAGGCTGCCCAGCCCTGCCCTTCTTAACATGTTACAACATACTATCATCTAGTTTGCTTTTCTCACATCAACAACATAGTAGCTGAGTAAATTCTACAGCAACATAGATTCCATTATATGGATGTACCAAAGTTTTTTAATTAATCCTTTAATTTCAACTGTTTCCTATTTCTGCTACTGCAAATAATTTTGAGTTGTATCTTTTCATTTTTTAAGACAATGTCTGGGATAGATTCCTAGAAATTGGATTGCTAGATCAAAGCATGAACATGTATATGTAATGTTGCCTGTTATTAAAACTCCATTGGACTATTTTGCAATGGCCACCAGGATGTCAGAGAGTATGTTTCCCCACAACTTCCTCAACAAAGTATGTTGTCAGACTTGGAATACTGCAAACCTATAGATGAGAAATGGTCAACTCCATACACTTGTAATTTTTTCTTAATTTTTTCTTTTCTTATTATGAGTACGGTTATTTTTTCATGTGGTTAAAAACCATCTGCATTTTTCCTATGAACCATCTACCCATTCCTCTGACCCAGTTTCTGCACAGTTGCTGTTTTTCTTCTTTATTTTAGAAACAAGTCAATCATTTTAGTTAAAATACAGTTTTCAACCCTCTAATCATATAACTTCTCAGATTGCATTTTTCTTGAAACATGGTGACTAGCAAAAAAATTCCAAATGCAGTTATACCACCATCAAACATGAGAGAAAAACCACTGGGCTTGCCATCTACAATCCCCTTGTCTTTTTAAAACAAATTCTGCACCTTATATGCCAAGACCTTGTTTAGAATTGAAGCTTTTCTCTGCCCTATCCAATGGATATCCCATTGGGGATTCTCATCATCCTCAACCTCTTAGCTACATCTGAGAGGACTAAACACATACCTCCTTAACACTGATTTTCATTTGTGTGGCAAACTGTCTAGGTACAAGTTACTTGAACCAAACTATCTCAAAATTCCTTTTGGAAAATGGCACGACATTAATAAAAGTCAATACTCAAGTCATTTACCACTTCCTGCTCCACTTACTTGGTGACAAAATAAAGCAGTTGGAGAAAATGATACCTAACAATCTCAATGTGTTTAATTATCTGGTCTTATGTCAGTTCCTTTTCAAAACTCTAGTAGAGACTACCTAAGCTGCCTTTAAAATGTAGCTCCAAATAATTTTTCCAAGTTCACTCCACAATTCTTCTCAGAAGGTCCCCTACTCATTATCCCTTCAAACTTCTCATGCTTTTTTAAAATACACCACTTGTTCTGAGTGTGGGCTCTGGGCCAGAAGCATTAGCATTACCTGGGAGCTTGGAAATGCAAATTCTTGGGACTAATCCCAGATTTACGGACTCAAGAAACTGAGGCAGAGGTCCAACAACACACATCCCACCCTGTGAATGGTGTATGCTCAAGCTTGAGAAAGCAATGACTTAAGACTTACCTTTCCCGTGATATTTAGAATGCCCTTGCTAAAAGCTATTAGCTTCTTACTGCATTTCATAATTAAGTTCCAGATATTTTTTTCATGTATATGGTCTCCTCAACTAAACTATAAAGATCTAGAATAGGTCTATAGACCATAAAGGTCTATAAATCAGGTCTTTAGCTCATTTTATCAAACAATATAGCTGGTTTTAGTCATGTTCCAAAATTTGCAAAAACATAACGACATCTACCTTGATTTGCTTTATTGTTGCTTTGAAATATCTCAATAAAATAACTCAACAGACATTTCATGAAAGCAGTCTTAGTGAACATGTAACAAAACTGAATGTGTTTGCCTGATCCAATTCTCTCAAATCTGTTGTTTCAAAGCCTCACACTGGGAAAATGTAAATGAAGCTTCTGGCAGGCCCAGTCCACGACCTAACCTCTGGGAATAGGTAACCTTATAATGACAATAGGAAGTTTACAGATGTTACCAATTATTTGAGATTTGAAGACTCCTGATCATCCAGGTGGGCCCAATGATGTCCTCCTAAGAGGGAGTTGAGGGAGATACCACGACCAAAGAGAGAAGACTGAATGATGACAGAGGTAGAGAGACTCGAAGATGCTACATTTTTGGCTATGAAGATGGAGGAAGGGGCAAAGAGCCAAAGAATGCAAGGAACATAATTCCAAAAGCTGGAAAAGACAGGAAAACAGATTCTCCCCTAGAGCCTCCAGAAGGAGCCAGCCCTGCCGAAATTTGACATTGGCCTAGTAAAACTGATTTTGGATTTCTGGCCTTCAGAACTGTAAGAGAATTAATCTTTGCTGTTTTATGTCACTAAGCTTGTGGTAATTTGTTGCCGAAGCAATAGGAAACTAATACAAAACTTTTGATGAGTTTTTATTGTGAAATATTGGATTTAGAAAAAAAGTACAAAATGTCAACAGTCAGATGTGTACAAGTACAGTATTTCAATAGTCTATACATGTGAACAGCTTACCAGGTTCACCAGAGAATGCATATTTAGACCAATACAATCTAAAAAGAACTGCAATATTCACAGGCTATTAATACATAAATAACTTGGGCCAAAATGACCCTCACTGGTAAATGCTAATTAATAGCTGAAAACGGGCTAAAAAGCACAATACAGCACACCATAGTATCTCCTTACAGGTCCACATTTAAAGAATATCAGCTCATTATGTCAATACACTACAGATCCAGGACTGGGACTCAATTACTAGTTTATACAATTGCAAAAAAACTTACGTTATAAAACAAGGTCATGGAATAAAGAGAGGGCATTTAATTAGGACTAAATACTGTGAAGCCCCTAAAAAGTTTTAGCCTTGGAATTTACAAAACTTAATTATTTAGACTGATTTTCAATTTTTAATCTGTTTCCTAAAAAGGGGGGAGGGGCACCTTGGTTTTTAGTAGCAGCTCCAACAAGTTATAAGAACTATTACAGTTTATTTTAAAATCATAATGAGCACTGTGGATTGATAAATGGCTATGAAACCACAATATAAAACATTATAAAGTTTAAAGAAAGGTAATGACTATCTTATGAATTTAGCAAATCCTGCAAATATTAAAATCTGTGTTAAGAAGGCATTATCTATCATTGTTGAGAGCACTAAATTTAGGAAGATTATTGCATGAAGAGCTCATAAAAATAAACTGGTTTAATTTTTCCAAGTCTGACTGATTCAATCTTTTGCTATTACTTCAAAATAACCCTAGATAATGTTTTCAAATTAGACAAAGAATTACTTGATACCAATGTATAATGGAAAACTATAGGAATAATCTCCTGAAACATCAGTTATGTTAAAAACAATTATTATAATCACCTGGTGTTCTGAGGAAAGATGATCTTTGACCTGACATTCATAATCATTGTTTAAAAACAACTTAAAAACTACTTTAGTTAACAGTTTACTTAAAACAAATTTATCCTTGCCCATAAATTCCTAAGAGAAAGAACTCTCTCCCACTCTATACAGTGTATCTAGCAATGCTTGATGCTTTACAACTGAACTAAAAATCTGAACTGGCATTTATTAAGTAGATAATTCCATTAAAGGCTGAAAACCACTGGATCAGAAAATAGTCAATAACTTTACATAACCTATCCCAACCTACCTTAATCTTTTATAGACAATTTTAAAGACTCTGATATATTTTTCTTATAAATAGTGCCTGTATCTTACAGTAGATTCCAATTTATTCAAAGATACTCATGGACTGATCTGATTTAAGTTATTTAAATTTTTCCAGATTTGCTTTAAACTTACAAATCAAGTATGGTGTACATAAATATTAACTTAGATAACCACATATTATAGGGAAAGCAGATATATGGACCACTGCAGAAAAATTATAAATTTTTAAAAACTTTTATAAAAGAAAAATAGAGAACATGTAATTCACAAAATATGAACATGAAGCCATATGAATGACATAAAAAATAAAATTACTCTATCAGAAATGATTTAAAATCAAATCTTTGGGGAAGTATTTTTACATAATTCAATGAATTCAGTGACCAACAGCTTCTCATATAACACAGAAACAAACCACAAAATCATCTAGAGTCCATATGCATTATCAGTTCTTAATGCAATCTCAAACATTTTACTTAGATTTCCTTTTGAAATAGGCTTCTGTACATATGCATTTATATACAAACATTTATTAAACATGATTTTAAAACAAACTGTATGTACAAAAGATCAGCATTCCTATAAATAAAAACATTAGGTGGCAAAAAGGCACTTGTAAGTAAAAATCTACAGTAGTTTGTACAAAACAACACATTTTACCTTGGATACTGTACAATAAACATTAATTCTTATACCAATAATGAAAATACTAGTTTACTAACTAAAGTTAATGGTGTAACTTTTAAAAACATATTTACATATTCTCTGAAGTTCATTTAATAAAAGCACCATGATTTTCTCCTAAATTCATGTTGATGAAAAGTAAAAACACAATTACCAAAAAACCAGTGTTTACCATTTTCCTTGTTTAAAAAGTTTTTGTATTTCTAAATTGAAAACTGTTTTTCTGAAATTAGCATAGTGTAAAACAAAAAAATAAACAAAACCAAAAACCCTGCTGCTCTGACTTCTGAAAACCGTAATCTACTCTATTATTGCATGTTGCATTTTATAAAGAGCACTACCCATGCACTCCTTTACAAGTGTTTAATACTATTGCTGGCAAAAAAGTTCCTGGATATCAAATAATTAAAAAGTAACTTCAAACCAGTTGAAGTTTTATTTGAACGTTTTACAACTTAAAAAATGCTATATATCAGTTACAAAAGTGAATAGGAAACACGCCAATTCATCTGGTGTGCAAAAATATTTCTCCACTACACAGAATTTAAGGGCTTCACAGAATTTTTTTTCAAATTTACATTTTCAGCAGAAATACATGAGTAACTACTTTCTCAAGGGGATGTTAGTATGCTTCCACTTTTGTCAAACTTTTTACCCTTTGACAATGCTGCAACCTGTTTGAGTAGTTCTCTGTTTTTGGCCTGTGGGAGACAAAAACATTTAAGATGAAAAATGCTTGAAATATAAGTCATGTTGAAGAATACTACTTATTAATGCTATGCTTTTCACTTACACAACAAGATATCATTGAGACACTAAGAACAGATGAAAGAGTTGGTGTATTAAGGTTCATCTGTTTAATGCTGTATAATGGAGAATCAAAATTCTAGATTGGTTTATCAGCCCCCTTTGTAAATGTCGATATTAATAGAATTGTTGTCCAAAGATACAATCAGTTAGAAAAATAGCAACTTAGACAATCCATTAAGAAAGGGTCAAATTTTAAATAAGAAAAAATGTTTGGCTCTTTAAGTTAACATAAAATGAAAACTATGAAAATAAATTTTGTAATTAATGACTCAATGACTCAGAAGAAATACTGCCCAACAAACTGCACAAGTCTTCCATTTGATGTTTACCTAATTTATAGAATAAGCAAAAGAGGTCCTTTTTGCAAAAATATTCACATTTTTATCACTTTGCCAAATGGACCCTCTCAACTTAATGCTATTCATATAATTTTTTTTTTTGAAGCACCCATCAGGAATGCCTTTTTTGATCTCATTTTTGTTCCTTGAATTGCCATAACAGTCATTAGGTACTGGCTTTGATGTAATCTGAACATCTATACATCATCATTTTCATATCTTTGAAAGGATGAAATGATCTTTCAGAGATTCCAAGTTTCACTTTGCCATTGATCTGAATTTAATGTGCACTTCATTCAAACATTCCACACACCAAAGACATTGTCCTTGAGCCAATGCACTGTGAAAATTACCAGTGTTTAGTAAAGAGGAGTGTGTAAAGACAGACCTTCAATGAGTATTTTCATACTATGAGACTGCCTTTGTCTTCCTGTTAAGATCTCTTAGCTGTGGACACACAGGTAATAAAAAATCTTCGATATACACAAATACATTAACAATCAAACACTTTTGTGGAGTTTTTGAGCCAAAATGTGGAGAGTGTTTACCATAGACAAGAATCTGAGCACTGCCCTAAAAGCAACAAGATTTTCCCTCCGGTTTAGGAAAACCATTTATTTTCCTTCACAAGTCTTAAGACTTTTTATTATCTACATAATACTTTTTTTTTTTTTTTTTTTTGTAAATCCCAGTGCTTCATCTCCTACTCTAATTTTGGCCTTTGGGTGGCAAGATAACACCTTGCGCCTTCTCTGTACACCATCTTAAGCCAGTTTCATGAAACATAAACCTTTCCAAAGCTTTGTACTTTGACTCCCCCATCTTTCTTCAACCAAACTCTCCCCTATTAATGCCTATCACTCCTAAATACAAATATTCTTAGAATGATCTCATATTTGCAAATCTAACCATTTTTATGTCTGACTGCATGATTAACAGCAATTTCTCCCTATTAATTAGTTAAGTAAGGTGACAAGTTTCAATCTCAGGGGTGCTTACAGGGCTCAGTTGGTTAAGCATCTGACTCTTCAGCTCAAGTTGTGATCTCAGGGTTGTAAGATCAAGCCCTGCGTCAGGCTCTGTGCTGGACATGGGACCTGCTTAAGGCTCTCTCCCTCTCCCTCCTCTGTCCTTCCACCCCCAGTCCTCTTTAAGGAAAAAAAAAAAGTTTATATTTCAAATTCAATTCCAATTTTAAATCTATAAAATTGTAAAGAACTTAAAAAGATTTTCATTTTCCCTTTAAAATTAAAGTTTGAGAAACTCAGAAGACAAATAATGAGAATGCCTGGTTAATGCCTGGCACTAACTTACTTAGTGGTAAGTCAAGTGAGTACACTTAAGATCAACTGGTTTATTACTCAGCTGACCAATCCTAGTCAGTGTAATAGTTTTAAATTGTTTTCTTTTTATTGTCAACTACATGTTATTTAATTTCTAACTACATAGACTCTCTTGTCAAAACCAGAAATCTTTTTTTTTTTAAAGATTTTATTTATATATTCATGAGAGACACACAGAGAGAGAAAGACAGAGAGGGAGAGGCAGAGACACAGGCAGAGGGAGAAAGCAGGCTCCATGCTGGGAGCCTGACGTGGGACTTGATCCCCAGGTCTCCAGGATCACACCCTGGTTTGAAGACAGCGCTAAACTGCTGAGCCACTCGGGCTGCCCCAAAACCAGAAATCTTAAAATACAGATTAATGAAGGCCATAAAAAAAGCAGTATGTTCACAAATGTGCCTCAAAGAGATCACCATCAGATATATAAGGTATATTTATCCAAAACCTTTTATATGGACATGCCAAATCATTAAAAAGTTAATATCCAAATTATCTTTTCTCAGTCATCAATAGGAAACAAAGACAAAAATCCAAGAGTTCGTAATTTTCATAATTTAAGTATGAAACACAAGAAATCAAACATTAGGTGTTGAAAGCAGTTTTCCCTTTTAATTTTTTAGCAGCTATTTCAATTTGCATTTATATACTCAATCTCCTAAATGCAGCACTAATAAATTTATTTGCTGATAAATTATGTAACAAAAAAAGCCCTTAGGTTGAAATAAACGTATCCGTTGTTAAATGGAGGTAAGTCCAAATCTGTCTTATTCTAATTTAGGTACACTAAAAATATATTTTAATGTAAAAATTATGTACATGTTCAAAATTTTTATCCTAACGTTACTTCTGTATTATGCATCCTGCAAAAATCAAATAACTTAAAACTCTTAACAAGTTAAGCTAAAAATGTTTAGAAACAGTGGCCTAAAAGAAAGGATATCTGGAGTAACACAGATCTTGCTATGTAAACCTGGAATCTATTTTCTCACGGATAAAACAGAACTTCACCACCACCTCAAAAAGAGCTAAAAGAACTAATCAAATATATAAAACACTTAGCCTAACACAGAGGTTGATACATAGCAGGCACTCAAATCTTAGTCCCCTTTTCCCCTTTATTAACATAGTTCCTAAATAAAAATATTTTTTTTTATTTGGAATTCTTACTTTAGACAACCCTGCTACAGGGTTGTGATCACAAAAAGAAAAATAGTTAACTGTTTCCCAACTGGACAGAAAACCCTTTTAGTACATGGTTGCTGAAGGGACTACAGTTAAGAGAGGGTACACAACCAGCAGAGTATCTCTGGCAATTAACAAAAAAGACAGAGGGAAGTGATCTGATAACAAGGAACAGAAACCTGAGTGACCTAAGGGGCGGGAACACAAGAGAAGTAAAGTTTAATCTCAGTCACAAGATGTAGGTTTCTATGTCAGTTCTGATTGTGACCACCATTTCATCTGTAAAATGGAAACTCAGTTACTGGAAAAAGCAAATAACACAGCCTATGTGGTATCATGTTACAGATACTATGCTGCTATATAAATACTAGTTGCTGTTCTATCACATCAAAGTTCAGCTACTGACCAGGAAGAGTTAGGCTTAAGATACCGATCAGGCTAAGATGTCAAAGAGGAGGTCCCCTTTGTTTACAATAACAAAGTAAAACAACAAATTGCTCTTTTGGACAGTGAGTCATACTAAGTTTTATCATAAATTTAAGTATTGCTCACAGTTTTTCTGTTACTCAATTCTGGATTTACTCCAGAGTTTTGGTTATACACTTTAAATCAGAGATCATCATGCAGAAAATTATGCTGCCAAGTAATCCTTCAACATTAATAACTCAATGAGAAAAATAAGAAAATCATAAAACAAACACATACTGGTGGATGATAATGTATAAGAACCCCAATTATATGGACAATTTCTCAGGAAAGAAGGCATATGGACACTTCCATAAATCAATACTCATTCAACAAATTGAGTGCCTACTATGTGCCAGGTTCTACAAGGTTTGTCTTCAAAACAAATGTTAAGATCAATGTTAAGAATACGGCTGTAATTCAGATTTTAGCAGGTTCCTAGGTACATTTTACGATTTCAATTTAAGCTACCTTCAAAGAAGTATGAGGAATACAACCCAAAAGGTAGAAACAGCATATGTACCCTAGTGTTGTAATGATAAAAAAAAAAAAAAAAAATGCAGGGCAGTATTATTCGCTTCCTTCCCAAGCTGCACTCTCCCATCAAGTCTAAAGTCTATGTGCTGGCATGCATCCTGTAGGATTTTAAGACTTCAAACTATTGAAATTTAAAACCCTGTTACCCAAAGATTAATTCTTCAGACATCAGAATGTATAAATCAAAAGAACATGTAATTAATTTAGTGTGGTCTGATTTCTAGATTTCTGAAATCAAGGTGAGAAAAGCCTTAAATAAATAAGGAAATAACATGTATCCCTGCTGGATGCTCTCTATCTCTGCATGCTGGACATCAGATACCACCCTCTTTGACACTATGGTGATTGTTGGCTTCACCATTCAGTTGCTCTGTATATTGAAATCCTCCTGAGTATACTTTGCAGTACTCCTGGAGGCTGGCCTTGGCCTAGGTCACTAGAGGCTCCCTGCTGCAGCACACAGCAGAATCCTCTTTGGCACCCTGAAAATCACAGTACGACAGTTAAAGTGCACTCTTTTGCCTTTCATCACTGCATGTAGCATAAATTTCCTCCACTTGAGGACCCTGGGAACTGGTTTTGTACACCCACCTCCTTCCCATTATCTGGGAGGAAACAGGAAGAATGATTGCACAGTGTACTAAAGACCTTATTTCCACCGTAGTTTCATGAATCCAATCTAATTTTTTTGTTTTTCACACAATGAACGTACTCCATTGGGATCCTCAGAAAACCCCATATTAAGTTTAGGAAAAGTTTTCAGAATTAATATCCTGAATCACCTTACTGAGTGATTTCAAGCAATAATTCTTAGTGGAAGCAGGAGTTAAAAAGTCAAAATCAGGGGCCCCTGGGAGGCTCAGTCATTTATCTGCCTTTGGCTCAGGCCATGATCCTGGGGTCCTAAGATCAAGCCCCACATCAGGTTCCCCACTCAGTGGGGATCTGATTCTCTCTCTACTGCTCGTGCTCTTTGCTGACCCTCTTCGCTCTCTCAAATAAAAAAATCTAAAAAAAAAAAAAAGTCAAAATTGAAGCTAAAACTGCACCAAATACACATAAGATAGGGATACTAATACTAGTCTAAAATATTATTATTAACAATTAAGTAGGTTAGCCCTCCTTGCCTAACAGTTCATATAAATAATGTCATTTACCTGAAGTTGTTCCACAGTTTCTTTGTGCGCTTTTTCCATACTGTTCATTTTTGTTCTCAAATTTGACTCTTGGTACTGAAAGTCCGCCTTTAGTTCAGTTAACTGAGAGACAGACAAACAAGCATATAAATACATATATGTGCACATGTAAAAAATATAATAATGTACAAACACATCATTTTAAACATTCTTCATTATAAATTCACAGTTCATTATAGAAGTGGAAGATGTTAGCAGTTTCCTGAAATTTATAATTTAGAATTTGTTTTGTGAAATGAAAGTTATTTTACTACAGTATATTGTAATGGTAAGATAATACTGAACTACCAGTAAAACTTTTGAGAAGATGCCTTTTTTTTTTTTTTTTCAATTTACAGATGGCTTTAATAGACACGGAGTTTGGCAACTGGTATACCAACAGGAAAGCTTAATGGCTAATACCAGGAAAAACTGTGTCAATTACAACATATTTCACATCATATATAAACAAAGAAATGTTAATAGTAATTTCAGGTTAAAATAATCTTTCAAAGACAAAAGAAGAAAATTTCACACTGGGCAAGTACAAACAGGAGTGGTTTTATCAACCATGAGCTATATTGCTTTTACTTTAAAATTTATGTCCAGAATTATGTATCCAATACCACCCAAGACTTGAGATAAAACAAAAAAGCACAGAAGCTCAACTAACACGGAATGAGAAAGAAAAGGGAGTTACTTTAAAATTTTCACATAGACAAATGTAAGAAAAAAAAAATCAGTGGTTTAAGGAAGCTACATGTTCTTCTTAAATATCAATGACATACATAAAATACAAAATCCTTAGGACTTCAAACTAAAAGGTAAGTTCATATTATATCATTATGTTGTTAGAACCATGGAGAAGCAGCTTCTGGTTATTTTTAAATGGTTTTTCATTATGTACAAATGTTAAAGATTTGAATGTTCTTTTTTGTAATTACCTACTAGCCAGTAAACTCAAAGATATGTAACAGCAAAAAGAGAAAGGAAGTTATGATGTATTATATTCTTATTGTCTGAATAAAAGCCCTTGCTTTTGCCAAATTCAAAGAATAACTGAATTCCCTCTCTGTTTTCTACATTACAAAGGAATTCCTGTTCTGAAATGTCAGTTCACATCAGATCAGCTAAGATAATTATTCTTGTCACTCAACTGTGTGTTGCCTTCAGATTATGAATTTCTAGAAGATAAGGATTATGCCCAATTTACCCATTTTTGTATTTTCATGATCACTTGAGGATACATGGCTGGTTCTAGAAGTCATTGAATAAAGTGAAATAAACTTAAGAAAATATCTTGGTTGTTGTAGATTTACATTATAAGAGAAAATAGCAAATATATAGCTATTTTAAGCTTAGAATTATTATTTTCCTTACAACATGGCTTATTTCCGTTCCTACTAGTTTTGTTTTGTTTTTTGTTTTTTTTGAAAAAACACTAACAAAAGCAGAAAACTTTCAACAAACTGCACTAACACAGAAGAGTCAGGTATGGAAAAAAAAAATCTAAAAAAGTCGAATTCCACAATGCATTATTAACTTAGTTTTGGAATTGTTGCTTTATAGCAAAATTACTGTTTTATTCAACTTTTACCTAGAATTACTTAGAGTAATATAGATAAATATTTGTGCAATAGAAATGTCCCTAAAATTTTATGCATAAAACAAATTTCAATAAAAGCTCATTAATTCAAAAAATTCTGTTAAAAGGAACCATAAAAAATAAGACACTCATAACTATCCTATTTTTAACTTACATCAATCCTAAATTTCATATACTGAATTTGCTTAACGTAAGGTACAAATGTATTAAAATAAATTTAAATCCACTAACCATCAAGATGTGAGAAAATTTAACACAAGTTATTAAATGCCAAGCTCAGATTCAACTACCACTACAGATACTCAGAAATAGAAATAATTCATACACATACTCATAATCAAGGCTTATTCATAATTTTAAAGGAATGTTTTTAATGTTTTCCTACTGTATATTTGAAATAAGTCAAAAAAGAAAAGTCTAAGACTATAAACAAGTACAAAAGTTGGTTCTATCGTCAAAGATGACCCAACATCAGTAATAGCAGTTACAAGCACTTATACAGGGCAGGAGCTGTAGTACTTCCTATTTTCATTCAATCGTAATGACCATCTCCTGAAATAGTATTAATATTCCCATTTTTAAAAAACAGGACCAGAGATGTGAAAGCATTCTGCTCAAGTTAACAAAGTGCTAAAAACTTTTCACTAAATTGACAACATATTTGATACTCTTCATCTAACTGACAAGTCAGAAGTAAACTTATTTCCTACAAAATGATCTTAGACACCTATTGCTAATCACCGACTACCACACAGGAAATTCCCATAGCACCACTTTTTACCAAATAAATAATTGGTATGTCAAAGACTATATATATTCAATTACTTTTTCAAATCATAAGAATTCACATATTCCATTTACCTGTCATTTTCAAATTAAGGCATTAGGCTTATTTTTAAACTATGGATTTACTGAAAACTAATGTTCAGACATTATTACAACTTCAATTAGCTCTCGGTTAATTCTTAGAACTAAGATTCTGAAAGGCCATTTTCACCTATCTTCATTAACAGCTTACATTCCAATTTGGCTTTTGTAATGTGTCTTGTAATAATCATGCACAAGAAACATTACCAAATTATTAAAGTCTAATAAAACTTGGAATTTTCAAGCAAAACTCAAGATGTAAATCTTACCAGGCTTCAGCGAACCATGTTCTTACCTTTTTATCTTTTTCTAAAATGGTCTGGTCTCTCTGCTGTAAGAGACGTTTAAGTGACATCACTTCTTCTTTCAGTTGACTTATAAGGACAAAATTGTCTGTTCCCCCACTATCTGCTGACTGATTTATAGAGCTACTAAAAAGAAAAAAGTAAAACAGAGTTAAATGAAGTAGAAGGAAAATTAGCAGGTGTTCAAATTGCATAAATTAGACAATTCCACAAACATCCTTAAGGCTAATGCAAAAAAATATGTACCTGACAGAAATGGATGCAACTGGCAAATTACCTTACTAATGGCACACATTACATACACCTGCAGAAATATAATTCAGTATTAGCTTTTAGGGGGTCAATACTTCTAGTGTAAAGCAATAGGCAGCCAATTTGTACAGTAACATCAGCAAACTTTTGGCTAATGAACTAAAACAAACTCACGCTCATAATACTTTAAATTTAAATACATTTTCCAAGCAGGTCAATTTAAAACATCACACTTAGATTTTTAGATTTGTGTTTCACTGAAGAATAATTAAGATCAAGAGAATGTTCTATTCAGATTTGTTTTCTTTTCAAAACCCAATGTATTCCCCAAATAGAACAACAGTTCAGTGCCACTTGCTTATTGCCAAAATTAAGTTAAAATTTTAAACTAATTATGGTTACTCTTCTTGGTGACTCAAAAAAGTCAATGCAGAAAATACGTTTCTATTCTTTTACCTAGTAATAACTGTCAATCAACTGTAACTGTTTAGCTATAACTTGAATTTTCGTAGCGCTAAAGGAATTCATTTTTACCTATCTCCATTAGATGGCTTAGATTCCAATTTGGGCTTTTTCTTTGGAGTTTCATTCTGAATTGCTGCAGAGGATTTATGGCTGAAACCAAACATTAATAAGAATAATTAGAGTAAAAAAGGGCAGAAGCCTCAAGTGATAAGTTATTCTTTTCCCCCTAAAATATTACCGAATATCACTGATTTTTTAAAAGCATAAATAACAAAGTTAAAGGGAAGTCACATTAAAAAAAATACATGTTTCAAAATACTTCAGAAAATATATTGACATATTTACCTCTGTTTCCATAGTCCCTGCTCTTGTTCTGGACTCAGATTGCTGATTCTGAAAAATACACAAATGACATCTAACAACAACATTTATTTAATACCTCTACATTTAACAGCATTCTTCCTAATGGACTCAAATTATGTATGTTAAAAATCTTTTGTTCAGAGGAAGCATATTCAATTAAGTTTTTGAACTAAACTAATATATACTGAATAAGTCATATTCTATTGAGATAGATTCAAGTAACTGCTAGGCATCTTAAGTTCTTTAACAAAAGTACAGTGATGGGGATTAAATTCTCCTTTTATTCAGATCATTTTCCAAAAGTCAGTTTAATATCATACTAAGAATTGGGGTATATAAGCACAAAACTCAACCATGATAAGATTCTATAATCATAAAGTATGACAGTCATCACACTTAGGCTGCCGTTACTATTTCAGACAGAAAATGTTTTATCTTTAAAGTTAACACCTTCCTAATAACCCTATGCACAGATTTCTCCTTTGGAATAATTCAAGTTGTTCATAATAGTGTGTCACACTGAATCATGAAATATTTAATTTGTTTCTTTCCTAAGAACCATCTCCAAAGTCTCTGGATGTTTTAGTCAGTACTGTGGAATAGACATGCTGAAAATACTGGGAAATTCCATAGTAAGAAATGATTCTACTTTGCTTATAATTAAATAAAGTCATATTACTAATTCTCTTCCATTATGCCATAATGCCAATAACAACTTTTTAATTTACTATCAATCTTACCAGTTTTCTTATGGTTGCATATCAGTCAATCCTGTATTAATCCCTAGTTTATTGATTCAACATGTATAGAGCATCTCCTATGTACCAGACATCACACACTTATACAATATAAGATGTTAAAAGACCTAGGCTGTGTGACCTTCTGCCAGTTACCCAAAATTCCTGAGGCTTAGTTCCCTCAGCTGTAAAATGGGTATAATTTATACCTTGTAAGGGATATCAGACTTAAATGAGTTTATATACATAAAAGCACTTTCTACATTACTAGTATATACACAGTAAGTAAAAATATGTGTGTATATTTATGCATATAAAATTTACTATTGTAGCTGGATAAGTTTTTCAAGCAAAAGTAAAAAAAAAAAAAAATCAGACCATGTTAAAATCAGCTATAAATAAATACCAACTTGGGGGAAAATGCTGTAATTCTATAAACCTGAGTTATTATTTGTGGCAATAAATGCCAACCCTTAAAAAAAATTTTAAAAATTTAAAAAATAAATAAATGCCAACCCTACACGGAGGAACTCAGTTGCCCTTTTTTTTACAATTTTCATCATAAGCATTAGTAAACCATATTATCACACATGAATTAACAGCAGTATCAGGATCTCAAATTGAGAAACAACGTATTAAAATACTTAACAAAAACACTTGGAATTCATCTTTGCTTTCTGAGATGGCCATTCCTGAATCCAGATTGACTTGTTTTTGCCCTCTTCTATCCCCAAGCATCACTGTTTATCACAATAGGTATGCTCCTCATAATTGTTCTCACCCACCGAACTTAGGATAGAACCTCACCAACTGATTGCCTACTCATTAAATGGTCTACATCCATCAAATACAAAACAGTATTTCTATTTCTTCAGCAATAAAAAGGAAAAAAAAAATTAAAGGCTAATTTTATCCTTATTCCTTTTGTTTTGATACCTGTTATTCTTTCTAAAGATTAAGTTACGGTCACAGAATCTTATCTTTATACATATATTGAGTGTGTCTTATCACATGCTAAGAAAAATTTATCTAGTAAGAACAGGGAAAGGGTAATTCAACTGAGTTTTAAGAAGAGTAGGTCCAATGGATGCCATTATGATAGTTACTTTATCATAGTTTTTCTTTTTTTTTCCATAGTTTTTCTTAAAGAAGCAAAAACAAGAAAGATTTATGTTCCTTTGTTCCTTGGGATATTCTGATAGAAGCACAAGATTTCTTCAGAAGAGCTAGAGAAGTCACTATATGACCACTCTGACATCCAGAAAGCACAACAACGGGGTAAGGCAAGTGGAAAAATTGCTTAAGCAAACATCAGTACCTCAATAAAACTTCATAATATGTGCTTGCCTACAATTAGAATCAAATCTTGTTATAATTAGTACTATATTCTAAAAATGTGTTCTTAAATGTGGTAGGCATTGATTTTTGGTAAATGAAATTATGTTTTATCTACCTAGAAGTCTTCATACAGAAATTTGGGAAAAAAGAAATTCTTCTGAAAACTGGTTAACATGCCCCTATTTTGTCCATTTTGTGTTTAGTTTGTGCTTTAATATTCTTGGTTTTTCCATGAAGACTAAAACCACAGTTCAAGCAACTTTATGCTACACACATATTACCACTATATAACTCTTTTCTCCTAAGGCACTTTAAAAATCAAGCAGTTGTTTATATTTGAATAGAATTTCTGCCTATGTGTTTAAAAAAACAACAACAACAAAGTATTGCCTGTTTAAAATACTATTTTTCAGGATGCCAGTGGTTGAGTGTCTGCCTTCGGCTCAGGCATGATCCTGGAGTACTGGGATCGAGTCCCACATGGGGCTCCCTGCATGGAGTCTGCTTCTCCCTCTGCCTCTCTCTCTCCATGTCTCTCATGAATAAATAAATTCTTTAAAAAAAATTATTTTTCATACTTTTGGAAACTTCAAGATTTAGAATGTTTCTATCATGATCACAAATGATAGTCTCGGAATCTGTTCTATAAAAACATTGAATGTATATATTCTAGTCACTGGTTTAAGTAAAACAAATTAGTGGTAACTGGTGAACAGAATTCCATATAACCGTAATTTGTATTTATAATTGAAAATATAACTTTTATAGTAAAACCCTAACAATCATTTAAACAAAGAAAGAATATTGAAGCCTTTCATAACACAGGCCAATGAAGTATTAATTAACTCTGGTGTACTTGTATTTTGACTTTATATGATCATATAAAATATATGGGAATTAACATATGCGTTATGGAATTACATATGATCACATGTAATTCCCTACATGTCCTATTTTTATAGTAAACAGCTAAACACACTCCACGTGTATAATTTTATACATGCTTACCTCAAAGATACTGTGGGTTGGATTCTAAACCACCCAATAAAAATAATATTGCAATAAAGCAAGTCAAAATTTGTTTCCCAGTGCACCTAAATTATGTTTATACCATACTATAGTCTACTAAGTGTGCCAAACAATTAGATACCTTAAAAAAGTAAATTAAAAAATTGTTGCTAAAAAATGCTAATGCCACCATCCGAACTTTCAGTAAGTCATGAAGCACTGATCACAGATCACTATGACAAATAAGGAAAAATATTTGAAATATTTTGAGAATTACCAAAACATGATGCAGAAATGTGAAGTGAGTAAATGCTGTTGGAAAATGGTGCCCATACACTTGCTCAATGTAGGGTTACTACAACCCCTCTATTTGTAAAAACTGCAGTATCTGTGAAGCACAATAAAGCAAAATGTGATAAAACAAGGTGTGCCTGTATCTTGAATAAAGTAGGGAAAAGACCCTAAATACTCAAGAAGCTTACCATATACAATGGAAACTAGATCTGCACAAAAGTAGTATTTGCAAAAAGTTAAACACCAATATATGGCATTAAAATACCAGGAGATTTTTAGAAAACCTGATTTCAAAGTACTTACTTGTGATGGCTACTGCTGTGACGATGGTGATGGTGATGATGATGGTGATGATGTTTTGAATGATGCTGGTCTTTCTCGGTAAGAGATGAAGAAGATGAGTTTGAATGTGAAGATCCCAGGCTCTTCCTTTGTTCTTTTGTCTTCTGTAAAACTCTCTTGTATGATAAAGTACAGAGCCAGCATAATAACTTTCCATCAACCTTTTTAAAGAAAATATCTGCATTAGATTAAATGCACCTAGAGACTGAGTGTAAGTGAAAGATAAACTGTTCAACTTCTAGTGCATGCACTCTCACCCATGCACATGCGTGCGCGCTCTCTCTCTCTCTCAAACACACACACACACACACACACACACAGATTGTTACAAAATGGAAATAAAATTAGACTTTTCTGAAACTTGGGAAAATGCTCATTTGGTATATATTGTAAAATTGGTGAGGATAATGTAAGGACTTCCATCAGTTTTGAGGCATTTTTTAATTTCGAGAGCTTTAAAGCATAAATTGACATACTTCCAAGAATCTTACCTAAGCACTGGCCTGAATTTTTAAATCACTGTGTAATCACTAAAATGACAAAGTAGCTCCCACTACAGTGAAAATGTTAGTTTATAAAAACGAGGAGAACTTGAATGACATATACATTTGATTCTCCTTATTCGCAGGCTTCCCATTTGCAAATTCATCACCTATTTGCTAAAATTTATCTGTAACCCCAAATAAATTTGCAGTGCTTTCATGATCATTCACAAACACACATAGCAGCAAAAAATTTCTGTAGCCAGACAGCAAATGTTTCTTGTAGAGGATTAACAAGGTGACACTCTGTGGCCTTCTTCTTTCAGCTCTTGTGCCATAAACAAGTGTGCTTTTCACGGTCTATTTAGTGCCATGTTTTCTCCATCTATGCTTTCTACTGGTGATTCCGCTGCTTCTAATGGTCCCCAAGTGTAGTGCTGAAGTGATGTATAGTGTTCTCTAGGGCAAGAAAGCTGTGACATACCTTATGTTAGAAAATACCTATCTTGAATAAGTTCCTTTCAGGTATGCAGTGCTGTTTTGCCATGATCTGAATGTAATCGAATAACAATTTACATTAAGATATAGGGGGATCCCTGGGTGGCTCAGCGGTTTAGCGCCTGCCTTCGGCCCAGGGTGTGATCCTGGAGACCCAGGATCGAGTCCCATGTCAGGCTCCCTGTATGGAGCCTGCTTCTTCCTCTGCCTGTGTCTCTGCCTCTCTCTCCCTCTGTGTCTCTCATGAATAAATAAATAAAATCTTAAAAAAAAAAGAAAGCTTTTTACATTAAAATATAACATGAACAAAACGAGATTAAGTACTGATCAAATGATTACCATGTTGTGACCAGAGGCAAGAATCTCATCTATCCTGCCCCCTTAGAGGAATAGTTCAATATTCGCTAATTCAGTGTTTGCAGCAACTTGATAGAACTTATCTACCATGAATAATGAGGATCAACTGTACATGTGTCAAGGGAAAAGAGACTTCTTTCCAAAATTAAGACAAAACCCTATAAAAATAAAATTAGGTTTCTTTCTCCTACATCTTGTTCACACAAGATGCGCTGGAGAAACATGCCTCGCAACTAGGGTACATATACTGCTGTGGAAGAACCCGGGGGAACTTCTCAAAGAGACAATCATCCTCCAAATCAACTGAAACTGACAACCAACAGGACGACTGTGTGAATGCTGCTGATCAGCAGAGGAATGCCACAGGCACATACATACTTTTTAAGTCACTGTAGATAGAAAAAAAACAAACAATGGTTCAAAACATGAGCATGAGTCCCAAACCAAAAGGCACAAGGCTTTGAATTATACATGTTAATGTGCCATCAGGTATTTTTTTCACACCAGCAACTTCAAGTACCCAGCAAAAGGGTAAGTAGCTGACGGGATTTAAAAGCAATTAGTAATTCTCCTGAACAAAATGTTGGATAACCAAACAGTACAGAATAGCTAGCATGGAATACTTTTTTAAAATAGTCATCTCAACTGATCAACACAATCTATGTATGATGCAAACAAGGAGAAAATACACTGTTCCTGCACTTCTATCTAATTACCTGTTTTCAGGGATCCAAAGGATGTATCACCTATCAGCAGTGTATTCATTAAACTAACTCCCAACTCATGTGTTTTAATTTCCAGAAGATATCATAATATAAATACCTTTCTTCTTCCTTCCTCCTTTCGATCAAAAGCACACTGCTGTTTGCACTGTTCACAGGTCTGAGGTGGTCCATATTTTTTTTCTGAATTTGTACAACGCTGACACTTTGTACCAATAAATGCTGCAATTATGTTACAGTACTGACAAGGCTTAGGCTGAAAAGCAGATATACATTTTAAGTGAGACATTTAAAAATATTAAAAATTTGCTGCATAAAATATATACATAAAGGTCCCAAAGAATGAAGATAAAGGTACATATTAATAGAAAAGTTTCATGCATCCAATATTTAGGAGCATGAACTAATTTAATATCCTAGTTACTTTTATTACTGTTCCATAGATTAAAAAAACATTTAACAACTTTTCATCATATACAGGTACAGATAAAAAGACCATACATTACACATAAGCTTTAAACTTAAGAACTGGCAGAAGCATAGTCAATCTAAACTAACAAACGTACTTTGCTTTTCTTTGATACTCAAAAGACAATTCAGGATTTTACAGAACCTTAAGGCCAGCACTTTGACTAATCATGACTATACTATACCAATGACTATCTTATACATATAAAAAAATTGATATGAAATAATGTCATGACTTCTATGAATGAATACCTGAATTATACTGCTATATAAAAACTGCTGGAGGTTCTGAAGAGGGAGAAAGTATGATTATGCAAACTTTATAGACAAGTGGGTTCTCCAAACCAGGAGTTTGTTATATTTGAGTCTTTAAAGAACAAAATCATACATTTCACACTGAAATTCAATAAACACAAAACATGCATAATAGGACTGTTTTTAAACATTATCATCGTCCAATCAGATTAACTACAGAAAATTTCTTTCATGGAATATTTTAACATACCGAATATTTAAGGACACATCAATACATACTTTTACAAGGTTCATTTTGTGAAAAACAATGACTAGTAACAATAACATGAAATAAAAATGCAAGACATACTTACCGTGCCAAACTGCTTCACATTTTGAGCACACTTCTTACAAATCGTATTAGTTTTGCTGAAAAGGAAATTGAATATAAATGATCAAATTTACATAGCTTTTTGAGGTAATTAGCACACTGTTGAACTAATGCAGATATTTAACTATTAACTATTTACTTTAACTATTTGCTTTAGTAGTTCCTAAAACTTTCTCTAACATAGACCCAGCATCTTTTTAGGGATGTGTATTATACAAATTTTCTCCTTTTTCACTAACTCTAGATAAATGTTTTTGTTTTGTTTTGTTTTGTTTTTAAAGATTTTATTTATTCATGAGAGGCAGAGAGAGGCAGAGACACAGGCAGAGGCAGAGGGAGAAGCAGGCTCCATACAGGGAGCCCGACATGGGACTCAATCCCGATCCCGGGTCTTCAGGATCATGCCTGGGCTGAAGTCAGACACTGAACCGCTGAGCCACCCAGGCGTCCCTAGATAAATGTTTTTATACATTTTTATTGTGTATCTCTTAGTAAAGAACCCCCCCCCCAAAAATCCTGAGGTTTCCTATCTAGTTCCAAAATCTTCACATTTGCCACTGTTTATATAAGCATTACATCTCAATGCCTACCTAACCTTCTCCACTATTATGATGCCAGTATCTACTTATAAAAAAAATTATTTGTTGTTCTTCTTAGGCTACTCTCTTATATGTGGGCTGATCTTTTAACAGGAAAATCCTGTTAAAAAGCATGTGCTGTTCTTCCACTGGTAACAAGTTACTAGAGTTCATCTCTGGAAGATGGTAACATTACAGACTTTTGTTTTGTCACTTTTAACAGCTTAATAGTAACTTTACATTTGCATTTTTAATCAGCAAAAGTGTACATTTTCCATGCAACAATTTGTTCTCCATTTCCCCATGTGTAAACTGAAGTGTAGCTATAAAACAGCCATTAATTTTTTTGTCAACGCGGCCTTTCCCACCACATAAAAGAGGTATACCACTTAAAACCATTTTTAAGGATACTTTAACACAAATAGGGGATTACGACCCCCAAGTACTCCTCACAGACATCTGTGTCTTTAACAATCAAAAACTATTTAGTATACAAACCTTTCTTGTTGAAATTCTGATCTGCAGTAAGTACATTTTACAATAGGATGCGCAATCCGACATTCCTGTAATAAGACAATGTATTAGCATCTATCTCAAAGTCCCAAATTTCACTTTTCTGGTAGAAAATTATCATACAATCTAGCCAAATTTCTAAGACATCAATAATACCTGTCCCCCAACGTACACAATTGAACGATTTATCATGTAAGTGGCCAATTACAGCACATTTCCTTAAGGAAGACATAGGTGTCTTTGTCTTTATTTGATGTGGGGGGTAAGCTACAAATAAATTAAAAAAGCTGTCAGGGCCGATTTCAAGGGTTGGTTAAATGTGAAACTACTTAATATTTTGCACCGTTGCTCACAGACAGCATCCCGGCTTTAATGGGATGGGAGGAGCTCCAAATCATAGAGCATTCTGTCCCCAAACCAGTCGCTTCGCTTTCCTGGACAGGGAAGGAGGATGCCATCAGCTTTGCGGCTTCAGGTTCCTAGCAAGAAAGTGCAAAAACCGTCCCCTGCCTCCCGGTGGAAGGAGAGGACAGTCCAGGCAGAAAACCGAGATGAAAACATCTCCACCCCAGGGTCTCTGCGGCATAGACAGGTGGCTGCCGCCTCATTCAGCCCCACCCGGAGACCCCTGAGTGTCGGTAGGGCCCGGCCCCCTCCTGGGCCGCCTGGAAGAGGGCAGAATTCTGTCTTCCTCTCAGGGGCCTTTCCCATCCGATGCCCACGTCCCCAGATAAAGGGTCCCGGGAGAGGAGGCCAGAAAGAGCTCCAAGCCCTCAGGGCGCCGGCGACGGGAGCCGGGCTGCAGTGCCGCGGCCACCGCGCTCCCTCGGGCTGGCCGAGGGGACCCCGCCCGCCCGCCCGCCCGCCGCCCCGCGCCCACGGACCTTGCAGAGCTGCTGGCCCTGGGAGAGCTCCTCGAAGGGATAGCGCTGGGTGCACTTGGTGCAGGCGTACAGGGCCGAGGCCGCCATCCTGCTCAGTCTCCTCCTCCACCGCCGCCCGCACCGAGGCGGGGCCCTACGGGGAACTCGGCCGCCGCCGCCGCCGCCGCCGCCCGGGCCGCGAGCTCCTCCTCCTCCCCCTCCCCTGCCTCGCGCCCACCAGAGCCGCACCACGAGAGCCCAGGGCCCTGCGGTCTACACCGTCTCCCTCCGCCTCCACTTCCGCCCCCGGCCCTCTCAGGGACGCCGTCCCAGCCGCTCCCGCTTCGGCGCCTGGAGCGGCGGAGGGAGACCAAGAGGATAGCTCGGTGCGGGGTAGCTGCGCGGCGGTGGATCCGCTTCCTTCTCGGCCTTCCTTCCCCGGCTCTGATTGGCTGGGAGGGCTGCTGCGTCACTCGGTCGCCCCTCCCAGCCCCTAACCGCGGCGACGCTGGAAGCGCCCACAAAGGGAGGAAGCTGCTGGCCAATGGGGGCCGGGAGCTCTCAGCGCGCCAAGGCCGCTTCAAACCCGCCCCGCCCACCGGCCCAGGAGCGCCTGGAGCTAGCGGCCAGTCCCGGCTGTGCTGCGGTCGCCCCGCTCCAGCCGGGCGCGTGTTCGCCAAGGCTTGCTCCGTGCCCACGCTGCTTCCCCCTTGACTTACTTCTGTTGGGCCGAACCACTAAGGCCCCTTGCGACACTACTTGTTACTGGTCAGAAGCTAAGTACTTCACCTAGAGAGGCGTCTCCGGGTCGAGCTCACGCCCGCCGGCATTTAGTCCCAGGGGGCCGATGGCGTGTTTGGACTTCACACTCGCTTTTATTGTTTCAGTCATTCTATTCAACGGTCCGTGGCGCCCGTCACCTCCTCGGCCCGGCCCGCCCCTCTTGCGGAGTTCCCTCGGGGCCGCCCGGGAGCCGGCGGCGTGAGCGCCGCCGTAGACTCAGCGAAGCGCTACCTTGTGACGTCGGCGACGGAAGAGGCGGACTCTCTGCTGCTACCGGAAGCCGTCCGCTTTTTTGATTGGCTGCTCCAGACGTCCGTTAGGGCGTGTTGCCTTTTCCGCGTGCAGCCCCTGAGCGTGGGCGGCCCAGTGGGGGTGTGTGCAGGGGTTTCCAGGCCCCGCAGCAACACCCCAGCCCCTTCCATCAGGGGTTGGCTTAGGGTCGCCCCTGGCGGGCGGCTCTCGAATCTTAAGGAAGAGCTCGAAAACTCAGACCCCCTTGGGGCCGCGGAGGCCCTCTGGGCTGGCAGGAAGATGGCGGCAGCATCGGTGTCTGCGACTTCAGGGTCTCAGTTCTCGGTAAGAAGCGGCTGACGTTCGAGTAGGCTCGGTTTTGGCGCCTCCTTGCTTTTCCTCACCTTTCAGCGCGCTCTGGGCCCGGGGTCTCACCGCGTCCGGGGCACGGCCGGGGGTGCCTGACGGGGCGCCGTGCTCCCCTGACGCCCGCCGCCCCTCGGCCGGGGCTGCACCCCCCCCCCCCCCAGCCGAGGCAGGCCTGGTCGGTTCCGTCCCTTGCTCCCCTCACCTTCCGTTCTGGCTGCCCAGGTGGCCAAACTTTGCCAGGACTCTCTGGGAAGGCTCCTCCCGCCGGGCCTGGCGGAAACCTTGCGGCTTTGGTCACGTGGGGGGAACGGCACCTCCTGGAAACTCGCCGAGACCAGGTAGCTCACGACGCGGCTTCGTCGGCGGCTGTTGAACAGTCGTCGGTCTCCACCGCTTGCTAGTTGCGGCCTGTGCCGATTCCGTTGCCTGCAGCGCCTCCCCCCGCGTATTCCCGTGACTGTGCCTGCGGGTCACCCGGAGCGCGCGCTTCCACCTGCGCTGTTACTTGGCCGGCACCGCGTACGCGCTGGCGCTGTTGCAGAGGGGCCGCGGGGGAGCTGATCCTAAGTAGTGTTCTGCCTCCCTATTATCTGTCGAACCGGATTGCCGGTGCTTCGAATTTGAGAATCCGCCGCGCCGGGAATAGGCAGAAAATGGGAGGCAGCTCAGGCGAGAGCCATTGTGTCTTCCCTTAGCTGCAGCGGAGTGCTTGGGGCTGTAAGGTCACCCAGGTGAATGGGTTGGAATCCCTGCGCCGAAGGAGCAGACACAGAAGAGAAACTGCATGTGCATTAGACTGTTACACAGCTCAGTTTGATAGATGGCTGCCATGCAGGTATAACCTAAGCGTGAGTGGTCGGTGCTTGGGTTGGCTGGAAACAGTTTCCTAGTAGGGAAGATGGAGCTCGCTAGCGGAGTGGGGAAGGAATCGTCAGTCGGTGCTAGTCCAGAGAACTGGAAAGGAGGAAAAGGCACCCGCGGGCACTTCAGTTAGGTGCCAGGACAATGGGAGCTTCCGGGAAACTAAGTAATGTGGAGCGTACAGAGGTCGTGGGGCGGGAGAGTTGGGTTAGATGAATTGAATTGTGGAGGTAGGTAAAAATTGGGGGGAAAAGAGGGATACGGACGAAAACAGGAAACTATCAGGATGAGAGTTATGTCATAGACGCTTAAGGGGGAGAAGTTTAGGGAGCGTTGAGAGCAAAGTTACCTCAGTTTTCCTCAGTTGCAGCTTTTGTGACTTAAGGTTTATGATAATAAGGCCAAAAGCAACTCCGTTTCTGCGGAAGGGGAGTACCGAATTTGCAGAGCAGTCAGGGAAGATTAAGAATGAATGAAGCACTTAGAGTTCTTTCAGGAATTAGGTCAGTGAAAGGGAATATAAAAAGAGGAACTATTAGGAGGAAGTGTCCCTAAGTAGATGGATGGGATTATATAAGAGTTGTGATTAAATTTAATTGTGAGAAGAAGGCTTTTCACTGCTTTCAAAACTTAGCACTTGGAGACTGAGTAAGAAATACTCCTATAACTGTTAATTGAGCTGTATGTACTCTCTTGAGTCTGTGTAGCTGAGCTGCGGTACTGGGATGTGCTGTCAACCCCTTAGTTCTTAAGGTAGCCTGGGCATAAATTTCATAGTGTTTAATAGGAAAGCATATATATATGCTTTTATTTATTGGATTCTAAATATCAGGAGTACACTTTTTTTTTTTTTTAAGATTTTATTTATTCATGAGAGATATAGAGAGAAAGGTAGAGACACAGGCAGAGGGAGAAGCAGGCTCCATGCAGGGAGCCCTACGTGGGTCTCGATCCCGATCCCGGGACTCCAGGATAACGCCCTGGGCCAAAGGTGGCGCTAAACCACTGAGCCACCTTGGCTTCCCCAGGAATACACTTTTCAAGTACCTTTTGGAAATCTAAAGTGTAACAACCTTCTTAATTTGACTTGCTACATCAAAATGTCTCATTTGGAAGTCACTGTTTCAAAACAAATGACTGAATGTACTTTATTATTAGTGTATAAGAAACAGCCCTGCTTAGACACCTTAACTGTCCTGTCAGAAATAAGGCTGGTGTTTCCAACAAAATGTAAAAAGCATTTTGGCTTAATGAACAGTTGATTATAAGATAAGAGAACACAAAAATACCTTTTAAAATTATAGCATAAATTCAGAGGCTACTCATATTCAGATTTTAGGGTTGTATAAACACTTCATGTGAAAAAAAGAAATAATATGTATTCAACACTCATAAACCCAGCTTGGAGCTAGCTGTAGTAAATAGATATGCTTTTTAGTAGGCAAGGTTTTTTAACAGGCAAATTCACAAATAGCATCCTTAAGAAAACAACTTCTATGTAAACCTCAAATGTGAGCAAGATGGAGGCAGGTGATACTTTCAAATTGTTTTCAGTATTTCTGCTGTGGTAGCAAGAAGAGTAACGAAAGCAGGTAACATGTACTGAGTAATTGCTATGTATCCTTGAGCTAGTGACCACCTCAGGAAAGCAACGATAACTGGGCGTCCTGATATTAAAAAGAGGTACAGGCAGCAAAGTGTGATAATAGAAGAGTATTTTTCCTATTAGTCGTTTTTTATATTTCCAGTAACCATAGAACTCTTTCATCTCTTTGGATTTAACAAGCTAATCTCCTAACTGGTCTCTGTGGCTTTTGAGCCAGGCCCTGTAACTAATGGTGTTCCATATTTTTTCTCTTAAAAGGTTTATGAATATATCATAGATTTTTTTAATGCTAAATATATAAAAGATTTATTTTTGAGAATAATAAAATGAATGCCTTTATGCTCCTTTTTGCATCTGCCTGCTTTTCTCTCTATATATAATTACCACCATACTTTTAAGATTATAAAATATATAGTATTACCTAGCAGTCATGGTTTTAAATGCTTTTCGCATATTAACTCATTAGTATTTCCATTTTTGAGTGAGCAAAATGCGGCAGAGAGGTTAAATCAAGATTATACAAGTAGTAAATGGCAGTCAGTTTGTTATTCACTAGTTTGCCAGCCATTCAGAAGCAATTCTCTTGCGATCATCCCTGTGTTCCCCAAGTGCAAAAATTTCTTTAGAGAGCAGTTTTTCAAAGCATGATCTGGTGACTTTTGGTGGTTCCTGAGACCCTCTCAAGGGGGTCTACCATTACCTTCCTAATGTACCTTCCAGCCACTTTGTGTGAGACCAAATTTTCTTGTATGTCAACCAAAATAGCATATCCAGGTATGTCAACCAAAATAGCATATCCAGCAGAGTGATGCAGAAGCAAATATAAGAATCCAGCAGCCTTTTTTTAAGTTAAGAATTAAAAAGAGATTTGTAAAATGTTTAAAAGTCACTCTTCATTAAATTTTTTGGTTGATTATTTTTCATTCAAAAATTTACTTATGGTAACATCATGGGTGTCTTGTTTTTAAATTAGTACATATCGTAACATTTAGATATAGCCCACATGAACAAAAGCTCTTTGGGGTCGTAAGTAATTTTTAAGAGTGTTAAAGGGGTCCCCAAACACAAAATGAGAGGGGCAGCAGTGGTTTTCAAACTGCAAATTAGGCTGGGGGTTACAACTCAGCGGTGGGTTGTGGACTGTGTTAGTGACTGAGAACATAATCATTTTTTTAAAAAGCAGGAGAGAGAAAGATAGTTCAACAAAGAAACCTGATTGAAATTGCAGGGTCTTAGAGGGTGCATCTTTGGCTTTATTTGATAATGCTGAATTGTTTTCCAAAGCAGTTGTACCAATATAGTCCCACCAACTGTTGCCTTTGATCCATATCTTCTTGAACAGGGGGTATTGTCTCACTTTTGAATTTTTGCCAAGCAGGGAGTGTGAAATGCTGTCCTCTTCTTGTTCTCACTTTTGCTTCCCTGATCAATGGAGAAGATGCACCTTTAGTTTTTTCATGAGTTTACTGGTTTTTCATGTTTTTTTCTTCTATGAAATCCTGTTGTGTCTTTTGCCTGTCGGCTGTTGGTTTATCTTTTTCTATTGATTTCTAGTCATTCCTTTTGTATTCTTTCTGGATGGTAATCCTTGCTTGTTAGCCATATTCTAACGATTCTTTGGCTTGTCTTTCATTTATTTTTCTAAGGTATCTTTTGATGTGGGAGTTCCTAATGTTGATGTGGTAAAATTTATTAGTCTTTCCTTTATATGTTTAGTACTTTTTGATTAAGAAATTCTTATAGGGATGCCTGGACGGTTCAGCGGTTGAGTGTCTGCTTTCTGCTCAGGGCGTGATCCCGGTGTCCACATCGGGCTCCCTGCATAGAGCCTGCTTCTCCCTCTGTCTCTGTCTCTGCTTCTCTCTCTCTCTGTGTGTGTCTTGTGAATAAAAAAAATAAAATCTTTTAAAAAAAGAAAAATTATTGTAGCCAGGACAATTAATGACATTTTTATGTATTTTTTTCTACAAATTTTAAAGTTGGGGCTTTTTAAGTAATATGCTTAATTTGTGTACTGTGAGGTGTAGGGATCCAGTTTAGTCTTTCTGCTTAAATACACAATTGCTCCAACATTGCTTTTTAAATTTATCTTTCCCCAGTGGTTTGCTATCAGTGTCCATGGTTTGCTCTATAGCTATCAGTATATTTCTATATGCGTATGTTTGTTTTACTGGGCTCTTTGTTCCATTGTCGTATTTGTGTCTCTCTGTGTTTATAGTTATTATCTTAATGGTTCTCATTTTTATATTTCTGAGAGAGTGCTTGTCTTCCTTGTTCCTCTAAGAAAAATGTGAGCTATTCTTGATCTTTTGTTGTTCTTCAGAAGAAATTATAAAATCTGCTATTGCAGTTTCATTCAAAACTGAATTGAATTTGTAGTTCAATTTGGGAATAACCAGTGCCTTTAAGATGAGTCTTTTATCTGAACATGTCTTGTTACTCCAGTTTTTTTTAACTTTAGCATTTTTCAGTAAAATTTTATAATTTCAGGTCTGTAAATCATTTATTAAATTTATTTTTAGTTTATTTTTTAAGTACTTTCATAAATGACGTTTTCTAGGTGTTACACAGAATTATACATTCTTTCATAGTAATTTTCCTCAGCAACTTGTCCTAAGCTCTAATTCTAATAATTGGGGATTCTATTTAGATGATCATTACCTGTGAAATTTTGATACTTTGTTTTCAATCTTAACATCTATTACTTCCTTTTATTACCTTAATATGCTGGCTACAAAATGCAGCACAACATTGTCCAGAAGATGTCTTGCAGATATCTTTGCCTTGTTCCTGAATTGAGAAGGAATGTTTTAAATTTTGTGCCATTAAATATGTTAGGGTTTTTTGTAAATTTTCTTACAAGAAAATAGTTCTTTAATAATGACTGATTATTGAATTTTATTGATTACTTTTATTTGTTGATAATCATGGATTTTCACATTAAAGTGAAATAAATGTACTAATGTTCACTCGGTCTTAAACATTCCTGGAATAAATTCATTTTGATCATACTGTTTTGTCTTTTTATATAGTTGAGTATGGTTTGCTAAATTGTATTTAAGTTTTTATGTACCTGATTTCTGTCAGCCATGTTGCAATTTCATTTGTAAAGAAGGCAAATGATACACTTTTTTAAAAATCATCCTTCCTACTTAATACATTGCCATACACAGAGATGTCAATAAATATTTGAATCATAAGTGTTCCCAAGTAGGAATTAAAGTTACCAGAGAAGAAAGTGGTCAGGTTAAACATTTTGCCTTTAATCCTGAAAGTTTTCTTAGAATCATATCATTTTATAGTTGGAAAATATTTATTGAATGCTTGGGGTCTTGGAAAGCATACTGATTAGTAGGAGTTAGTCTCAGGCTCCTTAGTAGTTTTGAGACCTTAAGCAAATGGCTTGTTTCTTAGCTGATTTTTTCACCTACAAAATGGGGACAATAATATTTGCTATGCTTCCTTCACAGGGTTCTATAATAACTAAGGGAGAATATGATTGTGCTTGGAAAAAAAATGTGTTGACAAATATAAAGATTCTATTTTCAGTGTTCTGAAAATCCCAAATATATTTTTCTGAACTCTAAAGTGGAGATACTTTCTTAACTGTTAGGATTGTTGTGAAGATCAACTCAGATAATGGATATGTAAATTGTGAAGATCAATTCAGATAACGGAAATGTAAATAGTAAAGTACCATGCAAGTTGGAGATTTATGGATTGTTTTTATTTTGCTTATATATATATATATATTGCATGTATAAGGGGGGAGCCTAAACATCCTGCTTGAGAGATCCTTTGCTCTTCAGTAGTTCTCAGGTACCCACGATTGAAGGGCATGTAGCACTGAAAGCAAGAATTCACTTAATTGATCTTTTCTATCATCTCAGATGGCTGATATCTTTAGAAAAGTCCTATTGGCAGAGTTAGATCTTGGTAGGCAACTGTGAATTTAATGGGTGAACAATTTCATACTCTGATATAAAACCTAAACCTAAATGATGAGTACCTCACTGCCTAAGCTGTACAGTGTGCTTTATGCTGAACACTTGCTTACTTTCTGGGAGCAGGCATGTAACCAGCCCCCAACAAAAACCTTGACGGAGTCTAAGGAGCTTCCTTAGTAGAAAACATAAAAGTTGTCACTATTGGTTGCTGGAGGAGGTAAGCACATCCTGTAAGCACCCAGAGAGGAATTTTGAAAGCTTGTGCCTAGTATCTTACAGACTTCACGACCATGGGTCTTTTCCTTTCACTGATTTTGGTTTGTAATCTTTTGCTGTAATAATTCTTAGCCATGAGTATAAGTAGATGCTGAGACTTGTCAGTCCTAGCAAATCACCGGGCCTGGGGCTGATCCTGAGAACAGCTGACCATCATGGTGATAATAGTTGGAACCTTCCCAGAATTCAAGTTCCTAGATACTAGCCAAGAACCAGCCTTGTAGGCAGACATTTCTAAGGATAGCAGTCTCATGTCTGCTATGTTAACCCTTTCTGCACAGTCTTTTTATGGTATTTGTGCTCTTTTTTGTTGTTTGTTATAAAGGAAATTATATTTTGCAATTTATATTTTATAAATAAATGTTTGTAATTATTTTATAATTTAGGATAATTTGGGATAATTCAGTTTTTTTTTTGGGGATAATTCAGTTTTAAAACAATGTGCAGGTTTCTTGTTTTGCAGAGGAATTACATAATTCATTCAACAGATTTATTAAACATCTTTATCAAGGTTTTTTGTTTTTTTTTTTTAAGATTTTGTTTATTTAACAGAAAGAGGGAGCACAAGCAGAAGGACCGGCAGGAGAGGGAAAAACAGACACTCCACTGAACAGGAGCCCAGGGGAGGGGCTCCCTCCCAGGGCCCTGGGATCCTGACCTGAGCTGAAGGCAGATCTTAACCAACTGAGCCACCCGGGCGTCCCATCGAGTGTTTTTATTGTGACTTTAGGGGGAATGACTATGTTTCTCCAACATAGGTTCTCCTGTGCAAGCTGGGTGTCCTACAGTCAATTCAGTTCTGCCCCTACCTAGCTGGAGATAGTGTAGGCCCCACAAGCTAAGGGGCTAGGTCCCACGTGACTGCCCCTACTTCAGTCTCCACTTCAAGTCCCAGGTTTTCCTGAAGGCTTTTGTACTTCTGCCCACTCAACTACGAATTAAGGAGTTCCCATGACCCTTCCTCCTCACCCTTTATTAATTTGCTGGATTAACTCACAAAACTCAGGAAGGTGAGCTATGCTTATAGTTACAGCTCTTTTATAAAGGATACAATTCAGAAATAGCCAGATGGAAGGGACATTTAGGGCAAAATGTAAAGGAGCTTCCATAAGCACTCAGGATGCTCTTGAAACCTCATTTTTCAAGAGATTTTATGAAGGGTTCATGATGTACTTATGATTTATTCAATCATTGGCCATTAGTAATTGAACTCAGTCTCCAGCCCCTCCCTTCTCCTGAGGTCAGGATGTGGGACTGAAATTTCTAACTGAGCGCTTGGTTGGTTTTTCTGGCTACCAGCTCTCATCCTGAAGATGAGGAGGGTGGGGGTGTCCCATTATTAGCATAACAAAGATGCCTATCACTTAAGAAATTCCCAGGGTTTTTGAATCTCTGTGTCAGAAACCAAGGACCAAGAACTACCTTTTTTTTTTTTTTTTTTAATTCCACAGACCATAGGGATACTAAATATATCAAGTAGGGATAAGCATTTTTACACAAGAATAAAGGCGACAGAAAGATGCTACTTTAGGTACTAGTCAAGGAGAGCCTTGCTGCCAAGACTTGAGCAGATGACTGAGTGGCATGAGAAAAGGGAGCTAGCTTTCTAGGCACATCAACCTAGCAAAAGAAAGTGGAGTGTACTGTGCATTTTCAAAATCCAAATATTGGTCATTATCACTGGGAAACAATGAGGGGGCCGATGGAATGGAGAAAGAGGAAAGGGAATGAAATCACAGCCTGAGGTTAGATATGTGGGGCCATAAAATCGTGGTAAGGAGGCACCTTGGTTGGTTCAATCAGTTGAGCTCCCAACTATTGATTTCAGCTCGGGTCATCATCTCAGGTGTTGAGATGGAGCCCCATGTCAGGCTGTGCACTCAGCGCTGAGTCTGCTGGAGATTCTCCCTCTAGATTGTTTCTGTGGTTCTAAGTGTTAAAAATATTACTTTTCTCATCCCTGAAGTTTATAACTTATCCCCAGTTGTTTTTCTCACTTGGAAAGACCTGGCTGTTAAGAACACATACTGTTTATTTCTTGCTATATTATTATTCTTACGTGTTTACCTTTATCATCTTAACCATTTTTAAGGGTACAGTTCAGTAATGTTAGGTATAATCATACCGTTGTGAAACATCTCCAGACTTTTTCATCTCGTGGAACTCTCCATTGAACAACTCTGCTTTGCAACCTCCCCTGCCCTGGTAACCACCATTGTACTTTCTGTTTCTATGAATTTGACTACCTTATGTAACAAGAATCATAAAGTATTTGTCTTTTTTTGACTGGCTTATTTCACGAATCACAGTGCCCTCAAGATTTATCCATTATGTAGCATGTAATGGGATTTCTCTCCTTTTTAAGGCTAAATAGTATTGTGTGTATATACCACATTTTATCCTTTAATATCTGTATTAGGTACATTTGTGTGTGTATAAATAATTAAGAGTTGCCAGTTTTGTGTTTCTTGGCTTGATTTCATTTCAAAATAAATAATTTTTACAAGGCCACTTTATTTTATCTTCCTTTGCTTTTTATTTATGTATTTTCTGTGCTTTGAGCTGCTGATAGCAAATGAGGACACTGACCCACCACATTTGTGATAAAAGTAACTTTTATTGCTTAAACCTAAGTATTCAAAATGAAATGGACGACTTAGAAAATGGAAAACATTTAGAATGGCTATTCAAAAATAATCTCCTCATACTTGGATTTTTACATAGAGTTTTTGTAATTTGTCTGCTGACCCAACCTAAGCAATACTTTGATGATGAATATGTGACAAACTTTGTTGAAAGACCGTCTCTTCCCCCCACCCCAGTTTTATTGAGGAATAACTGACATACATCACTGTCCAAGTTTAAGGCATACAGTATGATGGTTTAATTTACATCTGTCGTGCATTGATTACCACAGTAGGTTTAGCTAATATTCATCTTCTCATATGAATACAAAGAAATTTTTTTTTTCTTGTGATGAGAACTTTTAGGGTATCTTGCTTCTCAGCTCTCCTGTATATCATACAGCAGCGCTTGCTGTAGTCATCATGTTGTACATGACGTTCTTAGTACTTATTTATCTTACAATGGAAGTTAATACCTTTTGACCATCTCCCTCCAGTTCCCCTTTTGCCCCATTTTCAACTCTGGTAACCACAAGTCCGATCTCTTTTTCCCTGGAGTTTTTTTGTTTTAGGCTCCATAGATAAGTGTGTTCATAAAGTTTGTCTTTCTCTGTCTGACTTCACTTAGCATGCCTTCATGGTCCAGCCATGCTTTTGCAAATGGTAGGGTTTTCTTGGTTATGGCTGAATAATACTCTACTGTATACGCCACAACTTCTTCATTCATCCATCAGTGGACATTGCTTCCATGTCTTGACTCTTGTAAGTATTGCTGCTATGATACGAGCATGGAGGTGCAGATATCTCTTTAGTCTTTTCATTTCTTTTGGATATATACCCAAAAGTAGAATTGCTGGATTATATCATAGTCCTATTTTTAATTTTTTGAGGAGCCTCCGTACTGTTTTCCACAGTGGCTATACCAATTTTACAATCCCACAAACAGGGCACAAGGGTTCCCTTTTCTCTGCATCCATGCCAGCTTTTGTAAACTCCTGTCTTTTTGATGATGTATAGTCTCAACAGATGAGAGATTGACCTCATTGTGGTTTTAATTTGCATCTCCCTAATGACTAACGGATGTTGAGCATCTTTTCAAGTACCTGTTAGCCTTTCAAAAGTCTTTTTGGAGAAAAGTTTCAAAAAGGACAATTTTTTTTTAAAAGATTTTATTTATTCATGAGAGAGAGAGGGGCAGAGACACCGGCAGAGGGAGAAGCAGGCTCCATGCCAGGAGCCCGACGTGGAACTCGACCCCGGTTCCCAGGATAACACCCTGGGCCGAAGGCGGCGCCAAACTGCTGAGCCACCCGGGCCGCCCAGGACTAATTTTGAAAAACTTTCGTAAGAGCTAGCAGGCAGTGAATTTAATGGAAGTGGTTTATTTATATCTGAAGTAAATCTGCAGGTGTTTTGTGTTCATATATATGTATCAAAAGGAATACTTCCTAACCAGTTACTTTAAATGATAGTTGTTAAATGATCAGTCTTCACACAACCTACTAGAATTTAAGGTTCTCTGTGAATAATCATTTTGGAATTAAGCTAAGTGATTCATGGTGCTTTGTAAGAGCTTTTGCAGTATAATATAATTTAAGACTTGAAAACACCCTGGTTTCTAGCCACCTCTAAAACCTGATGTCAGCTTGCCAGAAATTTTGAGAACTGCTAACTCTTAGTCCTCTTAGTGCTGTTGCATGTAGACACACTGTTCACTGTTGTCTTAACATCCCTTAACTTGAGGACTGCTTTGAGACTTACCCTATCTTTTCCAAGCTCTTTACCCTCTAGTTTCATAGCCATAGTGTGTGTTTGGTATTTGCTTTCTTAAATCAATTGCAAAATTGCATGGTTTTACATGGAAATCATCTTTGATTTTTAATAAGATTTAGGTACAGTGTGGTTATCTTGATTGTTTCTGTTTATTCCAGGAGGTTGTTTACCATTATTGTAAATACTCTTTGTTCCTCTGTACTTTTCTGGACACAGGTTATTCTGGTGCTGTATAGTGTAGTTCTCCAAAGGTAAGAGTCAAGAACTTATTTTGTTGTGGTTATTTGAGTAAGAAAAATAAATGTCTGAGAATTTTGATCAGCCAGCAGTTGTATCTTCCACCTTAGCTTTCATTTTCTCCATTACTCCCCACTCTAGGTCTTTCTTCCAATAAGAAGTCATCTACAACTAACAAAATGCCACAGTTATCATCCCGTCCAACCAAATCAAGTGGAACATCATTTCTAGTTGAACAGAATCTCGTTCATAACACAGTGGTGTTTGTGTGCAAATAAAATTGTATATTTGGGTATTTGATAAGCTTTAATGTTTTCTAATTGCACCCCTCCTACCTCTTCTTCCTAAGTATAAATCTTTTGAAGCAAGAACTATGCCTTTCTTTCCTGTATACCCCAGTCTTGGATATTTGATAAATATTCAGGAATTATTTCCTTGATTGGAGAGAGATTAGTTCACTCATTTTGTAGCAGCTTCAGATACTGTAAAACGGCAATATTTATTTTTCTGAATGTATTTTTTCAGTACATATTTTTAAGAAAAATTTATTATGAGTATCATTTAAGTATTTCTGTGCAGCATTTCTATTGAAGTCGTGTGAACGTTATTTCCTTTTTTACAGTGTCTGCATATAACTGTCTTTAGACACATGAGAAACACTTGAAGTCGTTTGAACGTTATTTCCTTTTTTACAGTGTCTGCATATAACTGTCTTTAGACACATGAGAAACACTTTTTTTTATTTTAAAGTAATGATTGAATTCTGTTGTGTATGGCCAGTGGGCTCTTTTTTTTCTGTTGTTTCTATCAGTGGAACATGAGCAGTATAATTCTCAGGAACAAATGTCTGTGTGTGTATTTACATCTTATTTGCAGTTTAAAATTTTGAAAGGTAATTTCTATATTTTTATTTTTCAGAACATCTTAGTCGAACCCTCAAGGTCTAACGGAAGTGTCGTTCGCCATTCCTCATCTCCATATGTAGTATATCCACCTGATAAGCCTTTCCTTAATAGTGATCTACGGCGCTCCCCGAATAAGCCTACATTTGCCTATCCGGAAAGTAACAGCAGAGGTAATAGAGCCTAACAAAATCGATATTTTTTGTTTGCCTACTGCTTTAAAACTCTTGTGTCTTCTGTATATTTTAAAATTAGAGGAGTGGCAGCTGGGTGGCTCAGTCGGCTAAGCTTCCAACTCTTGATTTCGGCTCAGGTCATGATCTCAGGCTTGTGATTCTCCCTGTCTCGCTCCCTGTCTCGCTCCCCCACCCCACCCCACCCCCTGCTCACACATATTCTCTATTTCTTTCTCTCTCTCTCTCTCTCAAAAAAAGTGTTGGGGGAGGAGGGAGGAGTGTCTATTTCTCCTTCCTACTTTTTTTTTTTTTTTTTTTTTTTTTGAGGAGGTTAACCTCCTCAAAATACAGTGCCTTTCTTTTATTCGTTGATTGGTAAATAGTATCATTCACCAAATCACCAACGCTAAATACTTTGAGAAATCTAGGACTGCTCTGTCATCTACAGTATCAGCCAGAAACTAAAAACCAAAATTTTTTACTCTGAAATATCCCAAAGACTTACTGGTTCTGTCTCTTCATTCTCATTGCTTTGGCTCAGACTCTCAATTATTGCAAAGGTGATTGTGATACTCCTAAATAATTGCTTAGCCTGCGGTCTCCCTTCCATCCTCATTTAAACAATTTTCCTGCCATCATCTCTCCTGCTTGAAACAAATGTTAGCACTTCTCCATGGGTTACATAACAAAGTCCTAGATTTTGTATTACCTGGACTCTAATTTCATTTTAGCTTCTCTTCTGGTTCTTCCTTACCCACACATCCTCTGCTCTGGCTACTTTGAAATATATAAATATATTTGTTTCCGGAACTTGCCATCTATATTAGCTTTCTTTCTTGCTGCCTTAACAGATTACCACAGTTCAGCAACTTTAGCCACAAGCATGTTATCACAGTTTCTGTAGGTTAGAAATCTTGATGGGCTTAGCAGGGGCTTCTGTTTAGGGTCCTGTTAGGCAGAAACCAAGGTGTTGACTGTGTTCCTTACTAGAAGAGTCTAGGGAAGAATCTTCCCCTTCTTGGTTCATTCAGATTAGATGTTTGGCCACATTTAGTTACTTGTGGTTACAGAGCTGAGGTTCCATTGTCTTGCTAATTTCTAGTCAAGGGCACTTTCCTCCTAGGAGCTGTCTGTGTTCATTCCTGTGCTTTCTTTATGGCCCCCTTCAGGAATGGCGGATCAGGTGTCTCTCATGCTTCATAGCTTTCTGCTTAGGGTCCTTTCTCAGAGTCCTTTTCACCACATATAGCAGGTATTCAGAGTTTGAACGATTAGAACTTACATGTATTTGGGTGTCCATTCTGGCTGCCATGTCAGCCATGTCAGGCCTAAAGTCTTTCTCATGCTTTGCCCTCTAAGCAAAATCTTTCTATTGTAGAATTGTACTCTTTGAAGTCCACATTATAAATTATTTATTTTGAGAAGTCTTCTTCTCTACCAGCTTCCCCAACACATATCTCTTCCTGCTCTCCTCAGATGTCTCTTCTTAACTCTGTCCTTTATTCATACCCCATAGCCTTCACTTTTTTATGTCAGGGGCAAGCAGGTAGTGGTTTCCTCATCTGTCCATCCCATACTGAAAGTAGATATTACTGGATTGATACAAAAAATATTATAAAAGTGTAATGGATCATAATATCCTGAGGCATTGCTTAAACAGTTCACAGCACCATGCTCTAAAGGGATAAAAGATGCCAATTTACTGTTTACACATTATTTTTTCTCTTGTTTATTTTTCTCTTCATCTTTTTTCCCTCTTTTCTCTCATGTTCTTTAAACCGTTATTGACACGCACGCAGAATTTCTCATTATTGCTGACATACTGGGCTAAACGTTAATTTGCTGATTTTGCTCTATGAATAAATCTCCATTTGACTTTTCTTATTCTTTCATTCTTTAGTAATTGCTTTTCTTTGAACTTTTTTTTAAAGTTTCTTTAGATAGAGGTAAAGATCAGAAATAGATATAATTTTTTTTTTTTTTTTAATTTATGATAGTCACACAGAGAGAGAGAGAGGCAGAGACACAGGCAGAGGGAGAAGCAGGCTCCATGCACCGGGAGCCCGATGCGGGACTCGATCCTAGGTCTCCAGGATTGCGCCCTGGGCCAAAGGCAGGCGCCAAACCGCTGCGCCACCCAGGGATCCCAGAACTAGATATAATATTATAGTGGAAGGATTGATACCTAATTCTAGGCCTTAAATTCCTGCTAGAACTATGTTGCATGACTTATTTTTTGTGTGTGTGCTTATTTTTTAAACAAATTTTTACTAAGTTTTAATTGATTTTTATCCCCTGTGTGTGCTTCAGTTATTTATTTTTTGATTTTTTACCATATATTTGCAGTTATACAACTTTAATTTTTATAAATTGCCGAAGTCTTTAGGTGCTGTGTTCAGATGAGTAGGATTTTATCATTCATTTTAATGAATAAGAAAATGCCTTTAAGTTAGCATTTTCTTTATCATCACCATCTTTCAGATACATATTCTCCAAGACCAAGTTTCTAGTTAATAAGTTGAGTATTGAATATAGATATTTGTAAAAAAAAAAAAAAAAAAAAAAAAAAAAACAGACTTCTGTTTGAATGAGTGAAGTCTTACTTTGAGTAGATACTCTGTATGATAAACTTTTCTTCTTTATATGTAATGATTGCTTTTTTTGCACTAATACCGTACGGGAAAAGAGACTTATTCTATCGTTCTAGTTTAATATATTTTCATTTGCTAAATTACCATTTCACTTTTCTATCTGATAATCACTTTGAAAATATAATTTGAATTAGTGCTGTGGAAAAAGATAATTAAACTATATTTCTTGTAATTCTCATTTTCATATTCATTTGAGTTTTAGAAAAGAGATGAGCAAGAAATTGGAAGTTATTACTGCCTTCAAAAAAATCTGTTTTCCTTGGGACCTCTTCTTTTCCTTCCCCCTTGGAGCCCTTTTAAAAAATGGTAATTAATGTCAATCCAAAAAAGTTTAACCCATTGTTCATATTGTTTAATACATTTCAAATGAGAGCAGTGTACAGAATGGCTTGAAAATGGCTTGAACCTTTGAAGCAAGATAACGATGAGGCAATTCTGCTAGCCCAGTGCTTTCCCCTTTCACTTCTCCTAGTCCATGTATGTGAAAAATAAAATGGTAACACATGTCCAGCACATGGAGATAAACTATGGGGCTGATGGTAACTAGTTTGGGATCTTTCCCTGTGCCCAGCCACTCATGTCCCCCTCTAATTGCTGAGAGAGTAAACATCTTGACCTATTACAAATTTGTGTCCCACATGTTGCAAAAAGCTCAGCATTATTGACCAGTGACAGAAGTCAAGTTGTAACTGTTGTATCAGGTATTGATAACAATTTCCTGCCCATCCATTCTTTTAAAACACTGGTTATCCAGTTTTTTAATCCAGAAAACCCTAATTAACCCATTACTTGTTTACATAAATATGTTAATGAAGAATAACTATTTTCCAAATTTAGAAAATAGACTACTAAAGAGTGACAGTGTTTTGTTTTATACTTTTTAAATCTCTTATTTCTGGCTTAAGAGAAGACCATTTGATTCTCATCTATTTTTGCATTCCGTTTGTGTTAATAAGTTGTTTGGATTGAAGTATGTGAAAAAAGTCTGGCCTTACACAGGTATGTAGGTGGAAAAGAACTAATACTTTAATAGCCTTTCCAACAATTTGTGGATATTTTTATTTGATATTACACCAAAACTTTGCAAATGGTAGTTTCTTAAAATTGAGTTGCATCATGGAATCTGAAAGCATCATTGATATTTTCATATTCTAGGACCTCAAGACCACCTGTAGGGTGGGAGATTAACTCAGAGGACTCACAAGTTTCAGAAGTGACTGTAATTATGGTTGTGGCTTATTACAGTAGAAACAAGAGAAACCAAGATGCAGGCTTTCAAATTTTTCCTGCTTGGAGGTCACGCAGAAAAACACCACTTCTCCAGCAATAAATTGCATGATATGTGTGGTACTTCTGCCCAGGAAAGCCCACTTAAGGCTCAGACACTATTGCTTTTATTTATCTAATGAAGGAATTCAAGAAATGTTTAGTATTACAGAGTTTTAGTAGTTCAGAAGATGTTTAGAAAAAACCTGAATTGTTGGGGTGGCTGCTCAACAGACACTTTGCACCTACACAATCAGTCCTGATACTCACCATGAACCACATTGTTTACACAATCAAGGGAGACTTGTGCAGCAGGATTTAGTGCCATAGGCATACAAAACCTTATAATTAGTAACATGGGAAGCATTCCAAGAGCCTAGTTTACAGAGGGTAGCTAAAGTTCAGGCCTGCTGTATAAAGTTTTTTGTAAGAAGTTATTTTTAATTGAAGGATAATTGACAATACAGTGTTGACATTCGTTTCAAGTGTACAACATAGTGATTTGACAATTCTATATATTATACTCTTCTCATCACAATAAGTATAGTTTACTGTACTTACCATACATTATTGCAGTATTGGCTATGATGCCTTTGCTGTACTTTTCATTGCTGTGACTTAGGATAACTAGAGTTTGTACCTCTTAATCCCCTTCACCTATTTTGCCCCTCACCCACTATCCTCCTTTCTGGCAACCACCAGTTCTCTGTATTTATGAATCTGTTTCTGTTTTGTTTGTTAGGGGATTTTTTTGTTTTCATTCCACATACAAGTGAAATCATACGGTATTTGTCTTTCTCTGGCTTATTTCATTTAGCATAAAACCCTTTAAGTACACCCATGTTGTTATGTATGGCAAGATTTCATTCTTTTTTATGACTGAGTAATATTCTATTACGTACATATGTGTGGAAGATGTAATACTCTGTTATATGTACCATATCTTCTTTATTCATCTATGGATGGATGCTTAGATTTGCTTCCATATCTTGGTTATTATAAATAATGCTTCAATAAACATTGGAGTGCATACATAGCTTTTCAAATTTTAGTGTGTTTTCTTTGGGTACTCAGCAGTGGAATTACTGGATCATATGGTATTTCTATTTTTATTTTTTTGAGGAACCTCCATAATGTTTCCCCAGTGGCTTCCCCAGTTTATATTCTTGTCAACAGTGCATGAGGGATCCCTTTTCACATTCTTGTCAACGCTTGTCATTTCTTGTCTTTTTGATACTAGCTGTTTTGACTAGTGTGAAGTGATATCTCATAGTGGTTTTGACTTGCATTTCCCTGATGATTGGTGATGTTGAACTACTCATCAGTGATGTTGACTGTTCATGTGTCTATTGGCCATCTGTATGTCATCTTTGGAAAAATATCATTCAGGTCTTCTGCTCATTTTAATTAGATTATTTGTGGGGTGTTTTTGGTGTTAAGTTTTCGGAGTTGTCTATTTTAGACATTAACCCCTTATCAGATACGTGATTTGCAAGTATCTTTTCCCGTTCAGTAGATTGCCTTTTTGTTTTGTTGATGGCTTCCTTTGCTGTGTAAAAGCTTTTTAGTTTGATATCCCAATAGTTTATTTTTGCTTTTGTTTCCCTGATATAAGGAGATAGATCTATAAAAATATTGCTAAGGTCAGTGTCTAAGAGATTATTGCTTATATTTTCTTTTAGAAGTTTTATAGTTTCAGGTCTACATTTTGAGTTTATTTTTGTGTATGGTATAAGAAAGTGGTCCAGTTTCATTCTTTTGCATATAGCTGTCCAGTTTTCCTAATACCAGTTATTGAAGAGTCTGTCTTTTCCCCAGTGTATGTTCTTTCCCCCTTTGTCACAGATTAATTGATCATACAAGTTTATTTCTGGGCTCTCCATCCTGTTGCATGGATCTGTGTGTTTATTTTTGTGCCAGTACTGTTACTGTTTTGATTACTATAGCTCTGTTGTATATCTCGAAATCTGGGATTATGATACCTCCAGCTTTTATTTAGCTTTCTCAAGATGGCTTTGGCTATTTAGGGTCTTTTGTGGTGCCATATAAATTTCAGGATTTTTTGTTCTGGTTCTGTGAAATAATACTAGTTGGTATTTTGATGAAAATTATATTGAATCTGTAGATTGCTTTTGGCAATTTTAACATTTTAATATTTCTTTCAATCCATGAGCATGGTATATCTTTCTATTTTTTGTGTGTTTGTTGAGACATGTTTAAATAATTTTGGTGATCTATAAGCCATTCCAGAATGTAGAGAAGGAAAGCATATACCCCATACTGGGTCTTTTTGTTAACCCAGCACATCCTTGTGATATTACTGTTGCTGATATACAGAACAAAAACGTTGTGTTCTAGCCAATTGTTCTAGTAACTGTAAATGCAGAAATGAAAGGACTAGCAAAATCATACACTATTACATATAATCTAATGAAGGAATTCAAGAAATGTTTAGTATTACAAAGTTTTAGTAGTTCAGAAGAGGTTTAGAAAAAACCTAAATTGTTGGAGTGGCTGGGTGGCACAGCTGGTTAGGTGTCCAAGTCTTGGTTTTGGCTCAGGTCATGATCTCATGGTGGTAGGATCAATCAAGCCCCTTGTCAGGCTTTGTGCTCAGAGTGGAAGTCAGCTTGAGTTTCTTTCTCCTTCTGTCTCTGCTCCTCCCCACTGCATTCTGTCTCTCCCTCTGGAATGAATAAATTTTTAGAAACAAAAACAAAAAAACCTGAATTGATATTAAAAGGCACTTATTTTCTCTTTTCTTATTACATTTGTTATCTAATTATTCCAGGTTTTACAGAGAATTGTTCCTTTAAATACTAATCTTAAATCTGGACTTTATTCTTCTTCTCATAGTCTTTTCAGTTGATTTTTCAGGTTTCTACGTTGTATGTGTTTCATGTCTTGTGCTTTTTCTAATTACACTAGTCTCCTTGCATAATAGAAAGAATAAGCCAACTATATTATAAAATGTATCAGTCTCCTGACTGGGGCCTCTAACATTCTAGGCACAAGAATGAATGAATGAAATGTGAATGAATGAATTAGATTAATAAATGGAAAAGTGTGCTTTGCTTTGAGTAAGAAGCCTCGATTTTTAAAAGATGGCAGTTGTATGGTTAAATAAAATCTTTAATAAAAGAAATTTGGAATGTTTTAAAGATTTATATAATGTAGGAGACTGGCAGTATTGATGTTTATAAGGTTTTAATAGTTAAACAACACTGGAATAATAATAATGAAATCAGAATAAAAGTCCTGAAACCGGTTTCGGGTATGTGTGTTTGAAACTATGCAGTAGCTGGGACACCTGGGTGGCTCAGCGGTTAAGCATCTGCCTTCAGCTCAAGGTATGATCCTGGAGCCCTGGGATCGAGTCCCACTTTGGGCTGCCTGCATAGAGCCTGCTTCTCCCTCTGCCTACGTTTCTGCCCCTCTCTCTGTCTCTCATGAATAAATAAATAAATAAGAAAGGAAGGAAAAAAGAAAGAAGAGAAAGAAAAGGAAGGAAGGAAGGAAAAGGAAAGGAAGAAAGAAAAAGAAACTATGTACTAGTTATGTGTTGTGTAAGTAATAATTATACCTGTGCAAATTTGGTATATGATACAGTTGCCATTTGAAGTTCTTCCTTCAATACAAAAGTATCTTTTGTTTCATTTGATTAAATGTAAAAATCTATGAAACTTCAAGTATAATAAAAGAAAATGTAAAGTTTATATATCTTAAAGTTACAGAAGAACATTCTACCTGTATAAAGAACTTGATTTGAAAGATTGTTACAACGATATGAAAAAAATCAGAATATCTTATACCAAAACTTGCAACATCTAAACTTAGAATTAAAGACCAAATAATGAAGTGATGGGGGAGTCTTTTAAGGAATTCAAAAGAAAATTGGCATATACTTATACATGTATTACATACATAAACTTTTTCATAGAAATGCAAAATGAAATAACCAGAAGTAGCTTTTGTTTCTTAATCAAAATAACAGAAATGCTGTAATTAATAGTGATTATATATTGCCAAAAATACATCTTGTGAAAGTATAAATTGATACAACCCTTTATGAAGGTACTTTGTTTCAGGAGCCTTTCAAATATGGATATTTTTGGACCCAGCAACTTAATTATTTAATTTTTATTTATTTATTTATTTATTTATTTATTTATTTTTTTAAAGATTTTATTTATTTATTCATGATAGTCACAGAGAGAGAGAGAGAGAGAGGCAGAGACATAGGCAGAGGGAGAAGCGGGCTCCATGCAGGGAGCCCGATGTGGGATTCGATCCCGGGTCTCCAGGATCGCGCCCTGGGCCAAAGGCAGGCGCCAAACCGCTGCGCCACCCAGGGATCCCAGTTATTTAATTTTTAATTATTGGTTATGAGCAGACAATCTAAGATTATCTGATTGTATCAGGGAGTACTCACAGTTTCATAGGGCTAAAGTAAAAAAGAAAACTTAGATAAATTTTGATCTCAATTTATTTTATGCATATCAAAAAAGATTGATTAAAAGAATAACCAAAAATGATAGTCATTATCTCTTGGTAGTAGAAGTATAAGTTCTTTTTGTTGTGACTGTGTATTACTTTTATAATTAGAAACTTTGTGGGAGGGGAGGGCAATTTAAAGAATGATTAGAATTTTTCCTATATAAGGATGCCCGGGTGACCCAGTTGGTTAAGCATGTCTTTGGCTCAGTTCAGGGTCCCAGTCCTGGAATGAAGCCCCAGTCCAGCTTCCTGCTCATCAGAGAGTTTACTCTCTCTCTCTCTCTCTCTCTGCCTCTCCCCACTACAAGTTCTCTCTGTCAAAAAAATAAATCTTTAAAAAAATTTTTTTCCTATATAATGAAAAATTGAGATTATAAAAAATAGTCCTTTTTTGTGCTTATCTTTAACTCTACAATTGGATTCTGCATGCGATCTTATTATTGAAACAAGAGATTGATGGTTGATGTACTTTTGGACAATTATGAATTTTGTATGATTAGTTAAATATTTTTACCATTTTATGAAATCTTTAAAATGTTTTACCATTATAATTTGTTTTTTTTAAGTACCTAGAGTGTATCAGAGACTCAGAAGATGTCTCTAAATCGATTTTTTTTAAAACAATTATATGGCAGTAATTAACATTTCATTTTTCCCAAAGAATGATTCTCCCCTGAGCCCACCCATATTTTATTTTTTATTTAGATGAGTTTTTTTTTTTAATTGAACTTTCTCCATGTAGTTACATTATTCATGTTTGGTGAGTAGTAGTTATGTAATTACATTATTCATGTTTGGATTTGGCAGCCATATTTTCTGCTCTGAAGAATCTTCAAGATAAGATTCGACGCTTAGAACTTGAAAGGATTCAGGCAGAAGAAAGTGTGAAAACCTTGTCTAGAGAAACAATTGAATATAAGAAAGTATTGGATGAACAGATACAAGAAAGAGAGAATTCAAAGAATGAGGAGTCAAAGCACAATCAAGGTTCGTTTAATTATGAAGGAGGTGAAACCTACAAATACACAAAATACAAAATGAAATACACAAAATAAGTATTGTACGATTATTCTAAAAGCAATTTGACATTAGTGTTTTCTAGTAGTCAGTGCCTTTGGGCACTCTGGAATTGGGTTTTATACTCAAGTGCGTTTTGAAGAACAAGTGCTGATGGTCCTGTATTATATTTACTGACTAAATTCAAGACAGATTGGACTAGCATCTAGAGAGAAAATGACTTAGGTCATCTGAATAGGCTTCTAGAGCTACTGGAAAGTGTTGTATTTACAGTAGAGTTAATTCCCATTAAATAGCTTGTTACAGCTGTTCTGTGCGTGAGCTAATTTCTGCTTTTCTTACATATTCTCTTTAGAACTGACATCTCAGTTGTTAGCTGCAGAAAATAAATGTAATCTTTTAGAAAAACAGTTGGAATACATGCGCAATATGATAAAGCACGCAGAAATGGAAAGAACGTCTGTGTTAGAAAAACAGGTATGGTGCCACAGATTCGTTTTCAAGAACAGTTAGTTATGAAAATTAGACTGATCTAAAGATCTTTTTTCTCAGTGAAGACTAATGGTTCTATTATAATAATCATTTTCCCTTTTATCCTAATCACTAATAGTGATTCATCTTGAGAAACAACTACTGTAAGCTTTTGAGGAAAAATGTAATTTGTTTTTTAGCATAGCTATAAAGAGGTTTCCTTTTTGGATGACCCTCATACTCCCTGCCATATCTTCTCTATACAGCTTTTATAGCTTCTGGCTTTTGAACAATTTAACAGCCCAAGATGGAAATTACTTGGAATCATTTATAAGGAGGGGAAGAGGATAGTTCAATCTGCCACATGATTGGAAATGGTAAAACACTATATACAGTAATACAGTAATTCTTTTCATTGGGATATTCCAGTTCTTAGGTTAGAAAGCATCTGTAAGAGAAGATTAAAATGTTTTGATTAAGGCAGCCCCAGTGGCTCAGCGGTTTAGCACCGCCTTCAGTCCAGGGCATGATCCTGGAGAATCTGGGATCGAGTTCCGCATCGGGATCCCTGCATGGAGCCTGCTTCTCCCTCTACCTGTGTCTCTGTCTCTGTCTCTCTCTGTCTCTCATGAATAAATAAAATACTTTTTAAAAAATAAATAAATGTTTTGATTGATATATCTATTATGCATATATAATGTCTTTGAATTAATAACTTTCATTAGTATAAATTTGGTATTTAAGAATGGTTCCAATACTGGAAATAAAATGATTTATTTTTAAGGGCAGTAACTGTCCACTAAAGTGGTTTGGAGGGATTTCGTAGTTGACACAAATTCCTGGGAAAATTACTATATTTTGTCTTATTCAGATTTTCTGTTAGTATGACACATAACTGCCATAATCTTGTAGATGAAGATATATTTAGTTTATAAATTCAGGTACTTGGTGTTTTGCCTTTTTACCAATAGATCTCAATTTAGCCTAGTTTAATGGTTCACCCTGTGACTGTCAGGTGGCAGTGTTTTCAAAGCCTTGACATTAAACTTCAAAAAAAAAATTATAGGTTTTTTGCATAGAATTCAGAGGGAGTATAAATGATAGATACAAAACCCATGAATATTGCCTTAATTTAGATATTAACTGTGTAAGAGGACCAGACTCATTGAAAATAATAGTCCATATATATCTAATAAACCCCTGCTATCCCAGAGTGTAATGGAAGCCTCAGTATATGCAACCAAATGTTATAAAATATATGGTAAGAACAGGATTCCACTTGTATTTTTTTGTTTCTCCCTGTGGTATCATCTTAATATTGTTATCCTAGAATTTCTCTATAGTACCTAAGTGGTTCTATGAAAGGCCAAATATAGTATATAGCATATGCCCAGTGTCAGTTGTTTTTTGTTTTGTCACATTATCATGCTATGTTTAATACTGTTCCCTAGGTTTCCCTTGAAAGAGAACGACAACATGATCAAACACATGTGCAGAGCCAGCTGGAAAAGCTGGATCTTCTTGAACAGGAGTATAACAAACTTACCACAATGCAGGCCCTGGCAGAAGTCAGTAAATGTGTCTTTTACTCATCAGTGCATAATACTGGTTCTTTTATAAAATTGATCACTTTATAATACTGTATATTCGACGAACAGTGATCTTGTAGCAAAGGAATGTATTTTTTAAAGAAAAAATGTAAATTTGGAGGGAGTGTTCACATTTTATAATCTTGATGTACATAAGGAAGTAGTTCTTTTTTGAAAATGTTGGAGGCTTAAATGGTATTGAGCATCTTTAAGGCTTGTATTACTTGGCTTAAATTGTTCTTTTTAGTTTTCATTTCATTTCATAGTTTTAAATACTTGGGAAGTATTTAATACCGCTGAGATTAAGTTCCAAATTTAGCTTCCATGTAGCCTATATGGCTTCATATAGAACTGTGTTCTTTGGCCATAGATTTTACCCATAATTCTGTTCAGCTGATTCACAGATGACTGATAATGAATCACAAAGGAGAGTGTCATGGTTACTGGCCAGCACAGTGTCATTACTAGAGTGAACAGGCATATGTTTACCATGCTAAAATTGTATAGCACATTACTGTGTTTCTGTATTACAATTTTACATGATGACACAAAGTCTTTTCACTAACCACTTTTAATATTTTTATCACTAGAAAAAAATGCAAGAGTTGGAAGCAAAACTCCGGGAAGAACAACAGGAAAGGAAACGTATGCAAGTTAAGGCAGCCCAGGTGAGTTGCAGTGTCAGCAGGTTGGCTCCTCACATTTCATTCTTCATAAGCAAAAGATTGATTGTGGGCTTCTTAGATTATATTTTGGAAAAGTCCAACATATAAATTGTCAGAAATAGATGAATATGGAAAATTATAAACCTTTATTTTTAAAGGGAGAGAGTAAAAGTTGAGCAATTTTTTAGAGTTGTCCAAATTATGGGGTTTCAATCAGCATTTAAAAAAATCAATTAAAAACATAAAAGATAGTATACATAAGATAATAATCATGTAAAATGTCTCACAGGAGTTGCTACTGGAAATGTTTGAAAGCCATCGTGTAGTTTTCTCACACATTTTCCTTTTCCTTGGTGGCTTCAAAACACCAGGACAGAAATTGAAGTAATGGGCTGGCCCAGTAGCTAGTGACCCATACTAACCCACAAGAGCTACCATATGAGGGGAGCGAGGTCTGTTTGCTCCTAGTCTTTGATTTATTGGCTATCAGCCAGAATAGATGAGGCGGTGTGAATTCACAGAAACATGGCGTTTATATATACCACCCAGAACTGGGTTTCTAAAAGATACACTAATAGTTTTGTTCCCAGTAAGTCGTACAGATAAGCACCTTGTTTGTAACTGAAGACTCTCTTAAGAGCTTATTTCTTCAGATACCTCTTATATATTGCCCTCCCACTTCCAAAGTCTTTAAGTTTTACATTTGTTTGTATCTTTTTTTTACCCTGTTAACACAAGAAGCAAGACTTAACTCTAAACCAGTTAGGAACGGAGGCTGTGCAGTTCAGGCTGCAGCCAGATGCCAGCAGTGCCCCGAGCTCAGTTTGTACATAGGCTTGCAGGACCATAAACATCCTGTTATCACTTCCACAACTCATTGGTTTAACTTGTTCTCTTTCTATATTAAACCCAGTGTATTTCTTTCTCAAATATTTACCTTCTGATCAGTTTGTGGGTTTTGTTTTGTTTTGTTTTGCTTTTAGTGTGCTGAGTTATGTAGTCATGTGGCTTTATTTTTGATCACCAGTAAATCTTGAAATTACGTGGTTTCTCTGCCCATTCCACTTTAGGGTAGCCCTCTTTACTGTGTCTCCATTTCCTCAGTTGTAACATGCAAACTCGTGGATTGTGCTTTATATACATTGTGGTGGTGAGTTCTGTTGTATGTGAAATAAAAATAAAGCAAGTTCATTATCTTATGAATTTAATTTACAGTATTTGTGCTTTCTTTTTCACTTAGCAGGTATAAAGAAGGGACCAAATAGTTACTACTGGTAATACAGTAAAAAGTTTTGAGTTCTGATAGTTGAACACCATTATAGTGGAATGACAACGGAGACCGAACATGGTTCCAAGTCAAGCTGACTTTTTTTTCCCCCCTAAGAATTTATTTATTTGAGAGAATCTGCACGTGAGCCCGGGGGATGGGGGTGTGTGAAGGAGGGGCAGAGGGAAAGGGAGAAAGAAGCAGACTCCCCACTGACTAATAGGGAGCCTGACACGGGGCTTGGTCCCAGGACCCCAAGATCATGCTCTGAGCTGAAGCTAGACACTTAACTGAGTGAGCCACCCAGGTGCCCCCAAGTCAAGCTAACCTTAACTTGTATAGTCTGGGGCAAGATATTTAACCATTCAGAGCTTGGATTACCATTGATGAAGTGATCTTCGTTTTATATCTTCCTAGTGTTGGAGAGATCAAACAGGAGAAAAGACAATGAAAGTACTTTAGAATAGTTAAAACTCTGCCACACAAATACGTAACCACAACCAGGAAGAACTAAATAAACTGGAAGTTAAAACATTTAAAAAGAAATTGTTCTTTTTATGCTATTCAAACTCATTGGCCTCATAGGTTTTCCAGAGTAGTGTTTTTTTTTCCAGGGTAGTAATTTTATGTTCAATGAATCCTGTCCAGTTTACTGTATATAAAGCATTATTAGATGTGTGGGAATATAGGTGCTCCTGAGGGGAGACATCCCTCCATTCTTTTTTTTTTTTTTTTTTAAGATTTTTTTTCTTTTTGTTTTGTATATTTTTTATTGGAGTTCTGTTTGCTAACATATAGCATAACACCCAATGCTCATCCCGTCAAGTGCCCCCCTCAGTGCCCATCACCAAGTCACCTCAACCCCCTACCCACCTCCCTTTCCACTACCCCTTGTTCATTTCCCAGAGTTAGAGGAGTCTCTCATGTGCTGTCACCCTCACTGATATTTTCCACTCATTTTCTCTCCTTTCCCCTTTATTCTCTTTCACTATTTTTTATATTCCCCAAATGAATGAGACCGTATAATGTTTGTCCTTGTCCAGTTGACTTATTTCACTCGGCATAATACCCTCCAGTTCCATTCATGTTGAAGCAAATGGTGGGTATTTGTTGTTTCTAATGGCTGAGGAATATTCCATTGTATACGTATACCACATCTTCTTTATCCATTCATCTTTCGATGGGCACCGAGGCTCCTTCCATTTATTTTTATTTATTTATTCATGAGAGAGAGAGAGAGAGAGAGGAAGAGACACAGGCAGAGGGAGAAGCAGGCTCCATGCAGGAAGCCTAACGTGGGACTCGATCCCGGGTCTCCAGGATCAAACCCTGGGCTGAAGGCGGCGCGGTGCTAAACCACTGAGCCACCCGGGCTGCCCACATCCCTCCATTCTTTTGTCTCTGAATAGATTTCTGTGCTTCAAGAATGCAGTCATTGTGGGAAATGTTAGTATTCTCGGTATTTATTTAGTCCATTGGTTCCGAACTCCATCATAATTTCCTGGGGAACATTAACAATGAGAAGATCATGACAATCTGAATATTCCTCATGAACTCCAAATGATTTTGATACACAGGCTGGTTTCAAAACCACTATTGTAGACAAATCCACAGGTGTAAATGTTTTTTCTTTTAGGAAATCTGAACATTAGGCAGCCCGGGTGGCTCAGTGGTTTAGCGCCGCCTTCAGCCCAGGGTTTGATCCTGGAGACCCGGGATCGAGTCCCACGTCAGGCTTCCTGCATGGAGCCTGTTTCTCCCGCTGCCTGTGTCTCTGCCTCTGTGTGTGTGTGTGTGTGTGTGTTGTGAATAAAGATTTTATTTAAAATCTTAAAAAAAAAAAAGGGAAATCTGAACATTGATTTAGGGAAGGTACCAGTCCTTGTTTGAAATCCCTAGTAATTGGCTTTGGAATTTCTACTATGTGCATAGGGAACTATTTTAAAACTAATGTAGTTTTACTAAACTTCTGGAGAAAAGGGGCATGATAGCATTTGCTGTGATACACCTTTTAGTTCTTTCGGACATAAATTTCCAGTTGCTTTTTCTTACATTCTAAGAGTGAGTTTTTAAATAGGAAGAAATGTATTTTGCCCTCCAGCTGCTTTGTGTCTGGCACTGATGAAATTGCCATGTGTAAAAAAGAACATAACAAAGCTTTGGTTTGGAGTTATATATTACATTGATCACCTTAGGCTTAATTTATGGAACAACCACAAATAATGGAGCTAAAGGGTTCCAATCTAAAAAAAAAAAAAAGAAAAAAAAAAGAAGATAAATTATAAATAACACCACATTTCAAGATAAAATGAGAGACTTATATTGATTTAAAATATTTGGTGGGGGGATCCCTGGGTGGCGCAGCGGTTTGGCGCCTGCCTTTGGCCCAGGGCGCGATCCTGGAGACCCTGGATCGAATCCCACGTCGGGTTCCCGGTGCATGGAGCCTGCTTCTCCCTCTGCCTGTGGCTCTGCCTCTCTCTCTCTCTCTCTCTCTGTGACTATCATAAATAAATAAAAATTTAAAAAAAAAAAAAATAAATAAATAAATAAATAAAATAAAATATTTGGTGGGGATCCCTGGGTGGCTCAGCGGTTTAGCGCCTGCCTTTGGCCCAGGGCGCGATCCTGGAGTCCTGGGATCGAGTCCTGTGTCGGGCTCCCGGCATAGAGCCTGCTTCTCCCTCTGCCTGTGTCTCTGCCTCTCTCTCTCTCTCTCTCTCTCTCTCTCTGTCTCTCATGAATAAATAAATAAATAAATCTTTAAAAAAAATTAAATATTGACAATTTACACAGCTTTTTTCAGTCAGATACTATCGGATTTAAATCTCAAATTTAAATAATAGCTCTTATTTCTATAGCATTAAGTTTACACTGCTGTATTTTTCTTAGTTGCAGACTGGGCTAGAAGCAAATAGAATTATTTTTGAAGATAAGACAACTCCATATGTTCCCAGTGCAAGAAGAGTTAAAAAAAAGAAGTCAAAACCACCTGAAAAGGTATGAAAACAGGACCAGTAAGTCAAAGTGCTGATTTATGTGAAAATGCTCATAAAACAATGTGGTACATCAAACTTGGATGAGAAAAATCTCTTTCATTCAATTTCTCCATTGGGAAGATGGAAATAAGTAATATCTACTTAGGAATTTTTATCTTGATAATATGTATGAAAATTTTTGGAACCGCAAAACACATACAAATCTTGACTATTCAGTACTGCATTAATGACCTTTTATTCTTCACATGTCTTTAGACATATGTGACTATACATGCATTACATATATACACACTATTTCTTTACTGAGATTAATTGCTATTTTGGCAGGTACTATTTTTTCCTTCCTACCCTTTGCTAGGCTAAGGATGCATTGTCAAATATTATTAGGAGCTTGAGAACATTCCAGTATCGATGAAGCAAGTAGCCCAGCACTAAGCTGAAATTTCAGGCTTGTTGTGTATGGTTAGTTTTTATCACCATGTGAGTAAACTTGTTTTTCTTTCCATTCAGAAAAGTTCTAGGAACTATTTTGCTGTACAACCACATTATAGATTATGCTTGGGGGATATGCCGTTTGTAGCTGGAAAGGTAAGTTGGTCAAAGTCTGAATTTTTTTTTTCTTTACAACTTAGTAATTTGAGTTTAAAAAACTCCTACACCTGTATGCCTGTAAATGGGGAAAACATTTTTCTGCCCTTTTACCAATATGGATCCTAGTGATGTGAGAAAGAGATGGAAAATTTTATGGGACTGGAAGAGCAGGAAAGAGACTAGGGGGACTTTAAGGCAGATAAAACGTATGTGCAAGGAAATATAAGTAGATATTTAAATAAATAGAAATCACATCCTGCTTGTCCTCACATGCATATTACTTACAGAACTCATTCTCCAAGAAGTAGTTACAAATAGACTTGAATCTTAGATTCCTTCAGTGTCTAAATGTAGAGATGATAATTTTGTCAAATATCAGCAAGTACTGAGTAATTTCAATAAATGCTTAACACTGTGTTAGTTTAGGGGCTCCTGGGTGGCTCAGTCAGTTGAGCGGCTGACTCTTGATTTCAGCTCAGGTCTGATCAGAGCGTCCTGGGATCAAGCCCCACATTGGGCACTGCACTCAGCTGGCAGTCTACTTGAGATTCTCTCTCCCTCTCCTGCCTTTTTCCCACTTACTCCCTAAAATAAATAAATATATCTTTAAAAATATATATATATATAAATAAATATAAAATTTATATATAAATATAAAATTTATATATAAATAAACATAAAAATATATATATATGGGATGCCCAGGTGGCTCAGTGGTTGAGCACCTGCCTTTTGCTCAGGTCATGATCCTGGGCTTCCTGCATGGAGCCTGCTTCTCCCTCTGCCTGTGTCTCTGCCTCTCTCTGTGTCTCTCATGAATAAGTAAATAAAATCTTAAAAAAAATTACATCTGATGAGACTCAATAATACATTTCTAGGCCACTTTATTTTAAAGTTCCTAAATAAGTTAAAACCTTTCACTGTTAATTTTCATTGTTCTTTTTCTGCTCTGCTGTCAGGGATCCACATGGAACAAAAGAGCCCTTGACTGTAGAGAAATTTTAAAACTTCTGAAAATAACTTTATCTTAATTCTTCACTCCTTACTCTATTCTAGGTTATGAACAAACACTTGTTTTCTTTAGGTATTCAGCATAGGATGTGTTTTAGGAGTTTCTTTTTTTTTTTTTTTTTTATTTATTTATTCATAGAGACACAACACAGTTAGAGAGAGAGGCAGAGACACAGGCAGAGGGAGAGCAGGCCCCACGCAGGGAGCCCAATGTGGGACTCGATCCCGGGTCTCCAGGATCACACCCTGGGCTGCAGGCAGCGCTAAACCGCTGTGCCACCGGGGCTGCTCTAGGAGTTTCTTTACCTCCTCATTGCTCTCTTCTTTTCTAAATGTGGTGTGACTAGCACTAAATAGAGACTTTGTCATGTTCTGGGAGTCTGCCAACTCAGCCTAGCATCATATTAATGTTCTGGGAGAAGCCACATCATCCCTTGCTCTCATTGATTTTAGAGTCAGTTGAAGTAACAGGTGTTTTCCTGAGTCTTTGCATTAGTCTTTGTAGGTCCTACATTTGTAGATTTAATTATCTTATACAATATTTGTAAGTAAGTGAGACTCTATAGGAATAGATTCACCCTATCCCACATTGCATTAGAATCTAGTTCAGTATTTTGTTATCCTGAAGTAAAGCTTTTGGTAATTCTCATTGAAGTTATTAACATAAAGGTTGAACAGATTAGGTTCAAAGACCAGTCTTTTCAACCTGAACTCTCCTTCTGAAGTTATTTGTACTCTTTGTGAAATATTTGTGTCCTCAAATTCTGTATTGTGAAGGGTCATTTTTTATTTTTAATTGTATGTTGTCATAGACCAGTACACTTACAAAATGCAAAAAAAAAAAAAAAAGATTTACTTAGAAAAATGAAATTAAAAAGATATAAAATGCACATCCTGAAAGCTAACTGTGCTTTTAATTTATATTACACTAATGATGGTGGTCATATTCTTTTCATGTGCTTATTTACCGTACATCTATCCTCTAGTGAAATATGTATCTACATTTCTTGCCCTTTTTTAACTGGCTTGTTTTTTTACTGTTAGGGTTTGAGAGTTGTTTTGATATAAGCCATATATCAGACACATAGTTTGCAAATATATTCTCCCAGTCTTTCTCCCTCTTACACTGTTTTTTACAAAGCAGCTTTTTGTTTTGATGAAATCTAGTTAATTGAGATTTGTGTTTTTGTGGATTATGTCAGGTCTAATATGATCTTTGCCAGGACCAACATACTCTGGATTTTCACTTATGTTTCATATATATTCTATAATTTTATATTTTACATCTAAATCTATGATCCACTGGAAATGATTTGTATAGACAATATTAGCCTTGTTAAGTCAAGGTTTATTTTTTATTCTGTTCCATTGATATATGTGTTTATCTCTTTGCCAGTACCACACTGCTTTGATTATTGTGGCTTTTTTATATGTCGTAACATCAGGGAGAGTGATTCTTTATTATTCTTTTTCAAAATTGTTTCAGATATTCTAGTTTCTTTGCCTCTTCATATGAATTTTAGAATAAACTTGGCTCTATCTATTAAAGAATCTTGTTATAATTTTTATTGGAATTTCATTATACCCATAGATCAGCTTAGGAGAATTGATTGTTGAGTCTTCCAGACCATGAGTACAGTATCGCTTTTATTTAGATCTTTGATTTCTTTCATCAGTGTTTTGTGGATTCCAGCATATTGGTCCCTTGTCTTTTATTACATTTATACTCACATAATTGTTTTAGAGCAAATGTAAGTTGGATTTAGTTTTAATTTAGTTTCTGTGTGATCATTGCTAGTATATTTAGTTTTTATATGTTGAAGTTACATTCTGAGATTTCACTGAATTCACTTACTAGTCTTAATTTTTGGATTTTTTTAGGATTTTCTATGTAGAGAAGCATGTTATCTGTAAACAGGGACAGTTTTATTTTTTTAATTTGCATTGCCTTTCATTTCCTTTTTTGCCTTACTGCACTGGCTAGGATTTTCAGTATTACATTAAACAAGGATGATGAGAGTAGACATCGTTGCCTTCTTTCTGATCTTAAGTCCGGGGAAAGCATTAGCATTCAGTCTCACCAGTAGACATGATGTTAGCTATAGGTTGTTTGTCAGTGCTCTTTATCAGGCTAGAGGAAATTTCCTTCTGTTTCTACTTTGCTGGTACTGAGAGTACCCAGTAAGGCACTGGATTTTTTTTCAAATGCTTTTTCTTCATTAAATGATATGGTTATGGGTTTTTCTTTTTTACTGTTGAAAGTTACAACATTACTACATTACGTTGATCAATTTTTTAAAAAATAATTGAACTAGTCTTGAATTCCTGGAATAAACCCCACTTGGATACAGTATACATACTTCTTAGTATATAATGCTAGATTCAATTTGCTACCCAACAATAGAAAGTAGAATTTAAAAAATACATATTTAGCTTAGTATAGTGGTTTCCAAACCTGTCTGGTCAGAATCAACTGGTAGAATTAAAAGTATACATTTCCAAGCCTTGACCCCTGCACTGATCAGGTTTGGAGTCTGCCTAGGACTCTGCATTTTAAACAAGATGTCTAGATGATGCTTATGGAGCCAAGTTAGCCTAGGCATCTGTTGATGAAATAGTATGCTGAGACCATTGTTTAATATTCAAAACCAGAAATCTTGAGAAGGCTACCAGGTTTTTCCTATTGTTATTTATGTGACAAGGATAGACTTAGTACATCCTAGTATTTGAGGATAGAGAAATGAATATAATGACAGTCCCTAACACCTGGAAGTACATACACTGTTTAGTACATGAAATAAATATGCAAACACAATTGCAATCTATCGTGATAAACGCTATGATAGAAATGTTGTAGGTGATCTTAGAGTCAACTACTTATTTGGACCAATTCATTACCTGGAGGTTTTAAGGAAGTCTTTACAAGTTAATATATTTGAACTGGGTTTTAAAGATGGTAGAAATATTGGCCACACAAAAGAAATGACATGTGCAAATAAATATAGTTTAAGTAATGCAGATTTTCAAGGTAGAATTCAGATTCATCCGTTGTGTATAATACCCAGGGCTCATTACATCAAGTGCCCTCCTTAATGCCTGTTACCCTGTTAGACCATCCCTCCACTCCCCCTCCCCTCCAGCAACCCTCAGTTGTGTTTCCTATAGTTTGGTGACCCTAAAATGGTTTGCCTCCCTCTCCATTTTCACCTTATTTTATTTTTCCTTCTCTTCCCCTATGATCATCCGTTTTGTTTCTTAAGTTCTACATATGAGTGAAATCAAAATTGTCTTTCTCTGGCTGACTTATTTCACTTAGCATAATACCTTCTAGTTCCATTAGGGGATGATGGGACATACATAAAGCCAGGGAATATAAATTGCAGCTCAATGATGAAAGACTTTTTTCCTATGCTGAGGAGTGTAGACATTAGTGTTAGGTGGACTTAACATCGAATATTTCATAAGAGAAAAACCTGATACTACAATGAAGATATTTTAGGATAGCTGATAGCACTATGGAGTTAAGAGACTGAAGACACTGGTGGCAGGGAGGCCAATGGGATCTTCCAATAGATAGTAAGGTGGTTGTAAGGGAATGACAGCAGGGTAGAGACTAAAGTGGAGTATAGATACTTAGAGGTTAAATGGGACTTGGTATTTGGATTTACTCTAGGAGATTTATATCATAAAGCCTTTTTGTGGGTGGGGGTCTTTTTACTCAGATTAGGGAGTAAACAGGAAAACATTTAGAGGGTTGGCTTCAGTTAATTCTCATTTTTCTTCAGTCCACCAGTCCTAGTCATGCTGTGGTAGCCAATGTTCAGCATGTCCTGCATCTGATGAAGCAACACAGTAAAGCCCTGTGCAACGATAGAGTGGTCAACAGTGTTCCTATTACAAAGCAAAGTTCTTCACGAAGTGGTAAAAGTAAGAAGTTGTCAGGAACACCTCCCTCCTCCAACAGCGTTAATGAAGAGCTATCAGAAGTCTTACAGACTTTACAAGATGAATTTGGGCAAATGAGCTTGTAAGTTTTAGCTTTTGTTTTTTAAATTATATTTAGTTCTAAAACTTCATATTAACCTTAGTGATTTCATTAATCCTATTGTTAATTTGTTCAACGAATATCTGAGCAATAGTCCTTGCACCAACCACTGAGCAAGTTACTAGGACCTTAACAGATACAACTGTTCTGGGGAAAATCTCTGTTTTCTAATATTGTTAAATGTTTTGAAGACCAGGGTTTTACATTTCAGTCTTATTTCCTTATTTGGGAGCTTGAAATACATTGAGTTTAGTTAAGCTTACATGGTAAGTTAGGATGTGAGTATCTGAGGAACAAGATCCTTTCTTTCTAGGCTTTCCTTTATTCGTGTATACTGTTCTGGGGGAGGTAGAAATATAAATAACTAGGTCTTTGAAATTAAGAACTCCTTTTGCATTTGCCTCCAGTGCCTTTCTTGAATCTTGTTTCTCTTTACAAAATTGAGTCATTTTTTATTGCACACAGCAGTGGTCCCATGGTGAGTAATGGGATGTGGTGGACCTAACCATGAAACAGAAAACTTAACCAACCCCTACCTTTATTTCCTATATAGTGATCACCAGCAGCTTGCGAAACTTATCCAAGAATCCCCAACTGTTGAACTGAAGGACAACTTAGAGTGTGAACTGGAGGCATTAGTGGGGAGGATGGAGGCCAAAGCCAACCAAATAACTAAAGTTCGGAAATACCAAGCCCAGGTAACTCACACTCGGTTTCCCTTTCCCTGTTGTGAATGATTCAAAACCAAAAATGAGGCAGAACCCAAAAAACCCTTTTCCTCAAATATGTTAATTGACCACTTAAGTGTATCACAGATAGGGAACTACAGGAAACATTTCTTTCCTGTAGACACTTAAGAATTGGTGTTAAGTGGGTTAGGAAGGAAGACAGTTTCATAATCTGTGAGAGATTTTACCACCTAAGATACATCTTTCAAATACTTAATATTTTTAATTTTCTTACCTTTATATGAACAAACTTTAACTTCCATGATGAATTTAAATGGTTCTAAATTTACCTTAGTCTTTTAAAAAGCACTTAGAAATTGATTTCCAAAGGAATGTCAGATATAAATATGTGAAAAAAAATCTTGAGTTATATTTATATTGCTAATTAAATGAATAGAACAGCCATGTATTTAATATCTACTAAGTGCAGTGGGAAGGCACATTCCAGGGTTTTCATCTGGAGAGAAACATAATGATTCGTGGCTGTTAAGAGAGAGCTGTGACTGCTAGGGTTGGGCTTAAAGACCAGGCGGAGAGAACAGCGGGGCCGGGTGAAGCTCTTCTCTGCCAGAGGTCATCAGTGACTGCAGTGGGCGTGAAGTGGACACATTGGAGGTGTGTTTTAGAAGTAGAATGATCAGGGCAACTTGCTGCTGAATATCATTTGGAAGGAAAGGATGGCAGTACCACTGATGGAAATGGAGAAAGACTAGGAGCAGAACAGGCTTGGCTGACATTTACTGATTGGTGGCTGTGTGGTAGGCATGATGCTGAGTGCGTCTGAATATGTCCTCTCAATTTTCATGGAACACTTGTGAACTGAGTGTATGATCTTATTTTATAGGAAACCAGGCTAAGTTTCCTGGGAGGTAGACAGATCTTAAAGTGAAATTAAGTAACTCCTGTGCAAGGAAACACTAACCCACTAGTAGTAAATGCAGAGCTGGCATGCAAACTTGAGTCTTTTCAACTCCAAAACCTGAGCTCTGAAGTATTTTTTTGTAAAGTTCATGTTTCAAAAAAGAATATAAGCAAATGATTGCTGTAGAAGTAATGATCTGATTTGTTTGTTGTACATTAGACTCTATTCTAATGGAAAACCAATTTGGCAGTGGTTTAAAGTACAAGTAAAGCTCTCTAAAAATAAGTAAATTCTCTGTGAAATTATTCTAAAATAGTGAAATAATAAAATCAAAAACTTTTTGTATTAATATATTACCATGTCTTCATCTATTTAGAGCATGTTTCGTTGCCTCTTCAGACTAGTTCTAGAACCACCGTTCACCTCTTCTTCATCTATTAGTATCTGTCCTGTCCTTCACTTATGATGTCAAATTTTTTTCTTTTTCATGATGCCTTCCTCCAAACCCTCTTCTGCACTTGGGCAGCACCTTCAGAAACAGCATCAGTATTGGTGTGTTTACTCCTGTTCACTTGTTTGTATGTCACTCTGTGTTTTTACACACTGAGTGTTAAATGACAGGTACAGCAGATTTTTGAAGGTTTTAAAACAATAAACCCAGAATATATTATTTGCATCTTGGTTTGTATGAGAGTTAAAAATACCAGTTGTCAGAAGAGAATGTTTTCATTGGCTGCTCCTTTTTCCCTGCCTTGGTTATCTGCTATAGCTGGAGAAACAGAAGATAGAGAAGCAAAAGAGGGACTTGCGAACCACCAGAAGGACTCTTGATGAAGAAGGAAACAGCAGCAGTCGATCCTCTGGAACCACAGGGACCACAAACAAGAAGGATGTTGCCAAGCTGAGACCCGGTGAGAAAAGCAGGAAGAATCTGCAGTTATTGAAGGACATGCAAACCATACAGAGTTCATTACAAAGCAGTAGTTTATGTTGGGATTACTGACTGTTACCAGGTCATAAATTTTATTCAGATAATCTGTACCTCATCAATCAGATTTGGCCAGTTTACTCTCCAGGTCTCGTACTCTCTTTTGGAATTAATAAATAGCAGGTGTGAAGGGGCCCAGGCTTCATCACACAGGCTTCTTGTGTGATGTATCATGACTAAATGTTAAACCACCTGAATGGAAACCAGGGGAGTTTTAACAGCTAGGAAGCCACACACTCTGCTTCTTTGAGATGAATTTGCTGTAATGAAATACTGCACTTTGTAAACAAATTGCCAATTTTTTACTTGTGGGTGTGATTTTTTTTTTAATAGTTCTTTACATATCTAAGTAAAATTAGGTTTAAATTATCAAAATATGAGGCTGTCCCATAGGCAGTGTTTGCTTAAAAAGTCTCCTTTTAGATCTTCCCCTGTCACGAACCGCCTGTTTCTCCTTTCCAATATGACCATTAAATGTACTTTGACTATTGATGGAGGTTTTCTCTATTTAAGTATTTATACATATTTAAGAGGATTGTTTTGCTTTTTGACATTTCAAACACTGATCAGTATTTAATACACTTGTATTGATGTTATCCATCATTAAAAAAATTTAAAGACCCAAGCATTCATTTTAAGTCCATTAACTGCTGAAATTATAAAAGCATTTTTTAAAGAATAAACATTGTTAATGAAGTAAAAGCTTTTAGAACGAAGATGGAAGATGAAATGTTGTAAAGCATATACATTTGCTGTTTTTAAATACCTGTTTGTAATCATGCTATTCAGTTTGAGGCATTGTGGTTTTCAATCTTGAAACTTAGAAGAACCCTGGACATGGTATCGGTGTATAGTATGAGTGTGGCATTAACTGTACACATGCAGTTTGTCATTACGTTAATAATGTAAATCATAATTCTGCATAGATCAAGACATGTTAACTTTTTATATATTTGCCACTGAAGTAAATAAAGCAGCTTTTCTAAGGAAACACTGAAATTTTCCTTAACAGCCTGATAATAAAAGGCTTTATTTGTTGTAATTTCTCCAAAAACTGAATTTCTAAATAGGATATTAACATATCAAGAAACAATATGTATGACATATGCCTATGTCATGCTCACACAGAAACCAAACCAACAAGACTGAACTGTCTCATGGCATAAGAGAAGATACTCTAAAGAGTACTAATTAACACATTAACTACATGTTAAAGAGATTCCTTTTTATGCCTCCTCTGGGAATGAAGTGGAGTTCTGGGATTTTATCTGGGTATCATCAGCATGAAATGCAGTGCCTATCTGGGTTCTAAACTTGCGAGGCCTTTTAATTGAATTAATTTTTTACAGAGTTCTTGATTTAGGTTCCTTCAATTTGGATGTTTGTTCTGAAATGTTATGTAAACTTCTCCTTGTGTGTGCAGCTTTATATCTCCATTGAATTCACCACAATGAGTCCACAGACCCCAGGAATCACTGCTCTGACATGGAAAATATTTCTTGTGTCTTGACCACCATTTCAGTTATTAAACTTTTGCTATTGCTGTGTTTGAATTTCAGGTCATTAAATTGTGTGACACTCATTTTGCATTTCAGTGGCTCTGAGTCCTAATTAGAAGTTTAATGGTGCTAAAACCCACCCCATCCCTTGGGTACGAGTTAGATTGTCGAATCCAGCTTTTAATACCCTTAGGTGAGAATTGAAAACAAAATACCAATACTGTCTCAGTCTCCTTATCTGAGAGTTTACAGCAGAGGAGTACATTGTTGTATGGCTGTTTTAAGAGCATTATTGCAGTGTGTTTCAAATACAAGTACCTTCTATGTTGTAAGACGCTGAGGTGGCTACCAGGCTAAGTAAGGAGGGTATGCTTACTTAGGTAGGTGCTAGACCTCTGAATTATTTCAGCACTTGTGTGATGAATACAGTGTGACCGCATGAGCACAGTGCTATGAGGACACAGAGGAGGAGGTTAACATCCTGGAGGAGGAAGTGACACTTAGACTCCGGAGAACTGGAATTAGCCATAAGGGAGAATTCCAGGTCAATAGGATTAGAATAAAAGGGAAGTGGCCAGATTTTGGGACGTGGGAGAATTGTGACCAGCTGAGTGGCACTGGTACATGAGTTGAGGTATGCACGTGAGAATAGAAGGATAAGCTGACAAGTTACAGGAGGCTAAAGAGCTTTGACATAACCACATGGGTCTCAATTTTGTATCCCTGGTCATAAAGGAGAAAGGGCACCTGCACAATCAATAGACATAGATACAACTATCAACTCAAATATGAAAGTTGCATAAGCAGAGTTTGATGTAATCCCATTTGTTATTTTCTCCTTTTGTTGTTTGTGCTTTTGGCATTACATCCAAAAAAATCAATGAGACCAACATCAAGGAGCTTCCTCTTGTTTCCTTCTAGGAATTCTATGGCATCTGGTATTACATTTAAGTCTTTGATATATTTTGAGTTAATTTTGGTGAGTGGTGTGAGGTAGGGGTCCAGTTTCATTGTTCTCTGCATGTATTTCTCCGGTTTTCCCAGCACCACTTGTTGAAGAGACTGGGACAGTCTCTTTCCCTGTCAAGTGTTCTTGGCTCCCTTGTCAAATATTAGTTGACTACACATGCCAGGATTTAATCCTGGCGTCTATTCTGGTTTTGTGACAGAACCATGACTATTTTTATTATTATGGCTTAGTAGTATACAACTGACCCTTGAACAATGGGAGTTTAAACTGGGTAGGTCCACTTACAAATGGATTTTTTACAGTATTGTATTTTCCTTATGAGCTTGCCTTTTTTTCTCTCTAGCTTTAAGAATACAGTATATAACGCAGAATATGTTTTTTGACTCTTATTGGTAAGACTTCTTGGTCAACAGTAGGCTGTTAGTAGCTAAGTATTGGGGAAGTCAGAAGTTATACTAGGATTTTAAACTGCATGAGGGGTCTACACTCCTAGCGGCCATGTTGTTCAAGGATGCCTCAGCTGTGGTCTTTTTCCTGGAATTGCTTTGGATCCAAAATTTTTGGATTGTTATATTTCTGTGAAGAATGCCTTTGATATCTTGATGGGTACTGTTATGTAATTTTTTGGCATCTAACTTCATAGGAGTTTATGATCCTGTGTCTTTCTGTGGTATCAGTTGTAATGTCTCCTCTTTTTCTCCATCTAGCTAAAAGTCTGTCAATTTTACCTTTTCCAAGAACCAGGTCTTAGTTCAGTTGATCCTTTCTCTTGTTTCTCTGGTCTCTCATTTATTTCTGTTCTTGTTTTACTTCTTTTCTTCTGCTAACTTTGAGCTTAATCTGTTCTTTTTCTATTTTCTTGAAATAAAAAGTTAGGTTGAGATCTAATTGCTTAACATCTGTTTATTATTATAAACTTCCCTTCTTTTTGATTTCTTTGACCTATTTGTTTAGAAGTGTGTTAAGTTCCATATATTTATAGACTACACACTGTGATCAGAAAAGATAATGTGATTTCAGTCTAAACTTGCTAAGATTCAGGTCCTATCATGATCTGCTCTGGAGAAGGTGCATGTGGACTTGAGAACAATGTGTACTCTGCTGTTTGATTAATTGTTCTGTACATCTAATAAGTTTACTTGCTGTAAATTGTGGTTCAGTGCCAGTGTTTACCGTGTTGATTTTCTTAACCCAGAGCCTTAGACCACTAGGCCACATCTCCCTTGTTTTCTATACGGATGATCTTGCCATTGGCAATAGTGGGGTATTAACGTCCCCTACTCTTATTTTAATGTCTGTTTCTCCCCTAAGTTCTGTTAGTATTTGCTTAATATATTTTGGTGCTCAGGTGTTAGCATACATATTTATGATTGCTGTATCATGTTATTATGACCTTTGCCAGTTTTAAATTTTGGGCTTAAAGTCTACTTGGTGTAAGTAGGCAATGCCCACCTTGTTCTGGTTTCCACTTGCTTTGGATGTCATCTTCCATCCTTTCACCTTGAGCCTATGTAGGTTTTTAGAGCTGAAATGAGTCTTCTGTAGAGAGCATACAATTGGGCCTTTAGGACTTTTTGTTTCTGTTTTTTGTTAACCCATGGAGCCACTGCATTCTGACTAGTAAAATCAATCCATTTTACATGTAGGGTGATTATTGGTATGTGAGGACTCAGTACTGCCATTTTCTCTTTTGCCTTCTAGTTTGTTTCTCTGTTCTTTCTTTTTCTTTCTGTTTCTAACTTTGTGAGCTAGGGTTTGTGCTTGGGGATTTGCTCAGTGTCCTTTTTCTGTTTAGGGTCTCTAGATTTTTGCTTTGTGATTACCAGTTTTACATAAAACATCTCCTAGGAAATGTCATTTTACGCTGATAAAAATTTATCTTCGGGGGATCCCTGGTGGCTCAGCGGTTTAGCACCTGCCTTTGGCCCAGGGTGTGATCCTGGAGTCCCAGGATCGAGTCCCACATCAGGCTCCCTGCATGGAGCCTGCTTCTCCCTCTGCCTGTGACTCTGCCTCTTCTCTGTGTGTGTCTCATGAATAAATAAATAAATCTAAAAAAAAATTTTATCTTCGTTTACCTTATTTCATCCTTTTATACTTTAGATGTCACAAATGATCTCGTTATACTGTGAACTGTTACCAATTTTAATAGGAATGGTTATTTTTAATGCTTTTAATCTGTGCTGCAATTATTATATTCTAAAATAAGAGTTTTCTGTCCAATGATGGCCTTAGTAAGAATGTTGTGTACTTAGATCTTTTCACCTGGAAGAGCTACTTCCAACATTTCTTGTAAGGCAGTGTTAGTGGTGGTGAGCTCACATTTTATTGGTTTCAGAAATCCTTTATTTCTCTTTGATCTCCGAAGGATAACTTTACCACTTACAGGATTTTTGCCTGGCGATGTTTATCTTTCAGTTGTTTGAATAGGTCATTCCATTCTCTCCTAGCCTGTAGAATTTGTACTGAGAAATCTGATAGCCTAATGGCGGGGGTTCCCTTGTGGGTCTTTTTCCCCCTGGCTTTATCATGGACTTTTGACCATTTCATTACAATGTGTCATGGAGAAGTTCTGTTAGCTTTGTATTCTTGTATATCCAGTTCCTCCTCCAGGTTTAGGAAGTTCTCCACCGTTCTTTCTTTCTATAAACTCTCTGCCTCCTCTTCTCTGTTATACCCACCATTAATTTTATGGTGGCTTTTGTAATAAAGTCTGACCATTATTATAGGGTGTGTTCATCTTTTTAACATCTTATTAGTTCTCTCTCCTCTTCCACCTGAATCATTTCTAAATTCCTATCTTCAGCTTGCTTATTCTTTCTCCCATCTGATCTGCTCTATTTCCAATGCTTTCTAATAATCATCTCATTGAGCAGGTCAGCTTCAGATTTTCATTTTGGTTCTTTTTTAGAATTTCAGTCTCTTTAGATAAAGTACTTATATGTTCATTAATTTTATTCCTAATTTACTGAATTGCCTTTCCGAATTTTCTTGTAGCTTTTTGAATTTTGTCCTGTTATTTTGAATTACTTATTAGATTGCAGTATTCTGTCTCTGAGTGTAGTTGGTGAATTGTCATCGCCTTTCTGTGATACTGTATTACCATTTTTCATAGCGTTCAATGAAATGTGCCTATGCCACTACATTTAAAGTAGCAAACATCCTTCTTTAGGTAAGGCTTTGTTAACTTTGATTAATAGTTCATCAGGTTGGCAGTTAAAAGCCTTTCTTTTGTTTTCCAGAAGGTGGTACTATAGCACAAGCTTTTCGGTTTTTATTACTGGGAGTGACTCACTGCTAAAGTTGGTCATGTGCATAAAGAAAGTGGCATTAAAAAAACAAAACACTGGAGGCACCTGGGTGACTTAGTGGGTTGAGCGCCTCCTGGTTTGGGCTCAGGTCATGATCTCAGGGCCTTTAGATCCAACACCTCCTTGGGCTCCTCCAGGAGCACAGCACAGAGTCTGTTTGAGAGTCTCTCCCTCTGCCCCTCTACCGCATTCATACACATGCGTCCATGTGCTGTCTCAAATAAAATCTTAAGTTTTGTTTGGTTTTTTAAAAGACTGGAAGCAGAGTGGTGGGAGGTGTGTGTTTAAGCACTCGGGGCTTTAGGTGCACCTGTGGCCTGGCAGAGCCATCGTAGAGTGGGGGATTCCCAAAGGCCTGTGGATGGACCTCTTTCTGGAATCCCAGGATGTATGGCAGGAATACCTGTCCCTTCAGCATTCTTTGCTTTCTTTCCCTCTACTCAGTCATGGAGGGGTCTCTTCAAAAATCCAGGTGTTCCTAAAAAGCAACAGAACCCTCCAGCTGTAGCCCAAGCCGACTTTCAGGCACCTTCTGCTACAGAGGTCACCGTCATCCTTGCCACCGTAACTCCCTTGGCTCCATAGCTTCCTTTGACTTAAGATACACAGATGGACGTCCTGTGGTGTCCAATTAGTTGTAAGTCAAGGGGGACGAAAGAGGAATGTCTCATGCCATCAGGATCCTGACGTTACCACCAGTGGATTATCTTAAATGCACTCCACTTTGGAGACTCCTGCAGAACATGAAAGGAAACCCCTGGAAAGTCTTAAAATGGTGTTAGATTTGCATTTAGATTGCTCTGGCCTTTGGAATTTAAAGTGGATGTGAGGGTACAGAGACTGGAAGGTTGAAATAGTTGAGCTCATCAGTCATATAAATTCTTATATGTGGCATCAGACCAACATGATAAAGGCTTAAATGAGGAAAATGGTAGAATGGACAAGAAAGAATGGATTTGTAAAATATTTGGAATAGAAAACTTAGCTTCAATGGATAGGTTGGCTATTTAAATACCATTATTAATTTTCTTGCAACGAATTATCACACAAAGACCAAATCATACTAATTTTGCTAATATTGGGTGTACTAAGAGAAATTATAGTTCCTCACCACAAGACCCAAGAACAGGACTAAGGTCCAGACACAGAATAGTGCATGCAAAATGGGTTGAAACTGAACATTTCAATTTGGAGCAGGTTCTAATAAGCTACCCCTTTTCTTCAAGAACTTTCCAAATAACATTTCTTAAGGCAAACAACTTACGATAAGGACAAGTTTAAAAGTTGGTTGAAATTTCCTTTTAATTAAAGACCCAAGGGACAAGAAGCTCCTTTGTTACAGTACATAACATATGGCTCTTAGGATACCAGGGACTCAAATGATACCAGCACTGAACTGTTACTGGCGGGCGAACAGTGAAGCAGTATTTCCTTTACTGGCATTGAGATTGTAATACATGTGCACATGCAGTAAGTTCTTTGGTAGACTTCATCTTTCAGTGGAATTACAGAATTTGCAAAGTAAAGTAGTAGTAAAATATTTCATGTAAAATTTGAGCATAGTATTTCTTACCCATAAGCTATGTATACAGACTTCAGAAAAAAAGTGAAACCTAGTAAACTTATTTTAAAATATTTCCTCAAAACTAATTAACTTCTGAGTTCAGACACACACACAAAACGTAAATGCAACAGAGTAAGATAATATTGAATTTATAAAATGTGTTTCATTGTTTCTAGTAATTGGGCATATAGAAACTAATCTGAAGGGTGTAGAATTCTTTGAAATCCAGGACGGCTACCAATTCCTCCTCTCAACCCTGCTCCCCTGCCCCCAAGAAAATCTTTAAGGCATCAGTTTGGAACAGCTATCTACTACATCCTAAATACATATGCCAGTAATGACAACAATTTTCAACTACTAACTTACACCACAATATCCTCAAGACTTTGCCATATCATATATGAAGAGTGTGGGCTGCAGAAAGGTGATCAAAGTAAATCACTTTACACCAGAATAGAAAAACCCAAGATGGGGGAAGGAGTATCAAAAGGATTCTGAGCTTTTTTTCATGACATGGAGGTTCAATGTATATAATGCCACGGAATTGCAGCGCTGGTGCGCCATGATAACTGATGCTCCTTCCCTTTGTACAGTGAGTTCTCTTCCTTCAAGAGGTACGTTTCTGAAGTGGTCTGTACTTTGATTTTAAATTCAGAAACTTCTTCCCATTGTAGGTCTGGTATTGAAGCATCTTCATATTCTTTGGGTGACTTTCTCACATCCACTTTAAATTCCAAAAGATTAGTGTCATAATCATATAATTATGGGGTTATTTCACATAAACCACCTGCACTGCTACAGTTCAAAACCCATCCTAGAGAGATTTAAAATAAATAAAGCAACTTAATTTCTCCCATGGGTGGGTTCTAACTTAAGAAGACTGCATAACTCCTAAAGCTGCCATTATAATCCAGAGTTCATGGCAACGCTGGACCCCCTTGTACAGTCCTTTCACACAACGGTTTGGACAGGAGTGACACACTGTGCAGGAGAACTGGCTCGCTCAGAGGATGAGGTTGATCGGTTGGAAATTTCTCTCTGCAGTTCCTCTACTTTTTTCTGAAGCTCTGCTCGTTTAGCAAGAAGTTCTTTATATCTGTTGTGAATGGGCTCCTACAAGAGCAGAACACCATGATGTCATTCAACTAGGCAATCCTAAACAAACCCAAAGTCAAGTCATCCTAGCATATAGTTCTTTCCTAAATGGTCCCCAGCTACGGGGACCAAGCCTTTCCAGCACATCGGTGAGAATTAACTGGACTCTGCTGACAACACTGCTCTTTCAATGGCCTTCCCATAAACACACCCTGAAGCTGGTACTTAAATACGACAAACAACTAAGACAATCTAAAAGCCCAAACTCAAAGATTGCCTATCATTTACTTGCAGATTTTTAGTCTTTTAAACAGTTCTAGGGATCCCTGGGTGGCGCAGCGGTTTAGCACCTGCCTTTGGCCCAGGGCGCGATCCTGGAGACCTGGGATTGAATCCCACGTCAGGCTCCCGGTGCATGGAGCCTGCTTCTCCCTCTGCCTATGTCTCTGCCTCTCTCTCTCTCTCTTTCTCTGTGTGAGTATCATAAATAAATAAAAATTAAAAAAAAAAAAAAACAGTTCTAAGTACTACACATTACGAGACATATGTCAAAATGGACTAGAATCTTGTCTGGCTTTTAATTTTCTTACAGCTATTTCTTCAAACTATTAAAATGGCTTGTAGAAGTTCTCAAATCCACCACACTCATCTTTCCAAGAAGAGAGGAAAAGACAAGTGATCATCTAAGACCGACAAGCAAAATCAGTAAGAATCAAGTATATTGATTCCCTGTGTAGTGCGCTTTTTTCTACTAGACAATTCTAACTATTAACAGAAAAAAAATCTTAAGTATACCTAATTTTTCTAGTTGCTTTAAGGGGGTGAACCTAACTGATATAAAATTGCATGGATGAACACTCCCACTGTATACTGGTGAGCATGCGTACCTGGGGTTTCATCCGCGGATTCCACCTGACGTAATACCCCACCCAGAGCTCTAGGTGGCGCATGCTGGCTACCGGATACAGGACGTGATTGGAATAGCTCCCATAGAGAGGATTGGTGAAGTCTTCCAGCTGGCTATTTATATAAGACCACAGTGACACAGTCCTTTTAGGCAGATTCTGTATGAAGGAAACATAAATATTTTTGATTATTAAAATCTCTTTAGAGGGAGAGGACATGAACACTTCAGTGACAGCCTCACTTTCATTAAAATCAGAGAGTACTAGAAAATACTGCAATTCATTAAAAACTTAATCAAGTTCCCATGCCAGCAATTCCACTCAGGTATATACCAAGAGAACAGAAACATGCACACAAAAACTTGTACACAGATGTTCAAATCACCATGATTCATAAGAGCCAAAAGGAAGACACAACCCACAAGTCCATCAACTGATAAATGGATACAAGGTGGTATGTTTATATAATGGAATAATCCTGATACATATTACAGAAACTTGGAAACAGGCTAAGTGCAAGAAGCCAGACACCAAGGCCTCATCCTGAATAATTCCATCTATAGGACAAATGTAGGAGAACCAAACCCAGACATCAGTGATTGCCAAGGGACCAGGAGAAGTGATTGGGAAATCTAACAATGGGCACACAGTTACTTCTCAGTGTTCCCAAGTTAGTAGTGGTGATAGCTGTACGACTCTAGAGAAACTGAAAACTACTAAATCATACACTTAAAATTTTATGGACTGAAAATTATAGCTCAGCAAAAGTTTCTTTAAAAAAAGTTTCTTAAAATCAAGATACAGTTAAATCGTATTCAAGGCTCTCAAAAGATTAAAAGTATCTTTGGAATTTAGGTACTTTTAGTTATCTAACATTCAGTAAGTTCTTAAATGCCTCCTATGCATAGGAATACTGACTGCATGCTAGCCACTGGAGATACAGTATATTAACATTTTTAAGGGACGCTTGGGTGGCTTGGAGACGCCTGAAGAGTCTGCCTTCAGCTCAGGTCAAGATCTCAGGGTCCTGGGATCAGCCCCATGTCAGGCTCTCTGCTCAGTGGGGAGTCTGCTTCTCCCTCTGCCCCTCCCCACCTCTCCTGTGCTTAACTAGATACAATCTTTTAAAATAAAATGTTTTAATACCTGCCTTCAAGGAACTTACAGTCTACTACATGGCAGTTACCTTAGTGTTTTATTTAACCACACAATAGTAAGTACTATTTTTCCTAATTTACCGAAGCAGGAATGAACTTGCCTAAGGTTACACAAGAAGAGATAGATCCAAGATTTCAACCAGGGCAGCCTGGCTCCACTCCCTCCCATAATGCTTTAACAGAATAGCAAGAATAAAGTAGTTGATAATCACATTTTCAGAATGAAAACTGATGCAGAGGGAGACACCAAATCAAGATGACTTGGAATTTCATACATATAGGATAGAGATACTTTGAGGTCAGAAGTAAAACTTGAAATGTAATCCTTAGAAGTTTCTTTTAAATAATACCAACCACTTACCAATGATCTCACTGGTGAAGCAAGGAAATGGTAACTTTCTACATAGTGTCTTGTTAATGTTTGGATGTTTTACCGTATTATTTTACAAATTAAAAAAAAAAAATTAAGGGGATCCCTGGGTGGCGCAGCGGTTTGGCGCCTGCCTTTGGCCCAGGGCGCGATCCTGGAGACCCGGGATCGAATCCCACGTCGGGCTCCCGGTGCATGGAGCCTGCTTCTCCCTCTGCCTGTGTCTCTGCCTCTCTCTCTCTCTCTGTGTGACTATCATAAATAAATTTAAAAAAAAATTTAAAAAAAATATTAAAATGGCTCCTATGTATGCAGAACGTATTTGGGGATCTGAACTGTCCATTCATACGTGTATGTTTTGCTAACTACATTTTTCTGCATGTGCTTTGAAGGATTTCCATCCTGCAAGGCCTGACGAATAACACTGGTGCTCTTAAGATTACAAATACCTCAGTTCTCTTGAGCAGACACTACTTTTCACCCACAAACTCACCTGACATTTAGCTGCCACCTTCAGCCTCGCAACAGAGCTACTTGAAAACAAATCAGGCTCAGGTGTGTGGAAAGAAGTAATCATACTACAGTATGTGGCAATAAAATTTGACCAAAGAAATTATCCAAAAGAACCAATCAGTTGAAATCTATCTAAGAATGCACCCTCGTGGGAACATGACACATGTGGGGAGTAGAAGGGGGAGGGTCACAGCACATATTTTACCTCTTTTCCTCTCTGATGTTCACTGTTACACAGAAATGTTCCAAATAAGCAGCTGTAGAGATGGTCCAAAATGGTAATGAGAAAATATTCATTGAATTCAAATGCTGTAGGAAACTGCAAATTGAATACCACAAACACACAAAATTATTAGGACACTTTTCCAAGCATGTTCATCCCCATATATGGGTAGGTCCTTCATTATACTTCTTAAAACTGGGTTAAACAATATTCAAAACTATTTCTAAGCCATAATGGCATCATCCACTTCATTCTGTGCTCGAAAGTCACTCTATCACTCTTCTGAGATTTCTCCCCAAATATCCTTTTCTTGTGCAACAAGAGTTGGAATGGTGTGACCTTGGTATTTCTGTATTTCCTGTATCTGTTAGTCCCAAACTTGAAGAGTGATAAATTTTGAAGTTGGAAATTCTGGAACTCTGAGCTTTTCTTTGCCAAAGATGACCATAAACAATATAAGAAGATTTTCTTTAAATTTTCAGCAACATAGTTTTGTTTTTAGGAATTACACAAAAAATATCAATGCCGCCAGAAAATGTCAGCAACATACAAAAATAAAGATCCAAGGAGATGTGCAGATCATTTAAAAGCCAAGCAGTCAAACCAGAGTATCCTATAATCCAGTACTTTGGCAGCCTCCTTGTAACAAACAAACAAACAAACAAACAAACAAACAAAAAATCATTTTCTCTTTAACCTAGGACAAGAGCTTGACTAGATATCTTAATATTACATAAACAATCAATGTGGGGGACTTATCAAGGAAGGATGACAGGTCCCAGGAAGGGAAAGGGTTAGTATATGCATCTAATACTTAAAAATTATTTGAAAGTCTCCATGAAAATTGTACTGATTCTAAGACTGTAAAAATGAACTGTGAATATTTAGATTGCAGATTTGGGGAATAAATATTGGTTCCAAGTTTTTCTTAGAATGATCCCTACACCCAGTAGTACAAGAAAACAGCCTGAGCCATGAAAATGGGATAGGAATGAAAGCACCTCTGCCTTGACGTTTTCAAAAATTATAAGCAAGGTATTTCTCGAACAATGAAGGGTTACTAGCCTGCCTTGAATCGAAACTTTTGTGGTTTCTAAGCTGAAGCAGGTGATCCAGCACATGCCAACAGAAAGCCAATTACCTGTAAGATATCTGGTCAAATACCATTCATTCATTTACAAAATAAATCCTGTTTCCCGTACTGTTACACTCTTAATAACCGCATTAGCCAGCTGTGAATGTACTCTTAACTCATTAAACAGCCATCCCAAGTTGCTAAGCTTGTGATTAGTTTTTCGTCTTTTTGGCAAAACCACGTGCTCAGTCATTAGAAGAGAAGAGAGATTTGACAGTGGACATGTCCTCCACAAAATGATAGTAGCACAGCAGGAACTGCTCTGAGCAGAAGAGGAACATTTTCTCCTCACGTGTTTAAAATCAGAAGGGCGGGCAGCCCCGGTGGCACAGCAGTTTAGTGCCACCTTCAGCCCGGGTTGTGATCCTGGAGACCCAGGATCGAGTCCCGCGTCGGGCTCTCTGCATGGAGCCTGCTTCTCCCTCTGCCTGTGTCTCTGCCTCTCTCTATCTCTCTCTGAATAAATAAATAAATAATCTTTTTAAAATAATAGATAGATAGATAGATAGATAGATAGATAGATAGATAGATAGATAAAATCGGAAGGGCCCTACATCAACTGCTTCCTGACCCAGGAGTGAGGGGATAGGGATGGGGATGGGGATGGGGATGGGGATGGGGCTGAGGATAGGGGACTAGTGAGGGGATGGGGATGGGGCTAGGGTAGGGGACTAGTAGAATCTGGCTAATCACAACATAATTGGTGTCATTTTGACAAATGTGCTACTTAAGTCTGCACAAAAGTTCAATTATTTATAAAAATGATGATTGTCAATAAACATAAGGAAGAAAGATATTTATCATGTACTCTTCTATGCAAACAACTGGCACATGTTGGAAATGAACTAATACATTCACACATGTTGCCCCTTGAAACCATTCCTGTCAGAGAACAGGATAGTCAGTCATCAGTGGTGTCAATTTCAAACAGCTTCTCTAGCCTTTTTATACAGCATTTTTTATTTTTGCCAAGAGTCAAACATTTAAAAATCAAATACAGGAATGGTCAATAGTGGGTCTTCTTGTTTTTGGTCAAACCCCCAAAACTGGATTGGCAAGGATTTGTAGAGCTGCTATACTACCTCAAAAGCAATTCCAAAGGAAAAATTCAAACCTAGTCCAAGAAGTAGTGAACATCATCAAACTATGTAGCATCTCCCCTCCCTCCAACACACCAAGGGCCTTTTACAGAACAAAACTTGAACTGTCCTACACATTTGCAGTATATACGTTAAAATACCAGCCTCTTCATTCTGTAGATGTATCTACAATACTGCATTTGACGCAGGAGCTTTCAAAATAATCCACCCAAATTGATATGCTTACGGGGAAAATGCTTATATAATTGGTTTCACCTGAAGATCACCATTCGCTTTAAGATTTTATTTATTCATGAGAGAGACAGAGAGAGAGAGGCAGAGACACATGCAGAGGGAAAAGCAGGCTCCATGCAGGGACTTGATCCTGGGTCTCCAGGATCACGCCCTGGGCCAAAGGCAGGCGCTAAACCGCTGAGCCACCCAGGCGTCCTCATTCGCTTTCTTTTAATGAAATAACAGCATTTTCTTGAAGTTAAAGTGTAATCCTAAAGCAAAGCAGAGCTACCAACTGCCCCATTTTATATTCATGTGGCGGTCTAACTACAACAAACCGGACTCCCAGTTGTGAGGTCTAATAAACTCCTGGGTAAATAATTAGCTGATATACCAGTGAGCTGTAGTGAAGGTCTGAGATGACTTTTCCTGGGTAGAGTTAAATATTTCTAAGACACTAACCCTTTGCCTCACAACTGAAATGATCCAAACTGCCAGATTGTTTCTCAGTATCTGATACTTTTCCAAAAGACTAAATCCATTACCATTAATATTTCCATCGATTTGTTAGAAAGTTGATTGAAGATCTAAAAAACAATTTCTCCATACCAAAGAACACAACTGAACCTACTGCATACCTACCTAACCATAATTCCCATGTAAACCTATCTTTCTACCTTTCTTAGCAATGTACAGATGAGTGACCAGGTAAATATACTGTCATTATTTAACTACTTGTCCAAAATGAAGGAGGAAATCTCTTGCGTTATTATTAATGCCACTGGTTGAAATGCTAATGGGTCAAACTGCCAAGTGTTTACTATGCTCTCCGAGCAATACCTTTTCATTTCTATAATTTACATAATATAATAACACGTAATAGTTCTATTACTGAGAAATCTTCCAAGAATTTCCATTTTACATGAAATGTAGGATAAGCAATGACCGAACCTCCCAACTCCAGATGGCTTAAAAGAAAAATGTAAAAATTATTATCCTAGATAAGTTACCTGTCTTGTCATTTGCCAGACACAGTCAATAAATTGAAGAAAAACAGGTGATCTGTCTGCATCTGCATGGTTCTTATCTCCATGGCCAAGTCTCTGAAGCAGAAAGAGTGAAATACTATATGAGCTTGGTGGGAGTTTTCTTTTTAATGGAAGTAATTTTCTTTTCCAACAAAAGTAATATCTTGCAATATTTTTTAAGGTTCAAAAGTCTTTTTAAGAGAGGACAGCAAGGAAAATAGAAATCACTCATAGCCTTACCAAGCAGAAGTCTCTGTTACCATTGTGAGGTACAAACTGCCAGATTGTTTTCTGACATGGGATGCTCGAAATGGGAATTACCATTTTGTTTAACAAATGGAACCCAGATCTTAAAAGGTTGATAATGGAAGACAGGAGCACTCAGACCTCAAAACCCAGATTTCTGTTGCAGAGATTAAACATTCCCTAAATATTAACAGTTACTTGTCCAACAGCCTCAGGACGCACCCTTCCCCTCTAACACCTTGGCCAGGACGTGTGGGGGATCTGCTGTATCTTATCTTAGCTCATCTGTCTTTATTAAAAAGAATCACATTAGCACAAACTCTAGAAAACCTTTAAAGAATGCTTCACATCTGCCCTCCAAGCATGTACTCACCTCCTTTCTCAGTTTTTTCTTCTAAGGATCTTTGCCCCAGATGACTGACACAGACCCTCCACACTCCAAAGCAGTGATTCTAAAAGTATGGTCTGTAGATTTCCAAAGGCCAGAAAGGGGGGGGGGGGGGGGTTGTGACGTCAAAACTACTGTCATAATAATACTAAGATGTTACTTGCCTTTTTCCATGCACTGACATTTACACCAATGGTGCAAAAGTGACAAAGGAGAAAACTCTGGGTTCCTTAGGAGAAATCAAGCCAGGCCCTGGAATCAAGCTACACTGGTAGTGTCATGTTCTGCCTTGACACAGAGTTGCAGTTAAATCAAAGGGAGGGAGCCAGTTTCCTTGATGAAATAAAAATTAACCCTACTAAATCTCTCCCCTTAAGGACAGCTTTTTTTTTTTTTTTTAATATCCTGTGTCACAAACTGGGAAACACTCATCATGTTCTTCTGCTACAAAACTTAAGTTGATGGTAAAAAAAAACACCACTTTTTCATGGATCATCATTTTTACTTGAAAGAACTATGGTTATTAAGACCTGAATGTCTTGCAGACATTTTTTTGAAAATGTACAAAGTGAATGTGTCATTTCAAGAAAAACAATGGTGAAATTCAAGTTTTGAGTGCAAATTAGATTTTTGGAAAACTACCTGGCATAAACTTCATAATAGACTTTCTGATATCAATGGTGGTACTAACCAGTGAGATATTATGATAGTAAACAATGAAATACATTAACACTTGGAAGAGCTGTGTAAGTCAGTAAAGCCAATATTTTCTAAATAACCAATACATGATGCTACAGAATCATACATGGGTAAAAGTTCTATTCAAAGCACAAGGCAGATCAATGGAATTTAATGGAACAAACAATGAAAAACCTGTCAATTTAGTTTTGGATTCCACATTACAAGTAACCTCAAAGAAATTAGCATTTGCTAAATTTTGGCCAAGTATGAACGAATATCCATAATTCCCTGAGAAAGCTATTAAGACACACTCTGATTTTTAACCTGCTTATCTGTGTGTGGTCAGATTTTCCTCATTTCCTTCAAGCAACGGCGCACATTGCAGTAAACCGAATGCAGAAGTAGTTGTGAATTTTAGCAATCTTCTAATAAACCAGACATGAAAGAAATTTGTACGAAATTCTAAAACGGCGCCACTCTTCACATTAAGCTTCTGTTGTTTTGGAAAATATAGTATTCTTTAAAATGTTATTTAGGTTAACGTATAGTAGTACTATGGTCTGAGTGTTTGTGCCCCTCCCCCCCAAATTCAGGTTGAAATCCTAATGCCAAATGTAATGGCAGGAGTCATCACCGGGGAGTTGCTAGTCATGAGGGTAGAAGCCTCTAATAATAAATGGTATTAGTGCTCTTATCAAAAGACCCCACAAAAAAAAAAAAAAAAAAGACCCCACAGATGCTCCCTAGCTCTCTTCACCACATGAGGACACAGCAAGAGGTTGACAATCGACAATCCACAATCTAGGACCTTCCAAGAATCAGACTATTTTGGCAACCTGATCTTGGATTTCCAGCCTTAAAAACTGTGAGAAATAAATTTCTGTTGAAATTTTACAAACCACCCAGTTTATGGTATTATGTTACAGGAACCCAAACAGACTAAGAGAGATTTATTATTAATAAACATTTTTTAATTTAATGTCTAATATGGTAAATATTGGTAGATATACACCATATAAACAAAGTTCTTGGGGTTATCAATAATTGTTAAGAATGGAAAGAGGTCCTGAAATCTAAAAGTTTGAGACTCGTTACTCTACATTAACCAAGTGAATGTACCCTCTTGACCAACTGTCCTTCAACTGCAAATTCTGTGTTCAGATAAACTAGAGGGAAAAAATGCAGTAGGTAACCAGAGGTAGCAATTTAGGAATCCATAGCAACTTCTCAACAGTTTTTAATGTTTATTATTTTGGCCACATTTACGTGAACATGTCCAGCTCTGGATGACTAAAACTTAGAGGGTTTTTGGTAATTTTTTTCATGGTAAGTATATTTTAGCAAGAACTGAAAAACGTGAGCCATCTGAAAAGATACTCCAGATGCCCAATTTTAAAGTTGAACTTTTCAAGTTCAAAAGAGCAGACTACTTTTAAATGTCTGTTTCTTTCAAGTTAACAGTTAGCTCTTGAACAACACGGGTTGTACTCTGCGAGTTCATTTACACATGGAATTTTTACAGAAATGTATTTTCTCTTCCTTATGATTTTCTTAATAACATTTCCTTTTCTCTAGCTTACTTTTTAATAATAATACAGTATATAATAAATACAACATACAAAATATGTGTTAATTATCTTTTTGGTAAGGCTTCCGTCAATCATAGGCTACATGGAGTTAAGTTCTGGAGAGAAGTCAACAGTTACATGTGGATTTTTGACTACATCCCGAACCCCCTCGTATTGTGCATTATGCAAGGGTCTTCTGTACTTATAGACAGTGCTGGTATACTCTGGTAACCACAGAATAATAATGGTTAACATTAGAGTCAGCATCTGGATAAACATCTTTCAGAAAGTCTTTCAGCAAATATAGGAAAATGTTGCCAAGAGTATGCACACTCTCAGTGGCTTCAACGCTTCTGACAATCTAACTCTTCCCTCCGTGATTCTCTAACGCTGCCCCTCCCTCAACTCTACTCTTGCCAAGCTCAATCCCATCTAGACTTTTGATCACTCTGTTCCTCCTTTTTGGGAAAATATTCCTATTCCTTATTCAATTCTATGATTACAACTAACACAGATGAGCACCACATGAGCACCAGGGCCTACACAGTTACTGTTCTCAAGTTTTCTGATTGCAAATTTCGTGTTTAGGAGAAACACAGCTAAAAATCACTTGAATGAATACACGAGTCCAATGTATAGTGTAACAAAAAAGCAAATTTGAAAGCTTGGTATCATTTCAGAGGGACATAATAACCCCATTCCTCTATTTTAGGAACTGTGATTAGTTCTGGGTATCACACTAGAAAAAAGGCATGACCAAAGAAAGTCCAGAGGACAACTAGGGTGAAGAGGGGATTAAGATGGGAAAATACTGAGGAAAATGAATGTTTAGCCAGAAGAACTTAAGTTTATGCATGACATGGGCAGATACTTACTTCCAAAATTTTTGAAGGGCTATCTTATTTGGATAAGTAGTCATATTTGTTCTTGTCTTCAAAGGGGAAATGGGAAGGAAATTTTAGTTCATTATGAGAAAGAACTTTCTAGTAAGTAGACTTTCTGAAGTGAGACTGGAAAGCCTGAGGAAGAGACTGGCTGCTGGTTTCTGGAGGTATTAATGAAGAAACTAAACATCATTCCATGGGGACACCACAGAAGACATTTAACAATGAATGCCTGGATCTCCAGTCCTGCCAACTCAGAATGAGACCAATGACAACATCAAAATAAATTCTGAGTTATATGGAGGGCACAAAAATTTGTCATTTCCATAAAACTACCTGCAACACTCTCCATATGGATGCTCACTACAGTGTTAGTACTTTAAGAAGGATAATCAAAAAGCTGTTTATTCCCAACTCTGAGTTAAATTTTTCTTTTTTTTCCTCTGATCCTTCTTTTGGTCCCAGACTGATTTTTATTTTAAGACCCTGTTTCCACGTGAGCGCTGCTACTTTGAAGTATTCTTAAATTAAGAATAATAATTAAACCATTCTTGGCTTTCTTTACGTCAAGATCGGAAATGCCCAGTAATTCTGAAACCGTTCCTGCTAATCTGCATTTGAAATAGACACACCTCTGCAAATCAAGGACTGGTATCTGATGTTTCCCTGGCGATGATCACAGAAGACACAGAGCCAGGCACCCAACAAACAGCCCTGGCCAGATTGCACAGCCATAAGAGGACATCCTAATACTTCCCACAACTAACAAGAAAAGTTCTAAAAGTTGACCCCTTTAGTCTAAAGAGGTAGTTTTCGATGAGTATCTAGTGAATAAAAGGCATTGTTCTCATATGCCTCATGTAGGGTGCAGGTGATATATGGAGCCCGGGCTCTTTACTCACAAGCTGAAATCGATGCCCAAAGCTTAACCATTCTTTTTCTATAAGGACTTCAAATCCTCGGATGCTTCGATAGTATCCATCCAACATGAGCATGGCAAGAGAAGTCAGCTGAGCCGTGCGGTCCCAACCGTCACTACAGTGCACTACCACAGATGTCTTTCCGGACTCTATTTTGTCAGCAATCCTAAGAGCCCCTGCAAGAATAAGCTGCAACACAGATTTTTAAATGAAATTTTTTAAAAAGTAAGTGCTTCCTTCTTCAAAATTAACAAAGTTTTATTACATATGACTGTCTCAATAACATGTGGAGAAAAAACATCAGTCCCTTCCTAAAAGGAATTCTTGTAAGTGGCAAAAGATCTATAATGCTTTTGCCTTTAGAACTAGAAAAATCTCATAAATGAAGGCTCCTATTAATCTGCACAGTAGAAGAGCCAAAATGAAGGGTACCTTTGGGTTCTGTAAAAATCAACAGTATGAGTGCGAGAAAAGAAGGATTAAGTTTAAAAGGGATGTTTCTAAGAATATTCAAATGTTCAACATCATCTATTTAATAAAAATAATATGCCAAATTAAGTCGTACATATTACTTAAACAGTAGTTAACCAAATTAGAATAAATATGAAAGCAATAAAATTGGATCTCAAAGTATTCTATAGCTTCCATGGCATTTATTTTACTGTTTTTGTATCTGTCACATAGCTCACAACAAGAGCAGTATAAAGCTAGAGAGTAAGCTATTTTTCTGTACAGTATGAATGAAACATTCTCATCAGGTCAATAGATTACTATTGTCAATTTAAAAGGTACTTAAAATAATTTTTTAAAATATGGAGATACTGCAAAATAATTACCTTTTCTGAAGTTGATCTTGAGTTAAAACTGGACAGAATTAGATATAACCAAAAAAGAAACACAAAAGTATAATATCCTTTAAAATGAATAATACAGTCCCATTCTTCTCTGCAACGGCTACCATACATACTTAAAGAACACTATGGGCCCCAAACATGGATTAGAATGAAATAAAGTAGATCTACTAGGCTTGTATTATCTCACGATGACCTCCTTTTGACTATACCTATAGGCATATTCTGGAAATGGGGTACTTGGAAGTAATGTCAATCTGGACTATGCATCAGAGACACCTGTGAGCATTTTTTTAAGTGTCTGGGCCCCATTCTCCACTACTCCAGCTTACCATTTTAAATATCTCCCACTTGTGGGACGCCTGAGTGGCTCAGCAGCTGAGCATCCACCTTTGGCTCTGGTTGTGATCCCGGAGTCCCGGGATCAAGTCTCACACATCAGGCTCCTGCAGAGAGCCTGCTTCTCCCTCTGCCTATGTCTCTGCCTCTCTCTTTCTCATAAATAAATAAAATCTTAAAAAAAAAAATCTCCCACATGTAATTCAGTGTATATGGAGATTTATGAATCACTAGCCTAAAGGATTAGAACAGTTGGAAAGTTAGGACTGACCAAGGAGTTATCCAAAGTAGTCTCCCTCCCTCCCTCCCTCCCTCCCTCCTTCCCTCCTTCATTTATAACATTTTTGGAGATGTTACCATGTGGTAGACACTGCTTTCAGTGCTGGAAATAGAACAGTGAATGGAACAAAGGGCTGGTACATTCTACTCAGGGGAGGCCAGCAGGACACAAATAAATAAGAAAACATATAGTGTGCCAGAGGGCAGTAAGTGAAAACACCCTGCTGGTGTTGCTGCTACTTTGTAAAATGTGGCTGGGAAAGGCCTTTCTGAAAAGGTGATATTTGAGCGGAGATCTGAGGAAGGTGAGTAGGTAAACTGTGATGGTGTGAGGACTACAAGGGAAGAAGGTAGTCCACACACAGCCTAATCTCTTACCCCTCATGAAACTTGTTTCTGTTGTAGCAAGCTTTTTGGAGAGAAAGCTTGGTGTGTGCTGGTGGAATGCCCTGCAATTTAAGAAGCCAACACTGCAATTTATGTTAGTTTCAAATCAAGTGTTAGCTCCAACAGATGGGCCACAGGAACTCGTCCTCTGACTGAGGAATGTGTGCATTCAGCTACATTCAAGCTTCCCAGCATCTAGAAGAGAAATAGTAATAATAATCTCTAATTCTCATTAGGTAATTTTGGCCTTCTCTTCAGTTCTGAGTTTTAGAGATTCGAATGCAAGCACATGTCTGCTCCTTACCATGAAAAATCTCATTTCCCTGCATTTCACAATATGAATACATATGTAGTTAGAGAAGTCTACACTTCAGAATGCTGTATTACTGAAATTCAGACTATATCTGAAAACATGTATGTAATTGTACTAAGTGCAATACTGTCTGGTTCTCCAAATGCAACAGTAATGAGGTGAGCACATCGGTACTCACAGGGCAGTCCCCATATCATTTAGCCTTCATACCCTTCCTTCAACTACTTCACCTCCCTTCCCCGACCAGAATGCATCCTACTTCACAAGGCGCACAACAAGGATTTAGCGAGTGCCTGTTATTCACACAGACAGCACTGCCCTAGTTCCTGAGGGGTCCAAACACATTAATAAGATATCCAGTCCAAGTTTCCACCAATTAGGCATATATACCAGCTGACACAAAGTAATTAAATGAAGTGCGAGGTCATACCTAATGAGTTGGAAAGAGAAAGTAAAGTGAAAAGTGCAGAGAAAATGGAAGTGGGTGCGATCCGGGAAGACTTCATGGAAGAGATAATATCTGAACTGGGGTCTGAAGGATGGGTAGTATTCAGACAGGGCAGGAAAGAGAGGGGAAGAAAAAACCACAATAGAACCAAATGCAAGAAAAAAAAAAAAAAAAAGAACCAAATGCAAGTATAGGAAACTAATTCATCTAAGCAACGTACCTTAGAAGTACTTATAATTTTCAAAGCAGTTATCAATCTTTCAATGTACAGAAAGATACTTTCATCTTCAATTGTAAGAAGAATGTCAAAATAGACAAAGGGGCAGAGAAAGTCCTTGAGTGAAATTCTGTAATAATATAAGGAAATAACAACATATACCCAACCTTAATATGTTCGAGCCAGTGAGTAGATTCCAAGTTAGACAACCAGTGAGTCTCCTCAATGTTAGGGTACACAATCTCCTTAAGTTTCCGTAATGATTCTCTCATAACGTGAATATTGTGAATATCCAGGAAAACTAGTTCTGCATTTTGATAGGCATCTTCACTTTCATAACCTCCACCCTTTGCCTGGAAAAAAAGCACACACCACAGGAAATCATAAATGAACTATACCTATTATATGTAAACACAAATGAAAAAAAGTGCCATAAAGTATCCAGCAGCATGAAAGATTATACATACATATCTTTTAAGATCTTATTTATTTATTTGAGAGAGAGAGAAAGCATGGGAGTGGGTAGAGACAGAGAGAGAAGCAGAGTCCCCACTAAGCAAGGAGCCCAACACCAGGCTCAATCTCAGGACCCTGGGATCATGACCTAAGCTGAAGGCAGACACTAAACCAACTGAGCCACCTGGGCATCCAGATGATTCATATTACTTATGAATAGGAAAATATCAATGGCCCAGGACATCTTAACACAGCCACTCTCTATTACACTTTCTTCTTTATAAAACAAGAATAAACACTCACCCTGACTTCCTTATATGGCTGTTAGAAAAATTTTATGTGATACCATATACGAAGGCACTTAAACATTTTCCTCCATATACTTCCAGTTCTACCCAAACATAATTAGAGAAAATGGAAATCAATAGCTCCACGAGCAGGGACTATGTCTATCTAGTTTCTTTCTGGCCCATGTTTTTTCACCTTTCTTCCTTTTCACTTCATTTTAATCTTAATATTTGCAAAATGCTTTGCAATCATGACTTGCCTCAATTTTAACCACGTAGTTATTTCTAAATAAAAAGACGGAACAAGTATAAAAGCACAGAATACCATAGTATATTACTATCCTATACTACTATACTATATTACTATCCTCAAATACTTAAATCTACATCTACAGAACAAAATGAGAAATATCTGGTGTTCAAAATAAGGTGTGGCTGGAAAGAGCTTCACTTTTCTGGACTAATCTTTCTGTCTTTTTAAGTATAAAATTCTCCTATTTTTCTACGAATCATATATAAAATCAAGCTTTTTAGAGAAATAATGGAAAAAAATTAGAAAAATAGTAGGATATAGGGACCCCTGGGTGGCTCAGCAGTTTAGTGCCTGCCTTTGGCCCAGGGCATGATCCTGGAGTCCCTGGATCTAGTCCCACATTGGGCTCCCTGCATGGAGCCTGCTTCTCCCCCTGCCTGTGTCTCTGCCTCTCTCTCTGTGTCTCTCATGAATAAATAAATAAAATCTTTTTTAAAAAATACTAGCATAGCCACTGTAGCTATATAAAATTAAGTGCTCATGTGACTCACACCTTGAAAACAACAAAACTCACCAACTCCTAACCAACAACCATAAATTACCAAAAAAACAGAAGGTCAAGCTTCCTTTCTGACACTATGGGAAATAGTTTGGATTAAAAAATGGCACAGATACAAAGTTAACAGTGTTACACTGGGACCTGTTAACAAGGATTACTCCTGCAGCATGAGAAGGGACTAGGTCAGGGGTCAGAAACACTTTGAATTCAAATTTGTTGTAACAAATTCTAGAAAGATGGGAGTGGAAACTACAGGAAACCAGTCACAAAAACAAACAAAACGAAAATGTTCTAGAATCAGACAGTTGTAGAACCTTGTGAATATACTAAAAACACTGAAATATACACTTGAAAGGAGTGCATTTTATGGCATGTGCAGTATACTGCAATAAAATCGACATTTAGAAAAACAGTAGAGCAAGTAGACAGTAAAAGCAAAACACACAAATGGTTTAAAACACAAATGGGGACAAAGCATTCTGTAAAACCCCAAAACCACCCACAGCCACAAGCTCTGAATGTTGTCTGTGAATGTGTGGAAGAAGCAGAGGAAGCAAAAGACAGTAAAGGACTGGAGAACAGGAGGACTACAAGAGAGCTTTATATTTTTTAGTGTTTGTTCTGCTTCCTGTTTTGGACTTCATCTTCTGGAATGACAGAAAAGCCCAACAGGTCAATGTAAGAAGTGCAAATGAAACCAGGAAGGGTTCTGTGCATTCTCACAGCTGATGAGCCAAATGGGTCTACAGTAGATCTAAAGGAGTGAATGCTGTCCAACCTTTATAAACTCTCCTAATAGACCAGCCAGGGACCACTTCCACCAAGCACATAATCAAAACTGAGCAAGACAGGGACAAAACAAGACAGAAGAGAAGGTCCAGACAAAACAAAACAAAGGAAGAGAAGTTTCAGATAAGGAAACAGAGGAAGGTGTTGGTTGGGTAGGAGAGACAGGACAGAGCCAGAAGTCCCAGAAAGTAAGACTTCCTATTTTTTAAGGCTACATGCAAATAATAACAGAGGCAGCTCAGTGAAATTATTAGTCCTTCTAACTTCTGGGTACACCTAACTTCTGAACCATACCCTCTAACTGAAGCAACCATCCTGAAGGAAAACTAATTTCACCTAAAAATGAGTAACATAAAAGGATCAAGGTCAAGTCCCATAGGTGCTATCCTAAAAAGAGAATGAACAGCAATCATAATATACTAATATACCCACTGATAACTCCCCTCAACACTGAAATCTTTTTTTTTTTTTTGAGATTTTATTTATTTATTCATGAGAGACACAGAGAAAAAGGCAGAGACATAAGCAAAGGGAGAAGCAGGCTCCCAGCAGGGAGCCTGATGCAAGACTTGATCCCAGGACCCCAGGATCACAGGACCTGAGCCAAAGAAAGACGCTCAACCACTGAGCCACCCAGGCATCCCTGAAATCTCTTTTCAAGCAAGCTAAAGACATTAAAAAATAATACCAGGCATTAACGACAAAATAAATTGGAATTAGAAAACTCAAAAATGAATAGAACTCAGTAACAAATTAGAAATGAAAGAAAAAAATCAGGAAGACTAAAGCAGCAGCAGCAACACAAGAGTAAATAAATACAGCAGATATCAAGTTAAAAGAAACAGAAAAGGAAAATCTTTAGAACCATAATGAAATTAAAAAGACGTAAGAAGGAGTCCAGAGAAAGTGACAAATGATGAAGAAAGAAAAAGAAGAGCCAACACAGGAGTCCTGACGAAGAAAGTCAGAACAAAGAAACAGAATACTTAAAACTACATGAAATTTTTTGTAACTGGAAATTACAAATTGAAACAGCACACATGCATACCTGAGAATACAGACCCAGAACACACAACATGAAGACATATTCTGGCAATAACTGCACTTCAAAGAAAAAGAAAAAAGTCCTTTGAATATCCAAGTAAAAGGAGTGACTTATAAGGTAAAGAAATTGAGTTTATTATTAGCCTTTGAAGTTTTATGCCAAAAGAAAATAAGCAACATATTTAGGAAACTCAAGAAAATCACATGTAAGCCAAGGATTTTCTGTCCAGCCAAATGACTTTCAAAGTTTAATAAAAGGACACAAGTTCCTGTTAGCATGCACACACTCAGAATATTGTTCCCAGGAGCTCTTGTTGAAATATTTAGAGAACAACTTCAGACAGTAAAAATAATAACAATAATAAGAATGTCTAGAAAGATAACATATACAAATTGTTGTGAGCTCAAAACATATAGCTACGTGTGGAAGTCAGAGATAAAGGGGAGAGAGAGTATGTGTTCAAAACCGAGAATGTGGTAAGGCTATATGTGCTGACAGTATAATACAATGTATTTTAAAAGTGGGGGAGAATGGGGAGAACAAATGAAAAAAATCAACATTCCAGTAAGTACTGGTGGTGGCAGTATTAATATCATTATTCCAAGACTGGTAAGATGAAGTACACAGTAACTGTGGAACATACATATCTCATCCCCTGGGTCTTTGAAAACCAGGACTCCTGGTGGAAGAAAGGAGATACATACATAATTAAGAGAAGCTATGTAAAAACTGTCTAGCACTGAATACAAATTGAAAGCACCAGTATGAACTCCCAAGGTTCTTTATCTTTCAAAATATATAAATATTCCCTAACTCTATTTGCAGGAAAGACATCGAAACAGTACAAACCCAGCAGCAAATATCCTCAGCATGCCAGACAATGGTTTGCAACAGCATTCAATACTCACAGGAATGAAAACTTCTTGGACAAATAGCTTTTTCACATCTGGGGCAAGCAAAGCACAAGATTTCGGAATGAATCTGCTATATCTCTTCATACCAGATAGCAAAGATTACTACAGTTATGTCAAAAGAACTCGAGAGAGAACTTGAAAAGCCTCCCTCTGACCAAAGATGAGAAATTTTAAGCTCAAAAAAATATTATCTATGATAGATTAGAAAATGTGAAATATATTTAAATTCACGCATTCATAATGATACTTTAAAAAATTAGGCACTTTCATAGGATGATAGGAAGCAAGCTCACCACTGGGAAAACTGGCTAGGAAGAAAGAATCAAGTATTTTTCCTGGCTTTCTTATATGAACTAAATTCCTGGTTAAACAAAATACAGACAAAAGAGTTTCTTTATAGAAAGAGTTCAACCAACAGCTAAAAGAGAAATCATGAAATTAAAATACCACCATTTGCAAGCCCAGTGAGTTAATGCATCTAGGCACTGAGCAAATAGCTGTGAACACCTCATAAAAAGAGAGTCAGCCACAAATGACATGCCTCCTGATATATCCCGTATAGCCATGCCAAAGGTATCAAACCTGGATCTAAATAAACCTCCAAATTCACATGAAAGAAAGTCAAAGAACAGAAAAAAGGTTGAACCCCATCATAACTCAACAGCTAAATCTGGACTAAGGGAACTCCACAGATAAAATGTCAAGAAAAGAAAGAGATGGGCAAGAGGAAGACTACATATTAAGAGAGACTCAGAAGACATATTAAGCACAATATTAAAAAAAAAAAAAAAAGGCAAAACGAGTCCAGCCAGGGATGTATACTTTGGTAATGGAATATAAAGAAATACAACAAGACGGTTATTATAAAGTCAGGACTACGGTTACTTTTAGTAGGATTAGAAGGTGAACTGGATTGGGACACAGCACCCATGGAAGACTTAGTGGCTGGCAAAGTTGTAATTCTTGACATGAAGATGATGATTTTGTCATGTCATGAACATCACAAGAAGATTTGTCATGTTCGTATTAAGTTATAGAAAAAGTTGAGAATTCAGGTAAAAAAAATACCTGTCACAACAAGGATATACATTTTTGCAAATTAAAAAGAGAGGGATAACTGTGAGGATTGGGTGAAGGTAGCCAAAAGGTACAAACTTCCACTTAAAAGATAAGTTCTGAGGATGTAATGTAAAGCCCGAAGACTACAGTTAACTATATATTGTATATTTGAAAATTGCTAAGAAAACAGACCTTACAAATTCTCATCACAAGAAAAAAAAATGTGTAACCATATGAGATGATGGATGTTAACTTATTGTAGTGATCATTTCATAATACATACACATATCAAATTATTATATTGTACACCTTAAACCTATGCAATGTTCTCAACAATTATATCTCAATAAAAACTTGGGAGAAAGACATCCAGGCTGGTAAACTGAATCAATTTTCCTGAAGAATACTGACAGTATGTAACAAAACTCTTTAAAAATGCATACTTTAAATTCTGAATAATCATTATATATCTAGGATACTCTTTTAAGGAAATAAAGATGCCAACAAAAGATATTTATTTCACTGATATCTAAAATAAGGATGCCTAGGTAGTTCAGTTGGTCAAGGGCCTGCCTTTGGCTCAGGTCATAATCCAGGGTCCTGGGATCAAGTCCCCCATCGGGCTCCCTGCTTAGCAGTGAGTCTGCTTCTCCCTCTCACTCTGCCCCTCCTCTCTGCTGTGCACGCTCTCTCTCTCTCTCAAATAAATATGTAAAATATTTTAAAATAAGGAAATAAATACTTAAACACTTGATATGAGAAAAATGACTAAATGAGTAATGACACAGCTGTAACAAGTACTATTAAAGTATCTTTTAAGAATATTGTATTAGAAGAAATAATTCCGATAGCATTAAGAGGAAAGACAAAGAAACAAAATAATCAACATATAAGCACACAAAAAAAATGGAGGAAAACACAGCAAAATATTAGTGGACATGGGTGATTTTTATTTCCTTTATTTTTCTATGTCTGCCAAGTTCTTCTATACTAGTACATATTTTGTAACCAGCAAAATGTACCAGTTAATAAAATATATTAGCCTTTTAAAAAGGGGATGATTTCCAAACTGAAATATGTATCAGAATGATTTTTTAAGATAGGGAATATAACACTTTGCATTACCACCTATCCTGCATTACACTTCTCTTTCCTTTTCCTCTCATGCTAGAAAACATACTAAGTCTCCCTCCTGCTAATATGGAGTAAAGTTTCAGAAGGGGAACAAGTATTCACTGGAAAGATATATGCTAGTCCCTGTGAGGCAAGCTTCACATATACATTATCTCATTTCTCCTTTAAGGGGGAATAGTTACAGTTTAATAGAGAATGCCTGGAATTCACAATGCTCTCAAAACACTAAATAAACAGGATGGAAATAATTAGGTGCAGGCACCATAACTTAATTAAAAGGATGATCATCCCAGCATTGTTTATAAAAGGAAAAAACCCCACAAATAACCCAAGTATCCAACAGTTGATATTATTAGTTATTGTAGCATTAAAATAACATTATAGATAAATGTTTATTGGCATAGAAAGATATAGTGTCATGTTTTAAAAAGGAAGTCACAATTATTATCCCACTGTTTTAAATATATGTGTGTATGCATATATTCATAGGTCTGGAAGTACAACCAAAGTTTAATGGTGTTACAGGATTTACTGTTTTAAAATGTTCTTCTTTTCACTTATCAGCATTAGGTAATTCTATAATACAGATCCATTGCTTCTTGGGGGTAAAAAAATTTTTTAAGAGGTAACTTACTAAAGCTAAATTATATGTCTCCTCTCTCCTTCTCCTATGGTAGATTTTGTCAATTGGACAAAAATTTCTATTTCCACAATGTAAATATTTATTCTACAGAAGAAACCAAGACTATTGCTCCAGCTAACTTCAAGTTCAGGTTGAAAAACTTGCACAGGTGGAGGGCAGTCAGCAGAGGGCACCACCAGTCTCTGGGAACACTGCTCTCCGGTTCCGCAACCACAGAAGCTCAGTCGGCGGTCAAATTTGGAGAAAGGAGAAGATAATTGCTGAACATTTATTATGTGTGTGGGCACAGGATTATGCACTAGTTTTTATTAGATGAGTTTTGCCCTAAAACAATCCTGTTAGGTATTATTATTCTCATTTTACAAAAGAGCAAATTAAGGTCTAAAAAGGTTAAATGGGCAAAAGACATGAACAGAAATCTCACAGAGGAAGACAGACATGGCCAACACGCACGTGAGAAAATGCTCGGCATCACTTGCCATCAGGGAAATACAAATCAAAACCACAATGAGATACCACCTCACACCAGGGAGAATGGGGAAAATTAACAAGACAGGAAACAACAAATATTGGAGAGGATGTGGAGAAAGAGGAACCCTCTTGCACTGTTGGTGGGAATGTGAACTGGTGCAGCCACTCTGGAAAACTGTGTGCAGGTTCCTCAAAAAGTTAAAAATAGACCTGCCCTACGACCCAGCAATTGCACTGTTTGGGGATTTACCCCAAAGATTCAGATGCAATGAAACGCCAGGACACCTGCACCCCGATGTTTATAGCAGCAATGTCCGCAATAGCCAAACTGTGGAAGGAGCCTCGGTGTCCATCAAAAGGTGAGTGGATAAAGAAGATGTGGTCTATGTATACAACGGAATATTCCTCAGCCATTAGAAAGGATGAATACCTACTATTTGCTTCAATGTGGATGGAACTGGAGGGTATTATGTTGAGTGAAATAAGTCAATCGGAGAAGGACAAACATTATATGGTCTCATTCATTTGGGGAATATAAAAAATAGTGAAAGGGAATAAGGGGGAAAGGAGAAAAATGAGTGGGAAATATCAGAAAAGGAGACAGAACATGAGAGAATCCTAACTCTGGGAAACGAACAAGGGGTGGTAGAAAGGGAGGTGGGGGTGGGGGTGGGGGTGACTGGGTGTTATGCTATATGTTGGCAAACTGAACTCCAATAAAAAATAAATAAATAAAAATAAAATAAAAATAAGATAAAAAATAATAAAAAGGTTAAATAATCCATTGCCACATGGCACTTCACCGTGACCCCATCAATGCCAGTTGGTGCACATAGCCCACGTAGGGGACACCCTCTGAGTGCCTGTCTCTAGTGGCCCAAGGGGATTGTATTTCTGGGCCCTATGAGTCCGAGACAATTAGAGACATAGCTCTTGACAGGCTACCACCCTCTAGCCATTATACATTCAGGAGACTGAAATACATCTTCAGTCTTCCTCTGAAAATGGCCCAACCACCTACTAGATCTAGAGCTTTAGCCTGAGGGACAAGCTTCAGATTGATAACACATCTAGAGACTATGGAAACACTCTCAGGAAACATAAGCTGAGGGATACTATCCATCTATAAGCTCACTCTGCCCTGCTATAGCTTACCTGTACCTCCAGAGGAAAAGCCCATCTACTTGTCTGAAGCCTCAAATTGTGCAACTGTCACTAAGATGACAAGCAAGGTCTATAGTTGCAGTCCCTGAGGACTGGGTATATTTGCATACCTTAAAAGCTGCTGAAAGTCTAGCTCCCAATCAGCCTAAAACTGGGAGATGACTAAGGTCCTTCCCCTTGGAATACCCAAAGTCTCAGTGAGTGTCTGCTTTCAGCTTAGGGCATGAATCAAGAGTCCCGGGATGGAGTCCCACATCGGGCTCACCACAGGAAGCCTGCTTCTCCCTCTGCCTATGTCTCTGCCTCCTGCCTCACTCTCTGTGTCTCTCGTGAATAAATAAAATCTTAAAAAAAAAAACTTTCAGAAAACACTCAACATAATAAAGGCCACGTATGATAAGCCCACAACTGTCGTACTCAATGGTGAAAAGCTGAAAGCTTCTCCTTTAAGATCAGAAACAAGACAAGGATACGCAAACTCACCACTTTTATGCAACCTAGTATTGGAAGTCCTAACCAGAGCAATTAGGCAGAAAAAGAAATAAAAGGCATCCAAAATAGAAAGGAATAAGTAAAACTGTAACTTTCTGTGGGCATAATTTTATATAGAGAAAACTCTAAAGACTCTACCCAAAAAATTATCAGAACTAATAAATGAATTCAGTAATGCTGTGGGGTATAAAATCAATATATAAAATCTATTACATGTCTATACATTAACAATGAACTATGAGAGAATTAAGAAAACAATCCCCTTTACAACTGCATCAAAAAAAATAAAACACTTAGAACTAAATTTAACTAAAAAGGTGAAAAATTGGGGATCCCTGGGTGGCGCAGAGGTTTGGCGCCTGCCTTTGGCCCAAGGCGCGATCCTGGAGACCCGGGATCGAATCCCACATCGGGCTCCCGGTGCATGGGGCCTGCTTCTCCCTCTGCCTGTGTCTCTGCCCCTCTCTCTCTCTCTCTCTCTCTCTCTCTGTATGTGACTATCATAAATAAATAAAAATTTTTAAAAAAAAAGTGAAAAATCTTTACACTGTAAACTATAAGATACTGACAAAAGAAACTGAAGAAGACACAAATAAATGGAAAGATACTATATGCTCATGGACTGGAAAAATTAATTTGAAAAATATCATATTTCCCAAAGCAATCTACAGATTCAATGCCATCCCTATCTACTAAATTCAATGCATTTTTCACAGAAATAGAACAATCTTAAAATTTGTATGGAACCACAAAATATCCCATTATCCTGAGAAAGAAAAACAAAGCTAGAGGCATCATGCTGATTTTAAACTATACTAGAGGGACGTCACGGTGGCTCAGTGATTCAGCATCTGTCTTCAGCTCAGGGCATGATCCCAGTCCTGGTATCGAGTCCTACACTGCACTCCCTTTAGAGAGCCTGCTTCTCCTTCTGCCTGTGTCTCTGCCTCTCCCTGTGTCTCTCATGGATAAATAAAATAAAATCTTTAAGCTATACTACAAAGCTATAAAAATCAAAACAGTATGGTATTGGCATGAAAACAGATACATAAAACAATAGAATAGAACAGAGAGGTCAGAAATAAACCTCATGTCAATTAATATATAACAAAGGAGGCAAGAATATACAACAGGGAAGGACAGTCTCTTCAGTAACTGTTGCTGAGAAAACTGGACAGCCACATGCAAAGAATGAAACTGAACTACTAACTTACACCATAGACAAAAATCAATTTGAAATTATTAAAGACTTGAATGTAAGACCAGAAATCATATATTTCTTAAAAGAAAACAAGGCAATAAGCTGAATGACATTGGTCTTAGTGATCTCTTTTTGGCTCCTACTCCAGAAGCAATGCAACAAAAGCAAACAGGACTACATTAAACTAAAAGGTTTCTGCGTAGCAAAGGGAGCTTCTCACTAGTGAATGGGAGAATATATTTGCAAATCACATATCAGGTAAGGAGTTAATCCAAAATATATAAGCTCATACAACTCAATAACAACAACAAATCCAACTGAAAAATAGGCAGAGGATTTAAATAGACATTTTTTCAAAAAAGACAAAAGACAGCCAACAGGCAAATGAAAAGATGCTCAACATCACTACTCACCAGGAAATGCAAATTATAACCATAATGAGATATAACCTCATACTTGTTAAAATGACCATTATCAAAAAAAAATAAACATGATGGAAAACAGTATGAAGGTTTCTCAAAAACTTAAAAGTAGAATCACTATGCAATCCACCAATTCCACTTCTGGGTATTTATTGAAAGAAAACAAAAACACTAATTCAAAAAGATCTGTGTAATATATGTTCACTGCAGCATTGTTTACAATAGCCAAGATATGGAAAGAACCTGTATGTCCATCAGTGGATGAATGTATAAAGAAAATGTGGTGTACACACACACACACACACACACACACACACACACACACACCAGAATACCACTAAGCCATAAAAAGAAATGAAACCTTGCCATTTTTTACAATATAAATGGACCTCAAGAGAATCATACTAAGTGAAAGAAGTCAGACAGAAAAAGACAACCATTGTATCATTTCACTTATATGTGGAATCTAAAAAACAAAATAAATGAACAAACAAATAATAGATACAGAGAACAGACTGGTGGTTATAGAGTGGAGAGTTTGTCAGGAAGCAAAATCGATGGAGATAAGGAAGCACAAATTTTGAGTTATAAAATAGATGTCATGAGAATGTAACATACAACATGGGGACTATAGTCAATAATACTGCTATTGCAAATTTAAAAGCTGCTGAGAAGGTAAATCTTAAGTTTTCATTAGAAGAAGAGAATGTTGGAAATTTGTATGCTGACGGATAGTAAACAGACTTCACGTGGTGATTTCACAATCTACACAAATACTGAAACATTATGTTGCAAACCTGTAACTAATGTATTTCAACTGTACTTCAACAAAAAGTAAACAAAAAATTACAAGATTAACTGACTAGGAGCACCTGGATGGCTCAGTCAGTTAAGCATCTGACTCTTGATTTTGGCTCAGGTCATGATCTCAGGGTCAGTCATGAGATCAAATCCTGTGTCAGGCTTCACACTCAGTGGGGAGTCTCCAGATTCTCTCTCTGTCCCTCCCTGTACTAGCGCACACTCGTGCTCTTGCTCTGTCTCTCAAATCAACAAATAAATCTTTAAAAAAAGAGAGAGAGAGAGAAAGAGACTAAACAACTCAAAGTCATTACATCAAATAAGAGAGCCAGGATTAGAATCTACATGTTTGTCACTGGAGAGCCTGAAATCTTTCTACGACACAATGTAGCTCCCATCAAACTCACCTGATTCATGAAACTGTAACTGTAATCTTATTTACTGAAAGATAATCTCACCTTATTGGCAACAGCATTGACACTTGGCCGGGCATCAAATATAAAGATTTTATGAGACTGGGCATTGGAGTCCATGATAGCTTGAAGGTATTTTTCATCCTCTTTGCTTCGCTTTCCACTCACTCCTACCATGGGCTGGCTACACCGAGTGATAGTGGCTTGACTTTCAGGATGAATCCAGGATAAAACCTTAGTGGGGAAGAAAACAGTGACATGCTCTTTATATATTTCTCTATTTATAATTCTTCTCAAAAACATCACTCTATAAAATTCTTTCTAACTGGTTCCAAAGTCTAACCACAAAGGCTGTACAAGACTGCTATAAAAATCATCACCTTTCTTTCAAGCCAATTCTGGCATATGGAAAATCTGCTCTAATCCTTTAAGCAGGTATTGATTTATGGAAGTCATGATTATTTGGAAGTGTTGTCTCTAGAGTAAAAATACATTAAAAGGGAGTTAAGCAAACCCCTTAAAGGTTTATTATTAAAGTGGCAACCAGTCCAACTATAAAGACTTCAGAATGTATAACTTTGTACATAAAATTATTTGAACTGATCTTTCTAAAACATAGTGATTCATCATAAATTCATAAAGTCTTCTTCTTTCCAGGACTTAAAGGAAAAGAGCATCTGCTGCCCTGATTAAAGAGTATATAATAAAAAAAAAGAAATAGTAAACAATAAAGAGCCAACTTTGTTTTCAAGAATCACAATTCTGTGCAGTTCTTTAATATCCTTGTCAGACTCTCCAGAAACTTCTTTAAGTCTTTCCTCATTTTAATTTTACTAAATAACTCATTCTCTAAAATCTCCATAAAAGACATGTTATAGCTATTTTTATCCTGCATCCATTCTCCCATTCATTAACCTCAGCATTATGTAGAGTACAAAAACATTTACTAGGGCACCTGGGTGGCCCAGTGGCTGAGCATGTGCCTTTGGTTCAGGTGGTAATCCTGGGTCCTGGGATCGAGTCCTGCTTCAGGCTCCATACAGGGAGCCTGCTTTTCCCTCTGCCTGTGTCTCTGCCTCTCTCTGTCTCTCATGAATAAATAGAATCTAAAAAAAAAAAAAGAATCTAAAAAAAAAAAAAATTTGCAAAGTCTCATCAAAGCTTCATACTTACTGGGATGCGGCCCCTCGATCTGAAGGATGCCACTCTCTTTAATTCTTCATCAGGAATATTTGCTGGCACAACCAAGAGGGCAGGATATGTATCACAAAGCTCATAACGTTCATTTATCTTTGTTATCCTCCAGCTTTCATTGGGAATTCCCTACATGTGAAATAGAACGTAAGACAAATTACTACCTAAAATATTAAAAGATATTGAAATAAAAGCCATCCTATTTAACTTCTTTTATCTCCACTGTCCATTTTTTAAGTTGTTGGAATAATTACTATCTACCTGTAATGACTGGGCTTTTAGGATGAGATATTCTAATGTAGGGATCTGTGTTCATTTTGGCAGCCAATTATACATTGAAAGATTTCTCAAATCATTAAATACTGATAGGTCACCGGGTCTGTGTGAAACATATCCAATAGGAAGCAAGGACACAGTAAGACTGTAAATGTTCCTTGTCTTAAAAACAAAAACAAAACAGTCTCATTCAGGTTGACTGGATGATTGACTTTTCTGCTATTTGTCTACAGAAAGAAATTTCAGGAAGCAGGTACCAACAACCACCAGAACATTATATATGTATTTATCACGTACAGACCTAAAGTGAAGTTTTCTCTCCTAAATTATAGTACTAATGTAATGCTGCTAATCTGACACATATTAGAAAAGCAAGGGAGTAACAGAAGGCAAAACCAAGAGGCAAGAAATACTTTTTAAAAACTTCTTAAAAACATATCAATTATTAAGCTCTCATTTGGTCCTTCAATATTTACTATAACCAGTCTACTATTTCACATAAGGGGTTACCTAAGTTAGAGTAAGATACTTAAAAATTCTCCATCTTTCATTCTACAGAAAATAGAGCCATTAAATTAATTGGAATTAAGAAAATATATATATTTAAACTTTTATGGCCCCTTACAATCAAACAGAAAAAGAATTTTTAAAGAAACCAAATTATAGTTTTAAAAAACATTTATTAAGCATTTATTATAGCAATTATAATTAAAAAAAACATTTATCAAGCAAGAAACATTATGCACTGGTACATACCAGCAGCCTCTTTACACTCACACATGCACATATTATTATATTCAGGTTTTGCTAACTTCATTTGATAGATGAAAAAATGAAAGAGGTAATAGAGAATTCCACATACATTCCAGATCTATCCTTTTATTTAAAAGTACATTGTTCCTGAAAAAATTAATATTTTATAAATATAAACACTATACTGGTTCATGAAATTGTTCTAAAATCTGAAATCAAAGGACAGGGGTGCCTGTTTGGCTCAGTCAGTTAAGCTTCTGTCTGCCTTCAGCTCAGGTCATGACCCCAGGGTTCTGGGATAGAGCCCCAAGTCGGGCACCCTGCTTCCTCTCCCTTCTGCCTCTGCCTGCTGCTCCAAGCGACTACTTGTGCGCGCACGCGTGCTCTTTCTATCTCTAATAAAGAAAAAAAATGAAAAGAGTGAATTTTTTAAATTTCATTTTAAAAAAATGAAATCAAAGGGCAGAATGTACTCTCCTTTAAAGAGGTCTTTCTCAAGTAATCAACAAACACCCAAGAAGACATTAATTAACATTAAGAAAGGAGAGAAAATTCTCTCCCAGGAATCATATGGTAAATACCATCTAGAGAGTTTTTCTATTTTTTTAGATTTTATTTATTTATTCATAAGAGACACAACGAGAGAGAGGCAGAGACAAAGGCAGAGGGAGAAGCAGGCTCCCTGCAGGGAGCCCCCTGTGGGACTCAATCCCAGGACCCTGGGATTATGCCCTGAGCCAAAGGCAGATGCTCAACAAATGAGCCACCCAGATGTCCCTCATCAAGAAAGTTTCCATGTATCTCTAGCCATGGTCTGTTTCTTCATTGGTGTCTTACACTCTATTTACACTCTATTTAATTAGCTTAGTCCCAACCTACTTCTTAAGATACACGTCAGCCCCTCCTTCTTGCCTTCCTCAACTTCTTTATATACTAGACAATTGTTCAGGTAAGATCCTTACTTACTTTTTAGAAATAAAAGAAAGACTTAATTAGAAGCTTAAACATATATTTCCATGATAGAACAAAAAAGTACAGTGAACTGGCAAGTTTATAGAAGTGGAACTTTAGCAAAAACCTTAGATACCATCTTTAACTCATCCCTCTTCCTTAACCCCCTACGTCCAATCGAACAATTTCTAATTTTTTCTTCTAAAAGTACCAAAAGAAAACTTTGCTATTTTCAATCCTCATTACAACTTCCCTAATTCAGGCCATTGTCACTCCTCTCCTGTCCCTCTGCAATCCATTTTCCATGCTGCCTCTCCAATAATCACCTAAGTTATCATGTCATTCCTCTATCTAAAAATTGTCAGTGGTTACCTATTCCTTGTCACATAAAGTATAATTCCTCCATGAACAGGAGTGATGTCACCAAGATGGCAACATAGGTGTTCCTGACTTCACTCTCCATCATAAGAACTAACAACTATTTAAGGACAAGACATCACTGAGAGGATCCTAGAACATGGGACTGAAGTACTTCGGCACTTCAGAGACCCAGAGACACTGCATTAGAAGGTAAGACAAGAGGCTATATGTTGACCTCACTATCCCTCCCCCTAGGCCAGCCTAGCCCAGCCCAGCACCACACAGAGAGGTCTCCCCTGAGCCTCTGGCTCCTCCAGCAGGAAGGAGAACCCAGGGGAAACAACCAGCACCATCCCCCAGCACTGTGGGTGCCTCTACTTTGAGTCTGTACCTCAGGGACTGCAGGGAAATCTGTGGGGCTTATCCCCTGGGAATCTCTGACTGTGATGGAGAAGTGGGAAAGGGCTTCCAACAACCAGCACATGGATCGTGACAAACTGCTTTCACATATGCTGTGCCAAAGGAGTAACCCAAATCGGTGGTTTTGTTCATCTGCAGAGTAGTCAGGAGCATGCACACTCTGACCAGGGAACTCAGCAAGGTGTAGAACTCCCTAATTTGGACCCTCAAACAAGGAGTTTTGCCAGCCCTAAACTCCAGTTTGCCCACCTCTAGACCAGAAGTTACATCATAGCCCCACACACTGCAAAGTGTCTTCCCACCCCATTTGACCAAAAGGACTGGCAAAAACTGGAAGGAGTGTGGACCAGCAGCAGTCAAGCAGGGAGACGGGAGAGAAGAGCTGATTGTTCCCAGAGCAAAGCCAGTACTGGGAGAGCTGCATTCCCAAGCAGGGTAGCTCTTGGCCCTTCCCAACCACTGAAACTGTTTGGGAAACAGAGTAGCTAGAGAGGCCCCTCCCCCTCCTACCAAGGCAAGAAGGCTAAAACACAGACCGAGCAGCTGTGGAGAGTGTCTTCTAGCCCATGTGACCAGAAAGGGCTGGCAACAACTCAGGGTAGCAGTGTAGTCCAATGATACTCAAGCCAAGAAGTGGGTAGATAGCTAAGAATCTGCAGAACAAAACTAGTGGTCCTGTTTGGTCAGGGAACTTGGGATCTAGATCAACTTAGGTTAACATAACAAAGAGCTTTACTGGCTTTAGAACTGTTTCTCCTGCCACACTCAGGAAGGGAATCTAACTCACTGCCAAGCTTACTGCTGAATATAGCTCTCAGCCTGTCTGACCAAGGGACCCAACCAGAGAACACAAGAAGCTAAGAGTTGGTTCCCTGAAAAGAAAAATAAAATTGTAAACTCTTAGGCAGACTAACGAAGGGAAAAAGAGAAAGGGCCTAAATCAACAAAATTATAAATGAAAAAGGAGACATTCCAACTGATAACACAGTAATTCAAATTACTGTAAGAGTTTACTATGAACAACTAATTCCCAACAAACTGGACAACCTAGAAGAAATGGAAACATTCTAAGACAACTTACCGAGACTAAATAAAAAAGAAACAGGTACTCTGAATAGACGGCTTACTAGTAAGGAGATTGAATCAGTAATCAAAAATCTCTCAACAGAGAAAAACCCAAGACCAGATGTGTCACTGGTGAATTTTATTAAAGAAGATCTAACACCAACCCTTCTCAAGCTCTTCCAAAAAACTGAACAAGAGGGAACAATCAAACTCATTTTATGAAGCTAGCATTATCCTGATACCAAAACCAGAAAAAGGATACTACTAGAAAACTACATATCAATATCCTTGATGAATATAAATGTAAAAATTCTCAATAAAATACTAGCAAACAAAATTCAGCAGCACATTAAATGGATCATATACGATGATCAAGTGGAACTGATCCCTGAGATGCAAGGATATTTCAAGATAGGCAAATTAATCAATATGATACATCACATTAGTAGAAAGAATCATGCAATCATCTCAAAATACACAGGAAAAGCATCTGACAGAATTCAACATCCATTCATGATAAAAATTCTTAAATCAGGTAAAGAAGGAACATATCTCAACATAATAAAGGCTGTATTTGACAAGCCCACAGCTAAAATCATTCTCAATGGTAAAAGGTTAAAAGCTCTTCCTCAAAAAAATAAAAAATAAATAAAATAAGTAAATAAAAGCTCTTCCTCTAAGATCAGGAACAAGACAAGGGTGCCCATTTTCACCATTCTCATTCAACAGAAGTCCCAACAAGGGGAAAAAAGGTATTAGAGTTAGAAAGGAAGAAGTAAAACTATGTTTATTTGAGACAAAATAGTTTTATATGTAGAAAATCCTAGACTTAACTCAAAACTATTAGATCTAATCAATGAATTCAGTGAAGATGCAAGATACAAAAATTAACACACAAAAATCAGTAGCACTAAGAATGAATCTACTAATAAAAACAACAAAGAAATCAATCCCATTTATGATAACATCAAAAACAAAATATGGGGCACCTGGGTGGCTCAGTTAGTTAAGCATCTGCCTTCGGCTCAGGTCATGTTCCCAGGGTCCTGAGATCAAGCCCCATGTCAGACTCTCTGCTTAGTGGGGGGCCTACTTGTGCTTTTTCTCACTATCTCTCTCTCTCTCTCTCTCTCTTTCTCTCTCTTTCAAATAAATGAATAAAACCTTTAAAAAAACAATAAAATACTTTGGAATAAATTTAACTGAAGGAGATAAAAGATCTCAACTCTGAAAACTACAGGACATGGAAAAAAGAAATTGGACAATGATGCAAATAAATGGAAAGGTATCCCATGTTCAATAATTGGAAGAATTAATATTGTTAAAATGTAATATTACCAAAAGCAATCTATAGAGTCAATATAAGCCCTATCAAGATCCCAATGGCATTTATTACAGAAGCAGAAAAAATACTCCTAAAATTTATATGGAACAACAACAACAAAAAACCCAAATAGTCAAAGAAATCCTGAGAAAGAACAATAAAGCCAGAGCTTTTATACTTTCTGATTTCAAGCTATACTATAAAGCCATAGTGATCAAAACAATATGGTACTCACATTAAAACAGATAAATACCCTAACAACAGAATCAAGAAGCTAGAAATAAACTCACACATAGATGGTCAACTAACCTTTGACAAGTGAGCAAAAATCTCAATGGGGAAAAGACAATCTCTTCAATAAACAGTGCTGGGTAATTGGATATTCGTATGTAAAGAATGAAATTGGACCCCATGTATCACACCGTTCACAAAAATTAACTCAAAATGTATTAAAGATTGGGGGTATCTGGGTGGCTCAGTTGGTTAAGCTCATGTCATTATTTCAGGGTTGTGAGATTGAGTCCTGCATCACACTCTGCACTGGGCATGGAGACTGCTTAAGATTCCCTTTCTGTGCTTCCAATCTCTCCTCCCTCTCTTTAAAAAGAAAAAAAAAAGGGGGGGGGGAAATTAAGGACTGAAATGCATTTGTCCTAAAACCATGAAATACCCAGAAGAAAATACCTGAAACCATGAAAGCCCTAGAAGAAAATACAGGAATGGAGTTCCTTGACATGGATCTTAGCAATAAATTTTTTGAATAAGACACCAAAAGCACAAGAAACAAATAAGAAACACTTGGTACTACATCAAATTAAAAAGTTTCTGAACAGCAAAAGAAATCATCAACAAAGTGAAAAGACAACCTACAGAATGAAAAATACTTGCAAACTGTGTATAAATGGTTAATATCCAAAATACATAAAGAACTTATGCAACACAACAGCAAAAACCAAGTCACTTGATACTAATGTAACACTGTATCTTAACTATACTCAAATAAAAAAAAAATTTTAACAGTCGAAGGACCTGAATGAACATTTCTTCAAAAAAGAAAATATAAGAGGATCCCTGGGTGGCTCAGTGGTTTGGCATCTGCCACCAGCCCAGGGCATGATCCTGGAGTTCCAGGATCGAGGCTACATTGGGCTCCCTTCATGGAGCCTGCTTCTCCCTCTGCCCGTGTCTCTGACTCACTCTCTCTCTCTCTGTATCTCTCATGAATAAATAAAATCTTAAAAAAAAAAAAGGAAAATATAAGAGGCCAACAGACACTTTTTGAGAGCGACTCAAAAAGATAACCGCACAACCCATATTCATAGCAGCATTGTTTATTATAGCCAAGACATGGATGCAAACCAAATGTCCACTTGTGGATGAATGGATAAAGAAGCTGTGGTATTCTTATACAATGAAATATTAGTCAACCATGAAAAGAGATGCAAGAAAATCTTATCACTTACAGCAACATGGAAGGACCTTGAGGATATTACGCTAGGTGGAATAAGCCACACAGAGAAAGACTATACTATACGATCTCACTTACATGTGGACTATTACAGAAAAAAAAAAAAAAGAAACTCAGAAAAGGATAGAAAGAACAGATTTGTGGTTGGGAAAGGAAATTGAAGGGAAGGGGTCAGGTGGTAAAAAGGCACAAGCTTCCATCATAAGAGAAATAAATATTAGGGATGTAATGTACAACATGATGACAAAGCTAACAATGCTGTATGATATAGGAAAGTTGTTGAGAGTAAATTCTACGCGTTCTCATAAGGAGATAATTTTTTCCTTTTTTCTTTCTTTTCTTTTTATTCTAGCTAAATGGAAGATGGATGGTAGCTGAACCTATTCTGGTAATCTTTTCACAATATATGTAAATCAAACCATCATGTTTTATACCTTAAATTTACACAGTGATGTATGTCAATTATTTCTCAATAATTCCTTTATGGGACTTAGCAAAGCCCTTCACACTCCAGCGTTCTCCAGTCTGATCTCTTGCCACCCAAGACTCTAGTCAAGCCTATACCAATACTTTCAGTTCCCAAAGGGCTTCATATTCTCTCACTGGAGTACCTGCTTTATCAGTCATTGTATTCACCAAAATTATCAGTTTACTTCTTTGAATCCTCCACTAAATATATGCTCTTGGGAAGTCAGGATTGTGTCTTCCTGTTTCATAGATTTAGTCACTAATATATGTAGTGCTACATAAATTGGATGGACGGATGAGCAAAGGAAGGAAGGAATAAATGAATAAATCAATGAACCACAAGGAAGCCTTTTTTTTTTTTTTAAAGATTTTTTATTTATTTATTCATGAGAGACACAGAGAGAGAGAGGCACAGACATAGGCAGAGAGAGAAACAGGCTCCATGCAGGGAGCCAAACGTGGGACTCGATCCTAGGTCTCCAGGATCACACCCTGGGCTGAAAGCGGCACTAAACCACTGAGCCACCCAGGCTGCCCCAAGGAAGCCTTTATAAGAAGCAAAATTAGTTTCTCAAGTTTTCTTAGAAAACATGGAGTCAGAGCTAAGATGGTTGGATCACCTGAGAACCTGATACATTACCCCAACCCACGTATGTACTCCCATCTCTCAAGCCCTTCTCATATCCTTAAAAAATCATTCCTTGGGAGAACTATTATTACTGGAGGGATTGTGTCACATTCTTCAGGAAACTGGCAGAGTGAGGGTAGAAGCACGGACTTAAATTACATTAATGGCTATTATCTTCCTATTTGTAGATAAGGTAACACATCTATTGCCCCTAAATGAACTGCCTTCCAAACTGAAAAGTAGAGTTGACTAATCAGCATGCACTTTTTGTAGACGTACTAAAGACTTACTGACAACTACTGATATTCAGCATACATTTTTACACTCTTCTTGCAAATCACTGCCTTTCAGTTAACGTATCCATTTGTCAGAGTCAAGTTACAACCAAAATAACTGGCTTATAGCCTTCCTTAGTTATTTATACTATAGTTCTGAGGATAAATTCTGTTTTCCTTGACTGGACTTGAATGTTTCCCAAATTTGTTAAGCAACACATTTACCTTATGATTAAATATTTCTGCAGAAGACCATGTTCACTTTCTTAATACTGATTTTTACTCTTTTAGCAACTTGGTGATTTTCCTTGATCTTATCCACCAATTTCAAGAGTCCTCTGTATAATCACTATATGCATCGAGTTAAAGAAACATCCTCTTACATAACAAATTTAAATAGTTATTAATAATTTTGCCCATTAAAAATTGTATGATCAGCACTATAATGTATAGGTCTATAGAATTAATGTATGTGGCTTTCCTTTCATGTTTTAATGGCTGCACACTATGAAGCTAACCAGTCATGATTTCTGTTTTTAGAGCTTTACAAAGTAATAAAAACAATAATGATCATTTGGATAGATTTCCTTGGTTAATAAAATACCTTCCTATATATTACTAATCCTTCAAACATTCCTATAAAGCAATCCTTATGACCAAGTAAAAAATAAAAGCACTATGACAAAAATGGCTCATTCAAGAACATTTATTTAAGAGTGAGAGTAGAGATAGCATGCAAACTCGGTCTCTTGGTCTTCTAAATGCTATGGAATTCGACTGTGGTAATAGTTGCAGAACTTTGTACGTATGTTAAAAGCCAGTGGACTACACATTAAAGTGGTACATTTTATGGTATGTGAATTACACATCAACTTTAAAGAAAAAAAAGAAGAGGCCCATCTGTATGTTCTGAGATGGTATGTATCCTCCAAAATACATTAAATGAAAAAGGCATAAAATCTCTGAAAGAATACATAGGCAACCAGCAACATTATTTTCTAAGAGTAGAGGTACTGGAATAGTGAGGGACAAGGCTGTCCTGGAAGGGAAACCTACCTTTCCATATACCCTTTTGTACTTCTAAATTTTATACAAAGTGCAAGTATTACCACTTGTAATTTTTTTATTGAAAAGAAAAAAAGAAACAGTCTGACGCTTTATCTTTAGTCTTAAGGTTTATATTAAAATATTATCTTCATTTTCTCCTGTAATGTTAGTATACATCAAAATCAACCCTAGAACCTGAATCATCTAACCACAAGAAATACAGTGTTCTCTACACAATATGCCATTTTAGTTACCTCAGAGACAAAGAGCTCTGCAGAAAAGAAGTCGAAAGTTCGTTGAGAAAGTCAAAGATCATAAAACATCTATATCATTTAACATAGAGTTCAATGCTCTATTCTGAAAGCCACATTTCCTAATCTTGTAATTCTCTTTCTATAGGATTATAGTTGTTTATTTACTCTTTATTTTCTCTTTTTCACAGTGACTTATTTCTTTTATGTGGACATGGATATTTCATCTGCTTTCCAGAGTTCTATGTTGGATGCTACTAGAACAGATGGCAATTTTTGCCGAGACCCCCAGAAACTATTTCTCATTTTGACAATTCTAAGGACATTTGTTAGATTTTCTGATTGCTTTCTCACCTAATTCTGACATTGGCTTTTTGAATTAGCAAAAATCTCTCAATATTACTTGTAGACGCTTGATTTTTAGTTGATCCTTTTACTGTGTAGAATCTGCTTCATACTTTGCCAAGCTGATGGCTTTGCAAGTGAATAAGAAATTTTCTGTTTGGGACACCTCGGTGGCTCAGCAGTTGAACATCTACCTTGGGCTCAAGGAGTGATCCTGGCGTTCGGGGATCAAGTCTCACATCGTGTTTCCTGCATGGAGCCTGCATCTCCCTCTGCCTATGTCTCTGTGTCTCTCTCTGTCTCTCATGAATAAATAAATAAAAATCTTTTAAAAAAATTTTTTTTTCCATTTTACTGACCACATGCTATTGAGCAACAAACTCTGTTTCAAGCCATTTGGATATCTGTAGTTCCCTAGTGGTGGTTTTTACTCTTCCTTGCTTTGTGAAACAAACTTAAATAAATTAGAAACTTCATAATTCAAAAGCAATGTTTGAAATCTAAATACAAAAACCACAGTTTATTTTCTATTTGAATTCTAGAATAATCTGGATCTCAAATCTAATGATTACCAAAGAAACAATCAAAGTGTCTGAACTTAAATTCTCAAGAAAGCAGAGTGGACATGTCAAAAGTTAAAGATATTTTAGGTAGAATTTAAATATTCAGAAAAGGGCTCTGGGAAGTAGTGTACTAAGAGAAAATAGGGAGGATGACAGACTGTCACACAGATTTCCAGAATGAATTCTGCTTTTATCTCTTACTGTGGTGAACTACACTGATAGGTTTTCTCATAGTAAACCAACCACCTTAGTCATGATGCATTATTTCTTTTATATACTATCAGATTTTATCTGTTAATATTTTATGTATAAGTGTGTCCTCTATGAAGATCTAAAACTTTCAAAATTTCATGGGGAGCTAAATTATAAGCAGAACTACTAAGAAATTTTTTCAGAATTATAGGATATCCAAAAGAGAAAAGTGTGAGTGAATAATGTTGAATGGCTTATAAGAATATGAAAATGTATTTACCATTTAATTCTTACCATTATTAAACATTTTTTAATAAGCTGGTTCACTTGTTAGCTCTTAGATGAGTAAAGATTCATAAAAGATCACTAGTATTGTATCAAAACAATTTAAAGAAACTGAAAGGCAGACAAGAAATCAGAATTAGCCTTCATTAAAAAAACAACAAAACCCACAAAACTACATAAGGCTGTTTACTTCCACCATTTTTTGTTGTAATGAAAATGATACAGAATATTAAAACTGAAAGAACAAAAGTACATACCTGTCTTCTATACTCTAGAAGAGAGTCATACAGCTTCCACCCATTTTCAGGGAATATTTCTTTGTATTCAAAAGCAAAAAGAGGCTACAAAGCAGTAAACAGAATTAACAGCTACAAAGAGACATTTCAGGAGGTAATGAATCAGAAATGTATCCTTATCACACCCAAAGTTTTCATTTACTTATCTGCAAGGACTTTTTGTATCGGTGTCCTTTTTTATATTGCTCTTTTACCTCTTATTTTATAATTTTGAGTATGTCTTGTTTTTTCATATTTTCAAACACATAGAAAAGCACAGAAGCCCACCACCAAGATGTACAAATGCTAACATACCATCATAGTTTCTTTACATATCAGCTGTTCAGGTTTACTTCTAAATAATGAAAGGCTTTACATAATAAAAGACATCTTCCAATAAAAAATAGTTTTATATCACAGATGTCAGCAGTTAAACAGCTGAAGTTTATGCTATATTTTCTAAAACATACTGAATAAAAATATTTTTTGTGGCATGCAGTGTACCAAAAGAAAATCTAATTTATCATTTATGTAGACAGAATGACAGAAACTATAATGGAAAACATTCAAACAAGAATCAAAAGATCAGTACAGATTCCAAATTTTACTCTCTACTAGCTGTGCCCTTGAGTTCATTGCTGGTTTCAACTCTAAAATAAGGGTAAATAGGGATCCCTGGGTGGCACAGCGGTTTAGCGCCTGTCTTTGGCCCAGGGCACGATCCTGGAGACCCGGGATCAAATCCCACATCGGGCTCCCGGTGCATGGAGCCTGCTCCTCCCTCTGCCTCTCTCTCTCTCTCTGTGTGACTATCATAAATAAATAAAAAATTAAAAAAAAAACTTATAAAATAAGGGTAAATAATATTTATTACCACAGGGCTAATGTGGAAGTTAGATTATACAATGTTGATGAGGGGGCCTAACACCCCATCACTAGCAGATAGCAGGAATTCAGCTAAGTATTTGCCCACTCTTTCTTCCTAAAATTGCTAGACCTAACTCTCAGCTCCTAATTAAAAAGGAGATTTCAACTCCTAATGAAGACCACAGATAGCTTTTCATCATGGGAACACCCTGGAGAGAAAAATATGATTATAGAATGTCCACAGGCAGGAACAGACCTCACCAATCAGCCAGCCCAGGCTTCTCATTTCATACTAAAACAAACAAAACAAAACAAAACAAAACAAAACAAAACAAAACAACAACAACAAAAAAACACCTGTTCCAAGGGATTAGATTACACCTAACTTATACAACAGGTTTAATAGCAAAGTAGGATCGCAAATGTAGATTCTAGGTAGCCTAGATAAGTTTCTTTACACCGCACCAAAAATTAAGATACACATTTTTCAAAGATAAAAAACATCTTACCAGGTTATTAGAGACAGGAAATGCATATTTCATTAGATTCTCAAAGATGGATCTTCTTGTTCGCCCCTCAGGTTTATGAGCAAACCGTAAATTCCGAATATCCTAGAAAAGATTTAGGTTCCAAGACATCTATAACTGTTCACCTTTTATTTAATGAACACAGAGGGTAGCTTGGAACTATCTTGTAAAATGTTAAGGTATGTGAATGTGAAATACAAAAATAAGACAGCAGTTCCTGGAAGCAGGGAAATCACAATGCCTTATTGAAAGAGAAAAAAAACACACACAAAACCCTCTAATACAAGGCAAAATTCAGAGCACAGAAATTTTATTTCTGCTTATGTACTCAGGATAGACCAGGAAAGGAGACACCATCTGATGCATGCACTAGAGATAAGAGATATTAAATCTAAAAAAAAAAAAAAAAAAAAAAAAGAGATATTAAATCTGAAGCTCACTATCATCACTGATACACAACTCAGTGTATGTCCTTTCCCTATGAAAGCCCATTTTCTGTCATGAATTTCCCTATTAAAAACCTGATTAGCTCGTGTTTTATTTCCAAAGTGTCTTTGCTTCCATCATGCCCGGTCCTAACTTTCCTACTTCACATCCCTTCCCAGGGCTCATTTTCATTGGCTCTTCATAAGACTCTTGCTACTAGACTGACAGAATTACTCTCCACGTCTAAGTTCGTCAAACATCTCCTAGCATATGTATATGCTAAGGAAAACACGGGGGAAAAAAAAAAAGGAAAACACGGGGATTAAGAATAATTTCACGACTACTCATTTTATCTAAGTGTTTTAATCTAAGGCAGAATTCAAAATAGCTTTATTATATCCCATTCTGTAAAAGTGAATACAGAGACACTGTACTCTAATGCACCTGTAGTACATGAACAAGTAGGGCATTTTATTACAAATTTGATCCAAAACTAGGACGCTAGCCTTATCATACTTTAAAACAAACATGGGCAGAAACCAAAGGTAATACCTTATTTTTTCCCTCAGTATATATCTTTAAACAACTAGTAGATATATCCATAATTACTTCATTAATTATAGTTATCTAGAAGTACCAAAGCAGGGGCCCTACAAATGTTTGGGTTTGTTGATAATGGTCTTGTTTCAAGGAAGAAATTATATTTAACATGACCAAGATTTAAAAGTCTCCCTCTCTCGTGTCCTCTTATATTCTATGCTCTATTTACTCTTAGATTACAGAAAAGTGATCAGGAGACAATGTGCTCGACACATGGTTGACAGCTACTAATACTCTTAAGAGCCCTTCTGACTATAACAGAAAGGCATAAAAATAACTATTACAAAGTCATTACCTTTATTACTAGATTCACAAAACTTCTAATATTATCATAAGAAAGTAACTTATGAATTACTAGAATTAAAATGTGCATGGGTGTTAATTAGGCCATAATGAGAACAGTGACCTACTGAGGTGAATCCAGGTATGAAATAGCTATGACTGAAAAGAATGATGAAAAATTTAGGTTTCCTTCAAGTATCAATACATTTAAGGAATATGAGTTAGACATCATCAAATTAGAACACCAATGGGATATCTCCTCACACCTGTCAGAATGGCTAAAATCAAAAACTCAAGAAACAACAAGTGTTGGTGAGGATGTGGAGAAAAAGGAACCCTCCTGCACCCTTGATGGGAATTCAAAATGGCACAAACACTGTGGAAAACAGTATGGAGGTTACTCGAAAAATTAAAAATAGAACTATCCTACAATCCAGTAATCACATTACTGGGTATTTACACTAAGAATACAAATACACTAATTTGAATGGATACATGCTTCCCTATGTTTATTGCAGCATTATTTGCAATAGCCAAACTATGGAAGCAGTCCAAGTGTCCATCAGTGGATGAATGGATAAAGAAGATGAAGAAAAAAAAAATATATATATATACACACACACACACATACACACACATAAAACGGTATATTACTCAAATGTAAAAAGAATGAACTCTTACCATTTGCAATGTCAAGGATGTAGTTATCTCTAACTATATTATTATATTATTACTATTAGTAGAATATAATAATAATTAGTAGTAGTAGTATAATGTTAAGCAAAATAAGCCAGTCAGAGAAAGACAAACACCATATGATTTCACTCCTATGCAATTTAAGAAACAAATGAACAAAAGAAAAAAAGAGAGACGAACCAGGAAACAGACTCTTAACTATAGAAAATCGATGGTTACCAGAGGGGAAATGGGTGGGAGATGAAGGAAATAGGTGATGGGGACTAAGAGTACATTTATCTTGATGAAAACTGAGTAACAAATGGAACTATTTAATCACTATATTGTCCACCCGAAACTAATACAACACTGTATATTAACTACATTGGAATTAAAATTTTACAACAGGTAAATTCTCTGAGTTAGAGAATATTCATGGCAATAATAAATACAGGGAGGAAAATAAAATGGAGCTGATCATGAGGAAAAAAAGAATATGAGTTAGATAAGAAAATAGGAAAGGTATGTAATGTCACATTTTCTACACCATTGTTTAGGAAGCAGAAAAATTATGAGAACTATAAATAGAAAAGACAGGTGATGATGAATATATGAGAGCCAGTTCTTCCACTATGAAGTCCTATGCCTTCACTGCTCAGCCCTGCTTCCAATTTGTAAATTAAAGGTAATAATGTCTATCATGCCTACTTCAGATTTTTTGAGGCTCAGCATGAAATAATCAATGTCAAAGTACCTTGTACAAGGTCCAAAAGAATTCAAGCCTAATTCATAACAGATCACCTTTTATTACTCCTAAATGTTAAGTCTTCTAGAATGATATTTCAGTATGAAATGTATTTGACAGTTTGGAAACCAGTTTCTACCTATAGGCTCTATTTAATAGAAAGCTTTTCAAAACAAATAAAATCACATAAATATAACATTTACCTTACACACAGTCTCCAGTCCATAAGAATTTTCACCTCGACTAGAAGCACCGCCAATTTTTTCTACTCTACTTATTACACCAAGAGAGGCATCCAGGACAAATGGGGGATCCTAAAGGAAGGAAAGAAATAAACTATTAAAACTGAGCAATTGATTCTGTACAATTATCTTAATTAGAAATGCCTGAATTAAAAATGAGCAAAAATGAACAAAACTGCGAACAACACACAGATGTACATATAAAAATCTAATTCAACAAGTCTTACCCGCTCCATGCTTTTAAAATATAACCTGTAATTGGTGACAGTCAGAGTTCCTCGTACAGCACCAGTGAATGGACATATATAAGTTACATCTTTGGCTGCAAAAACAAAGAGTCCACATTTTAGTATATATCATGCACTATTAAAAACTGCACTTTCATCTCTTCACAAGTGAAATATACTAAAATCCTGACTGCTGTTCTAACCTATGCTCAAATATCACAGAATCAGTGTCCCAACAGAACTCAGAAGCCAAATCTAGGCTTGTGACCATGCAGAAACTTGGCAAGGACTAAAGAGGCAGAGATAGCCCCTACCCTCAGACAGGAGACAAGGCTAGCCACTACCCCTGCTGGATAAAACACTTGTGGAAGCTGGAGTAGTGGTAGAAGGGTAGTAGTAAAGTGGTTAATAACTGCAAATGTCTCAAGCCACAGTCACCAGTCATCACAGTTTCTAGATCACCTCACCAATCTGCTGGTTGTCTTCTGCTCAGTCTGATTTGTCAACATGCCTCTAAAAATATATCTGTAATATATGATACCAGAAACTCCTGACTTGATTATACTAACAGGGAAAATACTGTCAGAGAAATGCAATGTATATGAAACTATAATTTCTTAGAAAGATAATAGTAAAATAAGAGAATATTATATTCCTGGCCAAGCAACTGATGTCGAACCTTGTAGACAAATAACTATGAACATTGTTCTATTAAATGAGAATTGATGAATCTACACAGCATAATGCTTTTTAAACATTCATTAAGCAAGATAACTCAGCTACCACTAGCTCAAAATAATATTTAATATGGTAGAGTTCATAATGCCCACTCCAAACTTTTTTACACCTTAAGATATTCATAAATCCCTGGTATGTCATTACAGCAGCAAACGAATAAATAAAGAAGTATCTTCATCACTCCAGAGAGGAAGGCACTACTAGGAGGAACAAATTGCTAAGAACTTTCCAGGGATATAAAATACATTTAATAAGTTATTACAACTTCCTGACCTTGCTTTTTACTCACCACTTCAAAGGACTGAACACTTTGTAGGCAAGCTAAAATGAGACTGATCTTATAACAAACATTTCTAACCTTCAAAATCTTCCCTCAGGAATGTTCAAGAATGAGCTACATTTTTTTGAATTGTTTCCAATGCATGTTTCATTTAGAGGGACGTCTTTAAAATTAAATAAACCCGGGCAGCCCTGGTGGCTCAGCGGTTTAGCGCCTCCTTCAGCCCAGGGCGTGATCCTGGAGACCCAGGATCGAGTCCCATGTCAGGCTCCCTGCATGGAGCCTGTTTCTCCCTCTGCCTGTGTCTCTGCCTCTTTCTCTCTCTCTGTATCTCTCATGAATTAATTAATTAATTATTAATATAAATAAAATTAAATTAAATAAACCCATTATTATGGAAAGATACACAAACCTGCCTTGCATACATTTTCTCGCTCTCATAAATTTTCACCTCAAGTAGAGAAGTTTTATTAAATGTTACTAAAACACTTCTGGATTCTTTCCAGAGCCAGTTTTCTTACTCACACAAGAAAATAAACCTCATTATTCTATATGCTACTACAAGAAATGTCCCTGTTAGTCCCATGTTTTTGTTACACCTTACCCTTTGATAATATTCATCAAAGTACTTCCAAAATTGAAAGTACTATACATACATAAGGGTTTTATCTCTGTTACTGTTATCATCAATCATTAGGCTCTGCTCTGTTTTGTCCCCTTTACCCTTCCTCCTCAGGCTGGCAGCTGCAAGAGAGAGTCTATGCTTAGCAGGGTTTGCATCAGGCAGATGAGACATTCTGACCGGAAACCATACTAGAGCAAATGATAATAGTAACCACCAGCTCTGATGGCCTAGCACTTCGAAGTTTATGAAGTATTTTTCACCTTGAGTACTTCCTTTAACCTCAATATACCAAACCTTGTATATAAGACCTATAATTATACCTACAAATTTTAAATGAGAATACCTGGGCTCAGAGAAGCATAACAAATAGCCTAATATTTCATAACCAGGAACTGCTAAGATTAAGACTTGAATGCAGTTGCTCTGATGACAAATTCAAGTCTCTTTCCATCACACCATGCAAAGCCAAGCCGCTTAACATAGCACCATCTGACTCCTGTGTTAAAGGTTGAAACACTGGACTCTGGGGCTCTCTCTTCTCCTGATATGTCCAGGCCACGATACTCTGAGACTGTTACTTCCTTAAAAGCATGCTGTGATGTTCCGAACACTAACTTAAAAAACTAAACTGCAGATTGACATTAGACCAACTAAACATCGAATGTCTTTTCTACAGGAATTAACATATTCTAGGTCATTCTAGCCTTATGCTTTATGTTAAATATCATTTTTACATACCATCAATTTTGAATCAGAATATTTAATATATTAGGTATTCCTCTAAATTCTGCAATACTGGTACTGCCTAGTGGTACCAAAAGAGCTTAGATTTACTAACCCTCTCAAATTTTCACTGAGTTCACGGGAAGAAGCCATATTTTCTGTGAGATAGGCTAAAGTGACCTTGAAAATACATATCTATAAGGACATAAAATTTATACAAATGTAATAGACGAGAGCATAGAATCTGTACAGAAAAAGAGGCACAAAAACATACTCTAAGTAATACAATGAAAGGGAAGTCCATCCAGGTGTAGGATCCTAAAAAGTCTGAGGAACATAGGCATGTGAGTTATGCCCCAATGGCAGGTAACCTTTAGATAGGCAAAAATGGTGAGATGTCACTCAATGCACAGGAAGAACTGAATCCAAGATACAGAAGTAGAGAAGTAAAGGACCTACCTGGACAAAAATAAATATACAGTCTGGCTTGCTCTAGTTCACACAGTACCACACTCTCTTCATTCCTCAACTTCCCTCGCTGGCTCCTCTTCTACCACACATTATAAATTGATAGTAAAATAAAAGATGGTTTTTTTTGGTTAAGAAACCCTTTACTTTATTCTCCTAATAGTTTATTCCTCCAAAGCTATGGTATTTTGTAGACTACCACACAGATTTAACAAAGTAAAAGCATGAAGACAAAAAAAATATATCTTAAATGTCTGTTGCCAGTCCATACAATAAGTTAATGCTTAGTTCTTTAGGCTGCAAAAGAAAAACACTTACATGCAAACAGCTTGCTTTGCAATGGAGATGAAATATTTTCATCCAAAAATTGACACGAGTTTATTCAGAGTAGAAAAAAGTAAGGGAAACAAAAAGAATGTATTTTAAGAAAAATCACTTGTACAAAGAAACAATTTAATGTTTTATCTAGGCAAACCAGTCATTCAAAAAAAAAAAGTCTTCAGTCATTCAAAACAATGAAATATTCTTTTGAAAATTCAGCAAAGGGACGCCTGGGTGGCTCAGTGGTTGAGCATCTGCCTTCAGCTCAGGGCGTGATCCTGGAGTTCCGGGATCGAGTCCCACATCAGGCTCCATGCATGGAGCCTGCTTCTCCCTCTGCCTATGTCTCTGCCTCTCTCTCTGTGTCTCTCATGAATAAATAAATTAAAAAAAAAAAAAAAAGGAAAGAAAAGAAAATTCAGCGTTTAAAAAAAAAGCCACCTACTTTGAATGAATGTAAAGCAATCCAGGGAAGAAGCATAATATATTTGAATTTGCATGTTTCCCTAAAGTCCAATTACAAACATAACCAATAGGTGTGGTAGATCTAGGCTCAGAGGACACACCAAATGTTGGGAAGATTGGCAGCAATGAACGCGGCCAGACAGGTGGTATCTTGGACAGTGAACCTGGTCTCTATACATCAAGAGTACTAATAATCTGTGCACTCAGAAAGGAGAAAGAAATTCAACAAAAAATACCATTACAGACCCATGTCTTTAATATTTTCTCCTGGAAGCAAGGGTGGTTCTTCCATTTCTGCTAATTTGTTAGATTCCCTCAGGACCTGGATTGGAAACGGGAGGAGGGAGCAAGAAAAGAAACATGTTTTATTCAAAGGCTGTTTTTTAACTCAAATTTCAATTGAGCATGCTTGCTTTTAATTTAAAGTTATAACATTATATCACAGATGCAACTTTAAATCAAATTATAAAAATTGTGGTATTGGCATGTACAACATGTGAAGTTGCTATTTTTCTACACAGCATTTCCTAAGTGCCTACCTTCATGTACAGTACCATAAAAACACCTGACACGTTTTCTCAATGTATTCCACAACAGCCCTATAAAGGGTAGGTGTTATTATCCTCATTTCCTAAATGAGGAGAAACGAGCCAGAAGGGACAATTAACTTGGTCAAGATCACTCAGCTAACAAGTTAGAATCTAGATATGAATTATAGTTAGGGAACTGCACAGCCCATGTTCTTTCCATCTAGCCATGCCCAGGGGCCTTAGTTCAAACCCGGATAAAATCAAGCTCTGATGTAGATTTAATGTTTAGAGAATTTGGAAATGATGGTGATAAAGTATCTTGTTGAAAAAGACTTATTAAATAGATTAAAATCATGATCAACAACTGTTACTGAACACGACACTAGATTCCAAGAATGTAAAGATAGAGAAATACAATGTATAATGGATTGACAACCCAAATAAGATACAAACACACATACACACACACACGTTGTCATATGCTAAATATAAATACATCCCCCTAGCTACTACCATGAGCCTCCTCACCCCCACCTCTTTCACAACCAAACAATAATGGTCATTGTCTCCAATTTTTTAGCTCCCAGTAATTCCATGACATTCTGCAATCTGGCTTTGCCATCTAACCCAACCCTTCCAAGGAACCCATGTTCTTCCCAATGACCTCATTATTAAAGAAAATGAACATTTCTCAGTCTTTATTTTTATCTCTCAACTACATTTGACACTACCTATACTTGTCTGCTTCTGAAGGCACACTGTCCTATTAAACTCTTCCCTCTTGACCATTCTTTTTCTTTTTTTTTTTTTTAAAGATGATTTTTTTAAAATTTTTATTTATTTATGATAGTCACAGAGAGAGAGAGAGGCAGAGACACAGGCAGAGGGAGAAGCAGGCTCCATGCACTGGGAGCCCAACGTGGGATTCGATCCCGGGTCTCCAGGATCGCGCCTTGGGCCAAAGGCAGGCGCCAAACCACTGCGCCACCCAGGGATCCTGACCATTCTTTTTCATTTGACCTTTAATTCCCTTTTCTCAACCTTATTGTTCCTCAGAGGTTTGTCTGTATCTCGCTTTACTCACTTCCTGATATCTTATACCTTATCTATGACTTCACCTAACTTCAATCTACAATGCCAGCTGAGATTTTTTTTTGGACGCTAGGTTCCATTCGTCCAAATGCTAATGTTCCTCCCTTCAGATGTCCCCCAGACACCTGAACTCAAAAGATCTCAAACTGACCTTTGTTCCAAACTTAGCAAAGGACACAGCATCAATTTGGTTTAGGCTAAGCCAGTTTGAGGTCAGGGCAGAGCAGTGGTCTCTGCGCAGCCAGGTCTTCTGCTTCAACCTGGACTCATTTCATTAGACTAAAAAAAAAAACAAAAACAAACAAACAAAAAAAAAAAAAAAAAAAAAAACAAGACCACTAGAAAAAAGATTCTCAAAGATTTGTTTTAAGTAACTTTTGACTTTTATTTCCTTCAGTCTGAAAAATAGACTTAGAGTCTTCAAAACAAGGGAAAGAGGAAGAAAAAAAACCACTGCTGCTTTAAAGGTCACCTTCTGGAGGCCCTCACACTTGGGTAGAGGTCTCTTAAGCAGGATCTCCTATCTGGCACTTACACCACTCCTAACCACTTATCTGTTTTCCTGCTACCAGACTCTGAGAGAAGAGATATATCTTTAGAATACCAGATAGAAATATAACACGAGCCATATATGTAATTTTTAATTATCTATATAGTCACATTAAACAAAGAAAAATAGGCAAAATTCATTCTAATAATATATTTTATTTAATCTAATAAGTAAAAAATATTGTCATTTCAACATGTCATACTCATTTTTGAAGTATTAATGATATATTTTATATTCTTTTATTCATATACACCTTAGAAATCCAGAGTGTATTTTCTACTTATAGCATATCTCAGTCTAGCACATTTCAAGTGCTCAATAGCCATATTTCTAGTGATGCCCATACTAGGCAGTACTAATCTAATGACTTTAATTCTTTTTGATAATTAAGTCATTCCTTAGTTTAAGTTAGGTGCTTAGGGAGGATTAGATAAAAGGGTTAGACATTGCCACAGCCCAGTGTTCACCTAAGGCCAATAAACTAAGGTCTATAAAGAATAAATTAATTCTGTTCAATAAACTTGCAGTCTAAATAAATTATAACATACTTTCAAAAGTTTAATTGTTTCATAAAGTAATCTTAATGCAATACCTAAAGAACTAAAATATATATATACATATAATTTTTTATATTCCACATTCGAAAATTCATAAAATGTCATATTTTTGAATGGCACCTAGTTGCCAGTTCCTGATATAGCTTTTTATGAAGTCATAGAAGAAAGAAAGAGATCAGAAGGAGGGAGGGAGAAAAAGATAGAGGAAGAGAAAGAGGAAGGATGAGCCTATGAAGATGCAGAAAAGCAGGTTATAAACTTGAAATATGCAAATATATAGACTTTTCCTGGGTTCCAATCCCATCTGTGCTAAGTACATGCTAAGTACTCTTGGGCAGAGTGCTCAACTTCGTTATGCCTCTATAAAATGGTAATAATACTACTGCCCCACAAAACTGTTAAATGAGTTAATACATTTAAAGCATTTATACCAGGGTCAACACATAATATATAACTTAATAAATATTTTCTATTAATCACAATAATAGAAATTCAGACTAACAACTGATGACTAAAATCTGGTAAAATTTTCTACTAATCATGAAAACAACAGAATTAGATTGAAATACACAAACAGGACACCTGGGTGGCTCACTCAGGTAAGTGTCTGCCTTCAGCTCAGTTCACGATCCTGGAGTGGGGATGGAGCCCCGCATCGGGCTTCCTGCTCAGTGGGGAGTCTGCTTCTCTCTTTCTCTCTCTCTCTCTCTCTCTCTCTCTCCCCCTGCCCCTCTCCTCCCTGCTTGTGCTCTCTCTCAGGCTTTCTCTCAAATCTTTTTAAAAAGGTACAAATAACAACACAGTACAAAAAGAACCAAAATCAAACATTCAATATGTGAAAGATCATTTAAAATGCTTTATCCTTTGCCCTCATCTACCACCAGACTTGGAAATAACAAAGATTATGTCACGACAAAGCCCCAGGAATTCCCACACTGCACAGGTATACATCCTTGTAGCTGCTACGGTGTCGTTCACCACGACTTCCACTCTTTCTAGATTTCTACACTCAGAAGAAAACTGCCAACCTCAGAAAATGTGTGTTGTATACAGGGATAGAGAGGAAGGCAGTTCTGGCACAAACACACAGTATACAGAAGGCATAATCTTCAAAGTAAAGCTTTATAAAGTGAGAAAATAGGGAAACTCATGCAAGTAGTGCATGTTCAGAGCCATAGACTCTCTTATACTTGCACTGACAAGAATGTCAGAGAGCAAGGCAATGAAGAAAAGCTAGTCAAGATCCCATATCTGCTCAGAAAAGCTGTCCAAGATGGCAGACTTTTAACACTTAGGCATACACTAGAGGATATACATAAACAACTCACTTTAGAGCTGAAGATACAAAAAGGAACCCAAATGAGTAAACAGAGCAGGGCCAAGGGCAATCCAGACCCTTTGTTGGCAAACATTGATTATGAACAAACTTATCCTTAAATAGAAGAGAAAAAAACAGTCTAGAAAAAAGGATTATTTGCAAGGAAAAGGAGGTATCAGCCTGAGGCTCAACAAAAAAGCAGTCTTCTGAAAAGAATTCTCTATAGCCATTAGTAGAAACATTTATAAGCTATTTGGTATAACCAAAAGGAAATCGACCATATTCCTTAAGAAATAAAAACAGGAAGTCATAAGGAGAGACACAATGACAGTCAAAAAAAATGGGTAAGATAAAGAATTACTGCAAAAATTAAAAATGTAGTAATAAAATTTGTGTTGGAAATAATAACTGAATTGATTATTCAGAAAACAGCGTTTATGTTGAGGGCAAAAATGAAGACTGCTCTAAGACTTTATAGGAAAAAATAGAGATAAAAAACATAAGGGAAGATGATAAAAAACCAATACAAGAACTCCCATTTCCTGAAAGAAAAAACATTAAAACAGAATAGGAGCAATAATCCAAGATACAACTGAAGAACATATTTTTGAAATGAATAAAGATTTTCTAAATTTGTTGACCAAAACAGTTTACCAGTTTCCACATAAAAATCAATGAACAGGGGGATCCCTGGGTGGCGCAGCGTTTTGGGGCCTGCCTTTGGCCCAGGGCGTGATCCTGGAGACCCAGGATCGAATCCCACGTCGGGCTCCCGGTGCAAGGAGCCTGCTTCTCCCTCTGCCTGTGTCTCTGCCTCTCTCTCTCTCTCTGTGTGTGACTATCATAAATAAATTAAAATTTTTTTTAAAAAAATCAGTAACAGAGGAGCACCCAGGTAGCTTAGTCTGTTAAGCATCCAACTCTTGATTTTAACTCGGGTTATCTCAAGATTGTAAGAACAAGCCCTGCATCAGGCTGAGTGCGGAGCCTGCCTAAGGTTCTCTCTCTCCCTCTTCCTCTACCACCCCTCCCCAAAAATCAATGGACAGAAATATGCCTAGGTGAATTGTAGCATATTTTTTTAACTATAAATGTTAAAAGACAACCCATGACAATACAATACAGGCCAAAAGAGAGAGGTCTGGCGGAAGTTGCATGTAAAAGCAAGATCAGGCCAGCTTCAACTTATCTGTAAAATGATACTCTAGAAAACAGTAACAAATGTTAGCAGATCTTTGAAAGAAAATGCTGTAACCTCCCTGATATGGATGATGGTAAGAGGAAGTTACTCTTTACATATGCCAAGTCACCAAAAATATAACCCACATGTCCTTTTAAAAAAAAATTAACTGAGGCAATAATTAAGCTGAAAAGGGGAAATCAACATTAAAACTTAGATATAAGAAATCTGTGATGTATAGCAAAGACTTAAGTTTTACATCTCAACTACCTTTCTGCTCCCCCCAAAAAAACCATTTACCGCCACCATACTAACCTCTCTGAATCTTAGTTTCATCATTTAATATCAAATAACATCTACCTTACAGTTAGTGAATATGAAATGAGATAACTGCATCATAAAGGATTTGCAAGGTGCTATCAAAATGTAAAAAATACTAAAAAACAAAAACAAAAACAAAAACAGAATACTTACTTCGCAGCATCAGTGTAAATTTTTACTCTCTTTCCACATGGCACTTTGTTCCTCTGCTCTAAAATAGACAGGGTTTAATATCTGAGACTGCATGTCATCAATCTTTCTCATCCCTGAAAATTTAGCTACAAAATAACAAGCATCGGGCAGCCCGGGTGGCTCAGCGGTTTAGCGCTGCCTTCCAGCCCAGGGCATGATCCTGGGGACCCTGGATCGAGTCCCATGTCAGGCTCCCTGCATGGAGCCTGCTTCTGCCTCTGCCTGTGTCTCTGCCTCTCATGAATAAATAAATAAAATTTAAAAAAAATAACAAGCTTCTTACTATTCTAAGGAGCAAAGAGAGTGGTGTCAACATCATGGCACCCTAAAATGGCGTCATTTTTGTTGCCCTTTCACATCTAAAATTTGGCACCTCTCCACAAACAAAAGTGCTTCCATGGGAACTATGGGATCAAGGGACCTAGGAGGAGTCTCAGCCACTTATACAGCAGGTAACAAGCAGACAGAACCTGGGACAGGCTATGGAAACAGCAGGAGCCTGTGAACAGACTCCAAACCTTCTTGGCTGCGGCATCTGGAAAACACTAACTTAGGCAGATTCCTGTGGATGAGAAAGCCTTTATAGAAGTTCAGATTTCTAGAGAAGTTCCAGCATTTCACTGGAAGATGGAAAAAAAAAAAGTTTGGACATATGAGAGTAGGTAAGAGAAACTTTGCCAGTATCACCCCTCCCCCACAAGGTTCTACAGCTCAGAGAAAAAGCAGGTTGGGGATCTCTCCCATGGAAGAAAGGGTAAAGCAGTGAGTTAGTGCCCAGCTTCCCCAGCAAGGGACACTGCTAAAGAAATCCATCTCTCTTCCTCAGCACCCAAAGTTTAAAACAAGAGCCCCATGACAGGGGGTAAAGGAGGAATTCAGAAAAGAGACAGATAAGAATTTCAGAGCATCATCTGTACTCCAATAGGAACCCCACCCATGAATCCCTGGAAAAACCTCAACCAAAGATGCCCTCATCTAAGCAACAGGAACCCTCACCAGACCAAGTACCAAACCCATGCCCTCCTCACTCTGCAGTCTACAAAGGAATCCTTCAGAAACGAAGAAGCACTAACCCTTTCCCAGAAAAACAAATGCTAAAGGAATTCATCACCACTAGATCTGCCTTGAAAAAAAGTGCTGAAAGGACTTCTTTGAGCTGAAATGAAAAGATATAGAAACATAAAAACATATGAAAATATACATCTCACTGGTAAAGGTAAAAATATTATCAGATTCAGAAAACTGATTCTGTGATAGGTGGTATGTTAAACACTTAACTATATTATAAAAGTTAAAGGAAATGAATATTAAAAATAACTATAGCCAGTATAATTTCTTTATAAATACACAATATTAAAAAAGAACTGTGGCATTAAAAACATAAAAGGTTCAATACAATCTCTATCAAAATCCCAATGGCATTCATAGAAAGAGAACAAAAAAAATCCCAGAATTTACATAGAACTACAAAAGATCCCAAATAACCAAAGCAATCTTAAAAAAGAACAAAGCTAGAGGGATCACACTTCTTGATTTCAAACCATATTATAAAGCAGCAGTAATCAAAATAGTATGGTACTGGCATAAAAACAGACATGAAGATCAGTGGTACAGAATACAGAACACAGAGATAAACCCACACATGTATGGTCAATTAATTACAACAAAATTGTCAAGAATATACAATGGAGAAAGCAGAGTCCCTTCAATAAATGGTGCTAGGAAATCTGCACAGGTATGTGCAAAAGAGTGAAACTGGACCCCTACCTTACACCACACACAAAAATCAACTCAAAATAGATTAAAGTTTAACGTAACACCTGAAACCATAGCATTCCTAGATGAAAACAAAGAGGGTAAGCTCCTTGATATTGGTCTTGGCAATGGTATTTGGATTTGACATCAAAAGCAGAAGTAAACAAGTGGAACTATACCAAACTAAAAAGGTTCTGCACAGCAAAGGAAGCCAGCAACAAAATGAAAAGACAACCTACTGAATGGGAGAAAATATTTGCAAATCTGATAAGGGATTAATATCTAAAATACATAAAGAACTCCTACAACTCAATAATGTATTTGGGGATTTTTGTAACAAGATATTAGGTGGGCAGAGGAGGGAGGAATAAAGATTTTAGGGATCCCTGGGTGGCGCAGTGGGATCCCTGGGTGGCGCAGTGGTTTAGCGCCTGCCTTTGGCCCAGGGCGCGATCCTGGAGACCTGGGATCGAATCCCACGTCGGGCTCCCGGTGCATGGAGCCTGCTTCTCCCTCTGCCTATGTCTCTTCCTCTCTCTCTCTCTCTCTCTCTCTCTCTGTGTGTGCGTGACTATCATAAATAAATAAAAATTTTAAAAAATAATAAATAAATAAATAAATAAATAAATAAATAAATAAATAAATATTTTAAACTTGAACAGTCATGTAAGGAAAATCATTGGAGACCCCAATACAGGTAAATGTCAGAGTTAAGGAAGTGCACAAAACTAAATATGATAAAGATGAAATTATAATAATCTAAGAAATATCAAAATTCTGGATTACTCTGTAGTAGCAGTAATAAAGAAGAATATTTGATAACTGTTGGAAGAAGCGGTTGGATTTGACCCTAAGCTTATGAAACAAATACAAGCAATCATTTGAGTAACACTTGATGACTTCTGAGAAAATTGCATTTCAGGTATTTCAGTAAAGGAAGAAGAAATACAGATGCAGCAAAGCAAGAGAACTCAAAAATACCAAGGCCTACCCTACTAAAAAGGGGTCTGAAGAATGAAGGCAGCAAACTCAGACTGATTCATTAGGTTTTTCTGCATTAACAGGAAATATCTTTAGTGTAGAAAAAGTCATATGACTCTCAGATACAAGAGGAGGAGAGAAATCTTCTGGAATACATAAAATATGATACAGATACATGATGTCCCTGCCTGTCTCAGGAACTTGGCTGTATCAATAGATAAGATGGAATAAGGTCTGCTCTTCGATAGCATTTCTTATTATCAAGAAAAGTCTACTCATCATATTAAAATCTTACTGGTGGAAAAAAAAAAAAACTGCCACACAGACTGAAATTTATAATTCTTTTATTCCTAAAACATAATTCAGTTTTGCTCTCTCCCCAATAAAAAATGTTCCCATTTTCTTCCACATTCTCTTAAACTATTTTCAAACTGCTCAGTAACTTTCCATGTGACTTTAAGCTACCTCCCTCTCTCGCCCTCTCTGTTTCTTTCTCTCCGATCAGGAAATTACTATAAAGGAAATTCAGAAAACTTGTCTATAACGATGATCTGGGTATGAGCAAATTTATAGGTCAGTTTTCACATGGAATGTCAGATGATAGAAACATAGGAAAGAATATTTGGAAATCTGCAAAACACTATATTTTAATCAACTGAAAGGGAAAAATGAGCCTGTAGAAGTTATAAACTATCCTCCACAGTTTCTTTATATGCTAAAACTGTGAAGTAAAAAATTAAGTACTCATATTTCATTGAATAATTCTAGTAAAAAAACTGTTAACATCAATTTTACTTTATTTTTTATACAACTTGACTGACAAACCACAAAGGAGGCAAAATGAGCCATACAAACAAAACTCTGAACAGGGTAGAGCCACAAACTGGCATCTGGGATAAATCTTATTGGTTATATCTTTAAAAGTACAAATTTGAGTACAGAGAAGCCCTTTTTTATTATGACACAGCCAAAGACAATTTGGTTTTCAGTTGAAACCACAACTACTAAAGGTCGAATAACATTACATCACCATTAATAATTCAACAACAAAATAGAAGTATCTAAAGAGGAAGTCTGGAAAGCATCACTTCATGCTATAAGTTGAATTCTGTCCTCCTTCCCCCAATAAAGATAGGTTAAAGTCCTGACTAACAGGTATCTGGAAATGTGACCTTATTTGGAAATAGGGTCCTTGTGGATGTAATTAGTTAAGATGAGGAGATGCTAGAGTCGAGTGGCCCATAATCTGATATAACTGATATCCTTATACAGACAGGATCCTGTGAAGACACAGAGGTATAAGGCGAATGTTATGTGAAGACAGAGGTGGAGATTGGAGTGATGAATCTACAAACCAAAAAACGCCAAGCATTATTGGCCTTCACCAGCAGCAAGGAAAGAAGTATAAACCAATCTATGATTCTAACCCCCCTAAAAAAAAATAGTTTTCTATATTCTATTTTCAACCTTCTGATACTGAATATGGTGAGTTTTTCCATAGGAAACAATTCTTCAATCCTCAGCAGACACTAGCTGGGGGTCCTACAATTCAATTATCACACTAATACCCACAAGTAGCACAGACCACATGTCTGAACCCTACTTCAGGCACCAATCTTAAGTCCAAGGCGGTCACCTGTACATCTGACCAACCATCCAGAAGTCAAATTCCCATCACTCCCCTCTCAGGTTCAATAATTTGCTAGAATGGCTCACAAAACTCAGGGCAACACTTTATCTACATTTACTAGTTTATTACAAAGGATACAACTCAGAAACAGCCATCTGAAGAGCCTCAAGGGCAAGGTACAAGGTAAGAGGGCGTATGGAATTTCCATGCCCTCTCTGGGCAGGCACATCACTCTCCCAGCACCTCCAAGTATTTACTAGTCCAGAAGCTCTCCGAACCCTTTCAGTTAGGATGTTTTTATGGAGGCTTCATTCCTTAGACATGATTGATTCAATCATTGTCCATTAATAAATTCAACCTCTAGCCCTTCTCCCTTTACTAAAGAGAGTGGAGCTGGAAGTTCCAAACTTCTAGTCACAAGGGTGTTCCCGTGACAACCAGGCCCCCACCTTTAGAGGCTTTCCAAACATCACCTCGTTAACATAAACTCAGGGATGGTTGAAAGGTGTGTGTTACAACAAAAGATGTTCCTTTCACTTTTATCACTCTGGGAACTATGTCATGAGTCAGAAACCAAAAACAAATATTTTATCAAAAGATCATCCTATGGATCTTATTACTTAGTAAATTACAAGGTTTTAAGAGCTCTGGCCAGGAGCCAAAAGTGAAGCCCAAAATATATATTTCTTTTTATATCACAATATCACACTCCAGAACTGTGAGAAAATAAATTCCTGTGTTCTAAGCCACTCAATTTGCAACACTCTGTTACAGCAGCCCAAGGAATGAATAGACCTAATATTAAGAAAAATTTCCCAATTTAATCTTGAAGAATTTTAAATGCAAGCTGTTCTTAACTGGGAAAAACTTGGAAGCAACCAGTCTTTCAGACAAGGAATAGATAAACAAACGGTGGTACATCTATACAAAGGAATATTATTCAGCAATAAGAAGTGAGTTATCAAGACAAAAAAAAAAAAAAGAAACAGAGGATCCTTTTTTTTTTTTTTTTTTTTTGAAACAGAGGATCCTTAAAGATACGCCGCCATTAAGTGGAAGAAGCCAATCTGGCTTTGTATTAGATGATTCCAACCATATGACATTCTGGAAAAAGCAAATCTATGTAGACAGTCAACAGATGAGTGGTTGTCAGGGGTTCAGTGAAAGGGAAGGAGAGACAAACGTGGAGCACAGAGGATTTTTAAGGCAGTGAAACTGCTACACACGATACAGTAATGATGGAAACATGTCATTATGCATTCGTCCCACAGAATGTACAACATAAAGAGTGAGCCCTTATGTAAACTATGGATTTTAATTAATATTAATGTATCAGTATTGGTTTATCAATTGTAACAACTGCACCACGCTAATACAAGATGCAAAGAAGAGAAATTGTGCGGGTGGGAGACGGGAAATCAGGGCTGTGGACTTTGTATTTTCTTATAAGTGAGACCATTAAAATAGAACTACAATAATGACTACTACCTATTAGGAACATCATTATATAACAGAAAAAAGATCTTTAAAACCCAAAGGTTAGGAGGATGTATTCTTGTGATACAGAAGAGTCCTTCCTTGATAAAAGATGGCCCATAACAGAATATCTGTCAAAAATGAAATAGAAGTAGATAGGTAGACAGATGAAATATTATCTCAATTACTTTCATTTCACCCCACACCAAGGAAAAAATCATCATGAACTGGCCTAGTTAATGCTCTGCTTTTAGAAAATCATTATTCATTTATTGCTTATAATATCCCTGCAAGAGAAGCATTAGTAGTGCTATTCCCATTTATGAATGGGGTAACTGACCCCTATAGAAGTTAAGCAACTTTTCCAAGGGGACATATACCTTGCAACAGCAGCTGAACTTGAACTGTATAACTGTACTAAGCTTATGATCATGACATGATAGCATCCTTGTGCAACTATATAGCAAGCAAATGACATGAGGGATGGGAAGCTGTGAAAGAGATCAGGACCAGAGGTGACAAGTGGAAGTCATCCATAAACAAACAATGGCTGAAGCTATAAGGAGGGGGAAAAATCATAAGGAAGGAAGGAGAAGGGAGCCAGGGAGTGAGCAAGGGCTGCAGGACACATTAAGGCCTTTCTTTTGGCTGAGAAAAAAAGGACAGGGAAGTATACAAAGAGAGGCAGTCCAAAAAGAAGTGAACCAAAAACTGTCACCAAGATTGAAATCAGGGGCCATTATCTTTGACTCCTCTCTCCCCCCAATCTGCAACACTCAGGTAGCTTTAACACATTACATCCACATAAGTATGTTTTCAAATTTGTCCTTTACTTCGCATTTGTCATTACCCTGTACATGGCCTTTATCAATTTTTATTTGGAACTATTCAAAGAGCCTCCAAACATGTCTCCTTGTTTCCATTCTACCTGCCTCTAAGTAATATACCTGCTTGTGTATCCAGTTTCTTTTACTCCTCCTTCCACAATTCCCAACAAATGAGAACTTATACACACTGTTCAACATTTGTTTTTTTTTTAACTGTCTTGAACATATTTTCATATTCACACGTGGAGACCTACCTCTTCTTTCCAAAGACTGCATAGTATTCAATTATAAACATATAAATTATCAGCCCCCCAAAAACATTTCTATTATTTCCAGACTTTTGTCATTACAAATTTTAGCATTGACGTGTCAAGTTTTAACCAGACTATCTATAGAAGAATTACAACCTAAACAATATTGACCATTTCTATCAAACAAGATATGCTTTTCCATTTATTTAAGTCTTCTTTTATATTATTCAGCAGAATTTTAGAGTTTCTTCATAAAACCTCTGCATGTATCTTAAGTTTATTCTTGGATATTTCATATTTTTAATTGTTATTATAAATAGGATATTTCCCTCCCTTAAGTATATATACTTAAGTATATAAGTATACTTAAAATATTTTTAAGTATCTTCATAATAGAAAGCTGTTAATTCTTATATATCAAACTTGGCTTTTAGTATGCCCTGTAGTTTTTTGTTGAAAGCTGGACATGATGTAGTAGGTAAAAAGAACTGAAATAAGCAAACCTTGAGTGATGTGGTAGTGAGGTATGGAGGTGGGAGGGGAGGTATTCTACAGTCCTATGACTAAGTCCTACATACAGTCCTCAATCTTTTAATGAGCTTGTACCCCTGGGCTGTAACACCCAAAAGTGCTTCCTAGTCTCCAGCTCTGAGGTAGGAAAGGATGGCTAGAGTACTAGAGTTTGTATTTCTATTTCTCTTCCTCCAGGTAGAAGACTAGAGGAGACTGGAGTTAAGAATTTCCCTTCTCCCAGGTCAGGCAAGCTCTGACAAAACCAGGTAGGGTAGGTTAGTAAAACAGTTTCTCTCAAGGGTAGGCCTTATCAAAAAGAACAGAATGCTTTGGACATATTTCAAACTGGCTGTTTTTCCCTCCCCTCTGCCAGAAAGCAAAAGAGATTTTTCTCTTACCTCTGTGTGGTAACTTGGTAGCATTTTTGTTGGTAAAACTCACAAAAGTATGAAGAACTCCTAGAAGTGGGGTTCCCTGGAGTTAGCTCTCAGACTTGTCCATATTGAGCATCCAGCAACTCATCAATTACAGTTCCTGTTTTGATACCCCATACTGGTTCCTGAGAAGGCTTTTACTTGTAAGTTTCTGCTCTACCTGTCTGTCCAATTTGGAAGGCAGCCATTTGTCCCATGACCTTAATTAATTCTCTGATGGATCTAAGAAGCATTGTTGACTTTCAACTTGTTCTTTTTATTTGTTACAACAGAGTGATGACTTCCAAGCTCCTTTTAATAACCAGTCATCTAGTTAAAATCTTTTGTTTCTAATAATATATTTGATTTTCTTGATTTCCAGGTTAAAATATGCTTATTTTGCCTCTTCCTTTTCAATAACATGCATAGCATGTATTTATGTTATCAAATTACATTGGATGATACTTAAAAACAATGCTAAATAACACAGTCATGATAGTAGGTAACCTTATCTTGTTCTTTAATGGGAGTACTTCTACTGTTTTAATATTATACTATTAAGTCAGATGCTTACATAAGTATTTACCTATTCCTTTCTAATTAAAAAATTCTAAAAATCTCAAATAGATGAATTTTGTCAAATACTTTTCATTATGTGCCTTTTCTGTATATATAAAGATGATTATGTGAAATGTGTGGATTATAACAGAAATTATATCAGCAGCACTTGCACTATGCTCAGTTTTGAAGTCTGAAATATTTCTTATCTTTTCCAGAATTAGCATCATGTTAATTAGTGTTCTATCTAGTTAAATAAACTTTAGACATATATACTTTTCCTTATCTCCTTATCATCAATTGAACAGTCACTATTATTCCTATTGCATCATGAATATATTAAATATTGCTTTCACATTTATCATTTTCTCATACTTTCTAATTTTTAAATAGTCTCTATCATTCTATCGTAATTATTTGGCTTTTTTTTTACTAAGAATTTTAACACAGAGTTTTTATTCTTTTAGGCCTTAAGGGGGTTAATAGTATCTTTAAATTACATCAAACTAATTACATATCCAATGAACATGCTTAAACTACCTAACAGAATAGTAGGCAAGACATTACTGAGCCCAGTGCTGACATCATAAGCTTCTAGTAAGCAGAATTGAGGGGGGGAAAAAAAAAGAACTGAGGAGCTTTTACTCTGACATCCAACCTAATAACTGTCAAAGTAGATATTTTTAAGGAAGAGTTTCTATGTTCCAAATACTAAGAGTAGTAAAAGTCCTGGGGATTTTTATTTTTTCCTTAATCCTATATCTATTTCCCACAGATTTTTATTTCATTAATTGCTTTCATAATAAAAAATACCTAGTGTTGTTATAAAAGATACAAAATCTTACAAAAGAGAGTTAGTGGTAATGTTGGAGAGGAAAGTTTCAGTAAAATGGAAATCATGGGAGTTTGGACCTAACATTTCCATATTAAGGATGGATGTGAGACAACTGTGAATATTTTCAAATGGATTTTGGTGGCTCTTGATGACAGAAATAAATTAGTGACTACCTTCGGTCTCTCTTCCAAATTTTCCTCATATAACCTCTTCAAAGTTTTTTTCAACATTATTTGATTATTATCCACACATCTTCTATTAGGAAAGAAAGATCATAAAGGGCTGGAATCACCTGATGGGGCTGTGTCTCTTATTAACATTTTGACCATGATCTGTTTCACTGAAGAGCAGAAACAAGTACATTCCAGATGTGTGAGCCAGTATGAATGGAAGCGGGAATGAGGACGTGACATTTAAGGGACTATAAGAAGATAAGAAGACTCTCTATCTATAGAGATAGTGTTATGTTTTGGAAAAGATGGACATACAGTATGATAGATTTGATGAGACCAAACATGGAGAACCCTGAACACAAGACTTAGAAGTCTACACTTTCTGTAAGAAACAGGGATCCCCTGGAAGATTTTTTTTTTTAAGATTTATTTATTTATTTATTCCAGAGAGAGAGAAAGTAGAGTGAGGGGCAGAGGGAGAGGGAGACAAGCAAACTCTCTGTTCAGCTGGAGCCCCACTCAGGGCTCGATCCCAGGACCCTAATATCCTAATCTGAGCCAAAACCAAGAGTCCAACACTTACTAACTGAGCCACCCAGTCACTCCTGCCAGAAGAATTTTTTTTAAAGATTTTATTTATTTATTCATGAGAGGCACAGAGAGAGAGACAGAGAGACAGAGAGACAGAGAGACAGAGAGACAGAGAGGCAGAGACACAGGTAGAGGGAGAAGCAGGCTCCATGCAGGGAGCCTGAAGTGGGACTCGATCCCAGATCTCTAGGATCACACCCTGGGCCAAAGGCGGCGCTAAACCACTGAGCCACCCGGACTGCCCCAGAAGAATTTTTAAACAGAGGTGTCACATTATGAAAGTGATATCAGACGAAGACTAGCCTTATGATGGTGCATTAGCTAAATCAGAGAAAGGCAAGCATACCATACATAAGACTTAGGGGACTATTAAAAATGAAAGGACGCATGAGGCACCTGGGTGGCTCCATTGGTTAAGCGTCTACCTTCACCTCAGGTCATGATCCCAGGGTCTTGGGATCCAGCCCCATGTCGGGGGGTCCTTGATCAGCAGGGAGTCCGATTCTCCCTCTGCCTCTCCCACTTCTTGTACTCTCTGTCAAAAAAATAAATAAAAACTAAGGAAAAAAATGAAAGGAAAATGAGCAAACAATTTCATATTTCTCATTCTACTGATTCAGTCAACAAATTTTTCTTAAGTACTTCCACATTCTAGATACCAAGCTCTAAGGATACAACAGGGAATAAGACAAATATATCTGCCCTTAAGGGGTTTAGAGCAATAGTCTTTTTTTACCCAATGAATTTATTTTTCTTTAAACTCTTGCTTTTAATAAATGCCCTCCAAATATTTTCTCATAAGCATATTTAAATGTAGCAGCATTTTACTTGTAATATAAACTTTAGAATGCTTTAGAATGTTCTGTCCTCTTTGTTCCCAAGGTATACCTTCTTCATCCTATTATGCAATAATCACTGATTTGCTTACCTCCTTTTCCATGACATGACTCTAAGCCTCATGCTGGCAGAAACCATGTCTTACTGGACACTGTCTCCTCAAAACTTCCGGGAAATTCCAAGAGTACAGTGAGTCAGTGAAGAAGTACACAGATTTTATTTGGAACTATGAATAAAACATAGAATTTCCTTCTTCGTTTCCCAGATGTGGCTAACAAGTGGTTTCAAGAGTCACCTGATTAGAAGTGCTCCTCAAACTTTTCCACCAACTAAACAGAGCAAATGAGAGGACAAATGTCTCCAGTGTCCCAGGGAGCTTGAGGCTTCAACTGGACACAAGTATAAACAGCTTTTAAGTCACACTCACTCAGGTGTGGTTCTATGCACTAGGGATATAAGTAAGGTTCCTGCCTTTGTAGAGCTTAAGATGAGAGAGGTCAGATGAACAGTAATCAATAAGCAAGAAAAGGTCCTTACCATTTTAGCAAATTTTAAAATTTATTTTTTATTTAATAATAATCTTTAATAGTTAATATTTTTAGGTCTTATTTAAAAATTCCTTCCTGAGGCACCTGGGTAGCTCAATCAGTTAAGCATCTGCCTTTGGCTCAGGTCATGACCCAGAGTCCTGGGATCGAGCCCTGCATTGCTTTGGGCTCCCTGTTCAGCAGAGGGCCTGCTTCTCTGCAGTTCCTCCTGCTTGTTCTCTCTCTCTCTCTCAAATAAATAGAATCTTAAAAAATAAAAATCCCTTCCTTGTGCACGTAATAAAGATAGTATCACATATTTTCTTTTAGATTATAAAATTTTGGGCAGCCCGGGTGGCTCAGCGGTTTAGCGCCACCTTCGGCCCAGGTTGTGATCCTGGAGACCCGGGATCGAGTCCCACATTGGGCTCCCTGCACAGAGCCTGCTTCTCCCCCTGCCTGTGTCTCTGCCTCTCTCTCCTTCTCTCTCTCTCTCTGTGCCTCTCATGAATAAATAAAATCTTTTTAAAAAATAAATAAATAAAATAAAATTATAAAATTTTGATTTTCAATTTTAGGATTTTAATCTAATGAATTCATTGTGTATATGTGAATTAGGAACTCAACTTCTTTTTTTAAAATTTCAATATGCTAACCCAGCACTGATTACCAAATAATTCATTCTTTTTCCACTGATTTGTTATACCATCTCTGTCATATACAGAGTCCCTACAAAATCAGTCATTCTTGAACTCTGTCATGTGTCTTCTTGATCTATTTCTGTTCTAATTACTTTAGCTTTACAAACTAATTAAATTAATTCCCCCCTTCATTTTTCCTCTTAAATAATCTTGACCTTTTACCTTTCCATATAAATTTCAGAATCAACTTGCCAAGGTCTGCAAGACAAACTTGAATTTGGTTTGAAATTATATTGCACTAACAGATACATACTGAAAATATTTGACATCTCCAGGCGATTGTGTCTACTCATCTATTTTTTTTAAGATCTTATTTATTCATGAGAGACACAGAGAGAGAGGCAGAGACCTAGGCAGAAGGAGAAGCAGGCTCCTCACAGGGAGCCCAATGTGGGACTTGATCCCCAGACCCTGGGATCATGCCCTGAGCTAAAGGCAGACGCTCAACCACTAAGCCACATAGGCATCCTTCTACTCATCTATTTACTTAGATTTAAGTTCATTAATAAAGTTTATAACTTTCTCCATAAAGTTCTTATGTATCTTTTATTAGATGTATCCCCAAGTAATGTAATTTTGTTGCTCTTGTGACTGGAAATCTTTTTAAAATCAATCACACTGTCTAAATATTTTTGTTAAGGTACAGAAGCAAGATTTATCTTTTTAAAGTTATCTTACATCCACCAACACAACAGTGCTGGTAGTTTGCATATAGATTTTTCTTAAACTTTCCACATAATCATCTTAAGTTAAAAAAAAAGCTTTCTTCCTTTCATTTCTTACATTTATTATTTTTTTTTATTTTTTTGGCTACAAATTCTGCATCATGTTTCTAAGTTTAAAGGCTATGCTTCTAACATTTCCCCATTAAGTATAATGCGGAGTTTTGATGGATATCCTTTATTTGGCTAAAGTTGTTCTTTTCAATTCCTAGGCTCTCAAGAGTTGATGCTGGTCTGGCCAGTAGAGGTGCTAATCACAAATAAGTGCTAACTTCAACCATTTTTTTCCCTGGCTAGTGAAATGATTATGTGTGATAGACACTGTTCACTGTCTACCTAATATCAGTTCTATGAGCCTTAACTCATTCTGACTAGATCTGTGTATTTTTAGAACATGTCAACATTCATGGACACGCTAGGTAAGAAATAATCCAGTTATCTCTGACCTTTGGTTAATAAAAAATATGAATATATATAAAAAGCAAATTTACTTCATTTAAGCCAATTAAATATTACAAGATAAGGGCAGATGGCTAAAAATATAATCCAAATATTACAATTTTATCTCCTATATAGAATATATATTTATATATACATACATTATATGTATGTCATATATTCTAAGATCAAAAAGGCCTTCTAAAATAGAGATAAAACACAAAATAGAATTTCATTTTAATATTTGATTTTGAATTATAGACAAACATTGGTATAAATGCTCATCGCAGACATTACAAAGGAAATGTTGTATAGCCCAACCTTTAATTTATCTTTTAGTCATCATCACTTAAGGAACTTACTTGAATTAAAATCCAAAGCTATACAAATTACACTTTATAAATAAATAGAGCTGTGCATCTGAATTTTAAAATCCTGAACTTCTGGGGCGCCTGGGTGGCTCAGCGGTTGACATTTGCCTTCGGCTCAGGGCGTGATCCTGGAGACCCAGGATCAAGTCCCACATCGGGCTCCCTGCATGGAGCCTGCTTCTTCCTCTGCCTAGGTCTCTGCCTCTCTCTCTCTCTCTCTCTCTCTCTCTCTCTGTGCCTCTCATGAATAAATAAATAAAATCTTTAATAAATAAATAAATATAAAATCCTAGACTTCAAGGAAATTATTTCAGTCAGCAAATAAACTAACCAGACACCAATTTCCTAGGTTCTTAATTCCACTGTGTCAAACTTTAAAAATATGTTCTTGGGATCCCTGGGTGGCGCAGCGGTTGGGTGCCTGCCTTTGGCCCAGGGCGCGATCCTGGAGACCCGGGATCGAATCCCACGTCAGGCTCCCGGTGCATGGAGCCTGTTTCTCCCTCTGCCTGTGTCTCTGCCTCTCTGTGTGTGACTATCATAAATAAATAAATAAAAATTTAAAAAAAAGTAAAAAAAAAAATGTTATTAAGAAAGCCTAATTTTAAAAAACTATAGATCTATTTTTTTTTAAAGATTTTCTTTATTTATTCATGAGAGAGACACAGAGAAAGAGAGAGGCACAGACACAGGCAGAGGGAGAAGCAGGCTCCACGCAGGGAGCCTGATGTGGGACTCGATCCTGGGTCTCCAGGATCACACTCTGGGCCGAAGGCAGGCGCCAAACCGCTGAGCTACCCGGGCTGCCCAGATCTATTTTTTAAAATGCATTTGCATTAAAATTTTTGTATGAAAGAAGGGCAGAGAAAAAAAGGGAAAAATTTTGTATGATTTTTTAAAAATTTTTTTAATGAAAGTAAGTTCCACTGTCAATTGAAGAGGCAATGAAACAAAGAGAAACACTCTACAATTATTCACTGAGACACATGACTGAATTTACCAAGGTTGATTTGGTGCTTAATTTTTCAGAAAAACGTGTACTGGATTTTATCTGTATAGGACTTTTCCACAACAAGCAATACTGAAAAGGTGAAAAGTACAAAGAAAATTCCACTTGAATAAATGTAAATTTCAGATATCTGACATAGTTCCATATACCCTCTAATTTTCCATTCTCTCTTACTGATGCAGAAGCAAGAAAACCTTGTTTCTTTTTTTTTTTTTTTAAGATTTTATTTATTCATGAGAGGTACAGAGAGAGAGAGAGAGAGAGGCAGAGACACAGAGGGAGAAGCAGGCTCCCTGCGGGAAGCCTGATGGAAGACTCAATCCAGAGACTCCAGGATCAGATGCCCAACTGCTGAGCCACCCAGGTGTCCCAACAAATCTTGTTTCAATAAGAAATCCTCAAGAGAAGCTTTCATGTTCAGCTGCTAATCAACTAACACACTATCCTTTCAGTAAAGTGTCACTGCATAATACCTGTAGCAGAAAATTTGAATTTCTACAATTTAAATGAGGATTTTTAATGAAATTGGATTAGCTTTTCAATGCACGGTGCTTTCTATACTTCCATTTAAAAGCTGTTACTAAAGGAGCTTTAGAAAGGTTAAGGCTCAGGGCAGGGATAAACAGTTGAGGCTATGTGGAGAACTCAAAGTCTAGAGGTTAACCAACTTCAAATCATCTGTGAATGATGATTTTCACAACTATCATACCAAGCCCCTCATCTCACACATAGAGCCAAACCATGATCCAGCAGAAAACAACAAACAGCTGTCTGCAGTTAGGTCCACCTATAATTAACTAGCACATTTCTATTTTATGGCCACTAAAGATCTACACACTAAAAGCAAAATATTCATCAACTAATAAAATTGAGAAGAGGGAAGATTTTTACTACAAAAAGTCTCTTTCTCTGCTTATTTAGAAAAGCAATTTTCATTTACTAAGGAAGTAATATTGAAAACTGGTATTGCTACCTAAAAAAATGTATTAAAGATATTCCTTGTCACCTAAGAAAACCTCACCGCACCTATGAAGACAGCAACAAAGTCATAGAAAGCTAGTCTCCCTGCATAATGTGCTTCACAGGAATATTACTAAACAGAGACTAAGTAAGGGCAAGACTTACTGTGTGCCTTTAAGCACAGGACTTAATTAATCTCTTATGAATACCAGGTTTCTCATTAGTCACATGAAGTAATAATATGTCTCACAGGACTGTGGTGAAAGTTAAATGACAGGAAGCATATATAAATGTTTATCGGTAGCAAGCTAGATTTTTTTTTTCAAGTATTAGAAGCACATCCTTCTTCCCACCCCACCTCTGAAAAGAGCACAAAATTGAAATTAGGCTGCATTTTTAAATGATACTAATAATTAATGTAATGTTAATCATTCATCTCCTTTCCACAAGTGGGAAAAAAAAAAAGACTAGTAATCAAACAGATCTTTAAAAATGAGGGGAATAGGTAACAGCTTACACACTACTTTGGAAAGTACAGTCAACCTTTGTGGCCCAAAACCATCTTCTCCTTAATTTAACATTTAACAACTGTCTCTTCATTCATCTCATAAAAATTATCTAAGGGACCCTCTAAGTTGTGAAAGATGCCAAATTCATAAGGCACTAATGGAGATAATTCTAAAGTCTCGAAGCTGATGATACCTTCATCAGTTTTTGATAACTTCAAAAGATTCCCCTGGTACCCTACAGTGCTAAGAAAGTCAGTAATTCTGGACATTTTTGTATCTAACATTAAACCTGAAGGGACAACAGGCATAAAATAAGACTACTCCAAACAAATGTGCATATGTGATCACCCTACCCATGATATTACCTCCAAATAAAATGTAGGCAAATGATCTTTCGCTTCAGAAGGAAAATAACTTTGTTCCTTTTTTGGGAAGGAAGAGGGAGAGGGAGGGGGGAAGGAAGGGGGGTAAGGAAAGGGGGAAGGAAGGGGAGAGAAGGAAGCAAAGAAAGGAAGAGAGAGAGAGAAAGCAAAGAAGAGAAAAGAAAAAGGGGGGGTGGGGTGGGGAGAACACCTAGTGTCCAGATCTTGGTTTCTAATACCATTCTCCAATAAAAAAACAAAACAAAACCTGGGTTCCTTGAGAAATGGATGACAATTTTAACACTGAGGCAGGAAATACCAAGATGAGCCTAGAGCATCCTGCAGTGCTTACTTAGTAAAGTGAAACAGAGCTCAGAACAAAACAAAAACACCACCACAATGATGCGAATATGGCAAAGGGGTGGAGGATCTGACTGAATTAACGCTCAATTTGGAACTGCAACAATTTGAGCAACAAAGTAACACTAAATTGCAATCCAAAATACACAGATATCCGTAAGTATATACTAAGATAAATAAATCATTGCATAAAGCCATACATGAGAAGAGACAAATCTCCATGCAGAATAATTACGAAAAATGCGTGTAGATGTTCCACTCTCAATAGAGCGGGCTTAAATGTGGGCTGTACACAGCCACTGCCTTCCAGAGAGTATAATATAAAAAGGAGAGGGGGGAAAAAAGAGTATTTTGCAGTGAAAAACCCTAACACTACCTCCACCAAGTGATTAAAGTTAACATCAACAGTGATAAATCATGTTGATACTATGTACCTTTAATATGAGTGATGAAGATGGCTATTTACCTCTGTGGTCTTCTTCCCCAAAAGATAGAATCCCAGTCTATGGGCAAAATATCATTCTACAAAACCCCCGACGAGTGCTCTTTAAAACTGTCAAGATCATCAAAACCAGAGTCTAAAAGCCTGTCACAGCCAAGAGACTCCTAAGGAGACATGACTACTAAATGTAATGTGATATCCTGGATGGGCTCCTAGAACAAAAACAAGGAAATCAGGTAAAATCTAAGGATATTTGGAAAAAATATGAGCTTTAGTTAATTATAATGTATCAACACGGGTTTATTATTTTTGACAGATGTACCATACAAATATCAGACATGAATACGAGGGGAAACTGGAGGTCAAGTATATAGGAACTCCATACTATCTTTGCAATTTTTCTGTAAATCTAAACATGTTCTAAATTTTGAAAAATACCTAATAGAAATAAATTACAATGTATAAATAAAAATTAACATAATGACCCTCATTTTGTCCCAATGTATGCCAGTCACTCTTATTTCTAAGTATAGTGTACCGAGGAAATGAAGGAAGCTAGCCTTCCAAGAAGCTGAGAGCAGAGGCCACCTTTCAGCATCCTGTGATGTACCACAATTGACATGTGTACCTAGCGAAGTACTTTAACTAAATTAACCCTCACAAGAACACACAAATGGTTTATTTTGAACCATTTATTTTTTACTTCAGGCAAGAAACTGCAGATAGAATATAATATTAATAATGTAAGCATAGTAAGAGACAAAAGTGCCATTTCTCCCATTCCTAGTATGAGTTCTTTATCAGTTACAACATGAAGTTAAAAACAAATGATGTCAGTTGAGTGTCCAAATCTTGGTTTCAGTTCAGGCCGTGATCTCAGGGTGAGGGATACAGCCCCACATCAGGCTGCACGCTCAGCATGGAGTCTGCTTGTCCCTCACCCTCTGCTCCTCCCCCTGGGCTCTCTCTCTCTCTCTCTCAAATAAATAAGTAAATGAATGAAATTATTTTTTAAAATGTTTTTCATTAATACAACCTGCCTAGAAGTAGACCAAAAAAATTCGTAGGTCTTCAGTGGATTTTTAATCAACATAATGAATAAATAAAAGATATACATATAAAACACGTGTTTTTAAATAGCAATAAATTAAGGAGATGGAAAGATTGATTTATATCCATTATTGTTAATGATGAACCTGCCCTTAATGTATTTCATGCATCAATAGCTAAAGATATTATGAAGCCTTCATAATTAGCACAACATATATCCAGGTTATAAAGACAAATCTTTATTATTTTTAGTGTTTAAAGTCATGTTATACCTAAACTATTATTTTATGACATTTCACAATACATAAGGACAAATAAGCAGAAAGTCTTTACAGATGTTTGTAATCTGTATTCTTTCATTTGTTGGAATCTGTTTTGAAAATGAAATACAAGAAAAAGATACAGTCTCAGTATATGCTCAAAAGCAAATGACTTCCTTAATATAAACAATGTTCTTATTAAAATTGTGAAAGTATAACCATTGCGAAAGCAGCCACTTGATCAGGATAAAAAGACACTAAGGTTTAAGGGTTAGCACTGCACATAAAATTCATTTTCTCCATCATTCATAGATAAGCAGTTGTAGAAAGGCAGATGAATCCAAAAACGTACAAGTGCTATAAGATATCACTGATGTGGTTAATTGTGTAGCAACAAGATTTGAGCAAATACAGTAATATTTAAAAGATAATGAGATGTATAGCAACCACAGCACAACATTTAAGTGACTTAGCTCCAGAACTGGACTAGTGAGCTAGAATATTAGCCAGAGAATTTATTAGTGATGAGACTTTGGACATATTATTAATTTCTATGAGTTGTTATTATTATAGAATGATGATGAAAATAGTCTCTGCGTCACAGAATTGGAAGAAGTATTATAAAAGATACTTCATTACAGAACTTAAAACGTCACTTGGGACATGGTAAGTACTTAAAAAATGTTAGCTATTATTGGCCATCATTATGGGAATAATTGTGAAAAACTTTTATACCACAACAAAGTCCATTAATTATCTTTTTGTAAAGAATTTAAAAGTTATCAAACTTAGAAATAAAGTACACATTTTTCTTCTACAAATAAATAAGATTTTCAATTTTTTTTTTTAAGATTTTAGTTATTTATTCATGAGACACACAGAGAGAGAGAGAGAGGCAGAGACACAAGCAGAGGGAGAAGCAAGCTCCATGAAAGGAAGCCCGACGCGGGAGTTGATCCCGGGTCTTCAGGATCACGCCCTGGGCTGAAGGCAGGTGCCAAACCGCTGAGCCACCCAGGGATTCCCCAAGATTTCCAAATCTGCTAGCCTGTTCTGGGATATTTTATAAAGACGGGTCTTGGGAGACTCCTCCAGCAAGATCTCCTGCTTACTTAGTGCAAGGTTATACTCATAGTGTTGGCCACAAACAGCTAACCAAAACTACACCAAAATGTAAAAACAGCGTACATACCCTCAAATCAGGAGAAAAGTTGTCTGCAGAAGTTGAAATGGAATCCGATGATACTACAGAAGCTGATTTTGTATGCACTGAATTCTCTGAATGAGAAGTGGAAGCACTACAAAATACAAAAACACATTATGTTTCAAAACTGGGGGTTTAAAAAACAATTTCAGAAATTTTACTAATTATAACTCCATTATTTATTAAAACTTCCATTGCTGGGGTACCTGGATGGCCCAGTTGGTTAAGCATCTTCCTTCAGCTCAGGTCATGATCTCAGGGTCCTGTGATTGAGTCCCAAGTCAGGTTCCCTGCTCAGCTGCTTCTCCCTCTCCCTCAGCCTGCTGCTCGGCCCGCCACTTTGCCTGATGCTCTGTCTGCCTACTTGTATGCATTCTCTGAATAAATAAAATCTTAAAAAAAACTTCCATTGCCAACTAGTACTATTTTGTCTATTCAAGCTTAATTCCAACCACTAATAAATTTCAAACTCTAATACTTAACCTGCAGGGTTAAGTATTCCTACCACATTCCCCCTGGATAGACTATCCCAGGACTCCTGAATAAACTCTGGGCTGATTTCTTCTTTTTATTCAACCATCCACCCAATTCATCCAATGAACACTCACGGAATGATCCAACATGCAAAGCCATTATACCAGGCACTATGATTTGGAGATAAATATTATACAATTCTCATGCTCATGAAGCTCACAAACTGTGGCAGAGAGAGATGAGTACGTAAATGGTGTGTTGTGATGATGACACTAGCCCCTGTGAAACTGAATAAAGAAAGCCTCCTTTCAAATGGAGTCAGGAGACCAGAAAGGGGAAATTCGCAAACCCTACCATTCATTGCAGCCCTCTGCATGCCCACAGGGAAAAGCCTACACTTTACTACCCCAGTAAGATTTTCTCCTTGCCTGGCAACAGCCCCACCAAAGAGAGAGAGTCACAACACAACCAGTTGAAGCCACTACACTTCCAACATTCAGTTTACTCCAATGGATTCTGTGTTTATAATATCCCCTCCTGTTTATAACTGCTCCCCTAAATGCTCCCTTTCCCACATAAAAAAGCATTCCTCTCCTTTGTTCTCTGGCTTGCCTATGGTTTTTGCCATAACTTGCATGTCTCAAATTGCAATCCTCTGTTATCCCTGAATAAATACATTTTGCTGGTAATATAACTGACAGTTTTACTTTTGAGGTTTACGCACTACAAACACAGAGACACAGAGACAGAGAAAATGCACTATGGGAGAAAGGAAAAAGAAGAACCCAACTTAACTCACGAAGTTCAGGGAAGACTTCAGAGACACGATGTTCTTTGATCAGAGTATTCAAAGATAGGAAATTGCCAAGCTGACACACAAGTAAGGGAATTCCAAAAACATACCAAAAAAAAAAAAAAAGGGCACTGCAAAGATACAAAATAATCACAGAGCCCAGAACACTTGAGGAACTAGAGTTCAACAGGGCTAGACAAACAAAAGAACAGAAGCTAAAGATAAAAAGATGAGCTTGTCTTTGCACCTATACCTTTCCACTAAATCAATTTCTATAGAAGCCTGTCTTAAATATCTTTCTTCCATTACATTAATTAATTACATTAATCACACCCTATAGTTACTTTTATTCTCCTAAATTCCTATAGAACTCAGAGTAACTGTAGAATTACTGTCTTTTATTGTATAATGATCTCAGGTGCATATACATTTTTTCTCACCAACTAAATTACCCCAAAAGGGAGAACTCTGTCTTCATTTTCCACAACATCTACTCCAATGCCTATGTATACTATTAACATGTATTAGGTTTGTTAAATTCCAAAACATGGTTGACAATATACCTATGCCACAAATTGAATGAATTGTATCATTTCTTTTTATCAGTACCAGAAAGTTATTTAAAGTAAAAAACAAAACAAAACAAAACAAAATAATGGCAATAATGGTAGAAAAATGTCAGACACTTTGAGTTGAAGCTTTTTTCTAAAGCTTCATTCTCAACATACTTAAAGTCCTCCTCACTCCCAAAGTCAAAATTTTTTCCTCAGGTTTTGATAAAATAATCCATTGTGAGATGTCATAGTTAAAAATTACATTTTCGTTTTAAAATTTGTCCACCATAACCTGCCTATAACAATAACTAAATTTATACAATGTGAAAATTCTCTTCTCCAAAAGAAATTGTCACTTCATTTTCTACTGTTATTTTTTTAAGCTTTACTGAGGTGTGATTAAATAAAAACTGTGTAGAGGGGATCCCTGGGTGGCTCAGCAGTTTGGTGCCTGCCTTTGGCCCAGGGTGTGATCCTGGGGTCCCAGGATCAAGTCCCACGTCCGGCTCCCTGCATGGAGCCTGCTTCTCCCTCTGCCTGTGTCTCTACTTCTCTCTGTGTGTCTCTCATGAATAAATAAATAAAATCTTTAAAAAAAAAAACTGTGTACAACACATTAAGTGTACAACATGATGTTCTGATACATGTATATACTGTGAAATGAGTACTGCAATCAATATAAACATCCACCATCTCACATAGTTACCTTTTTCTTTTTGTGGTGAGAGAATCTGAGATCTACTCTTTTAGCAATTTCAAGTATACAATACAGTATTACAACAGTCACTGTGCTATACATATTAGGTCTCTGGAACTATGCACTTTCTATATAAAACTTTGCCCGTTTTGATCAATTTCTCACCATTTCCCACTTTTCAGATCTATGGTTTGAAAATATTTTCTCAGATTTTGTAGGTCCCTTTTTCATTTTGTCGTTTCCTTTGCTATAGAGAAACTTTTTAGTTTGGTATAGTTCCACTACTCTATTTTTGCTTTTGTTGCCATGCTACTGGAATCAAATCCAACAAAGGGTTCTCAAGACCAATGCCAAGCAGCTTTTCCCCAGTTTTCCGCCAGGACTTTTACAGATTCAGGCCTTACATTTAAATGTTTAATACATTTTGGTTTGATTTGTATGTATGGTGTAAATCAGGGCTCAATTTCACACTTTTGCATGTGGATATCCATTTTTACCAAAACCACTGTACATTGTTGGCATCCTTTTCAAAGATAAATTGACTGTATATGTGTGGTTTTATTTCTGGGCTCTCTATCCTGTTCCCTGATCTTTGTGTTTACTTTTTATGCCAGTACCATACTGTTTTGATAACTACAGCTTTGGAATACAGCTGGAAGATAGGACATATGATTCTTCCAGCTTCATTCATGTTCAAGATTGCTATAGCTATTTGGGGTCTTTTATGTTACTACAATGATTTTAAGATTGTTTTTTCTATGAAAAATGCTACTGGAATTTTTATAGAGAATTCACTGAATCTGTAGATCACTTTGGTCAGCATGGACATTTTAAGCCAATTCATTCTTCTAATCCATTAACACAGGATAACTTTTCATTGATTTATGTCTTCAGTTTCTTTGACCATAGTTTTATAATTTGTACAAGTCTTCAACCTCCTTGGTTAAATTTTTTCCTAAGTATTGGGCAGCCCAGGTGGCTCAGCAGTTTAGCGCCGCCTCCAGCCCAGGTTACGATCCTAGAGACCCGGGATCGAGTCTCGCATCGGGCTCCCGGTGCATGGAGCCTGCTTCTCCCTCTGCCTGTGTCTCTGCCTCTCTCTTTCGGTCTCTCATGAATAAATAAATAAAATCTTTAAATAAACAAATAAATTTATTCCTAAGTATTTTATTCTTTTTGATGCTACTGCAATGGAACTGTTTTCTCAATTTCTTTTTTGGGGGAGTTTGTTGTTAGTGTATAAAAACAAAATTGATTTCTGCATGTTGATTTTGTATCCTGCAACTTTCCTGAATTTGTGTATTAGTTTTAACAGTTTTTATGGTAGAGTCTTTACAGTTCCCCATTTATAAGATCATGCCATCTGCAAAATGTTTTTAAGTATTCATACAATGCGAAAATCATCTCCCCTAAAAGAAATTCATTTAAATGGATTATAGCAGTATTGCAGTAGAAACATCTCATAATACTTTTTTCAAATGCAAACATATATTTATTTTATTAACTAATTGAAGGTATGATCGTAATTGTTATTTGTTTATACCCAACAACCTATAATAATACACAAAGGAACAGTCATAAGAAATTCTATTATCGGGACGCCTGGGCGGCTCAGAGTTTGAGCGTCTGCCTTTCGCTCAGGGTGTGATCCCAGGTCTGGGGATTGAGTTCCACATCGGGCTCCCTGCAGGGAGCCTGCTTCTCCCTTTCCGCCTGTTTCTCTGCCTCCCTCTGTGTCACTCATGAATAAATAAAATCTTTAAAAAATAAAAAGAAATTCTATTATCTAGTTTTATAATGTAAAGATAGAGAAATTGACAGAGAATGTTTCCTTCCTTTTTTTTCTGTTGTTGTAGCCAATTTCTTGCTAATCAAATACCATCTGTGTTAAAATAACAGGTAAAATAATCAAACTTTAGACACAGTACTTCGAGAGACATTATTTGTTGCCTACTCCAGATACATACATACCTCTTCTTTCCTTTACTTTGATTAGGGCAGTCTGGGCCCAGCCCAATATGACATGCTGCTTTTGGCTCCCTTGTGGCTAGCAGAACCATGTGACACAACTTTGGTCAATGAGATTTAAGAGGAACTATGTTAATAGTTATGGAAATCTTTTATTTTCTTAATAAAGGAGGGCAGAAACAGCAGGCTAAGGCTAGCCCTTAACCTTTCCCATTTTCTCTTCCTGGAACAAGAATGTGAAGTTTGGAAATATGTAGGCAGATTGTAAACATGACCAACATGGTGGCCTGCTAAGAACAGGGAGCCAAACAACGGGAAGAACAAGCTCCTCATCTCACGGTATCACAAAGCAGCAGAGTTCACACCAACTCCCTACTTATGAAATTTTTGTTATGTAAAAAAGTAAAGTTCAATTTTTTTTAAGATTTATTTACTTGAGAGAGAGAGCACACACACACGAACTGGGAGAGGGGTAGAAGGAGAGAATCTTTAAGCAGACTCCCCAGCAAGCACAGAGCCCAACACAAGGCGTAATCTCACAACCTGAACCAAAACCAAGAGTCAGATGCTTAACCAACTGAGCCACTCGCGCACTCCTGAAGTTCAATTTTTAAAATCACTGTAATGGAGGTTTATATTCTGTATAGCCAAACACAATTTTAAAGGATATGGCAATCAACACCTCATAAATCTATTTTGGACAAGTTCAAATGTGCAATACTACTTTTTATTCATATGACCTTCTGAGAGAAGATAAAATTAAAGGCATTAAAACATAATTTGGAATTATAGGTAGTATATTACTTAGAAAAAATAATTTTGACAGAGATAATATAATAGCATGTCCCACTAAGAAACCTAAGGGTTCTTTAAAGTCAAAATATGAAGTAAATATCTAAGGGAAATAAAATAACAAAACTGGGTTCTGTAACTAATAACTTGCAGTCTCAGAATCAAAGAATCAGTCTTTCAAGGAAAAGTGTGGCAAATAGCTTTTAATTATTAACTTCTTCTCAGACATACATAAATATGGGTAGATACTATGATCCACCATGTTATATGTGAATAAGCACTGATGTGTAGATCAATATAACCAGTTTACAAAAGGTTTTAAACCCCAGGCAAGGGGCAACTGGGTGGCTCAGCAGTTGAGTGCCTGCCTTTGGCCCAGGGCGTGATCCTGGAGTCCTTGGATCAAGTCCCACATTGGGCTCCCTGTGTGGAGCCTCCTTTCTTTCTCCCTACGGTCTCCACCTCTATGTGTGTGTGTGTCTCGTAAACAATTAAATAAATAAAAAAAAAATTAAAAATAACAAATAAACAAATAAAACAAAAAAATAAACAAATAAATAAATAAATTTAAATAAAATAAAATAAAATAAAATAAACCCCAGGCAAGCATGGAGAGGCTGAAAGAAACAGCGGTAGGGTAGATCCTAGTGCTATCCTCGTGATGATGGCAGACATACATATATGCATACACACAACAGGAGAACTATTCAAAGTTCTCCTGGTATAAACAGGAAGCGCTGCCCTTTATGGCTACTCAGATTGGAGGTGGCCACAGACACCCTATAATGCAGAACTCCATTTTCAGTTATTTTTCTTCTGTCAGATGGAATCGGTGCATGTTTCTGATCGCCATGGGCCACTGGTATAATACAATCTAACGTCCATTGCTCCTTTTTATTGCTCCCTTGCTTATGTTGAGGTCAAACTCTCTGTTTATCTTCTATGAACTGTTCCACAAACAAGCTCTGTATTTCCCTGAATTCACATCTTTACCCATGCCATTCCAAAACAGAATGCCTCTTTATCCCCATCTATTTATTAACATCCTACCAACTCTTTAAGACTCAGTTAAAAAGCAAGCTTTCCAAGAAGTCCTCCCCTGGTGTTCCAGCTGGAACTAAACTCTCATTCCTCTGTGCTTTCACAGACTTCTGCCTATACTCTATAATTATACCTAACACTTTCCACATTAGACTAAAGTTCTTTGGTTACATGGCCACCTCTTTTTTAAATTATAAACTGCTAGAGGATAAGAATCTTGTAACTGGCAAGGCATTTGAACTCAGAGAAAGACTGCAATCTGCTAACCTCATTAAGTAACCAATACCACTTTGGTCCTCACTTTCCCTAGGCCCAGAAACTTCACTGCAGTCAGTCCAAACATTCCTGTTACCCTCGTCATCCTGAGCCTCGCTGGCAAAGATGCCAGACCTTCCTGTCTATGTGTTTCCTCCATCCATCTTCCCCATTCGGGTCTTCTTTCAGGTACTAACTCTTCCTAACCTTTACACAAGAATCTTTATTTCAGAGTGACTCAAATGCCTCACATCTTCCACAGAATTTTCCTTCCACTTCTTTCCCTCAGCCGACCCCTGCTCCCAAGAACCCACTCTTTCATAGCCTTTTCTAAAGGAGACTCTTCTCCACATCTAACAAAACCCAAAGGTGAAATCAGCACTTCCCCACCTCCACTCTCATGTTTCTACACTAGTATTAATTACTTTTCCATCTTCATATGTAAAAGGCTTCTTCTTCTCCTTCTTCTGGTATTTGCATATCCAGCTTTCCTGTTACTGTGATCCACCTAGTAAGGTGGATCTTACTAAGTAAGGAAAGTGTCTTACTTTCTCTTCTCCAAAGCTTCTCTCTGCACCAAAGCCATCATCATGAGAATTTAAATGTTCACAAGGATAAACTAGCAATGATCTATCTCAAAATTCCTCAAGTCCCACACCCCTCATCCATATTCCCACTTTAACAATATGCGTCTGGTCATACCCTGGACTTCATCATTTCTAGGAACTACTCAGTGTCTATAATCTTAAACTCAAGGAAACCAATTTTTGTCCATAAACAGATGGTATCCTTTCCAAATATCTCACTTTCTCAACTTTTTCTTCATCTAATGTTCAACACAGTAGAGAAAAATTATCCTCCAGCACCTCCATTTGTCATGATCCTTCATGCTTCTTTACTCTCCTTCTCCCTCTCACTACTCTCTCTATCCAACCTGAAATGTACAGTAATATTTTATAATCCCTTTGGCAAACCTTCAGGATCCTTATATCCTATCCATTAGTGATCAATGCAATGCTAATCTCTAAGTTTGGATCAATGTAACTATCCTCTCTGTGCTAAAGCTTAGCTACTAATGGAAATCGTCAAACTGGGATCCCTTAGGACTCATGGTTACAAACATGAGCTAGGCCCAAGGCAGTGCTCAGCAACCCATCGCATCTAATCAATCCAAAGTCCTATAGAGTCTACCTCGGTATCACCTGGAATGCATCTGTTTTTCCATCCCAACTTTTAAATTTTAATTCAATACCTCTCACCCGGACTATAATAAATCACCTGTCTCTTTTCTCCCACTCACCCAATATATCATCCAAAAACAATACCAAAGTGATCCTTCAAAAACAGAGATCTGATCATATCATTCTCCGACTTAAATTTTCAGTGATTCCTCAATCCTTCCTAAATCAAGCCCAAACTCCTTAGCATAAGGCTTGAAGACTTCCATGACTTGGCCCTTGTTCTACATAACTGGCTGTAGCTTTAACTCATCAAAGTCACTGAAAATGGCTTGCAGATTCTATCTTCTAGCCATTTCACACCTCTGTGCTTTGCTACTCCTGCTGATATGACCTGCAGTGTCCTTTATAGACTTCCATGCCCTCTTTGCCCCTCAACCACCTCCCAATTCCCCCTCCACAATCAACAATGAATGCACCCTAGGAGAGAGGAAAAGCCATGTGAGGACACAGAAAGAAGACAACCAATGCCAAGCCAGTCAAAGAAAGCCCTCATGAAGAATCAAATCATCTGGTAACTTGATCTTGGACTTCCCAGTCACCAGAACTGGAAGAAATAAATTACTGTTGTTTAAGCCATCCTGTGGTACGGAGGAGCATTACATAATAAAAAGAAACGTTCTTAATTCTATCAGGTGTAATTACAAGATTATGTGAAAAAATGTAAAGATGTACACTGAAGTATGTAGGAATGAAAAGACATGACTTGCCTCAAAACAGTTTAGGAAAAAAAGAAGAAGAAAAGCAGATAAAGTAAATATGACAAATTCTTGGTAACTATTCAGTGTGGGTGAGAGGTAATCAGAGGTTTATTGTACAACTCTCTCTCATCTGTATACACCTGAAATTTTCTTTAAAAATATAATAGCTTTACAAATATCATTCTCAATGGAGAAACACTGGGAGCCTTTCCCCTAAGATCAGGAACATGACAGGGATTTCCACTCTCACCACTGCTATTCAACATAGTACTGGAAGTCCTAGCCTCAGCAATCAGTCAACAAAAAGAAATAAAAGGCATTCAAATTGGCAAAGAAGAAGTCAAACTCTCCCTCTTCGCTGATGACATGATACTGTACATAGAAAACCCAAAAGACTCCACCCCAAAATTGCTAGAACTCATATAGCAATTTGGCAGTGTGGCAGGATACAAAATCAATGCCCAGAAATCAGTGGCATTTCTATACACTAACAATGACACTGGAGAAAGAGAAATTTTTTTTTAATTTTTTTCTTTATTTATTTATGATAGTCACACAGAGAGAGAGAGAGAGAGAGAGAGAGAGAGAGAGAGGCAGAGACATAGGCAGAGGGAGAAGCAGACTCCATGCACCGGTAGCCCGATGTGGGATTTGATCCCGGGTCTCCAGGATAGTACCCTGGGCCAAAGGCAGGCGCTAAACCGCTGTGCCACCCAGGGATCCCTGAAGAAAGAGAAATTAAGGAGTCAATCCCATTTACAATTGCACCCAAAAGCATAAGATACCTAGGAATAAACCTAACCAAAGAGCTAAAGGATCTATACGCTAAAAACTACAGAACACTTCTGAAAGAAATTGAGGAAGACACAAAGAGATGGAAAAATATTCCATGTTCATGGATTGGAAGAATTAATATTGTGAAAATGTCAATGCTACTCAGGGCAATTTACACATTTAATGCAATCTCTATCAAAATACCATGGATTTTCTTCAGAGAGTTGGAACAAATCATCTTAAGATTTGTGTGGAATCAGAAAAGACCCTGAATAGCCAGGGGAATATTAAAAAAGAAAACCAGAGCCGGGGGCATCACAATGCCAGATTTCAGGTTGTACTACAAAGCTGTGGTCATCAAGACAGTGTGGCACAAAAACAGACACATAGATCAATGGAACAGAATAGAGAATCCAGAAATCGGCCCTCAACTCTTTGGTCAACTAATATTCGACAAAGCAGGAAAGACTATCCACTGGAAATAAGACAGTCTCTTCAATAAACAATGCTGGGAAAATTGGATATCCACATGCAGAAGAATGAAACTAGACCATTCTCTTACACCATACACAAAGATAAACTCAAAATGGATGAAAGATCTTAATATGAGACAAGATTCCATCAAAATCCTAGAGAAGAACACAGGAACACCCTTTTTGAACTTGGCCACAGTAACTTCTTGCAAGATACATCCATGAAGGCAAGAGAAACAAAAGCAAAAATGAATTATTGGTACTTCATCAAGATAAGAAGCTTTTGCACAGCAAAGGATACAGTCAACAAAACTAAAAGACAACCTACAGAATGGGAGAAGGTATTTGCAAATGACGTATCAGATAAAGGGCTAGTATCCAAGATCTACAAAGACCTTATTAAACTCAACAGCAAAGAAACAAACAATCCAAACATGAAATGGGCAAAAGACATGAACAGAAATCTCACAGAGGAAGACATAGACATGGCCAACAAGCACGTGAGAAAATGCTCTGCATCACTGGCCATCAGGGAAATACAAATCAAAACCACAATGAGATCCCACCTCACACCAGTGAGAATGGGGAAAATTAACAAGGCAGGAAACCACAAATGTTGGAGAGGATGTGGAGAAAGGGGAACCCTCTTACACTGTTGGTGGGAATGTGAACTGGTGCAGCCACTCTGGAAAACTGTGTGGAGGTTCCTCAAAGTTAAAAATAGATCTGCCCTACGACCCAGCAATTGCACTGCTGGGGATTTACCCCAAAGATACAGATGCAGTGAAATGCCGGAACAGCTGCACCCCGATGTTTATCGCAGCAATGGCCACAATAGCCAAACTGTGGAAGGAGTCACAGTGTCCACCAAAAGATGAATGGATAAAGAAGATGTGGTATATCTATACAATGGAATATTACTCAGCTATTAGAAACGACACCCACCATTTGCTTCGACATGGATGGAACTGGAGGGTGTTATGCTGAGTGAAATAAGTCAATCAGAGAAGGACAAACATTATATGGTCTCATTCATTTGGGGACTATAAAAATTAGTGAAAGGGAAAAGGAGAGAAAATGAGTGAAAATGTCAGTGAGGGTGAAAAAACATGAGAGACACCTAACTCTGGGAAACGAACAAGGAGTAGTGGAAAGGGAGGTGGGCGGGGGGTTGGTGACTGTGATGGGCACTGAGGGGGGCACTTGGCGGGATGAGCACTGGGTGTTATGCTATATGTTGGCAAATTGAACTCCAATAAAAAAAAGAAAGAATATATACATAATAGCTTTAGAATCTTTAAAAAAATACTAATAATTTTAAGAACTCAGTATTTATTTGAACTCAACTACCAAGCTGTTGACAACCAGCCGTCTTAAAAGCAGTGGTAGAAGATGGAAATACCACTAGATGAAAACACAATTGGCCTAGGTTATAGTTCTGACACCATCAAATAAGAAATGTGTAACCCTGGGCTTTTCTCTCAATTTCTTAAAAACAGTATTAAGTGCTTGAGAAAGAGAATGTTGAGTAATTTGCCCAAAGTCACACAGCTAGTGACAGAGCCAGTATTGTCCAGATCTAGAGTATGTAAATAACAAGAAGAAAAATGCTTCTCTGAGAAAACTGTGAGTAGAAGATGAATACACATCATTTTCATTTGGCCTGTTTCTGTTTTCCAGAGAACATTTCCCAGAAATGTTTACCTCAACTTAACAGATACTCCAATTGCACAAACTAATTTCCAAGAAGAAACTGTATTTTCCTTTCTTCCTCCCTTCTTTTGTTTCACATTGAATACAATTTTTATTTCCCATTTTCACGTCTCATTCTAGGAATAAAGGTTGGCTGAAAAAGCCAAACCAGTTCATACCTACAGTCACTTCAAAGATGTTAGTCTCATCTGTCCCTACTATATTTTCAAATCTACAAGAATAATTTACTTCAAGCATCACTCCAACAATTCCTTAGCACTTACATTTATTATGACAAGGTGCTTATAGGGGCACCCAACTGCCTCCAAATCAAATTAAATCTCATTGTCATAGTTTTCAGAGTATCAGAGCTCATGTTTACATTCACTTCAGCTACACAAACCTGTTCCTGGACACCGGTCATGAGAATCAGACTCTTCCCACTTTCGATTCTGAGTATCTTTTAATTTACTCTCAAAATGCCTTTTCTCACCCACTGTGGTTTGTAACTACCTAAATCTTCTGTTGAAGGTTCATTTTCCGTAAGAAACCAGTCCTAAATTATCCTTACTGGATCCTTCCAATAAATCTAGGCATTACAACACCTTTGCATGTGTATTCAGTTATAGTTATGTATATACTGATATACTATGTTTATATTGATTCATCTTGTTCATATGGACTCATTATATAGTGCACATACTCCTTTTAAAGAAAGCTAACAATTACCAAACCCTTACTATGTACAAAACACTGGGTTATAGAATAGCCTCTGCCCTTGAGATTTCAGCCCTATAAGAGACATCATACCACATCAGCACATCAATAGTATCATGAAAGATACAAACAAGGAAGGACTAGGAGAAAAAAATCAAAGGAAATGGAAGTAATTTAAGGATTAGAGGAAAGCAAGAAATATATTAAAATGAAGCATTTGAAATTTCTACTTCTACAGGTAAAATGGCCAAATATCAACTATTCCATTGGGCTCAATGTGATAAAATGAAGAAGACAGAAAAAATCTAGTTGGATCTTTAAAGATTGTTGGGGGATCCCTGGATGGCTCAGCAGTTTAGTGCCTGCCTTTGGCCCAGGACGTGATCCTAGAGTCTTGGGATCCAGTTCCACGTCAGGCTCCCTGCATGGAGCCTGCTAGCCTGCTTCTCTCTCCGCCTGTCTCTCTCTTTCTCTCTCTCTCTCTCTCTCGAATAAATAAATAAAATCTTTTTTTAAAAAATAAAGATTGTGAGGCACAGATCAGGGCATTGCAAATCAAGCATAAGCATACACAACAAGAAATTTTAAAAACAGCTTGGGAAAGTATAGGGTATTATTGTGTGGACAATGAGTAATTTACTCAAACTAAATGGACAAAAGGGCAAAAAGATAGCCTAGTGCCAGACCACTGAGGATCCTTAGTGCCAAGCTTAAAAGCTTTGCTAGGAATAGGCAAAGGGCTCACAGTAAGATACCACTCCATGCCACCTACCGTAGCTATAATCAAAAAGACAGACAATAACAAATGTTAGCAAAGATATGGAGAAATTGGAAGCCTCCTATATCGCTGGTGGGGCTATAAAATGATAAGAGCCACTATGAAGAACAGTCTGGCAGTTCTTTAAAATGTGAACAGAATTTCCAAATGATCCAGCGATTACATTCCTCAATGCACCCCCAAGAGAAATAAAAACATATGTCCACACAAAAGAACACATGGATACACATGAATATACATGAATGTTCACAGCAGCATTATTCATAATAGTCAAAAAGTCAAAACCAGTCAATGTCATTCTCCTGCTTAAAATCCTCCAATGGCTTCCCACTTCCTTACTTCAAACAGCCTTCAAGTCATTACAGGATCTGCTCCCCATCTCCTTCTTCAGCTTCCTCTTGTACCTCTCTCTCTCTTCCTTGCTTTGCCTCAGTTCAATCACACTGGTCTTCTTTGAGATCCTTAAATATGCTGGCCCCTCTGCAGGGAGCATGTTTATGCCAAACTCCTTCTTGATTTAAGTTTTCAACTGAAACATCACCTCTTCAGGGAAATCTGACCAGATGAATCAGATCAGATCCCTTAGTAGTTGCTGTCTCATAACACTTTGTGTTTTTAGTTCCCTCTACCTATAAATGTTCTTACATTTCTTTACATATGTTTGATTAACATCTATGTGCCGTAAGACCACACACTTCAAGAAAGAAGGAACCATGTCAATTTTACTCCATTCTGTTCCTAGGACCACAGAGCAGGCACTCAGAGAATATTTGTTGAATTAATTAATGACTGAAAGAATGAATGAGAATGATCAAAAGATTGGAGTATTCGAACCAAATTCATCAGAGGCCATGACTAGGATATTCAAGACAAAATGAAAAAGAAACTTGAGAAAGGAAACGGAGGGCAGAACAAGGATAGAGGGAGATAAATGATCTCATTTAAGTTCTGGAATTACCATGTATGCTATTTTATACATCATAGTTTCCCATTTCCATTCAAACACTTCTTAGCACACTGCGACAAACATTTCTTTAAAGAGATTATGTCTTACGTGAATGACAAATAATCCTTAACTGCTGGGAACTGGTTTTTTACCGTGTGTTTTGGTTTTTTGGTTAGGTGTTTTGTTTTGTTTTGGACTATGTTATTTCCATTGGGATGGTTAAAAAAAAATAGTTGAGAATTTAAAAACCAGAGTTTTAGTACCATCAAGCTAACAGCAGTATCCTTGGGCAAATGACCTATTCCCCATTCCAGTTCCATTATCTGTGAAAAGTAACAATTAGACTATTTTAGTATGCTTTTTTGGTGGTCCTCTACCTCTTTGAGAATCTCATGAAAGCTATTCTCTGATTTGCTTACAATATCAGGGACTTTAAGGTTAAGAACCATGGCCCAGATGATCCTCTTTCTGTTTTTTAAGATTCTATATATTTACTTAAGGAAGAAATAGAGCATGAGCAGAGGAAGGGACAAAAGGAGAGGGAAAAGCAGACTCCCTGCTGAGCAGATTCCCAATGTGGGGGGATTTGATCCCAGTTCTCTGAGATCAAGACCTGAGCTGAAGGCAGATGCATAATCTACTGAACCACCCAGGTGCCCCCTAAATGATTCCTTTTAGTTCTAAAGTGGTCTAGGGCTTTTGAAATGAATATTCTACCTTTTGTTATATCCATTACAGTATCTAAATACTGAAAAATTAAATTGTCCACAAAGTAGTGTGTTTGTACCTATATGTATTTTCTAATTCTATAATCACACCCTTAGTCTTAAATATGAAGACTCAGACAAAATAGAAATATTCCAATATTGTGTTTCTTACAATAAAGTCTTTTTTTTCCTTACAATAAAGTCTTTAAGAGAATATTTGTGTATAATTATATCAAACAGAAACTAAACCCAATAGCTATATTTATTTTAGGAGCTCTGGGCTATCACTATGTAAATTCAACACTCCTGCTTATAAACAAATAGAAATGACATCATATCAAGAAATATAAGCCTCTTTTTTCACAACGGGTTTGCCGCCAGAACACAGGTGTCGTGAAAATCATCACTAAACCTAAACCAAAATGGGAAAGGAAAAGACTCACATCAACATCGTCATCATTGGACACGTAGATTCGGGCATGTCTACCACTACTGGCCATCTGATCTACAAATGTGGTGGGATCGACAAAAGAACTACCGAAAAATTTGAGAAGGAGGGTGCTTAGATGGGAAAAGGCTCCTTCAAGTATGCCTGGGTCTTGGATAAACTGAAAGCTGAATGTGAACGTGGTATCACCAATGATATCTCCCCGTGGAAATTTGAGTCCAGCAAGTATTACATGACCATCATTGATACCCCAGGACACAGAGACTTTATCAAAAACATGATTACAGGCACATCTCAGGTTGATGGTGATGTCCTGCTTGTTGCTGCTGATGTTGGTGAATTTGAAGCAGGTATCTCCAAAAATGGGCAGACCCGTGAGTGTGCCCTTCTGGCTTACACGTTGGGTGTAAAACAACTAATTGTTGGTGTTAATAAAATGGATTCCACCCTACAGCCAGAAGAGATACAAGGAAATCATTAAGGAAGTCAGTACCTACATTAAGAAAATTGGCTACTGGGATCCCTGGGTGGCGCAGCGGTTTAGCGCCTGCCTTTGGCCCAGGGCGCTATCCTGGAGACCGGGGATTGAATCCCACGTCCGGCCCCGGTGCATGGAGCCTGCTTCTCCCTCTGCCTATGTCTCTGCCTTTCTCTCTCTGTGTGACTATCATAAATAAATAAAAATTAAAAAAAAAAATTGGCTACAACCCCAACACAGTAGCATGTGTGCCAATTTCTGGTGGAATGGTGCAAAATGCTAGAGCCAAGTGCTAACATACCTTGGTTCAAGGGATGTAAAGTCACTCATAAAGTTGGGAATGGCAGTGGAACCACACTGCTTGAAGCTCTGGATTGCAGTCTGCCACCAACTCATCCAACTGATTTCAAATCAACCATTTGAAATGGTTCCTGGCAAACCTATGTGTGTTGAGAGCTTCTCTGACTATCCTCCTCTGGGCCATTTTGCTGTTCGTGACATGAGAAAGACAGTTGCTGTGGGTGTCATCAAAGCAGTGGACAAGAAGGCAGCTGGAGCTGGCAAAGTCACCAAGTCTGCCCAGAAAGCTCAGAAGGCTAAATGAATATTATCCCCAATACCTGCCACCCCAGTCTTAATCAGTGGTGGAAGAACAGTCTCAGAACTGTTTGTGTCAATTGGCCATTTAAGTTTAATAGTAAAACGGGATCCCTGGGTGGCGCAGCGGTTTGGCGCCTGCCTTTGGCCCAGGGCGCGATCCGGGAGACCCTGGATCGAATCCCACGTCGGGCTCCCGGTGCATGGAGCCTGTTTCTCCCTCTGCCTGTGTCTCTGCCTCTCTCTCTCTCTCTCTGTGTGACTATCATAAATAAATAAAAATTAAAAAAAAAAAGTTTAATAGTAAAAGACTGGTTAATGATAACAATGCATCGTAAAACCTTCAGAAGGAAAGGAGAATGTTTTGTGGACCATTTGGTTTTTTTTGTTTGTTTTTTGTTTTGTGCGTGTGTGGCAGTTTTAAGTTATTAGTTTTTAAAATCAGTACTTTTTAATGGAAACAACTTGACCAAAAATCTGTCACAGAATTTTGAGACCCATTAAAACAAAAGTTTAATGAGAATAAAAAAGAAATATAAGCCTCAATTTCTTTAAATATTTCCACTGTTTTTATATTAAGAGATTGTAGCAGAAACTAGGCCTATCTTTTAAAATGCACAAGTTAGAAAAATATTCTAGTTTGCTAAATAATGATTTTTTTCAAATGTATGACATTTCAAAATATATAGGGGTAATAATTAAGGGAAGAGATCCCCAGAAATATATGACTATATATAAAAATATACATATGGACTCGGTCACTCTTCTCTCTAAATAACTTCATCATGTCGAACTGGAACAGAGGAATACAAACTCAATTGACTGAGGAACATCACCCTTGCCACTGCCCAACATGCTTATATTTACAAAGCTTCTTAGTCAATGGTGTGCACACTTACTCTCACCTTGTGACCTCAGGACACTCACTGCAACTTGGTATTAGCTTCAGAGGCCTGAATCATTTGGAGTAACTCCTCCGCCAAGGTCAAAAATGAAAACATTTGATTTGGAGTAATTTTGGCACTTGGGTTTTTGACAGCACCCTCATTTTTCTTTTTAAATACCACCTGTGGTTTTCCTTCACAAGTCTCTCTCCAAATCAGCAGATGATCATATCATTTCTTAAGACGTTAGTCACCTTCCACATCACAACAAAGTGTCTATCCTCACTGGCTCCATTTTCTCAATACCCATTCACTCCTTAAACCCGACCATCTGGCTTCTGCCTCTAATGAATTCTGTAAAATGGCTCTTTCTGTGATTACTAGTGACCCAATTGTAAAAACAGAACAAAACAAACAAAAATGCTGTTTTCTCAGTTCTGATACTATAAATTCTCATCTCCCTTCACTAGCATATGCTTTTGGTTATCCTGTATCTCAGGTGAACATAATTAATACTCTTGAGCACCCACCATATTCAAGGTCCTAGTGTTTTAGGAACCCCTGAAGATACAGAAATAATAAGAGGTTCTCTGCCTCTGCTGAGTTTTCAGTTCAATATGCTTAATTAAAGTATACACACACAAACACACAAAACACAATACAGAATATGGAAAATGAATGAGAGAAATATAAAGCAGTTAGAGATTGAAAATTGAAAAACTTGTATACAGCTTTAATTTACAGGCTTGAGAAAGATTTTACAAAAGAGATGGTATTTGAGTTTAGCCAAAATACAGAAGAGGTTCAACATCTCAACAATTTCACTAAGAAACAGCAAGAAATTTTTTTTAAAAAAGGAGTGAGAAATTGGGGGATATTAAAGCTATTGCAGATATAGATCACTTGGGTTGGAGTATAGGATACTTATCACCCATCATCAGAGATAAGCCTCAAACAGTTTTTGATTAGACTGTAGAAGGTTATGACAAATAAGTGGATATTTAGCTATTTAGTTCTGAAAGCAGTGAGAAACTACTGAAAGTTTTTGTGTTTTAGGAAGATTATTTTAAGAACAGGTCAAAGAAGAGATGATAAGGGCAGGAAAATCTATTAGGAGACCTCTCCAAGTCAGAGGAACTAAGGTCCTAACCTAGCAGTACAAACGAAACACAAGTGGATGCAAGGGACACCGTGGAGACAGAATCAATAGCACTTGGCAAAGAACTTGACATGATGAGAAAGGGAGAGAAAGGAGTCAAAATATTCCAAGTCTTGCTGACTCAGAAACCAGTGTGCCAAAGTAGCAAAAAAGAAAAGGAGGTAGTGGGATCCCTGGGTGGCGCAGCATTTGACGCCTGCCTTTGGCCCAGGGCGCAATCCTGGAGACCCAGGATCGAATCCCACATCGGGCTCCCGGTGCATGGAGCCTGCTTCTCCCTCTGCCTGTGTCTCTGCCTCTCTCTCTCTCTCTGTGACTATCATAAATAAATAAAAATTAAAAAAAAAATTTTAAAAAAAAGAAGAAAGGAGGTAGTTTAGGGAGCTGAGAGTTCCAACCTGAAATTTCTTGATAGGATGTCATTTCTATTTGTCTATAAGCAGGAGTGTTGAATTTACACAGTGATAGCCCAGAGTTTCTGAAATTAAGTACAGCTATTGGGTTTAGTTTCCATTTGATATAATTATACACAAATAATCTCTTAAAGACTTTATTATAAGAAATACAATACTGGAATATTTCTATTTTGTTTGAGTCTTCATATTTAAGACTAAGGCTGTGATTATAGAATTAGAAAATATATATAGTTTTAACAGAAACTCAGTTAACAGGTCACTGAATTAGGTCTTAATAGACAAAAAAAAAAAAAAAAAAAAAAAAAAGGCCACAAAATGACAAAAATAGGAAATACAGAAGAATCTCTCAGAAATACAGACTCCCGGGATCCCTGGGTGGCGCAGCGGTTTGGCGCCTGCCTTTGGCCCAGGGCGCGATCCTGGAGACCCAGGATCGAATCCCACATCAGGCTCCCGGTGCATGGAGCCTGCTTCTCCCTCTGCCTGTGTCTCTGCCTCTCTCTCTCTCTCTGTGACTATCATAAATAAGTAAAAAAAAAAAAAAATTAGAAATACAGACTCCCACCGTTTCAGTTGTCACCTCTGTGCAAAAGATATGCAAATATATCTTTAGTTCTCAGTCCCGCATTCACAAATACTTGCTACTGGGACTAACTTCCCTCCAGCCTTGCCTTACCTCTCACTCTGATCCTGCTTGGTGACTGCCCACACCTTACAATGACAGTAAGCTGTGAAGTAACAAGAATTACACCAGATAATATTTTTCAAATCGTTTCTTTCAAATATAAGTAGAGACACCCGTTGATAGCCAACCAGTGAATTATAGGATATTATCACTTTCAAAGACCTCTAGGATCATTCTAGTGAAACTCCTCTCATTTATACTGATAAAGTAACAGCCCAGAAAAGTGAAGAGAATGGTTTGAAATATCAAATTCTTTTTCAAATAATTATTTTTCTTAAAATATTTTATTTATTTATTCATGAGAGATAGAGAGAGAGAAAAGCAGAGACATAGGCAGAGGGAGAAGCAGGCTCCCTGTGGGGAGCCTGATGTGGGCCTCGATCCCCGGACCCCTGAGCCAAAGGCAGATGCTCAACCACTGAGCCACCCAGGCATTCCTGGTTTGAAATATCTTCTCAAAAAAAATTTTTTTTAATTTATGCTGGACATAGAGAGAGGCAGAGACACAGGAGAAGGGAGAAGCAGGATCCATGCCAGGAGCCTGACACGGGACTCGATCCCAAGACTCCAGGATCGCGCTGTGGGCCAAAGGCAGGCGCTATACCGCTGAGCCACCCAGGGATCCCAGTATCTTCTCAAATTAGTGGCAGACCCAGGTACAGAATAAGATCCCCTTTGACTAAACCACATTGCTTCTTATATGGAGTATAGAACCAAAAGAAGAAATACCCTCAGGGTGCTTATTATCTAACTGGGGAGATGAAACACACACACACACACACACACACACACACACACAACACAGACACACACAACCAGTATTTCTTCCATGTCAGCTCACAGCATAAGGATGAAGGTCAGTTAAGAGCAATCAAAGAAGATAAAGCAGAACTGGATTTAAAAGTGGGTTAAAGAATAAGCCTACCAGTAAGCAGTACTTTCAGGTCCATTTCCCATAATTCTTTTAAGTTTATGGAAACAAACAGAGGGAACACAGTCTATATGAGAAGACTAGATAGTCAATTAAATCCCTCCTTTAGAATTCAATAGAAAGCCAAGCGTTATTGCAGGATCTGAAAGTAAATAAAGACAAGACCCTAATGACAATCTAGTATTAGCTCACAGAAGGTTACTGCTCCTTGACTCCTCTATTTTACTGACTACCAGTGCTTCATTTCTTTTAACTCCATTATGAAGTAGCCATGTGGCCTTGGACAGGATGTTCTACCCTCTGAGTCTTTGTTTTTTTGTGTGTAAAATGAAGATGATGAAATCTACTTCATATCATTAGTCATTTATTCAGCAGTTGGCGTTCCAAGTAAGATCACTCACTCTCTTCTAGTACCTACCCTCCATCAGCTGGAGTAAAAAAAAAATGGGCATCAGTAATCCAAATGCTCTGGAGGAGTACGACTGTCCCTCCAGCTCTCCCCCCAGTCTCATCACTACCACTGGGAAAAGTGAAGAGGGAACCCCAGAACCCTGTGCAAGACCTTACATTTCCTTCCCTGCTCAATGCTCACAGTCTCACACTCTATCTTAAAACTGTAAGGACTAACTTCATCATATCCTTTAGCTCTGTTTTCAAAGGTACCCAAAAGAAGTCAGAACTGCCAGACCCTCATCCCCTCTTCTGATCCCATCCTCCACTTACCCCCAACTCTTGTATTTTGGATTTTCAAGGTCAAACATCAGCAAAATTTCCTCTACTCTCGCTCTCTCTCAAATGGTCTCTTTACCTTTCACTCCAAAGTCTGGTCTTCCCAAGGACATTGCTCTCTCCACAGATCTTTCAAATGGAAAAATAAGGCTACGTTTTCTGTCCTATACCCTCTCCCACCATTGCATCTGCAAACTGGGCTTTGTTCTTCATTGTCACTTGCAGACTATTCTTTTGGTCTGCGTTTAGAAACCCCAAGCTTTCAATCTCATGCCATCGAACTACACCACCCAAAAGCCCTCCTTGTTGACATCATCTACCAACCTCTAAGTCACTCTCTCTCATTCCCCGAAGAATTAGCTTCAGGCTCACAGACTCCCCATCATTTTTTTTATAATAAATATATTTTTTATTGGTATTCAATTTGCCAACATACAGAATAACACCCAGCGCTCATCCCATCAAGTGCCCCCCTCAGTGCCCGTCACCTATTCACCCCCACCCCCTGCCCTCCTCCCCTTCCACCACCCCCAGTTCGTTTTCCAGAGTTCAGAGTCTTCATGTTCTGTCTCCCTTTCTGATATTTCCTACCCATTTCTTCTCCCTTCCCTTCTATTCCCTTTCACTATTATTTATATTCCCCAAATGAATGAGACCATATAATGTTTGTCCTTCTCCGATTGACTTATTTCACTCAGCATAATACCCTCCAGTTCCATCCATGTTGAAGCAAATGGTGGGTATTTGTCGTGTCTAATGGCTGAGGAATATCCCATTGTATACATAAACCACATCTTCTTTATCCATTCATCTTTCGATGGACACCGAGGCTCCCTCCGCAGTTTGGCTATTGTGGACATTGCTGCTATAAACATCGGGGTGCAGGTGTCCCGGCATTTCATTGCATCTGCACCTTTGGGGTAAATCCCCAGCAGTGCAATTGCTGGGTCGTAGGGCAGCTCTATTTTTAACTCTTTGAGGAACCTCCACACAGTTTTCCAGAGTGGCTGCACCAGTTCACATTCCCACCAACAGTGTAAGAGGGTTCCCTTTTCTCCGCATCCTCTCCAACATTTGTGGTTTCCTGCCTTGTTAATTTTCCCCATTCTCACTGGTGTGAGGTGGTATCTCATTGTGGTTTTGATTTGTATTTCCCTGATGGCAAGTGATGCAGAACATTTTCTCACGTGCGTGTTGGCCATGTCTATGTCTTCCTCTGTGAGATTTCTGTTCATGTCTTTTGCCCATTTCATGACTGGATTGTTTGTTTCTTTGGTGTTGAGTTTAATAAGTTCTTTATAGATCTTGGAAACTAGCCCTTTATCTGATACGTCATTTGCAAATATCTTCTCCCATTCTGTAGGTTGTCTTTTAGTTTTGTTGACTGTATCCTTTGCTGTGCAAAAGCTTCTTATCTTGATGAAGTCCCAATAGTTCATTTTTGCTTTTGTTTCTTTTGCCTTCGTGGATGTATCTTGCAAGAAGTTACTGTGGCCGAGTTCAAAAAGGGTGTTGCCTGTGTTCTCCTCTAGGATTTTGATGGAATCTTGTCTCACATTTAGATCTTTCATCCATTTTGAGTTTATCTTTGTGTCTGGTGTAAGAGAATGGTCTAGTTTCATTCTTCTGCATGTGGATGTCCAATTTTCCCAGCACCATTTATTGAAGAGGCTGTCTTTCTTCCAGTGGATAGTCTTCCCTCCTTTATTGAATATTAATTGACCATAAAGTTGTGGGTCCACTTCTGGATTCTCTGTTCTGTTCCATTGATTTATGTGTCTGTTTTTGTGCCAGTACCACACTGTCTTGATGACCACAGCTTTGTAGTACAACCTGAAATCTGGCATTGTGATGCCCCCAGCTATGGTTTTCTTTTTTAAAATTCCCATGGCTAGGGGATCCCTGGGTGGCTCAGAGGTTTAGCGTCTGCCTTTGGCCAGGGTGCGATCCTGGAGTCCCGGGATCGAGTCCCACGTCGGGCTCCTGGCATGGAGCCTGCTTCTCCCTCCTCCTGTGTCTCTGCCTCTCTCTATCTCTCTATCATAAATAAATAAATAAATCTTTAAAAAAAAAATTCCCGTGGCTATTCAGGGTCTTTTTTGATTCCACACAAATCTTAAAATAATTTGTTCTAACTCTCCCCATCATTCTAATATTAGTACAATTGACGTAATTTTTACTGATTGCAATATCCATATCAATGAACATTCAACATCCTGGCTCTCAGTTCCTGGACCTCTTCTTCTCCAATGATCCACATCAGAGACCAGGATCATACCCTGCCAGTACCAATTAACTGTAAGCTCTCCTTAAATTTCAAACATTCTGCTGTCTGACCACCAGCTCCTTCTCTCTAGCACACCAGCTCACTTATTAACTGTTCAATCCTACCAAGACCCCCACTGCTCCTACTACTATTTCATATCCTCACTTCGGTCTTTTCCCAATTATTAACTTCTTGGCCTGTCATGACAATCACTCCCTTGCCCTTGATTGCTTCATGGTACTAACCTGGCAACACCCAAATGCTAGTTAAAGCCAACTCTCTGCCTACGTCAGACCTCTACCCACACAGATGAATCAGTCCAGAGATAACCATACAGCCTGGACTCACTTTGAATTCTAACTTCCCTCAACTAGGCCCTTAACACTGCTCAGCACACACACCACATTTCCCCAGTCTCATTCTTCTAAACAACTCTTTTGGGTCTTTCTTTAGTCTTTTCTTTCTTCACCCTCTACTGCCCTCTCCATCCTGCAATTTAGTAGATGACCTACATTCCTATTTCACTGAAGGAATCAAAGGAAATATTCCATAAGCTCCCCAACTATAACCCATGTGCATCCCTTACTTTGGAGAAACTGTCCATACTCTCATGTAAGCCAGCTCCTCCCCCGAATTCCAGCTCCACTCATCTACACAAGAAAATCTCTCCAGCAATTCTTCCCTCCACTTTGTGCATCATACAACTGTCCTTTTCTACTCAATTATTCCAACAAGCATAAAAACATGTTATTTCTCTCAATCTCTCCAGATAGCATGATAGCACATCATTCCTTGGAGCTTCTTTCTAGCAAAGTTCCTTGAAGATGTCTATATTCACTGCTTCCAATTCCTTACCTCTCATTCTCTCTTGAACCTATTTCAATCGAGCCAGCAAAAATGCTTTTGCCAAGGTCATTAGGAACATCCATTTTGTTAAACTCAGTTGTCAACTTAGTCCTTATCAGCAGCATCTAACGTAACTGATCCCTCCTCCTTGAAATACTTTCCATACTTGTCTTCCAAAACACTATACTCATGGCAACCCTACTAACTACTAGGCACTCTTTTTCACAGATCTCCTACAATAATTCCTTCTCACCTTCTTAACCTCTTACCATAGGAGTACCCCTGAACTCTTAGTCTCTGATCTCTTTTCTCTATGTACACCTCTCTTAATAATCTCACCCAGTCTCACAGCTGTAAGAGCATTAAATTGATAAGCACAAATTTTTAGTGCTATCCCAGATTTCTCTCTTGAACTCCAGATTCTAATAACCTACATATGTTTAACACCTCCAGGTGGACACTTAAGATGCCCAAAACCAAATTCCTACTCTTCTTCCTGAAACCAGCTCTAACATCTTAGTAAATGGTAATCCTATCCTTCTATACTTTCTTGGACCAAAAACTAGAATAAGGAAATTCTGTTGGCTGCATCTTCAAAACATGTCCAGTACCCAGTCACTTCTCTCTACCTCTTCTATCATCTCCTTCCTCTGCATGATTCCAATTGTCTATAACCAGTCTCCTTACTTCTGCATCCCAGTCTGTTTTTTGTTTGTGGGGTTTTGTGGGGGTTTTTTGTTTTAGGAAAGGCAGACTGCCTCATGCAGCACCTCATTTGGATATATCTGGAATCTTGGAAATTCAACCCTAAGTTCTTCTACAAATGGACCTTAAGAGCCTGTTTGGAGGTTCTAGCAGGGCAGCAGAGCTACTCATATACCCTTGACCCAAAAAGAATGCTCCTCCTCTATCAGGAAAGGTCACCTCTTTACCTGAGAAAACAGCTTTGGGAGGTATGCACATGGAGTGGTGAAGGGGACACCTGCCTAGGCAGCCAGATTGGCCAAGTCAACCCTGGAAATCAATGTGGTGCAGCCAGATCACCCTCGTATCTCATCACAGTCTTTTCTTAACCCAGCAGCTGGAGTGATCCTTTTTGAAATATTATCACTCTTCTGCAAAAAACCTTCCACTACCTTCTCATCTTACAGAATAATAGCCAAAGTCTTTAAAATGGCCTATAAGGCCTTTTTCACAATCTGCTCCCACCCCAGCCTCCCTGATCGTAAATCCTACTTTTCTTTCTTTTGCTCCCCTATAACAGTCCTCAAACACACCAGGCAAGTTCCTACTAGAAGACCTTTATTTCACCAGTTATCTCTCTCACCTTCCACATTTCCTGTTTTTTCCTTCACTTCCTTCAGCTTATTTGCTCAAATGTTGGCTTCCCTGGTTATTTTATTTAAAAGTGCAAACCACTCTAAACCCACCCACTCATTCTCTATTCTTTTCCTGTTTTATTTTTCCTAGAGTGCTTATTACCATCTGACATACTTTATGTTTTACTTATCTATTTAATATCTCCTCCATTTAGTTAATAATTACTGACTGCTTACCATATGCCAGGAAGAGTTCACCTACTTATAAAGATTAAATAAAATAATGCATGCAGGGGAGCCCCAGTGGCTCAGCAGTTTGGCGCTGCCTTCAGCCCAGGGTGAGATCCTGGAAACCCGGGATAGAGTCCCACATCGGGCTCCCTGTATGGAGCCTGCTTCTCCCTCTGCCTGTGTCTTTGCCTCTCTCTCTCTCTCTCATGAATGAATAAATAAAATCTTTCTAAAAATAATAATAATAATGCATGCAAAGAGTTTATTAGCACATTACCTGACAACAGAAACACTAAAACAACATAAACTATTTTTACGTAATGGAGACTGTAATAGAACACCTCCTGCTGCCATCAGAGAACTCTAGTTCATCAGAATAAGGTCAAACACAGGATTTGAGGAGTAAAACAAATGAGACTCTAATAATTTGATCCTTAAGGAACCAAGGAACTAAACTGTCCATAATCAAACAGTCGCTGCCACAGAAAACTTAATAATAATTCATTTAAAACAAGACAAGCAGGAGTACCTGGGTGGCACAGTTGGTTAAGCATCCTGATGTCGGCTCAGGTTATGATCTCAGGGTCCTGAGATCAAGCCCTGCATCAGGCTCCACGTTCAGGGTGAAGTCTGCTGGTCCTTCTCCCTCTTGCTCCTCGCCCACCCTCACTCATGCTCTCGCTCTCTCAAATAAATAAATAAATAAATAAATAAATAAATAAAATTTTTGAAAAAAGAAAAGCTAACATAAATAACCTCTAGAGAATGAAATTTTTCACTTCCCTTCTAGCAATCCATTCCAATTATTAAATCATCATTGGAAACATAGATCATTTATGCTTTCATCACAAATACCACATACTATTTTATTTCAAAACCAAAAAAGCATGTGTACACTTAAGCATTTAATAGTGGACTGTGTTACCATACTAAAAAGTATCTTTGTAATATGAAGCAAAGGACACTTTGGCAAATGCTAACACATAGATAAGCTACTCGCCCACTCCAACCAAGACATGTGAGTTTAAACTACAAGAAAGAAAACAATTGGTCTCATAATTCAAGGAAAGTTGGTTAGCCTTTCAGAGCCTTGACTTCATATTACAAGTAGAGATAAAAATACTTGCTCTTCTTATCTCACTGGATAGTTATAAAAAAAAAAAAAAACTGAAAATGCTATGTGCATTGTTAAGAGTCTTTTATAGGTAAACCCCAATGATTAAAAAAAGGGGTTGGGATAGGAACATTCTGCCACTGATAATGTGCTAAAATGTTGAAAATGAAGTTACTGTTAAAATGTTTAAGACTTAAGTTTAGAGTCTTAAAATTTAAGAGAAGTTGTTTAAAAAAAAAAAAAAAAGGTGGGACACCCGGGTGGCTCAGCGGTTTAGCAACCACCTTTGGCCCAGGGCATGATCCTGGAGTCCTGGGATCGAGTCCCACATCGGGCTCCCTGCATGGAGTCTGCTAGTCCCTCTGCCCGTGTCTCTACCTCTCTCTCTGTACTCTCATGAATAAATAAAATAAATCTTAAAAAAAAAAAAAGTACGCATGGGGCTTTTTAAGAAACAAGACATCTTTTCAGAAAGACTTTCCAGATTCATTCAGCACATTCATCTTTAATTCACAGCTATTTCTTACTGTTTTTTTGCTAATGTTGTCAAACAAACGTATGTTTTCTAGTTGGATAAAATGCACAAATTCATAAACGCTTATTTACCAAGGAAACTTCCTAAACGAAAATCTGAACTCTTTAGAAATTAGCATTTATAACATATCCATTGTATTAAAAACGGCATCAATAAAATAACAGGCCTAACCTATTTATACTAGAATAACTAATTTTTTTTTAAAGATTTTATTTATTTATTCATGATAGTCACACAGAGAGAAAGAGAGGCAGAGACATAGGCAGAGGGAGAAGCAGGCTCCATGCAGGGAGCCCGACGTGGGATTCGATCCCGGGTCTCCAGGATCGTGCCCTGGGCCAAAGGCAGGCGCCAAACCGCTGCGCCACCCAGGGATCCCTATACTAGAATAACTTAAAGGAATAACTGATTTATAGAAAAAAACATTAAATAAATATTTGAGATGATCAGTTCTATCATTACAAAGAATAAAAGAATAAGCAGAATGTCATAAGATATGAAAAAAAATTTTCTTATCATTTCTGACAAAAGCCAACTTAGAATTTGGGCACACAAATGAAAATATGATATATAAAGAGTTATAGGTTAATGGTCCAAATACTTTTAAATGGCCCTTATTTTGTAACAGCTTCACAGAGATTTCAAAGTCAAGCTCAGAAGAACTGTGGTGTTACTATTCAAATTAAACTCTAGCCACTGCATAGTATCTGCTTTAGTCAGTAAGTGCCACCTCTCCCTCCCCTACATATGCAGATTTTCCCCAAAGTGTACTTAACTGAAAAATACAATTACGTTTCTAAACTAAGCCATCATTCTCCATTATCAATAATCCATTTAATTGACTGACTACAAAAAGTGTCGTTTCTTACATCCAAGTCCTCTTTTTATCTTGAGACTGGTCTTCGAAACAGAGCAGGAAGTGCTGAAGACTTGAGGGCTTTGTGAATGATGTTATTAGATGACATTCAAAGGAATTCAATTCAACGGTGACATTCAAGTCATGAGGAAGACTAAAGGGCTGAGTTGCAATACAAGATGATCTCCAAGTTCAAAGCTAAGATTCTATGATTCAGAGCAAAAATATAAAATTCTGGGATCATAAATGAGTTGAAGAGTTACAATTCTAAATAGTGGAAATATGTGCTAAACTGGGTTTTACTTTTTTTATATCCCTTCATCTAGCTAGTTAAAATGCCCCCAACTTTTCCCTCCCTCCCACACACACACACACACACACATACACAAATAAACTATTGTCTCACTTGGAAATGTGATTCAAAGACTTGTTCTACATCATATCTTAGCTATACTGCAAAAACCTTCCCCATAGAAAGACCCTCACCCATGGGACGCCTGGGTGGCTCAGCAGTTGAGCATCTGCCCTCAGCTCAAGGGTGTGATCCCGAGTCTGGGGATCAAGTCCCACATCGGGCTCCCTGAGAGGAGCCTGCTTCTCTCTCTGCCTATGTCTCTGCCTCTCTCTGTGTGTCTCTCATAAATAAATAAATAAAATCTTAAAAAAAAAAAAAAACAGGCCCTCACCCAACTGCAACACCATGAAATTTTATTCCTCATTTTTAATTAGTATGGGCATTTTTCTGTCCAAATCTCTAGTTAGTCACAGTTGTGATTAAGAAATAAACTTAAGGGCGACTCAGTCAGTTCAGTGTCTGCCTTCATTTGGCTCAGGTCATAATCTCAGGGTCCTGGGACTGAGCCCCTCGTTGGGGAGTCTGCTTCTCCTTCTGCCTCTACCCTATTCGTTCTTTCTCTCTAACAAATATATAAAATCTTTTAAAAAAGAAATAAAATTAAGTTATAACCATGATTCCCTTCTGTTCCTATCAGTCCTTTGATGGAAGTACAAAAAAAAAACAAAAAAAAAACTGACAAGATGATTTAAATATATAAGCCATATATGAATAGAAAATTCACAGGCCCTGGATAACCTGTAAGTAATTAATAGGATTCGGAATAATGGAGAGTTAAGTGTACTTTGAAACAAAAACAGTCATAATATCTTTAGGGTAGGCAAAACATAATTCCTGACCTCAAAAGCATTAAATACCCTTACTCAGATAAGTCAAGTGTGCTATCATAATAAATCATAATAAAACATACATTTTAGAAATTAATCAAGTTGTTATGGAAAGAATATTTTCTCAAAAGCAATAAAACTAATCAAAAGATAACTAGCACTGTGGAATACTCAGATTAATAATACCAATTATCCTTTATACTTATATATAAACTCCACTTCCTAAGAGGCTCAAAATACCTCTTAGGATAAAACTATATTAAGTTTAACGTACTAAATTCTGATTCGTTATCAACTCTTAGGAAGAGCAGTTAAGACTACATGAACATGCAAACAATTTACATTCATAAACATATTTATCCAAATTTGCAGCAGGATGGCCCTCATAAATGGAAAAGTCACTGTCACCAGAATTCCCCCCTTTTCAACCCACTCCTCATCCCATCCTAAACCAGATTGTTCTCTTTATTTCTAATGAAAAAGAATCAAATCAATCTTATTGAAATGCTAACTTCTGGTTCCACAAAACAACCAAATGAATACACATATACACATTACATGTGGAAGAACAGAATTCTGGTCAATAGTGAGTAAGAGAGGCACAACACAGAGAGCAGCACTAGTCATACTGTTTTTTAATAGCCCTGCCACTACCTTAGCCAGAGTGACACAGTTTTGCTTCCACTACAAGATCAAAACAGAAATCCCATCATCTGACTCTTAGTCATTCCCACACATTTACTGGTCTGCTGTTATTATAACAGAGTGTCTTTTTCCCTTTGCTACATACAGTATTCCTAAGAACAATGCTCCACCCTTTTGGTCTCAAAAGTTCTAGGATTTCAAAGTGTAGAGTTAGGTGAACAGAGTTATACAAACTAATTATTAGTAGGACAGGAATTACTCTCTATGTGCTTTTCAAAAGAGTATTACCAAATAAGAGAAAATCCTCTCCATTTTTTTATTTTTTGTTTTAGTTAGGAGATTTTTTAAAAATTATATTCATTCCTGCGAGCTAATCAAGCTAAAAACTTGCAAATTAAGACAATTATGTCCAAGCAAATAAATTTTGGTACCTACTAGAGAAGTACTTCATGCCTCAAAACTACTAAACTTACAAGCATCACTGTTAATGCTGCTAAAGGTAGAGAAATCTGCCTCCAGGGAGCAGGGTTCACCTCTTGCCTCCAAATATTCTCATGCCTCAGAGTAGCTTCAGCTTCCTTGGAAGGATGGAGATTAAGAATGTCTACCTCCGGGGATCCCTGGGTGGCTCAGTGGTTTAGCGCCTGCCTTTGGCCCAGGGTGCGATCCTGGAGTCCCAGGATCAAGTCCCGCGTCGGGCTCCTGGCATGGAGCCTGCTTCTCCCTCTTCCTGTGTCTCTGCCTCTCTCTCTCTCTCTCTCTCTATCATAAATAAATAAATAAATATATAGATAAATAAATAAATATTTTTAAAAAAACAAACAAAAAGAATGTCTACCTCCAACTAAAGGTACAAAGCCACCTGACTTCCTGCTCTTCCCATGTTTCCCCTCCATTTGGGGAGCAGGAACTTCCTGAGTTTCCCTTATCATACCCTCCCACCTAGCTCTCTTCCACAGATGTTTACTAACATCAACAATGTATTATGTACTGGGGATAGAGCTAAAAACAGATTCATTTTTTTCAAGGGACTTACAGTCTTATAATGAAGGTGCCAGATATATAAGTGTCTCATAACAATATAGTAATGAATGAAGGAATATAAAGGACTCAACAGAAACACAGAAGAGAACACAAAGCCAGAACAAGATGCAGAAATGCTTAGTGACTGAAAACATAAGCTTTAGGGTCAGAGAGACTTGCTTTCACCACTCAGCAAATAATAATTCAGGTAAGTTACTTAATCTGGCTCTATTCTTTCTTTCTAAAATAAGATAATGATACCTTCTAAGACTGTAATGAGGATCAAAAACATGATCTATACAAAGTTATTAGTGTTAAATAATTCAAAGTGGTAGAAAGTGTTCGACAAATAGCATTGTGAAAATAAGAGTATCCTCTTCAGGAGGGAAAACAGGATGAGATTAGAAATAAGGGTCTCCTTTTAAGGAGGAATCCATTAATAAAATTAAAATGGAGCAAAGCACCTGATCCTAAAAGTACTTCTTACTTAGATCTGTACTGTAAAATGTCCTCATTTGATTATGATAACTGAATGTACAAACTTTTCAATTTTAAGAGTTTGATGAATCACTTAAAGAATAAATATCAATGTGAAATAGTTTTCTATGTGTATATTTATAATTTTATATTTTTGTTTTTATATACATATGTTTTTATATTTTATGTATTTATATTAATACATGTATTACACACATACACAGACACATCCTATGTAACTTCTGATATATCCAAACAGAAGACTGCTAAGTTTCAATCAGTAAACTATTACTTATATTTTTCAATGTAACCATCAGCAAAGCATTGAACGTCTCTGGCTCTACAGATTTGCTGGACTGTTAATGGAATTATTATTACTTCATTGTCATTCACAGTACACTTGGAGGTATTTCACAATAATAAACAGAAATATAAAATCCAAACATTAACAGAGGCCATATTTTTTCTTCTTACTTCTGATTTAATATTCCAAAATCCAATAAAAACATTTCTACCAAAAGTGAAAAAGTACGTCTGAAAACTAAAGGTGCAGATAAACATACCAAGCATTGTACATTTTTGATTCAAAACAACCTGAAAACAAGTCACCTATATTTTCATATATCCTAATCAACAAATGCCTCCAGAGGATTTGGGAGAGGTTGCACATCTTTTATTTTCAGTTATTATTGACCATAGTCATTACAATAAAATCTAAACCACTTGCCTTATTTGAACCGCTTCACTCCTACTGCCAATTTAACTATTCTTCAGTATTCCATGGAAAGAAAAGGTTCTTCTTAAAAATTATGCTCTTGAAAGTAATGTCCTGAACACATACATAACATGTTTGCCCAAGAACATTAAAGAATGTGGTCTATATTCTGACTGTGAACAAGCTTTTCGAGGAATGCAAATTTGCTTTCAGTACTTACACAATGGACTACAGTGTCATAAGCACTGTTCATGCTTTATTAGTCATTCTGTTCAAAATTTTATTAAGAAAATAATAAAAGGCCTGCAGTGTGTGTAAAACATTAGGACACAAAAGACTTATTGTCAGAATATTTGCAGGATCCCCAAAATAGAAAAACTACCAAAAACAAATTAATTTACAGCTTATAATTATTTTTGAAATGCTACACCAGCACCCTAAATTTCTTAACCAGTCTAGAATATAAAAGATAGGACATAAATGATCTTATCATCATGGCATCTGATGCTGATAGAGACGAAAGACTACATTTTGTATTCTCCAAACAAAGAGGATTTGAGCTTGGGACAGCTGGAGCAGGTTGGCACTTAGTCTGGCAAGGTTCTAAGGTACATGTGACCTTGGGGACAGTTTAATTTGCATTATTTTGTTTTCAGGTCTAGCAACTATACTTCCAAAAATAAAAGTACAGCATATAATTTGGTAATGTACCAGCAAGTGTGAAAAACCAGGCTGCAAAGGAAATACCGTACATACTTCTCTTTTTTTCTGCAGAGTAGTGTTTTTTCAAAGCTCTTATCGGGAAATCTAAATAAATAAAGCAAGCAAAAGCCAAAGCATTCTAGCCAAAATGAGTGTGCCCATAGAGGATGGAGTAAAAATGAAATAAGAGGCACCTTGAGTCCCAATGACAATCCCAACACCCTCAGCAACCCCTTAAAAGAATTTCTCAGAACTTCTAAATCTGACTAAAACTCAGATGAAGGCTAAAATTAAAAATTATATGGATTCATTAGTAGAATCGAAGAGAAAAGTTATTTATATTTCAGCTTAGCTGAGAAAATGTCATACTAAACTGAAAATTGGTCACATCATTAGAACTCAAAGTGCCTGACTCTGAAATTGCATTTCCTTTTAGAACACTTCCATCCCAAAATGAAATATAAGATCAGAAATACTAAAAAAGAAGAGTTGACCTATGCAATAAATGCCTGCTCAAAAACACTGTTACCCAAACAGAAACAACATAGGGAATTCAGGCTTTGATAAATGACCTCACATATAATTTTCTTATTCCATCATGCAAATCTGAATTCAAATTCAAAATCAGAAAGTCACATATCCATTCTTCAGGCTACCTAGAGAGATTTTTTTTTTTATCCTAGATAGAGCAAAACTAATTATTACTATTAATTGGTCACTCTCTTTACAGCGTAATGAGATAAAAATTTTCTGCACAACCTTCAAAATCCCGTAAGTTAACACAGGTGTTTTGTTTTGTTTTGCAGTCATTAACTTAAAACAGTCAGTAGAAAAAGAAAAGCATTCAATGTCTCTTTCTCATTCTAGCCTGGAAAGGTTAAAGTAAAAAATCGAATGTCTTAGCATCATTCAGTGATGTATCTCTCCATAATTTCAAAGACTTTTCCAAATTTACAAGTTTAATTGTAAAAAATTATAAATCAAAAAGATACTTTTTCTTGCTTGTTTTTGCTTTCTTTTTCTCTATCTGTATGATAAAGATGAAGAACACATCTTGCTTTTTAAACAATTTTTTTTTAAAATATTGAACCATTAGCATAGTCCTTTAGAAAAGTCAAAGCACTCTCATCCATACATTATCTCCCATACATACTACCAACTCTAGGGCTAGATTGCCGGGTACTGAATTCGGTTCAATTACTCTGTATAATCTTGAGGAAGTTACTTCACCTCTCAGTTTCCTCACCTACAAAGTGGGAATAATGACAATTCTTATACTTCATATAGGACTGTTATGAGAACTAAATGAATTAACATATATAAAATACTTAGAACAGTGCCTACCACATGGTACACACTACATAGCTGTTAACTGATTTTTCTCTTATAATTGTCATCATCAATCCGCATATTTAGGCCTCACAACAATCCTGTAAAGGTAGGATGGCAGGTTATGATTTTATCCTTTCTCCAGATAAGGGAATCTGGCTCACAGATATCAAATGACCCATCCAGAGTTACAGTCAAGAAGTAGAATCAGAACTAAAGAACCAAGGACTAAGGATCAAGACTTTTCAGTACACTGTGTTGTATCATATCATGGTATATTTTTTTTGGGCTTATACAGTTCAATATACTTCCAGAGGACAGAATTACTACTGTTTTTAAACATTTAAACACTCAAACAATTTTAAGCAGCACACGCTGATAGCCATGCTAAGAATGAGTCTTTGATCCAAAAGACACTTGCATCTCTTCTAAGTACTTCAAGAGTAGTAACATGATTCAGACTTTTAAAGAGAAGTCTGCACTGCATAAATAGGCTGGCAGGACCAGATGAACCTGTCACCAATTTTCCAATATTCAGAATTTCTTTTAAATAGTTAAGATGTATATACCCCATGAAATTTCAGGAGTTCCATGTTATGATTTATGCTGGGCAGTGGAAACAGAATGGCATTTAGAGTCAAAGTTCCAGTTCCAGTTCCATCTCTCATAAGCAAGAGATAATGGATAGTCGTGTCACTTCTCTGAGCTTCAGTTACTGATCTGTCATATGAAGACCTACTTCACAAGGCTGTTATGAGAAATAATGGAGATGATGTAGGTCAAACAGCTTTGTAACTACAAAAACTATACTAAGATGTGTTAACATTACTATTAGCTACTTTGATTACATTGAGGGCTAATACTAAGCATTCATTCATTTTTTCCATGGAAAATGGGTGGAAGACCAAGAAACAAACATATGTATTTCTCTTTTGATTTTAAATTAAACAATAGTGAATATTTTCAGTTAAGACACAAGAAAACACAGAAGACATAGGATCATCATAGCAGTAATCATAATACATTATATTTGTGTTACACTTTACAGTTTTGAAAGCATTTCACCATACCATCATAGAAACATAAACGTTATCCTGTTTGTTCACAAATGTACATTAACACACAACAAAACTTCCACTCTTACACACTCTTTAGTGCCTCAACATTAAAAAAAGAAGGAGTTAGACTACATAATAAAGTTCCCTTTTAGAGCTATTGTATTTATGATTTTGGGCCTGTGGTTAAAAAAAAGCAAAATCATTTAACAGAAAGAAAATTCATAATAGTGGGACACCTGGGTTGCTCAGTGGTTGAGCGTCTGCCTTTGACTCAGGGCATGATCCTGGAGTCCCGGGATCGAGTCCCACGTGGGGGAGGACTCTACTCCTGTAGAGCCTGTTTTTCTCTCTGCCTATGTTTCTGCCTCTCTGTCATGAATAAGTAAATAAAACCTTTTAAAAAAATTCAAAATATTTAAACATCAGAAATGAATAAGTGACTTTAAAATATCACTTTTCAGGGATCCCTGGGTGGCGCAACGGTTTAGCGCCTGCCTTTGGCCCAGGGCGTGATCCTGGAGACCCGGGATCGAATCCCACATCGGGCTCCCGGTGCATGGAGCCTGCTTCTCCCTCTGCCTGTGTCTCTGCCTCTCTCTCTCTGTGTGTGTGACTATCATAAATAAATAAAAAAAAAAAAAAAAAATATATCACTTTTCAAAAAAAATAATAAAAAATATCACTTTTCTTACATCATATAATTAAAACATGTCCCAAAATATCCAGAAAATTGGGTAATGGCATTTTGTAGTTAAACTTACTAATAAATTCAAGAATTACCGAATATTTCCCAAAAATTGGATAACTAATTGGATTTACTAATGTAAGATTATAACTCAGTAATTATCAGTATACCATACACAATACAATATAAAATATACAGAATACTAAAATGAAGTCAAACTCTTATAGTTCAGAAAATAATTTAGATTATTTAAGTCCCTCAGATACTGTAATTCTCAGCAATAATAATTCACTATTAAAAATATAAAATAACTTCAACTGCTTAAGGTCTCTGTCTTGGTATATAAAGTATCAGATTCCATACTAAGAAAATAAAACCACTCCTAATAGTACCTCATAGAACCCAAAAGGGAAAAAAAAACAAGTTTTTTACAGTAAAAGTTTTAGCAGTAAGTTATTAATACTAAAACTTAGCAAGCACCTATTATTTGCAAAGCACTACGCTAGCTACCATAATTCAAAATTAAATCAAATCCCTCTTTCTCAGAAGCATAAAACTTGGGCAGCCTGGGTGGCTCAGCGGTCTAGCACCGCCTTCAGCCCAAGGCCTGACCCTGGAGACCTGGGATCGAGTCCCACATCCGGCTCCCCACATGGAGCCTGCTTCTCCCTCTGCTTGTGTCTCTGACTCTCTCTCTTTGTGTGTTTCTCATAAATAAATAAAATCTTAAAAAAAAAAAAAAAAGCATAAAACTTAAAGGCCAAGTAGGAATAGTACCATGGCAGGGGAGGGTGAGAGCAGGGGCCCTCTACTTGGGACTACTTAGGTCTTTTTACCCAGTGATTTCAAAATCAGAACCAGTCACATATCTAATGAAGAAACAGTCCATGTTTTTCATGCACAAAACCCATATGTGCATTTTTTTAATTAACAGTGACAGATTTGTTATGATTTTACATATACACATAGTAAAGCTGCCTGGCCCAACAAAAGTCACCAGGTGATTTAGTGAAGTCTAGAATTGGGAGTCAGGAGATCATTTCTAACACTAATTGGAGGAAACAACACCAGTATTCTCTGGCCATCTAACACATATTATATCTTTGGGTGATTTATTTAAACTTCTCTAGGTCTGTTCCTGCATCTACAAATGTTTAGAGTCCAAAAAGTATCTGGATTGAAGGTTCTCACTTTATTTTTTTTTTTTTAAGATTTTATTTATTTATTCATGAGAGACACAGAGAAAGAAAGGCAGAGTCACAGGCTAAGGGAGAAGCAGGCTCCCTGTGGGGAGCCCAAAGTGGGACTCAAAAGTCCCGGGACTCCAGGATCATGCCCTGGACCAAACAGAGGCACTCAACCACCGAGCCACCCAGCCATCCCTGAAGGTTCTCACTTTAAATGAAGATTCCTGGGGGGCCACTCCCAGTGATTCAGAATTTCTGTGATGGAACATAGGAAGCTAAATATCTACCAAACACCACAAAGTGACTGAAATACACAGGTGGTCCTCAGTCACACTTTAGGTCATCACAAGTCGTAGTCACACCAGATGTCTCTAACGTCCCTAACTGTATAAAAAGATGACACAACTCATTTCAGCACCAATGCCTTAGGAATTCTGGATCTAGCATAATGTGCAGGCCATATAGTAGATGCTAAACAAATTTTTAGAGGAAGAAAGGGAAGAAGGAAGGAAGGGAGGAGCCCAGATAGCTAACTGGTCATATTTTTGGCTAAGAAATATACAAAACAGTAGTAAAATTAAAACTGCGCAAAACACATCAGCTGCCAAAGAACAAAAACCTCAGTCTCTACACACATACAATTTTAAGCATTAAGATGAGCCATTGTCAAACAGCAAACTACTAAAGAGAAAAAAGGGAAAAAACAGTACACAGAAGCCAAAAGAATTTTAGTGGAAAATTACTGGTGACTAAAACATAGCAACCGTTTACTCTGTATAGAAGAGAACACAGAATTTTAAGGACTGGGACATGGAACTAAAGTTTGAAGGTACTGGTTACTCAAATGCATAAATTTCAGTCGGGATAAAAGAATATGGATTCCAGAAATATTGGTGACAATATTAACTTTTGTCCATTGTTTAATTCCATTTTCCCATTCACTTACATTATAATTTTTGAGATGTTTTATCTTCACTTCTGATGATCTTCAAATGTCAATGGCTCTTAACACATTAACTGTAAACAAACACACAAAGGAACTTAGGGGAATTCAGATAGTTAAGGAACCCTACAGTAAAGTATTCTAAATTATCCTGTAAAGCCTGCAGGGGAGGGAGAGGCCCGAAGAGGCTTTGGTACCATGTTTACCTGCTTCACAATTTATCTGATGTTCAAAATGCAGTGTCATTCTAATGACACTATCCTCTTTATCATCAAGCAAAGAAAAAAAAAATCATTCTTTTTTCTGTCAGAAGCAAAAAACAATCAAAGCCGGAGAAAATTCTCTCCAAATAGAGACACTCTGAATTCACTGATGTACTGAGTATTAGTATCTTTTTCCTGCGTTACAGTGTAGCCAATCAAAGAACTTCATTTCCTTGCCACTACCACTTAATCAAACCTTCCCTAGGACTGCCCTATAACTACCAAGTTTTGGCCTAGACCTAGAACACTAAATCTTCAGGCATGATCAGTTCTTTACAAAGACATTGACGTTAAACAGACCATTTGAATCCAAATGTCAAAGTGCTCTCCCTAATCTCCAGTTTTCTCATCTGTAAAATAGAAACAATGATATTGTTTATTTTATATAATTATGAGGATAATATGAGAAAATGCATATTAAGGGATTTAGCACCATGCCCAGCAAGCACTCAAAAATAGTAAGTGCTATTATATATACTACTAATAATCACAACAATAATAAATTTACTTCTGGAATAACTGTCTACCACTTGAAAAGCAAAGTTTATCCCAGGTGTTTATATTTTTACATACTACCTTTGGTTAAAATGAAAGAATATTATCCAATACCAATAACAGAAGACATCTGTATTATATAAAATTTTATTTTGGACTTTGCTGGGCATCCCAGCTCAGCTCAAGAAAATTAAGGCTTGAGATCACTAGCCTATCTTCAGTCAAAGTTATTATTCCTTTTGCTAATACACAACCTTCTAACATAGTCTACTTAAAAAACCGCTCACTTGCAATTATCTGTGAAAGGAGATGGATATATTTGTGACATATGCCTTTTAAATCCTCTGAGCCCAAAGAATAATGCCATACCAACCCAGAGGAGACTTCTCTACCCTCTTCAACCCACTCCCAAATGATTAAACACCTATGTTTGACATTACATGCTTAAAATATTAATATTTAAGTTCAAAAACACAAAAAATGCATAAACACAGATTTCTCTGAGTTTCCAAAATTTTAGGTCAAAGATACAAAAACAGTCAATATTGGCAAAAGCACTGATAAACCAACATTGCCCCAGATGGACAGGTTTATTTCCCCTATGGAGACTAAACTTTTGGAACTGATGAGAAAAACCTAAGTGGAACCTGATGCAACATTTTGGGGGGAGATAAAACACATGGATACATGCCTGGGAAGCAAACTAGAAACAAAAGAAGAGTAAGCAGTGTTGGCCACCATCCTCATTACAACCACTACTTTACCATGCAATTCCTTGAGCTCTTCAAACAAAATAAAAAATGAAATAGAACAGATGATCATTTTTCATTTGATTTCCATTTGCCTTTCACTTAATGAGTTGAAAAGTATTAAACATACCGGTTTTCCGTTATGATCCCAGGATTATAAAAATCTGGCCCAAGAAAATACACAAAGAAAGTACAAAGTTAAACTCAAGAGTTTAGAGTGTTCCAAGATAGTTTTCTTTTTTGGTCTGCTACAATATATCATATCTCTTAGCATATTTTCCACTTCGGTCACTGCTTTTGCAAGTCTAAGAATGTATCTGCTGAAGTATTGTCAACTTTAACCGGAAATGGAAAATGTCTTCCTTGCTAAAATGATTCATTTATATACTATGGAGAAGCTGCTGTCTCCAATGCCTATTCTCTCCTATTTCTTACAGATAGAACCTCCAATTTTTAGCTCAGCACAGGTTTCCCAGAAAAGACTACATATCCTGGCCTTCCTTGTGTCTAGGGATGGCCATGGGACCACATTCTGGCTAACTGGATATAAGCTTAAAAGACTAGATGTAACCTCAAAAAAGTATCCTTTAAAGAAGGAAAACACGCCTTTCTTCTTCCTTTCATCCTTCCTTCCATCCTTCCTTCTGACTACAATGAAAGCAATGGTTAGAGCTCCAACAGCAATTTTGGTTCATGAGGTAACACTGCAGTAAAGAGCTGTGTTCTTATTACTTCAGGTCCACTATATCAGATTAGTATTGACTATCTCTGGGCATTTTTATGTGGGAGAAAAACTAAAATTATCTGTTTTAGGCCACAGTAAGTTTGGATTTTCTGTTATATTCAATCAAACCTAAACCCTAACCTTAAAAAAATAAAATAATAGGAGTTTTCCAAATATCAGTATTTAGGGTTTTTGAAGTATATAGTTTAAAACATATTTTAGGGCAGCCCCGTGGCTTAGCAGTTTAGTGCCACCTTCAGCCCAGGGCGTGATCCTGGAGCCCCGGGATCAAGTCCCACGTCAGGCTCCCTGCATGGAGCCTGCTTCTCCCTCTGCCTGTGTCTCTGCCTCTCTCTCTCAACCTCTCTCTCTGTCTCTAATAAATAAATAAAGTCTTTTATTTTTTTTTAATAAAGTCTTTTAAAAAAATTTAAAAAAACAGATTTTAGAAGTGAATTCTTATACTGAAAACATAGTATCTGCCTTTATTTAATCTAGACTAAAAAGTATTTAAAGACCCCAAGAGTTAATCTCATAAAGTAAGAGTCTTTGAAAAGTCATCAGTGATTGCTGCTGTAAGTACTAAGTACTTGACAGGGGAAGAACTGTGAAGTTGGAGCGTTAGTGGTCTGTAGTGATGGCAGCACTGGCACACACATAAAAGCACATTACGAGGGACAGCACAATGAGTTCTGTGTAAGAAAATTACAGGAAAGGGAACTGAGACTATTATTTTCATTAAGTGGGCATCTTCTTCGGATGCCTGGGTGACTCAGTCAGTTAAGCATCTGCCTTCAGCTCGGGTCATGATCTTGGGGCCCTGGGATGGAGCCCTGAGTTGGGCTCCATACTCAGTGGGGAGTCTGCTTCTCCCTCTGTCCTTGCTCATGTGTTCTCTCTCTTGCTCAGTCTATCAAATAAATAAATTTAAAAGAAAAAAAGAGGGCATCTTCTCTAGTCCCTTCGATTTTAATAACTTCGTACCAATCTTTTGTTTTCAATAGTTCCATTTTTAACCTGACTTCCTGTGGGAAGAATGCTTGTAAAGTCACTCCCTATCCTTGACTATCAACTCTCAATAGTTTTTAATCCTATCTACAGATTTAACTAAATCAAACAATAGGACAAAGATAGCAAGTGCTTTGCCTATTCAAAACTAATTTTCTTAAAAAGAAAAAATAGTCTCTACTAAAATCTAGAGAATTTCCACTGGTCAAGTACTGAATCACATGCAACCTTTGGCCCTGTTGATTTTGAATACAATAGCATGAACTTGGCAGCTTTACAAAATAAACTTACTGATTTCTGGACATCTGTATCTGGGTATTTCCTTCCCTTGGGCGTAATCCAGACTTTACTGGTTCAGGTGATGGCTTCCTGGAATTACTTATTTATAATGTTTTTTAAAATTTATGTTACAACTACAGATTTCACCAAGGACTTTTTTTTTTTTAATTTTTAGATTTACTTATTTGAGAGAGAGTATGCATGAGAGTGAAGGAGGGGCAGTAAGAGAGAGAGAATCTCAAGCAGACTCCCCACTGACAGTAGAGCCCCATGCAGGACTTGATCTCATGACCTGAGCTGAAACCTAGACTTGGGCAATCAACCAACTTACCCTCCCAGGCACCCCAAGGACCTATTTTTAAGTAAAGGCTTAAAACATGTATTCCTGATGTATTACTCATAGCTGAGAAAGAAAAACCACAAGAAATTTCCTAAAAATCAGGTATCATAAATCTCAAAGAGATGACTTTTACCTTTCACTACTTCAGTCAATATTTCTACAAAAATGCTTTTAAGTAATCAGCTTATGGTAGCTGTAACATAGACCTTAACTTAGTCTGTTTCAACAAATACTGATGGAGTTACTAAAAACAATTCGTAAAAGATCTAAAGCAGTGGTTCTCAAAACCTAGTTTTAGTTTAGGATCACCTGGAAGACTTGCTAAAACACACTGTGGGCTTCACTCCCAGAATGTTTTATTCAATTACATCTGACATAGCACTAAGGAATCTGGATTTTTAACAAAGCCCCAAAGGATTCTGATGCTACTTATTTGGGATCTACTGACTGGTCTACATTAATGGAAGACTACTGATGATAGCATAACGAGGAAAGAAAAAAAAAAAACATATATGGGACCCAATCTCAACTTTAGTATATTTGTATACTTTTGATTAGTAATTAATCTTTTTAAATTTTCTTTCAGAAAAATCTACACAGTAATTACTGATTAGTTCACAATAATATTGGACCTTATCTGACAGAAATTTAAAAATCTCTTAGGGTCCTAGAATAATGAAATACAAAATATGTATGTCCAATATTTGACACAAGGTGCTAATTATTTTGCCAAGGTTGGAAATTCAACCTATAAGTTTTGCTTAGTTCCATAACTAGTTTCTACCACTAATCCTGGCCAGTTGCCTCAGAATACATGCCAAGAGTCACAAAGGGAGTGGGTAACAATGTGCGATTGGACACAAATCCATCACCACTACTGGAAAACAACTCAAGAGCACATGTCCTACCAATATATCAGCTCTAAGTGACCTTGAGGCTGAAACTAGGGATGACCTCTTACAAAAAATGTGTTTCAGAAAGCTTAAAAACTCTTCTCCCTTTTCAGATTATAAGTACCATATACATATAAATATGTAAATATAAATGCCAAAGAATTTTATTCACTAGAAACCAACTGATAAACCAAAATAAACTGAGACAAACAAGTGGTGCCCAGAATAACTAGAGAATGAGGATATATAAAAGATGAAACAAAACAGACATTTAAAAAGATGACTGACATAAGTCAGACAGAAAAAGACAACAATCCAGAGTAGTAGATGGAAAAGCAGGTAGGATAAAATGAACACAATGTTATGAAGATATATGACTGGGCACAGAAAAGATAATGTAGCCAATAGAATCAGCTCAGTGTGTCAAGAGGCATCATGCAAAAGTAACTTTAAAAAAAAAAGTAACTTTAGTAGCCTGAAATTGTGTCTTTATGGGCCAACTTCAACATAAGAAAACCTTTTTTAATGCTTTGAGTGGAGACAACAAAGAAGAGAGAACATTCAGTCAATATTTCTTTATTTAAACATTTAGTGGACACCTATTTGGCATTAGATGTATTAGCAGGTGATTATGCAGGGTAAAAAAGAATCAAAGAAATCCACTCAAGCAGTACATTTTATAACAGTGTACAAACTGAAAAAAATGGAAAACCAGATACCAAGATAGTGACAAATCCTGCTGTACAACTTAAACAATCTAAGGCTCAAGCCTACCTACCTATCATATCTAGCCTACAGTACTGTTTTATCTATATCCTGTACAAATCATACTTATGTCAAGAATCAGAGCAAGGGCAACAAGAATTAAATTATGGAATAGAGCCAGATTATCAGTGTGCTGAAGTGAATTTTTTCACAACTCTCTCTCTGTGGGGCTAGACACATTGAAGAATAGACAACAAAGGATATACAAGAGCTGATAAACAAGCAAGATTCACCAAAAAAAATTACTTTTTTTTAAGGATGCAAGATGACATAACTATAGCTTATTAGGAAACTACTATCTGGATATCACATAAAAAAAATAAAATAAAATCACCCTTTTGTGGCCAAAAGCATCAAGCCTATGGTGACCTAGAAGGCAAAGCCAGAAGTACTAGCAACTCCGAGACAACTACATAGATAAACACAGATAAACAGACATATCAAGACTCGACATACATTTAAAGATTTTATTTATTTATTTGAGAAAGAGAGTGTGCACACCAGGGTGGGGTGCAGCAGAGGGTGAGACAGAGACTCTCAAACAGACTCTGTGCTGATCACAGAGACCGACTCCAGACTCAGTCCCACAATCCAGAGATCATGACCTGAGCCAAAACCAGGAGGACACTCAACCAAAAGCCACTCAGGTACCACAAGACTCAATGTACATTTAGCATGAACTATAGGTCTCACAAAAGCCAGTTGCCCAACCTGAATGGGGTGTGTCATTTTCAAAAAACAGTGGGCAACCAGAAGGATTAGTGTATTATTTTTCAGATTTATAGTCCTATTTCCCAGAAAAACATAAAACTTACAAATTAACACATTTCAATATAATATTTAAACTGAATTAATCTAATAGAATACTTGAAGAAATCAGATAGGCATGTATTACCAACTTTGATTACAAATCTGACTGAAGTCTTTCTGCCAAATTGAAGATAAATATGCAGTTACATAGTTTCCATTTTCAAACAAATAGGAAGCATTTTTTTTTGCATGAACAATTTTTCTTGAAGCTAAACTCAACAGAAACTTATATCAATCTAGTCTGTAAAAGACATATGGAATACACTGAACATATTAGCTATTGTTGTATCGGAACAAATTCACGTGGCAATTTCCTAATTGAAAATTTGACACTGAAAATTTCCTAGTTGTAAAAAAACAGAAGGCATAAAAATAAACTACAATTTAAAGGCAATGTTTCTGCAGAAGGCTGAGACAATACAGTCCAAATATTGATATTTTGCTTTATTATAGGCTATCACAGTAAAATCATAAACAGCTAGATAGCCAGGTAGCATAGCTATTATAATCATGGTTTTCTGCCTTCTCACCTACAATTTATTGTTTGCCTAGATTAAGTTTAAATTTAAGCTAACAAGCGTCTACAATGCAACTATTTTACACTGTTGATCAAACATGTGTAATGATTCTTAAAAGACATGAAAAAATTTAGCAGGGTGAATTCTACATAGTAGACATTCAACAAATGTTATTTTTTTCTGCCTTCCAGAGGAAAGGAATGAAAGCTGGCATTCTCCTACGGAAAGTAGATCATACTTATATTTTTGTCCAGAGAGGAAGAGGCTAAATATTCTAGTCAAAACTATCTCAAGGAGTTAATTTTCTTAAATTCATGTCAGTAACATAATTTTTAATTAAGAATTAAAATATATAAACTTTAAAGTTACTGGGCTTTCTTTGGGGAGGGAATAAATATGCTTAAGTGGCACAATTAGGTACGTTAATTTGTAATAACAGAGTTATTTAGTATAATTTAAAAACTCCATAAAGGGAATATCTTAGTAATTGATGAGAATGTATCTTAATCATTACTGTCATTAAGATAAAGAATGACAGAATTTTAGAGCGCCAAGGGGCGTTGCAGGTTCTCTAGATCAATTTCTTTATTTTGAAAGATGTGAAAATTGCAGACTGGAAAAGTTAAATGATACAGGCCAAAAAACTAGCAGAGCCAGGGACTTTTAAGAGTCTGAACCTCCTAACTTCCAATACATTCTTCATCCTAACAGACTCTGCTGCCTCCTGCGGTTCCACTTCCTCTTGCTTGGGTGAGATTACTGGTTGCCTCATTTGTTTTCTTTACATTCTATTCTGAATCATAGCTGCCATTTGTAACTTTCCTATACAATTCTAATTTTACAACCTGTGTTCTGCATAATTTTAAGCTAAAAATGTAACTTAAATTTCCTAAATTTCAGAGTAATAAAATTTTTAAAATACTTGAAACAGATGTACAATATATGTGATCGAATGCAAAGAAAAATCCTTCTCTCCTGGGTAATTAAATGTATAGATTCAAAAAAAAATTTTGTTGAGAACCTCTGACATGAAAGGTGTCTCTGTTAAATGCTGGAGATAAGATAGTAAGATGTGGTCCAGTAGATTACAGTCTCGCAGAAAATAATTAATCCACGATTACACTGTTTGTTGAGAACTCTGAAAATGGTGGGAGCAGGTTCCCAGGAGTGCATTAGGAAGAGAATCTAATTTATAATGAAGGAAACAGCTAATATTTTCACAATAAGGTCTGAACAGTAATAGGAAAACAGCTGTGTCACTCATATTTAGTAGAGTGCAAAATGAACTAAAAGTTAGAAACTTCTATTTATTCTGAGGAAAATGAAATTTGTGTTTTCACACAGATTAGTATCTAATAACTCTAATAATAATTAGACTATTTTTTGGTAGAAAAGAAGCTTATTTTATTGTGGCTACATAACAAACACAGGTCATCTATTATTTTTTCCTTAGATTTTAATTCACTATTTTAAAACCAAAGGGAAAACATTCTCTGAAATATGTCTAGTTTATACTCACAACAGCTATCTACAAAATTGCATACTAAAGTCCTCCTCAAAATTCCAGGAAAAAAAAAAAAATCCCATCTGGTCACAAGAGAAATAACCAGGAAAACCGGTAGCCCCAGAAGGAAGAAAGCTAACACTCATTATTCAGTCAGGGTTAAGGACTGCTCAGATTCCTAATGATTTTCAGCTGCAAGATTTTGAAAGGCGATGTACAGTGGGCATTTTTATTTACATTTTTAAAGCAAAATGGGGAGAGGGGGAGGAGTATATGGAAAATCATGAGAAATAAAGTGATGGGAAAAAGAAAAAGAAAAAAAAAAAAAACAAAACGTGAGCAAGAATCCCAAAATCGAAGACATATGAATAGATGGAAGCAAGCCTGGAGAACGGTTTGGAAAAGCGTATAGTAAAGAAAGGCAGGGAGGAAAGGAGGGGTGGTGGTTGGGGGAAGGGCTGTCCAAAAAAATAATTCGAGAGGGAATGAGAAACAAGAGATACTAATGAACTGGGGCTGCCTCCACCCGGGATTTAAAAAAGATGGTTACAAGAAAGGTAGAGGCGCCGGTGAAGCAGCAATGAGTGTTCACCTTCCCTTCTCCCCAGCCCGCAAACCCCAGAGGGGGAGGAAGAAGTGGCTCCCAGGTCCCAGGAGAGGAATTTCGGCGCAGCCATCAGGAAGCAGAGTCGGGAGCTGGGGCCCCCCCGCGGGTCCAGGCCCCTCTCCATCCCTCTCGGGCTCCGGGCGCTGGGCGCTGGGCGCTGGGCGGGGCCCGGGGCATCCCGGTTACCTGGACAGAGAGTCCACGCTGGGCGGCCGTGCTGCGGCCGGCTGGGAGCCAAGACTCTCGCAGCTCGAGCTCTTCTCCATGGCGCGGCGGGGACAGCGGGACGCAAAGGCTGAAGCGACCTCCGCGGCAGCGGAGCGGGAGGAGCGGAGGGCGGAGTGCGCCGGGCAGGGGCCGCGGTCAGGCCAGCGCCGGCCCGGGAGGGAGACCGGAAGCGGCCATGTTCCCCCAGCCTGCACCGCGCCGGGGGCCGCCGAGGAGCGCGAGGAGCGCGAGGACCCCGGGGCTGCCGCCGACTGCGGCCGACGCCCTGCGCTCGCTGCGTGCGCTCCTGCGCCCCCGCGCTGCCCCGAGGGTCGGGGGACCCCTGGGAGGAGGAGGATGGCAGGAGGCAAAGAGAGGACTAAGTGCATACCAGGGGCAGGGGTCCTGGGGCTGCGGGTACCTGGGCCCGGGATGCCGGGAAACACGCGGCAGTGACCCGGCGCGGGCGGCGGGGGCCGTGGGGGGGGGGGGGGGCGACCCCGGGGCGACCCCGGAGGACGGCGGCCCCAGGGGGGGCGGGGCGGGGCGGGGGCGGCAGGAGAGGGCGCGCAGGACCACGTGAGGGGGTGAGCTACTGGAGATGGCCAAGGTCGCCAGGTTTGGGGCTGGAAATAATCATTATTAATTAAATAGTGGTTAAAAGTTCCTTTAGCCAGTCAGACATGATTTCAGAACCCCCCTGTGCCCGTCACTGGCGGCGTAACCCAAGGCATTGAACACCCTCTTTCTTATCTGTTAAATAGGAAAATCGTATCTTCCCAGATTAGGTGAGTGAATACATGTAAGATGCTTAAAACACTATTTGTCCCCAAAGTTCACAGCAGCAATGTCCACAATAGCCAAACTGAGGAAGGAGCCACGATGTCCGTCGACGGACGCATGGATAAAGAGGATGCGGTCCGTGTGTACGTGGAATACTGCTCAGCCCTCAGGAGGGAGGACACCCGCCATCTGCTTCGGCGCGGATGCACCTGGAGGGTATTATGCTGAGTGAAGTAAGTCAGTCGGAGGAGGACAATCAGTGTGTGGTTTCACTCATGGGGGAATATAACAAATAGTGAGAGGGATTACAAGGGAAAGGAGGGGAACCGAGTGGGAAAAATCAGAGAGGGGGACAAACCACGAGAGACTCCTGACTCGCAAACAGTTGCAGAAGAGGAGGTGGAGGAATGGGGGGACTGAGGCGCGCCCTTGACGGGACGAGCACGGGGTGTTACACTGTATGTCGGCAAATTGAATTTAAATAAAATTTTGGAAAAACAGTTATCGGCACATAGTAAGCACTCAGATATTAGCTGTTAGTAGTCCTCCCTACTTTGTGAGGGTTGTTAGGATGTGCTGCATTAAGGTGTATAAACAGTAATACAGCTTCAAAAATGGCGGCTGTGGGACAGGAACCTGAGAAGTGGCTGGCATGACAAAGGTAGTGGAGAAAGTATAGGACGGGTAGGAAAAAAATTAATGCTCCTCATTCCCCCACCAGCCCGGCATTGCAGAAAGTGCACTAGAAAAGCAGAAATGTTTGGTCCTACTATGATTTGAGGTCTGTGTGGTCTGTGAGTGTGCAGGGGCAAAGCACTTTGTCATTAGTCCGTTGTACAAACAAGGAGGTGTGGAAGAGGAAAATGGGAACTGATAAATATGCAAAGAGAATTAGATGCATCTACTATTGAATGTGGCAGTGTTGGATAGGGGACAAATTTTAGCAATCTTTCCCTGCCCTCTTGAATTCCCCTGCGGAGCAGGAAGGGAGGGTAGAGAGATAGAGCTGTGATAAGAGAATAGGAATTGGGTGAAGGGGAAATGCTTCTGCTGATAATTTTCTGTTATGGAAGACACAGGAAGGACAAAAGAAAAATATAAAGGAATTTTTCTGATTGAGACCAAATCGCAGTGTATGAAGTATAAAATGATGCTAAGATTATTTCTGTAAAAAGAAAAAAAGTGTATTAAAAAAAAACTTCTTGCTAGAATAGAGTGATGTTCATTTAAACTAGATTTAATTCATACTGACAACCGATGTTTTAAGAAAATCTTTAAAGTATAGGGCCAGTGAAATATTAACGTGCAAGTACATTCCCCAAAAGAACAACCTAACCTAGTTGTGTTCAGCGTACTTATTAAAATAAAATGTTTTTAAACACAAAAGCTTTTGCTTTTCCATTTTCCAGCTTGGCAAGGATCGGATGGCAGCTGATAGTTTTTATTTATATGATTTTTAAAGAGTCCTTTAACTGTACTCCTCTAATAAGCAAAGAGAATAGGCAGTTAGAAACATTTAACAAGCATAAACATCTACAATGATTCATAAAAGAATTTGCTTATTGATTCCTGGTTTCTACCTGGCTTCCAAAATGCTGACTCACTGTCACCTGATACTCTAACGTGGATTTTTCTAAGCTAAGTTTGGTGAAGATGGATGAATCCTTGAATGGGAGACCCAAGCACTGTCTACAGCCCCGTTTTTTTCTAGAACTATGATAATAGAGCACTTGAAACCATCTGCCTGATGAGGTAATAATTTGTATATGAATCTCTCTGGTAATTAATAAAGAACAGTACTGTGGGGCACCTGGCTGGTTCATTTGGTAGAGTGTGTGACTTTTGGTCTTGGGGTTGTGAGTTGGAGTCTCATGTTAGATGCTGGGATTACTTAAAAATCTTAAAAAAAAAAAAAATAATAATGTTAGTGTAGAGATTTTAGAATCAGACAAATTTGAATCGGGCCCTGATTCTATCATGTACTTGCCCTGTGATTTCAATTAAGTTGCTTCTCCAACAACTGTTTTCTCACCTCTGAAATGGGAATAAAAATATCCACATAATGGATTGTTTTTCCCAATACAGAGTTTGCACAGTAGGATCTCAGTAAATGGATCTGATGCTATTGTTATTTTTTCTTCCTCTGAACTTACTGCTTTACTTCTAAATATTAAAGCAGTAATTTCTGAGAGTGAGCAACAAGCAAAGAATACTTGAATCTCAGCTAAAAGTTAAATGATTAGTACTGAATTATTTTTCTGACATTGGCTACTGTGTCCTATATCCAAGAGAAATTCCCTTGATTAGAAATCCCCTTCAACTCAGTTTTCTTATCTTTTAAAAGAACACTTTAGCCTATCCCAGGTCTTCAGAAACTATTGCTAAAATTAAACTACAGTGTAGGTTCATCTTGTAGCTGAGGCACAGGTGTGCAGGAGCACCTGGCTCCAGGGAGCCCATACAGACCAGGTGCAGCCACTCCCACCTGACAAAATCCAAAGGCAGTGAAACTAATGGTGGTGAAACAAGGAAGGAATTTATTTCAGTGAGGTCAACACGGGGAAGACAGCAAATTATCCTCTCAGCTGTCTCTAAAGTGCTGAAAATACTTCCAGATTTATACAAGGAAAATGTGTGACCAAGGTCCGTGGGTATGTGCAGGTGGGCAGTAAAGGTTAAATTGATCATTATTGTGGAGTCAGTCATGGGCAGTCTTACTGGCTCAGGGAAGCTCTTTCTGCTTGAGGTGCTAGTTTCAGTTCCCATCAGGGGATGCTTTGCTCACAGGGTTTTGTTTTTTTTTTTTTTTTTTTTAAAGACTTATTTATTCCTGAGAGACACAGAGGGAGAGGGGCAGAGACAGAGAGGGAAAAGCAGGCTCCCTGTGGGGAGCCCAATGCAGGACTCAATCCCAGGAACCCAGGATCATGACCTGAGCGAAAGGCAGACGTCTAACCACTGAGCCACTCAGGCACCCCTGCCCACAGGGTCTTTTGCCTGAATTAAGAAATAAGCCAGAAAGAACTTCATTAATTAAAAGGTATAGACTGAGATCAAAATGTCAGTAGTTGAAGTCCTCTTTCAATCCCTCCTATTAAATGGTTAACTTGAAACCTTTCCAAAAGTAATTTTCTTGTTTGAAATCTAGGCCAGTGTTTCTCAGATTATCTGCAGAGAGAACCAGTGTTTTGTTTTTAATTTCTAAGCATCAACGAATGCTTCTTAAAATACAAGAAAATTTAATTACTAAATAAATGAAACTTAAGTAAAAACTGAACATATGCAAAATACAAGGCCAATTTTCTTTGTATTTAATAGATATAAAACGACTTCATAAAAATTGGACAAAAGTTTCTAAATAGATATTCTCAGTTCTGTTCTCATCTCATCGTGGACAGGCAATAAATAGTTCATGGACAAGCACTGATTGGCAAACCACAATTTGACTAGTGCTGACTTGGATCTATAGGTTTGTTGCCTATCAGCTTATCAAGGGATGTTTATTAGACAATCTGAGAAAGAATAAGGAAATAAACTTCTCTTATGAAAGTAAAATGGTGGTTAGGGATGGACAAGTAGAGGGAAAATTCTCTTAAACACACATGCCAAAAACATAAACCTTAGGTCAAGCAAGCATAATTCCTTTGGGAGTGGGGAGGGAGGGGTAGAGGAAAAGGGGGTATCTTAATCTCCATGCCCAGCACAAAGCCAGATGCAGGACTTAATGTCATGACCCTGAGATCATGACCTGAGCCACCAAAATCAAGAGTCAGATGCTTAACCAACTGAGCCACCAGGCATCCCCAGCCCCTTTTTTAAGTAGGCTCCATGCTGGGCATGGACTAATGCCCAAGGCTTGACCTAATGACTCAGGCTTGAGTTATTAGTTAATAACTCTGAGATGGAGACCTGAGCCGAAACCAAGAGTCTGATGCTTAACCAACTGAGTCACTCAGGCACCCAAAGCATGTATATTTCTTATAATTAATTGTTTATGTGCAAAGTTTTAATTTTTTGATGACTTTGGTGTGGAGAGTTCCAATTCCAGTATGGAGAAGTAAACTTCTAACAGATTGACCTTTCCACAGATAATAACTGGAAACTCCAGACGGTAAAACAACAACCTGAGGAGTCCAGAGAATAGACAGAAGTACACAGAATCAAAATGCATATGAAGTGATCAACACAGCATTTCCCACTTTGAGTGACTTTGACCTATGAACAAACAAAAATTGCGGTGTGGTAACAAGATAGCAAAAACTCACACAGAAAGTCTTTCTGGCCTGAGAATAAGGGAGGAATTCCAGAAATGGAGAATCAGAGAACTCTAAACTCTGTTTATAAATTCAGACAATCTCTGGCTATGCACTAATTCAATTTGAATAACAAAGACAGAATGCAAATAGTTCAGATCAAAGAACTCAAAGTAGAATATACTCCTACTCTTTCAGATAAAAGAACTGAAGCGAGATTTGACCTGTTACTCACTATACACAGGACAAAATTTTCAATTTGTTTAAAACTAACTTAATTTCTTGCTAAACAAAAGCATCACCACTTTATAGAGAAATAAAACAGAATCCAGAGACTCCAAAACAATGTTCATAATATCAAGGACAGGGATCCCTGGGTGGCGCAGCGGTTTGGCGCCTGCCTTTGGCCCAGGGCGCGATCCTGGAGACCCGGGATCGAATCCCCATCAGGCTCCCGGTGCATGGAGCCTGCTTCTCCCTCTGCCTGTGTCTCTGCCTCTCTCTCTCTCTCTGTGACTATCATAAATAAAAAAAAAAAAAAAAACATAATATCAAGGACAAAATTTAGACTTACTTGGCATAAAAACTGTTAGGAAAATGGGATGTATTCTTAAAGGAAAAGATAATAAAGAGATGACACAGGTGTTGAAATTATCAGACAATGGCTCAAAAGCAACTAATATAACTGTTCAATGATGCAAAGGAAAATATACTATAATAAGTGAAAAGATAGTAAAATTCAGCAGGGGAATAATATACATTAAGAAGATCAAAATAAAAACTTTAGGAAAAGTACAGTACTTAAGTAAAAAGATTTACTATTGTATCTGAATTAATATTCAGATATACAGTATAGTATATCTATACTAGACAACTCTATACATCACCCAGTGTTCATCATGATAATAGCACTCATTCATCCCCCCACCAACCCTCTTCTCTGGTAACTGTCAGTTTGTTCTGTGCAGTTAGGAGTCTGTTTTTTCGGTTTGCCTCTTTTTTTCTCTGTTCATTTCTTTTTTTAAGATTTATTTATTTATTCATGCAAGAGAGAGAGAGAGAGACAGGCTCCCTGCAGGGAACCCAATGTGGGACTTGATCCCTGGACCTGGACCTGGACCTGGACCTGGATCTGGATCCAGGATCACGCCCTGAGCCAAAGGCAGATGCTCAACTGCTGAGCCACCCAGGTGTCTCTCTTTTGTTTCTTAAATTCCACAAATGAGTGAAATTATGTGGTACTTGTCTTTGGCTGCCTTATTTCACTTACCATTATACTCTCTAGGTCCATCCATGTTGTTGCAAGATTTCATTCTTTTTATGGCTGAGTAATACTCTATTGCATAGATAAATCTTTTTTTAAAGATGTATTTATTTGCAAGAAAGAGTGGGGTGGGAGGGCAGAGGGTGAGAGAATCCTCAAGCTGACATGACACCCTGCTGAGCATGGAGCCTGACACAGGGCTTAATCTCAGGACCCCACAATCATACCCTGAGCCAAAATCAAGAGTCAGAGGTTTATGGACTGAGACTCTCAGATGTCCCTAAATACCATATCTTCTTTATCCATTCATTCACTAATAGACTACTTGGGCTGCTTCAATAATTTGGCTATTGTAGATAAAGCTGCAATAAACAAAAAGGTGCATATACCTTTATAAATTAGTGTCTTTGTATTCTTTGGGTAAATACCCAGTGGAATTGCTGGGTCATAAAGTAATTCTGCATTTTTAATTTTTTGAAGAACTTCCATACTGTTTTCCACCATGGCTATACCAGTTTCCATTTTCACCAATAGTGCATGAATGTCCTTTTTCTACCCATCCTTGCCAACACTTATTGTTTCTTGTATTTTTTATTTTAGCCATTCTGACAGGTGTGAGGTGATATCTCACTGTGGTTTTGATTTGCGTTTCCCTGACGATGAGTGATGTTGAGTATCTTTTCATGTGTCTGTTGGCCATCTGGGTGTCTTCTTTGGGGAAATGTCTGTCCCTGTCTTCTGCCTGTTTTTAAATTGGACTCTTTGGGTGTTTATATATTCTTTATGTATTTTGGATATAAACCCTTTATTGGATATGTCATTTGCAAATATCTTCTCCCACTCTATAGGCTGTCTTTTAGTTTTTTTGGTGTTTCCTTTCTGGTGCAGAAGCATTTTATTTCAATGTGGTCCCAATAGTCTATTTTTGCTTTTATTTCCCTTTCCTAAAGAGACGTATCTAGAAAAATATTGTTACAGATGATGTCAGAGAAATTGCTACCTGTGTTCTCTTTTAGGATTTTTATGACAGCAGGTCTCACATTTAGGTCTTTAACCCATTTTGAGTTTAATTTTATGTATGGTATAAGAAAGTAATTCAGTTTCATTCTTTTGCATATTGCTACCCAGTTTTCCCAACACTATTTGTTGGAAAGACTTTTTCCCATTGCATACTCTTGCATTATTTATTGATAATTAATTGACCATATAATTGCAGGTTTAGTCCTGCGCTCTGTATACTATTTTGTTGATCTATGTGTCTATTTTTGTGGCCAGTACCGTACTGGTTTGATTACTACAGTTTTGTAGTGTATTTTGAAATCTAGGATTGTGTTACCTCCAGTTTTGTTCTTCTTTTTCAAGACTGCTTTGGATATTTGGGGTCTTTTATCATTCCATACAAATTTTAGGATTATTTACTCTAGTTCTGTGAAAAAAGCTGTTGGCATTTTGATAGTGATTACATTAAATCTGTAGATTGCTGGGACACCTGGGTGGCTCAGTGGTTGAGCGTCTGCCTTTGGCTCAAGGCATGATCCTGGCATCCCAGAATCGAGTCCCACATCCATGCAGGAAGCCTGCTTCTCTCTTTGCCTGTGTCTGCCCCCCTCCCTCTGTGTCTCTCATGAATAAATACATAAATAAAAATATTTTAAAAATCTGTAGATTTCTTTAGGTAGTATGATATTTTAACAATATTTGTTCTTCCCATCCATAAACACTGAATATATTTTCATTTGTTCATGTCATCTTCAATTTCTTTTCTTATTATTTTAGTTTTCAGAGTAGAGATCTTTCACCTCCTTGGTTAAGTTTATTCCTAGGTATTTTATTATTCCTGAAGCAAATGTAAGTGAGTTTGATTTTTTTTTTTATTTCTTTTTCTGCTACTTCATTATTAGTGTATAGAAACATAACAGATTTTTGTATATTGGTTTTGTATCCTGCCACCTTACTGAATTCATTTATCAGTTCTAGAAGTTTTTGATGGAATCTTTAGGGTTTTCTATATATAGTTTCATGACACCTACAAATATTTCTATTAGTGAAAATAATAAGCTATACTTCTTCCTTACCAAGTTGAGATGCCTTTTATTTCTTTCTGTTGTCTGATTGCTAGGACTTTCAGTACTATGTCAAATAAAAGTTGTAAGAGTGAAGGTACCTAGCTGGCTCAGTTGGTAAAGCATGTGACTCTTGATCTCAGTGTTGTAAATTCAAGCCCCATGTTGGGTGTAGAGTTTACTTTAAAAAAATAAAATCTTAAAAAGAAAAAAAAGAGTGAACATCTTCATTTTGTTCCTGACCTTAGGGGAAATGCTCTCAGTTTTTCACCATCGAGTATGATGTTCACTGTGGGTTTTTCATATATGGCCTTTCTTATGTTGAGGTATGTTCTCTCAAAACCTATTTTTGGGGGTGCCTGGGTGGCTCAATCAGTTATGCATCTGCCCTTGGCTTGGGTCATGATCTCAAGATCCTGGAATTGAGCCTTATTTTGGGCTCCCTGCTCAGTGAGGAGTCTGCTTTTCCCTCTACCTTTCCTCCTTCTCATGTTCTCTCTCTCTCTCTTTCTTTCTCTCTCTCTCTAATAAATAACATCTTGAAAAAACCCACCTACTTTGTTAAGGGGTTTTTATCATGAATAAATGTACTTTGTCAAATGCTTTTTCTGTGTATATTGAAATAATATTATGGTTTTTATCCTTTCTCTCGATGTGATGTATCATGTTGATTGATTTGTAAATGTTGAACCACTCTTGCATCCCAGGAATAAATCCCACTTGATAATTGTGAATGATGTTTTAATGTATTGTTGGGTTTACATTGCTAATATTTTGTTGAGGATTTTTGAGTGTATGTTCATCGAAGATACTGGCCTGAAGTTCTTTTTTTTTTTTTTTTTTTTGTGCCTTTATCTGGTTTTAGTATCAGGGTAATGCTGGCCTCATAGAATGAATTTGAAGCTTTCCTTCCTCTTCTATATTTTGGAATAGTTTGAGAAGAATAGGTATTTACTGTTTTTGGGAAAATTCAGCTGTGAAACCATCTGGTCCAGGACTTTTGTTTGTCGGGAGTTTTTTGATTACTGATTCAATTTCATTACTAAAAATTTATTTAAATTTTCTGTTTCTTCCTGATTAAGTTTTCAGAGGTTATATGTTTCTAGGAATGTATACATTTCTTCTAGGTTGTCCCATTTATTGGCATATGATTGTTCATAATTTCTCTTATAATGATTCGTAGTTCTGTGGTGTCAGTTGTTATTTCTTCTTTTTCATTTCTGATTTTCATTTGAGTTATATCTGTTTTTCTGTATGACTCCATCTAAAGGTTATCAATTTAGTTGATCTTTTAAAAGAACCAGCTCCTGATTTCATTAATCTGTTCTATTATTTTTTTTAGTTTCTATTTCACTTATTTCTGCTCTGATCTTTGTTGTTTCCTTCCTTCTACTGGTTAGGAGTTTTATTTGTTTTTCTTTTTCTAACTCCTTTAGGTGTAAGGTTAGGTTGTTTATTTGAGATTTTACTTGGTTCTTGAAATAGGCCTGTATTGCTATAAACTTCCCTCTTAGAACAGCATGAGATGCCTTCATTCTGAAGAGCAGAAAGTTCATGCATATATAGTAAGTTCCAGGCACTTTTGCAAGGTAGAAAATAAGCATCAGGCCAGCATCAAGAAAATGCAATGATTTCCTGGATATGATACCAAAAGCACAGACAACAAAAACAAAATTAGATAAATGAGACTACATCAAACTTAAAACATTTGTGCTTCAAAGGACACAAACAATAGAGTGAAAAGACAATTGATGAAATGGGAGAAAATATTTGCAAATCAATATATTAGACAAAAAGACATGTATCTACAATACATAAAGAATACTTACTATTCAACAAAAAAAATCAAATAACCATATTAGAAAACAGACAAAGGACTTGGATAGAAACTTCTGCAAAGATGGTAAACAAATGGCCAATAAGCATAAGAAAAGGTGCTCAACATCACTAATCATTGGAAAAATGCAAATTAAAACCATAACCGAATACCCCTTGACAACCATTGGTATGACTGCTATCAAATCTCCCCCAAATAAGAAGATTGGTAAAGATATGGAGACATTGGAATCCTGTGTACTGTTAGTGAGATTGTTAAATAGTGCAACTGGTATGGAAAACAATGTTTGAGGCTCCTCAAAAAAACTAAAAATAGAACTACCATATGATTCAGCATTCTACTTTAGAGTATATATGCAAAAAAACTTAAAGCAGGGTCTCAAAGTGTTATTTGCCCATCTATGTTCATAGCAGCACTGTGGTTCAAGAGGTGGAAGTAACCCAGATGACCATCAACAGATGAATGGATAAACAAAATGTGGGTTATGTATTCGATGGAATATTATTAAAAAGAAAGAATTCTTTTTTTTTTTTAATATTTTATTTATTTATCCATGAGAGGTACACAGAGAGAGAGAGAGAGAGGCAGAGACACAGGCAGAGGGAGAAGCAGGCTCCACACAGGGAGCCCAATGTTGAACTCGATCCCAGGTCTCCAGAATCACACCCTGGGCTGAAGGTGGCACTAAACCACTGAGCCACCAGGGCTGCACAAGAAAGAGAATTCTATCATATGTTACAATATGGATTAACCTTGGGACATTATGAAATGAAATAAGCCAGTCACAAAAAGACAAATACCATATAATTCCATTTATATGAGGTAATTAAAGTAGTTAAACTCTTAAAAATAAAGAGTAGAATGGTGGTTTCCAGAGGTGGCAGGGAAAAAAGAGAGTTCCTGTTCAATGGGTATAGAGTTTCAGTTTTACAGGATGAAAAAGTTTCTGGAGATCTATTGCACAACAAAGTGAATATAGTTAATATCACTATACTGTACACTTAAAAGTGATTAAGATAGTAAATCTTAGGTACTTTATACTCCAAAAATGAATAAATAAAAATATAACTATCATATGATCCAACAATTCCACTTCTGAATCCAAAAGAATTGGAAGCATGTTCATTATTTAATTTTATGATATTAATCAGAAGTTGCACACCTGAATTCAGCTCTCATGTGATTGGCTAGGACTTAGTCACGGGCCACCACTGAGAGAAGCTTGGAAATACAATGTGTAGGTGTGTGCCTATATTCATTTCCTGTTGCTGTGTAGTAAATTATCATCAATTTAAGATCCTAACATGAAACATATTTATTATCAAAGTTTCTGTGAATCAGGCATCTTGGCATGATTTCACTGGTACTCTGCTCAGGATCTCATCAGGCTGAAATCAAGGTGTTGGCCAGGCTGTGTTCTCATCTGGGGGCTTGACTGGAAGAATCTATTTCCAAGATAATTCAGATTGTTGCAAAATCCCTCCATCTTAACTGTGTAATGTGATCTAGTCACATGAGTGAAATCCCATCACATTCACAAGTCCTGCTACACACAGGGGGAGGGAAATATACAGGGCATGTATAATTTTTGATAAGAAAGAATTTCTTACTACTACATAGCTATTCAAGATCTCTCAGACACACTGTTAAACAAAAACAAAAAAAATTGTTAAGTAAAATATATTTGCTTGATATGTATTTCAAAAACAATACATTTAAATTCATGAATATAAATGCATATTAATAGATCTTCAAGAACAAGTATCAAATTAGCAATCATTATCATCTCTTGGAAAGGAAAATTGGTTGCATTGAGGAAGGTAAGTATGAAATGAAATTTTAACTTTCTCCTCTATATATGTTATAAACTTTTAATATCAAGCATATATTTATTAAATTGAAAAGTAATGAAAGTAAAGAAATAACGGTATTATAAAGATACCTCTAGGGGATCCCTGGGTGGCGCAGCGGTTTAGCGCCTGCCTTTGGCCCAGGGCGCGATCCTGGAGACCCAGGATCAAATCCCACATCGGGCTCCCGGTGCATGGAGCCTGCTTCTCCCTCTACCTATGTCTCTGCCTCTCTCTCTCTCTCTCTGTGTGTGACTATCATAAATAAATAAAAATTTTTAAAAAAGATACCTTTAAATAATCTTTAATAATAATCATTAAATAATGTAAAACATTATACCAAACAATTTTCAAAGCTTTTTTATATTACATTATCTTTGTATTGATTGTATATATACTCCTTATATACAATTTTGTCATACTTTGTCTTTACAACAATCTGTTAGGTAGGTAAGTAGGTAATATTACCTTCACTTTATAGTTAAGGAAATATTCTTGAGTAATTTGCCATACTTTGTTTTATTATATATTTTTTAAAGATTATTTATTTATTTATTTATTTATTTATTTATTTATGAGAGAGAGAGGCAGAGACACGGGAGGAGGGAGAAGGAGGCTCCATGCCGGGAGCTCGACATGGGACTCGATCCCGGGACTCCAGGATTGCGCCCTGGGCCAAAGGTAGGCGCTAAACCGCTAAGCCACCCAGGGATCCCCTGTTTTATTGTATTTAATGAAAATCCAGTCTTTCCTAATCATGAGATAGAGGCAATCTAATGAGTCTGTTATATAAGTGGAGTTTATAAGTGTTCATACACAAAAGATAGGCATATGGCTTTAGTGCATTCTGCAGGGTTTTTGAAGTTATATCAATGCCATAGACTGATAATTTTCAAGAAAACTAAGAAAATTAGAATGATCTTGGGGATCATGATATAATTAAGTAAATAAAATGTAAATGCACTTTATAAACAATATAATGCTATGCAAATAGTAATTATTAGAGTGGCATTTGTTAAGTAGCAGATGGCTCAACAGGACTACAAAAACCTGAGCAGAATCCTGACTTTAATACTTCCTACATGTGGGAATTTAGAGCAGTTATCCTCTCTGAGATCCTATAAAATGAATCTCAGATTCATTGTTCACCCTCATCTTCCTCTATCATGTGAATATGTCTGCAGACACATTCATACAGGAATGTGAGATTTAAGTGAGATGATATATGCAAAAGCATCTAGGTTGGCACCTGGCATGTTATACACGTTCTACTGATGATAGTTCTATATAATTCATTAAAAGAATAAAGAAACACAGTACAAGTGAAAGGAAAACAGATCAAAGAGCAGAAACAGGATTGCTGGGATTTGGGCAATAATTAAAGACCTAGCAACTAGTTTTTTTTATTGATCTTGGGAACGTGTTAAGCAATCAATAGACTGAACTATCTGAAAATACATTTTAAAAAAATCTCTGTATCTGAATCTATTAATCTCATATTTTCAGATAATATCTCTATGATTGTAATTTAATCTAGCAACTGTCACTTTTACATTGAGTAAGTTAAATTGTCAGTTTGATCACAGTTTCTAAACTACACATCTGTGGACATGTTGCCTTCCATTTTTGATTCATTAAAATTACTTTTGCAATTCATGGCATTTTCATGACTGCTTGATATATTACCTCAGGCATTGGGAAGCAGAAAAAAGATTTCTGGCATCTTGGGAAGGATGAATTTGTCCTGGAGGAGATTACATCTTGATGTATTATTATTGAATCTCCTGGAAAATGTTGTATGAGCTGTCCAGCTTTGGTACCTGTTTTCAATGTCTACTGTTAAGTATCTAATGTATATCACATTCATGTGGCATGAGTTGCTTATACTTTCAAGGTCATCTACAGCATTTCTGCTCCAACTCCTAGTAACATAGGGGATGTCTGAGAACAACCACCTCTTCCTGACTTTAAATAAAGTTTGTGTTTGGGACTGGAAATTAATCAGAAACCTACTTGTTTTCACTTAGGGCTGTAATCACTTTGAAACATTGAGATTTGAAGATAAAATTGAGGCAAAATAACCTGAAGTCTCTCTTTGCCTTTTTCTCTCTTGTCTGAGCCAGGAGATTTTGACATCTATTTGCTAACAACTTTTCTATCCTTATGTTAATGTTCTCATACCTCCTTCAGATCTTTGTTCAAGTGTCTCCTCAGGGTGCCTGGATGGTTCAGTTGGTCAAGTGTCAAACCCTTGGTTTCAGCTCAGTTCATGATCTCAGGGTTATGAGATTGAATCCTATGTCTCGCTCTGCGCTCAGTGGGGTGTCTGCTGGAGATTCTCTTTCTCTCCCTCTGCCCTTCCTCTACTCTCTCTCTATATATAAAATAAATAAGTACATCTTTAAAAAATAGTAAAATAAAATGTATGTTCATTTCTTTGCAATGCTTTCACATGATTCATGATTTATAATACCCTTATAGTTCAAGATATAACAGCTATGCAGTACAACAGAAATGAAAAAACTAACAACATTCTTTGTACTACCCAAATAGAGATCTTCAAATCTCTAGGTCTAAATTCCAAAGTTTGGATTCTACCATCACGATGCTGTTGTTCATATACTCTGGAAGACATAAGACAAATTAAACACTGACTTTTTTTTTTAATTGAGAAGTGAAGTAATAGGAAATCTCAAAAGACAGTGACATGCTTAGAATTAATTTAATGACACAGAAGAAACACCACCCAAACACCCCCAGCATTTCAGGGCCACAGTTTCAAAATATGGATAATTTATATATGTGTTTCCAGGTCAGCAAAGTTTACATAAGAGAAACTTGCTTAAATGAAATTGAGGGGGAAAAAAGTGACAAGTACAAACAAGGTGGAGGGAGGTTAATTGTGAAGTGTGCTTTCAGAAGGAGTTGTACAAGGCCAAATCTTTTTATTTAAACTCTTGGAATACAATTTCAGGTTTAATAAATGTATTCCCTACTGAAACCAAATTCATTAGTAATATTCAAACAGGTCTAAACTGATGGCAATAAATAAACAAACAAACTGATGCAATAGACTTAAACAGCCCAAACTAAAAAGAGAAAAAAATAAGGGACTTTGACTTAAAAATCCATGTTTGCTCCAGAATAAAGAAATTCACTGGATAGTTGGCCTCTTCATCCACATTTTATTTTTATAAATATTTATCAAAGCCCTACCTTTTTCACAAAGGTTGTAAGGTGGCTTACGATAAAAGATCTGTGAAATTAAAACAAACAAAATGACAAAATTGGCCAAAAAGTTATCCAAAAAGAACCTTCAATAACCTTAAAAATTCCTCTTAAATAAACTTTAGATTTGGCCCTAAACCTTTGGCAGCCGTACCTAAAAGTAAACACATAATTAGCTATATCATTCTCATTATCATAAAGGAAGAATCATCGGAGTTTTTCAGAAGAGACAACTGTTTTTGTATAACACTGAATTATACAAGAAATATCTCACTGAAATTTTATATAAAGGATATAAAGTGGTTCATAAAATAACATGCTCAACAGCATTTTTGTAGTAAGTGCAGTAGCTTGTTTTATATAACTATTTCTTGTAATAATTTTTAAAATAAAAATGGGTGACATGACAAGAAATAAGTACAAGTTCTTTTGGGAGCATTGAATACAGATACTCAGGGATAGGTCTGGGATGCTTCCTGGAGATGATACAGGAACTTGAGATGTATGGGTTAGCCAGGTGAAGAAAGAGAGGAAGGGCATTGCAACAGAGCAAATTATTTTTTTATTTTATTTTATTTTATTCATTTATTTGACAGAGATATTGAGAGAGCACAAACAAGGGGAGCAGAAGCAGAGAGACAGGGAGAAACAGACTCTCTGCCAAGCAGGGACCTTGATGTGGGGCTCAATCCCAGGACCTGGAGATCATGACCTGACCTGAAGGCAGATGTCCAACTGGCTGAGCCACCCAGATACCCCAGCAACAGAGCAAATTGTAAGTCAGTACCTTGCTCTTAGAGTACTCTGATGTTCATGTAGTTATGACATAATTAATGAGTAACTAAACAAAACATGCAGCCACTACCATTCTAGAAACTTCAACTGAGTAATCCCATCTCAAACTAAATTTGGCTTGGTTCCTATGAGAAGAGAACCAAAATTGGAAAATGCTATGTGTGGGTCACATAATATAATGTGCTTACAGCTGCCTTTCAAACCCCTGCAACACTCCTAAAATATGAAAAGGCCCTGAGATGGGTTTGGGAAAGCATGGAGTCCTCAAAAGAATACAAATTGGGTCCTTCTTTAGAGGATGGAGCTTCAAGTTTAGCTCACTCTGGTTCCCTCATTTGAAAACTTTAGTTTCTTGATATTATTATCTGAAGGTATCTGGTATTTTATAAGACAATATTCCCTAAACTTCTTTTAGTCTTTGTATCACTGTAGTCAGGCAAAGCAAACAAACAAGATAGGTGCTGATGTTGAAGAGAAATCTGTAAAACATCAAGCCTTTATTAATGATAACATATAAAGTATTTTGTATTACAAAGACCAATATATTAATGTTTGCATTTTGTAGAAACGTACACTCTTTTAAAGGCCAGCCAGAATGCAGTCTTTAGGTTAAATTATATAGGACAGCATTTGCTTCACCATACCATAGGATGTCAATTGGGGTTATGTGCAAAAGCTCAAGTAAATTAGGAAATTCCAGTGTTAAAAGTAAGTTAAACAGTTTTGTCTGCTACAGAAAAATTTCAAAACACCAATGTCTCATATACCTCTAAGAATGCATTCTGGTACTTTCCAACCTACTTTGACAATGGAAACCTTTGTTTGACAATATGGTGCAAAACCCCAATCTAGTAGTTCATGAGATACACTTTGGGAAACATAGTTTCAAGAGGAAGAATTATACATGGAGGTGGAAAATCTAGCTCTTTAACAAAGCCTCTATAGTCTTTGAATCCAATGGTGTCACTAACAGATTAATAGCAAGTATTCATAAAGTAGCCTCTAACTTTATATTGCAATGGGAAGAGAAGTGTCTTATCTTTGGAAAAATGTGGTAAATTAATGTTCTTTTTAACATCTGAACTTTCAAGAATGGAGTAGCACATCTTTTAACTTTAAAACTTAAGATAGTATGAACAAATTTCTTTGAGGTGAAATATGCCTTGATATGTTTTGAATTTTTTAAACAAAAGCAAATATTACTCATATGAAATGTTTTGTTTAGTAACTCACACCCAGTATCAGTTAAATGTGGCAATCCACATTTTTACCTATTTTTTGAGATATCAGTTTTCCTGTATGTCATAAAGAAAGCTCATGTCACTGCACCAATGCAAGTAAGTTCTTCCAAGAAAGAAAAACTACTTATGAAACATACCAATATTTCATGCTCCAGCTGAGACATCTGTGCACACAATTGACATTCAGAACTCCCTGGCACACATTATTTTATAAGCCTTTGCATATTTAGCTTTCAAACTCTATTATTATTGTATTTAAAAGAAGTGAAACTTTTTTTTTTTCAAATATTATCCACTACCTTTGAAATGCTAAAGTGAGAGCCTTTGAAATGGGTTTTGGAAAAAATCAACATCATCATAGATATGTTACACTGGAAATGAATTCACTCAGTCACTGACCTTTAACAGCTCTGTTTCTTCTTATAACCTTTAATTTTAATATTTGCAACTGTATATAGTGTAGCTATAGTGCCTTCTCTATGAATACACTTTCTGGATTAGATAGGGATGCTGAATATTTTTCCATATTAAGTAGTCATCTGGATCGAATTGTCAAAATCTAATCCTCAGAACACGACTTTTATTGGTTTTGTGAAATGAACAAAGACATCTACTTTGACACACTCAGAGCAGGATTAAGACATCCTTCAAATCTCCTGATCATTCCAAAGATTAACCGGAAAAAAAAAAAATCATTGCTAACTTTAACCAAAAGACCAGATGTAGAATAATCTTCTATTTTTCCAGTGAATGTTGAAAGGCAGAATTATACAAATGGAGACACACATATACAAATGAGGTTTATATATCTCTCCTCTCTATATATATTTAACTTTTCTTCAGTGCTCTGAAAAGACATACTGCTTTCAAGTTAGTATGATGAATGAATAATGAGTAAAAACTACTATGAAGATTATGTTATATTCACTCGTTGGAGATAATCTTTCTTAATATTTAAGTTTAATATCTTCTCAGGAATAAAAGTTAGGAATCAAACTTATTTTTCCAGCATGCATAACCTGTATGCTGTTCTATTCTCACCTCCCATTAGTTCCTAAACAAAGCCCGACACAAATCAAAATGTTAGTTCATTTCCTTAATGTTTAATAAGAATAGGTGTCCTCCTATATAGTGTGAATAGAACTGACGGTCAGTTAATTTAAGAAAGAAAATAAAATTAGATTAACAAAAAATTACACATGTATACTACATGCATATAAATATGTAATACATACATTAAATATTTTAACTTAAAACATTAATTTAAACATTTTAATTTATAGCTTACTAAGTGCTTTCATTCAAAAATCTTTTGAGGTTAGTACCAAGGCGTTTCTTTTTAGTATGGTTTTGCTAATGGGAGGTCTCTGAAGTCTTTCTGGAGTGAATCACATGCATAATGTATCTTCTGCGATTTCAAGTTCTGATTTCATTAAAATGGAATGAAAACTCAAAACACTTTCAAAGCCATCCAAGTGCAAAATCTTTTAACTTAATGATAGATTGGTTGATTGATTGCAATTCCCCTTCCATCTTCCACATAGTAATATGACAGCATTTAAAAACTTTATTATGAAATATATCAAATACCTGAAGTGTAAATAAAAAAATATGTATAATTTAAGGAATAAACATAAAACAAACACTGGTGTATAACAACCAGGTTAAGAAATAGAATATTACCACACCCTAAGTGTCCTTTTTGTTAGCCTTTAGGCTTTTATGATAATCATTATCTCGTTTTTCTTTACAGTTTTCTGTCCCACATATATTGTTAAATAATATCTTTAGTTTTGCCTTTTAAGGTTTTTTTTTTTTTTAAATAAATGGACTAGGGCTACAAGCATTTTTCTGTGACTTGTTTCTTCCCCTCAACATTTTGCTGGTGTGTTTAGCATTATTCCCTCCTACTGTAGTGTAGCATTCACTTTTATGACACTTCAGTTTACCCCTTCCACTGTTGGTAGACATTTGGGTTTTGTTTTAGTTTTCTTCCCCCCAAAGTAGATCCGAAGACAGATTTGGCTGTAAGCAGCTTCGCTATGGGTTTCTTCTTGCTGGGACCTCTGAAAGTGAAAGTCACTGTGAAACACTTCAGTTTTCCGCACTAAAGGAGCAGGAAGCTGGAGCATTTATCCACCAATTCCTGTTCTAAATTGGTTAAAGGTCACCCCTAGGGCATTAACATCCTTCGGTTAATTTATAGCTTGTCCTACCTGTGGGTTGAGTACACTGAGGATGCCCCCAGGCAGAGATGGGCAGGAAGCCATCACCCTGCATTGAAAACTCTCCAGGATAGGTTAAGTGAATATGGGGGTGGGGGGCTTTTTAGATCTGCTATAATGTGCCCCTTGTACCACGGGGATCCACTCAATCCCTAGGTATGTTTACTCTATCCTGTCACTAATTCTTCAAGGTTCAAGATGCAGGTCCCTGGAAACGGGAAAAATAGTAAAAGACTTAACAATTGGTGGATTAATGGGTCAAAGTACAGTTCCTGCATTTATAATTGGTCCTATAGCTGTAAGTAATGTGCACCCTGTCCTTTACCACTCGGTGTAGATTTTTCTTGGCATGCTAGAAATTTTCTTGGATGCTTGTTTGGTAGGATGACTTCATGCTTCATCTTTGAGGGAACTGAATTACGGGTTATCATACTTTTTTTCAAGACTAGATTGCTGCAGTTGTTCATGCGCTATTATCATTGGGCCTGGGAGCACCAACAGGTACCCTAGCAAACTTCTCTGCATTGGATAAAAAGTGTTATAATACAGAATTTTCCTGGCCAAGACATGTTATAATTTTCTATTTATTTGGCCTTCACATTTTTTTTAATTAAAATTTGTCAATGTTCTTTATGTAGGGCTTTATATAATACAGGATATATATATATATATACACACATATGTATGTATTATATATTATATATATATTAATGTTACTTATGTAGGGCTTTATATATATATCCTGTATTATATAATATGTATATAAATATCATCTAAGGTTTTTAAAATGTTTTTGATGTTATTATGAATGACATGGTTTTCAAGTCACACTTTTTAATAGTTGGTGGTGTATAAAAATTGCTTTTATGTACCAATTTAGTATTAAGAAAACTTGTTGGCTTCTTTGGGGGTTTTCTAAATGGGTAATCATATCCATTTGCGATTATTGAAATAATGTTTTGGCTCTTCTATGCAATTTTTATGAATTTTATTTCTTTTTCTTGTTTTACTGTGCTGTGTAGACTGAGTAGAAGTGATAACAGTAGGCATCTTTGTCTTATCCCTATCAATTTTTAAATATTAAACCAAACTTGAACTTCAGGGAGAGAACCAACTTAGTCACAATGTACTGTGTTTTTATATACTACTGAATCCAGTTGGCTAAAATTTGGTCTAGGATATTCAAAACTATGTTCATGAGTGTGGCTAGTCTGTCATTTCCTATCATGTGCTATCCCTAGGTCTTGTTTTGGTATCCAGGTTATGCCAGCTTTAAAAAATAAGTTGGAAAGTATTCCTTCCCTCTCAATTTTCTGGAAAATTTTGCATAAGACTGGACTTTACTATTCTATCATTATTGAGTCAAATGCTCCTGCTATGCTGCTTTGTCTTGCTGTTTTCCTGATGGCAAGATTTTGAACAAGTATCCGGATTACTTTAGCATTAACAGGTTATCCTGGTTCTCCGTTTTTTTCTTTTCTTTCTTTTTTTTTTTTAATTTTTATTTATTTATGATAGTCACAGAGAGAGAGAGAGGCAGAGACACAGGCAGAGGGAGAAGCAGGCTCCATGCACCGGGAGCCTGATGTGGGATTCGATCCCGGGTCTCCAGGATGGCGCCCTGGGCCAAAGGCAGGGCCAAACCGCTGCGTTACCCAGGGATCCCTCCATTTTTTTCTTGAGCCAGTTTTGGTGAGCTGTGTTTTGTGGTAATTCATCCATTACCTATAAATTTTCAAATTTATTGCCATAAGTTTATTCACAGAATCCTATTATCTGTTTAATCCTTAAAGTTTTAATATTTATGTTCCTCTCTAATTCCTAATACTGTTTTTTCCCCCCTTGGTCAGTCTCTCCAGTAGTTTGTTAATTTAAAGAATCAACTTTTGGCTTTGTTAATTCTCTCAATTATATATTTGTTTCTGTTCTTATTGTTTTTTCTATTTTTATTATTTACTTCTGCTTTCCTTAGATTTATCCTGCATTCTTTTTTTTTAAGTATTTTTATTTATTTATTTATTTATTCAGAAAGAGAGAGAGACTGAGAGGCAGAGACACAGGCAGAGGAAGAAGCAGGCTCCATGCAGGGAGCCTGAGGCGGGACTCGATTCTGGGTCTCCCGGATCAGACCCCGGGCTGCAGGCGGCGCTAAACCGCTGCGCCACCGGGGGTGCCCACTGCATTCTTTTTTTAATTCCTTAAGCTGGATTTTTAAAGTTCATTCTGAGCCTTTTTTTTTTTCCAACGAAAAGCAATTAAGTTGATAAATTTCTCTCCCAGAACTCCTTAAGCAGCATGCATGTTGTTATTGTTTAGTTACAAGTATTTTATATATTTTATTGCAGTTTTTTCATTGTCCCATAAGTTGTACAAGTGAGGGTTTTTTTTTTTAATTTCCAAGATTTTTTTATTTCCATTTTCCCCTCATTTTTAACTTCTTAATTTCCAGTTAATTTTCATGGAGTTTTCCAAGTCAACTTTTAAAATTCATTTCTAGCTTATGTGAATTGTAGTTAGGGAATAGGGTCCATACAATACCGGTCTTTTGAAATTTAATGAGGCCATTTTTTGGCATATAATGTTATCACTTTGCATGAATACACTATATGCTTAAAAAGAATGTTTATTCTCCATTCTCTAGGGACAATACTCAATTCATGGTGATATTTCTAAGCTTCTATTTATTTTTAGAAAATATATTAAATGTAGGTATTTTACAGATGTCTCTTATTTTCAGTCTATGAAGTTTTGTGTATCTTTTGCTGCCTGTAGCTTATGGTGGTTCTCCCTCATGGTGTCTTGTTTACTTATGTGTTTTGTGATTTTTGACAATGGATCTGATGCCGATTTTCTCTAAGTTTGTGGGGATTTTTTGAAGCCTCATAAGATCAATTGCATTTTTCCTTGTCTGTTTCCTGAAGGTGCACCCAACTGGGAGGAAGAGCATTTCAAATGAAATTCTATATGCAGATTTTATTGTTGTCTTTATTTTGGAATACACAAATTTTTATGAACAAAAATCCAAAGTCATACGAATGCTGACTTTTGGTTATATATTTTCAAGAAAGAAGTTTTTCTCTTTGTAACATGTCAGGATTTATTTCATTTCACCCCTACTCTGTGGGAGTACCAGTTTTTATAGGGGATCTTAGAATCCTTACCTTCAACATGCCTAGTCTGTACATCCTGTCCCCCACACCCTGTAAAGTTGCCACAACGCAGGTTCAACTTCTCCAGAGTTCAACAGAAACTGTGAGGGGCAAAGATGGCATTGATACTTGATTATGTCCAGGGATTCCTGGCTTTACTTCATTTCTGGGTATGGTATATGCATTACTTTGGTAGCAATTCACTGACCTATTTTTTAAATACCCCTGTATTGTTTTTCTTTCTAAAGTAGATTTATTGTGATTTAAATCACAGGTCACAAAATTTATTACTTTAATGTGTCCAATCAGTGATTTTTAGTATTTCCAGAGTTGTGCGACCATCACCAGACCACCACCATCTAATTTGGGGATATATTCTTCACTCCAAAAAGAACCCTTTACTCATTAGCAGTCATTCTCCTCACTCCCTACCACCAGCCCTAGACTATCACTAATTTACTTTCTATCTCTATGGGTTTGCCTCAGAACATTTCCTAGAAATCACATAACATGTGGTCTTTCGTGACTGCTTTCACTGAGCTAATGTTTTCTAGGTTCTTCAATGCTGTAACATATATTAGTACTTTGTTCTTTTCATTGCCAAATAATAATCCTTTATGATAATATTTTGTTAATCCATTTATCAATTGATGGACATTGAAATGTTTTGCTTTTGGCTATTATAACTAATGCTGCTATGAATATTCATGTATAAATTTTTGAGTGGATATGTGTTTTCACCAAATTTTATGTTTAACTTTTTGAGGCACTTCCAGACTGTTTTTCCAAATGGCTTTACCATTTTACTCTCCCACCAGCAGAATATGAAGGCTCCAATTCCTCTACATGCTTATCAATACTTGCTATTGTCTGTCTTTTTGATTATAGACATCCTAGTATGTGGGAAGTGATTTGCATTTCCCTAATGACTATAAATATTGAGCGTTTTTTCATGTGCTATTGGCCATTTGTATATCTTCTTTGGTGAAAAATCTATAAAGATTGCCCATTCTTAAATTGGGTTATTTATTTATTATTTGTTTGTTTGTTTGTTTGCTTTTGAGAGAGAGAGAGAGAGGAAGAAAGAGAGAATCCCAAGCAGACTCCATGCCCAGTGCAGAGCCCAAGGTGAGGCTTGATCTGAGCCAAAATCAAAAGTCAGACACCTAATCAACTGAGCCACCCACACACCCCAAAATTGGGTGGTCTTTTTATTATTAAGTTGTAACAATTCTTTATAAGTTTTAGATACAAGTCCCTTAACAGATTAACAGACATATGGTTTGCAATTCTTTTATCCCATTCTATGGGCTATTTTAGTGGTTAATTTTATGTGTAAACTTGACTGGGCCATAGGGTGCCCAGATTACACATTATTTTTGAATGTGTCTCTGGGTGCATTTCTGGTTGAGATTAGCAATTGAATCAGCGGACTCAAGGAAGATTGCCCTCCCCAGTGTGAGTGGGCCTCATTCAATCTGTTGAGAACCTGAATAGAACAGAAGAAGGAGGAAGGAGAATTCATCCCTTGCTGCTACTGCTGCTGCTTCTTTTGCCTCACTTCTTGACCTAGAACATCTCATCTTCTCTCACCCTTGAACTTAGATTCACATCATCATTCCCCTCGTTCTCAGGCCTTCAGGCTCAGACTGAGTTATAACACCAGCTTTCTTGGGTCTCCAGCTTGCAGATGGTACGTCATAGGCCTTCTCAGTTTCCGTAACTGCATGAAGTAATTTCTCATAATAAATCTCTCTCTGGAGATAGATGGATGGATAGATAGATAGATAGATAGATAGATAGATAGATAGATAGATAGATGGATGATAGAGACATAGATATAAACATAGATAGAGATATATAGATATATCTCTTATTAGTTCTGTGAGACTTTTACTCTGGAGATCCCTAACACAGCTATCTTTTCATTTTATTTATTGATAGTGGCTTTGAATCACCAAAGTTCTTTATTTTATTGAAGTTCAATTTATCTGTTTTTGTTGTTACTTATGTTCTTGGTATCATATCTAAGAAATTATTGCTTAATCCAAGATCATAAAGATTTACATCTGATTTTTTTCTATGGCCTTTATATAGTTTTAGTTCTTAATTGAAGACTATGAACCATTCAAGTTTACTTTTGTATATGGTGTGAGATAGGGGTCTAATAGCATTCTTTTAGATGGATACCCACTCACTAGTCCTTGTATGATATTTGAAAAGGCTATTTTCCCTCTCTGAATTGTCTTGGCATTTTGTTGAAAATAATTTGACTATTAATGTTAGGGTTTATTTTTTGGAGTCTCAATTCTATCCTATGGGTCTTTATGTCAATGTTCATACCAGTACCACATGGTTTTTGTTTTTGTAGATTTTAGGAAGTCTTGAAATCTTCCTTCTTATTTTTAAGTCTAGCATTTTAGTTATTTTAGTCAAGAGAACCTTTCAGCATATTTCTCGTGCAATACTGCCATAAATCTAAATCCATCACTATTTATTCCTTTATCGATCGCAGAATGCCTTTAGTGAGAACTTCAAATAATTTAGCTTAGCTTTCTTTTCATTTCTAATAATCTATTTCAGATATACAAAAAGACATTAAAAATATATAGCAATCATGTAGTTTCCATCCAGTTTAGAAAATAACATAATTTAAGTCCCTGTATATACCTTTTCTTTCTTTCTTTTTAAGATTTTATTTACTTATGTATGAGAGACACAGAGCGAGAGAGAGACAGAGACACAGGTAGAGGGAGAAGCAGGCTCCATGCAGGGAGCCCGACGTGGGACTCAATCCCAGGACTCCAGGATCAGGCCCTGGGTCGAAGGCAGATGCTCAACCGCTGAGCCACCCAGGCGTCCCACACTTAGACTATTTAAAGTGGTTTTTTGTTTTCCTGACTAAAAAGCAGGGATACTTTTTTTGAAAAATTGAATTCTCAGTCCTCGGCTAAAATTATTGCACTCCAAGTCAAACAGATGGGAATCGCAGCAGGAGATATGATTGGAACTTGAGAACTCAAGTCTGATTTCTTAGGCTCCTCCCCAGTACCAATGTAATATACTCCCTGAGGAAGGGGTGATTATTCCCATTGTAAAATGCAGCTGACATGCATTCTGTGGAAATAGGGAGGCAGTTTTTAATACTTTTCCTCCCCAGATCATTGATTTGAAAGCCCAGAGACAAAATGGCCTTTATTCTTATTCTTAGTGGGAAGGAAGTGATCTGCACACATTAGTGTCTCTTTCAAATAGAACTCGTCATTACCTTTTTCAGTCTCCACGTGGATACATTGGGAATAGATAAACAATCTTTTGGCCTTGGATTGCTGGTTCATCTTGACCTGGCAGAAAAGTTTACCTCACCTACATGTGATGGAATAGGAGACAGATGTAAGTGGGTGTGATTTGGATTGCCTTCTTATGGGGAGGAGGTGAGTGCTTGGGTTATTAGTGACATTTTGAAATAGAAAATATGAGAAAAAGAGTGTGTGGAAGTAGAACAGCCAGAAAGGGACAATAGGCATTTGTGGTTTTACTTTACATCTCTCTCTCTCTCTCTCTGTCTTGCTCAATCTCTCCCCCCCTCCTGCTTTTCCTTCTTTTCCTTTCCTATTGCCCCCCCCCCCGCCCCCCACAATAGCAACCTGATTTTCCATGGGGAATCACCTCCTTCCCACTCTTAGTTTGGTTTGGTTTGGTGTTAATCACACTAACTCTGCCTCCAGGGATTGGCATTTGAGAACACCAAATCTCCTTGGCCAAATCAAAGCTTGTTGAGATGCAAAGCTGGATTTTTTGAAAGGAAAGCATTCATTATTGTTTATGCTGGACTTGGAGCTGTGAGGATGTAAGCCTGGAGCTTTTAGCAACTGTCTTGCCACCTGGAGAGCTGGGCCTGTGGGAGAATGGAGTCAAGGTACAGGGAAGCAAAGGTGAGAAAAAGGAAAGAACCACAACCTCTGGGATTGGCTGTGCTATACCCAGAGCTACCTGGTAAATTTTTCAATTGTGTCAACCAGTGAATTCCTTTCTCTAAGCCTATTTGAAATGTTTTCTTTCCTTCCTTTTTTTCCTTCCTCTCTCTCTCCCTTTCACTGAAAGAACCCTAAATATCATAAAAAAGTATCTGTATACTCATGCATTTCCTGGAGCTAAAGATGACATAAGTTTGGTTAAAAGAGAACTTAAAATACTATTTACAAACAAACCCTCTTTTTTTAAGATTTTATTTTTTTTAAAGATTTTATTTATTTGTTCATGAGAGAGAGAGAGAGAAAGAGAGACAGGAGGGAGAAGCAGGCTCCATGAAGGGAGCCCGACGTGGGACTCAATCCCGGGACTCCAGGATCACGCCCTGGGCTGAAGGCAGGTGCTAAACTGCTGAGCCACCCAGGGATCCCCAAGATTTTATTTTTAAAATACAGCCAACACCGGGCTTGAATTCACAACCCTGGGATCAAGAGACACACACTCCACCAACTGAGCCAGCTAGGCGCCCCAGCCCTCTTTTATTATTACTGCACACAAGGTAGTGACCACAGCATTTAGTTTTAAAAATCTAAGGTCCGTGTGTTTTGTTAACTCCTATGATGCAGTGTTTTAGTTATGTTAAAGCTCCTAATGAAGTTGATCCTAGGGCACTACCTGTGCTTTGTCTATTATAGCAACTTTGGAAGTATATTTAAAAGATGTTATATTATCATTGAAACTCACAAATGTTCATTAATAAATACCCATGGTGACCACTGCTCAAAGCATTTGTTGCTTCTTTCCTAGCAGGCAAATATTTTCTTTATGAAATTCTGTGATCTCACAGGAAAATGATCTTTTAATATCACATACCAGCTTTCAATCTTCAGGACTTGGTTTATATTTAGTGGACTAATCATCGACATTGCTTGTTTGTGGATGGTCTAGTTCTAGCTTACTATGATGAGGTCTCTTTTTCACGTGATTTAATTTTCAAGGAGATGGCTGCTTTGTCACATAAGGTTGACTGATAATCTGAAGATTTTCAAAAGGTTGAACAGTGATTTCTCTAGATTAAAAATAATGTTATTTGAGTTTTTTTGCAGTTAATTTTCCATTTAGCTTTGAAAAAAATCAGAATTTTATAGTTGAAAAGGACTGTAGAGCTATTTCAGCCCCATGCTCTCATTTTGGGGTGAGGAAACACAGTTACAGAGAAACATAAAATGTAAATAGATAAAATGTTTAAGAATTTGAACTGCCTTTGGCAACCACAGGGTGGGAAGAAGTGGAGCTCCTGGGTTATTCGTACTTGCTTTTATTCTCTCATCTCTTCTCTCGAGTCTATTTCCATGGGTACACACTAGGATTCATAGGTAATTTTAGAATTGCACAGTTCTTCCTCTTAATTTGTTTATATTTTATTTATTTTTATCGATGTTTTCATTTGTTTACTATTGAACTTTCCAGAGTCAGTGACAGCGACCATATAAAATGTCAATTTTATTATTGCTCCGTTAATAACATGAATTAAAAGGATAATGCCACACATCTTTCTGGCAGAGGGGGAAGGGACAATGAAACCCCAGCAACATATTTCAACAAGGGAGCAAGAACATTTGGTGAGAAGTGCTCCCATTGCCTCCTCCCATCTTTTTTTTAACCTCTTTGACTCTCAAGAAGGAATGTGTAAATAGGCTCAGTGAGGCTGTGTTTACCTGGCCCCCAGTTCACTCAGACTGGCCCAAACAGTCGCCCAGGCAAAGGCCCACCATGCCTGAGCACTAGAGAGTGCTTATTCAGTAGTAGTGCTGTGCATGTATATAGGATTTTAATACAAACCTTCTAAGTGAACTCAGGAACATTGAAAGGAGACAAGACAGCATTTTACTAGTAGGAGAAGCTTCCCAGAGAATCAATCTGCCCATCACTATTAGTAGTTCTCAGAACTTCCTGTGATAATAGCAACAATATTGTCAGTGACTGAAAGTCTGATTTCATACAAGAGAACCACTTCTGAAGTTTTAAAAACTATTTTTTAACACGTGAAATTACATACAATACAAAATACTTGTTTTACAACTTAAAATCTTTACAGTTATGGGTACAGTTACAGTAATGCAAGTAATATTAGTGCGTTCACTTAGAGCAAGGTTATTTATCTTCATTGGGCTTAACACAAAGCCAAGAATGACTTATTTGCCTAAACTGCTTTCTAGCCTTTGAATAAAAAAAAAGAAAAAGAAAAATGACTTCTACCTCCTGTATAATATGTCAGAATGATAAACAATGCCAACAATTAAGTAGTCCAGTATCTCTATAAATGGGAGATTGGATTCCAATAGCTTTTATGTTGTAAATCTTAAAGTTTTGGCTACATTCTGTCTATCAAATTGTCATTATCTCAGCTTTCAGGAAAATTATGTCATCTTTGGTAACAGGCTGCCCCAAAACAGAAACTATAGACTACACCATTTTTTTCCCAAAGAATCCTGTATTTTAATGAATAGCTGAATAAATAGACATTAATTATGAAATTCACATTAAGATAGAAGAAAATCCAAACATTCTGATTGCTTTATCTCTTAAATTTGATAGCTACTACAAAACATACTATTTATGTTAGGATAAAAATAAGCTGAATCACAAGAGTGTAACTAGGAAGTGCTGGCAAATATATACAGTAACATGGAGGAGTCATAAAATAAAAGTGTTTATATGTACATTTTTTTTCCTTTTTTTTGCATGGAGAAACACTGTTTTATAAAATGGGAAAACACACAGTAGACCACATGCAACAATAACCAATACAATGTGCACAGCAGTATAATCAAATAAGACACAAGAACTATGGGTTTAAAAAATAATTTGGGAGTGGAAAAAAAAAATTGAAACCTGGAATGCTTTCTTATTGAGGTTTCAGAATATAAATTTGTCTAACAAGCCTCTTGATAGTTTTCAAAAGTTCCCACTTGACTTCTTACGGTGTAAGTGTAGAGCTAAAAATAAACCATCATATTATACAAAACTTTGTATATTAGCATACAAAAGGTAACAATTTACTTTTTGTATAAAATATAACCTTTTGATAGTATATTTATTTCACATATGTATAAATATAACCCAAAGAATATGTTTTAAGTCTTTCTACCAAAATATTCTTTACAAAAGTTTACAAAACAAGTAATTTATTCATATTTACAACCTAGCACAGGAAAGATTCTGGGCCAGTGACGTTGGTATTATGTAAAAGAAAGAGAGTGCTTCTAGACGTTTTAAAGATTGAGAGGGCTTTGGAGAACTCTCAAAATATCATCTTTTTAGAACAGACATTTAAAGAGTTCTTAAACAAGTTCAGTTAAATTACATTTGATAATTGAATCTGTGGGCATATAACTAAAAAGGCTGAAGATAACCTAGGTTCTTCCATAATGAGGAAAATGATAGTGATGCTTTGTATCCCTTCCAAATCAGCACACGTCCTCCCCATTTTACAGCTGATCTGTGTGTGGGCACTGCGGTGATGTGACTCAAGGGAAACTCTTTCTTTGATACAGTGCTCAGCCCTGAAGGCGAGAAGCTGATATGCAGTGTCCATCTAGAATGTGCTAAAGATATATCACATCAGGGAGCAAAGAATGAATCCATTGCTACTGGAATAGATCACATTCTATTTAGCTGATTACCCAAATATGCCCCAATTGGGACAGATTGTTTTCTCTCTCAATTATGCTTTCCTTCAAACCCTATGAAACAGATTTGTACCCAACCATACCCACCATTTCTTGTCCTGCCTGATCTTCTGTTTCTTATCTCCAATCCAAACAAGATACCTTTTTTTACCTCAGTTTTCTTACAAATCAATCTCTGGCCATCAAGGGAAGCAGGGAAGACAAGGCTCTACTTCACTCAGCATGGGAACTAACCAGCAGGCATCATTGCAATAAGCAACACCCCAAGTTATTTGTGCCTGGATAAATCTCCCTCGTAGCAACATCCAGTGGGATGTTTTCTTTTTTAAATAGTAAAATCTGATGTGGACAAGTATGCCCTTATATTTCAGTATGATTAGGACAGTTTGTGATTGTATCTAAGACTTGGAAATGGATTCAGAAACTGGTTGTGGAAGCCCAAATAAAATTGGATAGCTCTGCTATCTTGTTTCCTCACTAGACACAGCATGTTGCTAAAGTATGGCATATGGGGGAAAACTGACAAAGTGAGAAGTGAATCTGGGGGAGAAATTCTATGATCCACTGGATGTCTCTAGTTTCTCTGGCTTTCCTCTACTTAGGAGACTGTTTGGTTCCTCCAAACAAACTTACAACATTTCAGCTTACCCTGGAAGTTTCAGGAAAACTAAATGAAAAGATAGAGTGGGAAGATAAAAGCCACAGTTATATCTGTTAGAGCAAATTCAGGAATTTGTTGCTTGTTGCTTGGAATTAGTGCCTCTGGATGACATGGGGTTTAACAAGCTACAATCTCTATCACTTTTCTCTCAGGGAGGAAAGGAGCTTGGGAAGCCTATTTTACATAACTAATTACACATCAACATCATTTCTGTTTGGGTAAACTGGATACTGTGTCCTGGAGTTTAGATGGGGAAAAGTGATCCCAATATTTTACTTTCAGGTTTGAGATTTAAAACAAGCATGTGAACCAAGCACTACAGTTATTTTCTGCTTCCACATTTAAGCCAAGGCATCTTCACGCGGTCCAACTAAAAGTCAAAGTTTGGCCTTTCCAGAGTCCTTGTAAAATACTGCCTTTTAGTACGTGGAGTTTGTTAACTGTCTCCCTGTTCTTTAGGAATTGTTTCCCAAGATTTCATCAAGATTGATGTCTTTCATCCAGTCATCGTTACCAGGCTCTGTCTTCAATAAAGAATCAATGAAATCAGCGTCACTATTGAGGGCAGGGCCCATGTTATCAGTTTGCTGGTTGAGAAAGTCAAAAGCTAAGTCACTGCCATGGTCAGTGCCTTGAAAAGCCCTGGAACTTTGGTTGGGTGAAGGAAAATTGCTCGAGGTCAGGGATGGCGGCTGGCTCATGCCTGTCCTCGACTGATTCAACCCTGTTCCTGACTGGTTCAAATTAGGCAACATTTGTGTGCTTAGCTGATTGGGTCTGAGATTTAGACTTCTGAGTGGACCCATGGTTTGTTCATTTAATGTCTGGCTCATTTGGTTCATGGGTCTCATTTGCACTGCTGGTGTTAACTGATTAGAGGGAGCCACTGCCCTCTGGGGAAACTGCTGGCTGCCTACTGCCTGTTGCAGTGACTGGTTTGGAGTATAGGCTGCAGGTGTACCCGTGGGGAAGCGGACTGCCGTGGACTTCAGAGCTTCCTGTTGTTTGGTGGTTGCTTCTTGAGAGGCCCAGTTTGGTGCTGTTGTGCTGGATGTGATCATCACATTTGATGTTCTCTGTGCTGGCACGCTTGCCATGCTATGGGTTAAATTTGGTCTTAATTGTTGTGAATTGCTAACAGGTCCTGCTCCAAAAGTGGCCACGCTATTATTATTACTTGCTCCTAAGGTAGGGGGCCGTGGCATCAGAGGGTTGTTTTGATTTGCTATCAGTTGGTTTGGGTTTCTCTGTTGGGTCAACTGGTTGACTCCTGAAGTGACGCTGTATGTACCAGGTTGGCTGCAAGGCAGATTTCCATACATCCCCATATTCTGAACTGCTGTGGGTAATGATGGTACTCTTGTCCCATGGGAAGTAGACAGGAGGCTGGAGTTCGGAGTCAAAATGGTATGTGTGGAAACTGGGTTTGCCAAAGCCTGGTTGGAGTTTAAACTTACTGTTGATGAGCCACCTAAGAAAAAGAAGATATTTATATTAGTTTACACCCATAGGTTATCTCCTCTTTCAGAGCAATTTGCAATAACTTATCAGTTCTGAAGCTGTTTTCAGGTGTAAGAACAAATAAAGAGAAATAATCATCACAGCATTTTATATAAAAGAAGTAAGACAGCTTCTGGAAAGAAGTATTACCTAGGTCATCCCTTAGTCAAGAGTCTACATGTCATAAAAAGAAGGCTACAATAAAATGGATCTAGTTTTTAGGTTTTACTTTCTTTCTCTTCTGGAGTCATGATAGTTAATCTTTCTTTTTTAAAAAAAGATTTTATTTATTTATTCATAAGAGACATAGAGAGAGGCAGAGACACAGGCAGAGGGAGAAGCAGGCTCCATGCAGGGAGCCTGATGCAGGACTTGATCACAGGACTCTGGAATCATGACCTAAGCCAAAGGCAGACGCTTAACCACTGACCCACCCAGGTGCCCCTCTTTCTTTCATTTTGAATTACCTTTACTCTGTTTCAAGACTGAAGACTACAATTTTGATGAACCAGCTGTCGTGAAATCCATGCTACTGGTTACCTCGTGTCCAAATAAAAAAGTGTGGATGAATCCTATACATGGCTACTAGATTAATATTCCAAACCTATGGCCTTGAAAATCATTTCCAGTTATTCATCTGCATCACCCCTATTCAAGGGGCTTCCATGCGTGGCCCCCAAAGGTCCGAAGGGTAAATTCCCATCTCTTTAAACATCTGGAACTCAAGGTGTCCATGCTCCAGTGATGATTTCTATGTGGAAAACCCTCTACTCCAAGAGGTTTAGTTACTATTGCATCATTATCCACATACCATGAGCCACATTTATTCAGGCTATTTCCCTATCATATGATGCCCTTCTTAACTGGCCAAGCACTACTTCTTCTTCAAAGCCCAGGCCAAGGTCTAAGCCCCTCACTGAGCTTTGCCTGATATTCCAGACTGCTCTTTCCAGCAGGATTTGCTCTTTGATGTTTTCATTTAGCACTTTGCTTTTGTATTGGGAAATCCATGGAACCTCAAAGTGGAACCATCAATCATAGGCTGCCAAATAGGGAGGCTCACCATATCAAATAGCAATTAATCAGCACTTTAAAATCTTCCTGATTTGGGCAGGTGAAAGTCATCATGGGAAGACATCTTGAGAAGCAAAATGGAATACCAGAAAGATAAAAATAAGCGTCCAGTAGATTATTAAGTTCCATAGGGGAAAATATTTTTGATTCATTTGTTCACTGTCGTATTCTCTTAGTGGATGGTGCAAAGTAGGTATTCAATTAATATCAAATGAATGAATAAATTAGATACGCAAATCTATAATTTGGAAAAAGGTCTTCTTTCAAAGTACTCTCCCTGCACAGATACAGGGAATCTCAGAGAATCAGAAGTACTAAGAAACAAGAATTAGACACACATAGAAACATCAGAATAGCTCTGCATGAGAAGAACATGGCTGTAGTTGTAGCCCTAGGGAACCCCCCCTGGCTTGGGGAGAGCTAGCATGGCACACAGCCTGATAGACTGAAATCCTTGCTATCTGTTTTTAAATGCCTCCCACTAGACTACATACCCATAGTAGGCAAGAGCAGTCTCTTGTATCTCCTTGTATGTCCAGACTGAGCACAGACCCCTGCACCAGTAGGGTAGTAAGAGTTTGATAAAGAGGGATCAGAGTCACACAGGAGATGCTTGAATTGTAGGGAATTGACACACAGCTGATGATGGTAAGCAACACCATCTTGGGATCTAAAGGTTTCACCATAAGGAAATAGACACTATGAAACTGCTACGAGAAAAAATTTAGAGGTTTTAAAAAGTCATTCACTCTAGGTACCCTCTGTTTTGACAATATGCCCTGAGTAGGTTTATGAAGAGAGCAAATAGTTTTAAACAACCACAGTAGAGAGGATTTCCATAAAGATCATGGATATCGATCAGTTCATATTTGAACATTCCTAATAGGTGGTAAAAATTGTACCATGTGCTTTTCATACATCATTCCTGATATTAACATCTGGACAAGGTGATCATTACTGCACTGAGATTAAAGTAAAAAATGATAAAAAAAGTTTGTGCTGTGCTTGTTGCTTATTTCATCCTCAGAAGGACATGGGAAGTATGATGCTCTTGAATAGTGGCTCTTACCCACTTGGGGCAGCAATTGGTTGCCAAGGATCCCTCCCTTAAGAAGATCCCCATTTGCACTGTGAAAGTGGCTTGCCAGTGCCTATGAAGTAGCCATCCTCCCTGTCTGCCTTAGAAACGGGCCCCTGATTTTGCAGCAATGTGCCCAGCTGAAAAATCACATTTCCCAAACTTCCTCAGTGATGGAGGGGTCCACATGAATAAATTCCAGCTAAAGGTAGAAGTTATTAGGTGTGAGTCTAAGAAATCTATTTTTTAAAAAAGACTTTAGGTATTTGAGAGAGAGGGCTCACAAGCAGGGGGAGCAGCAGAGGGAGAGGGAGAAGCAGGTTCCCTGCTGAGCAGGGAGCCTGATGCGGGTCTTAATTTGTCTCTTATGAGCCCAAAAGTGGTGACAAGAGGATTGGGCTTAATGCAAATTCCAAGAGAGAGGAATGTCTGGGATCATGACCTGTCATGATCATGACCTGAGCTGAAGGCAGATGCTTTACCAATTGAGCCACCCAGGCGCCCCTCAAGAAACCTATTTTGAAAAGAGATTCTGACTCATTTGGGAAGACATTCTCCCTTTTCCCTTCTTTTGCCATTCTATCTGGAATACTGATGTGAAGGATGGCAGTGTGGTGGTCACAAGGCAACCTTTAGGGTGGAAGGTGCATGCTAAAGAAGGTGGAGCAGAAAGACAAAAGAAGCCTGGATCCCTGACAACACAGTACAGCCACAACATCAGCCTGAGACTGCTATCCTTGAGATTCTTTTCTGTGAATGGGAAAGAAAAGCCCAAACATCCACTGTGAATTTTGTATAATATTTCAAAGGGCTCCTAGCCTCCCCTAAACCTACTGATAGGCCATGGTGCAAGAACCATGCTCCAAATGAACCTCCACCTTGTCTTTCAGCCACGTTGAGGACAGAATCAAATAGAGAATCCAATTTTCAGCCTAAGACAAAATAATCTTAGAGAGTGGAATGTATACATCCCATTCCTAATTTTAGTGGCGAGAGGCAGTCCGGTACATTTGAAAGAGTTTAAATACATTAGAACAACATAGTTATAGCTAAGCACAACAGGACCAGAAAATATTTTAAAAACAGGAATACTCCTAGCCCTTCCTTTTTTTAGAGGCTCTTCTGTATGGCTTTGTGGATGGATGAAGGTAACAGATAAATCAGGGAGAACTTGGAAAAATAGAGGATAAACTTAATTTACATGAGAAAGCACAGAAAGGTACTAAACAGAAGGCAGGGACAGTCTAGGTTAGGTCTGGGAGAAGTTCCTTTAGGGTTCAGGGAGTAGGAGGAGAGAGATTTTAGAGGTAATGCCTACTACCCATGTAATGTTGAGTGACCTACTAAAAAGCTTTACTTTGGATCTTAAATGCAATCAACCTGTGAGTTTTTGAGAGACTTCATAAAGATGTCATTTGCTTTCCAATGATGTCTTGGTGTCAGGACTATCTGTCTCTTATAAGCCCAAAAGTGGAGACAAGATTGGGCTTAATGCAAATTCTAAGAGGGAAGAATGTTTGCTTACCTTACATGATTTGAGTCAGGATACCTTGCTGGGAAAAGAATGGTCAAACTAAGAAGTTAGAAAAAATTTAAACTCTCTTGAGCTCTCAGAGGTAATTTGGAGGGCAGTAAAATATGTGAATGTGAATAGAGAGAGGACAAGAATCAGCAAGAAATGATGAAAGGACTAAAAACACTCAACTTCAGTCTTGATCTGAAAGTTAAATGGGAACTAGTGCAAGATTTAAGAAAGATGTGACATTTCCATATGAGGCAGGGAGAGGAGGAAATGTTAAAAACTGAAGTTTTTTTCTTCTGCAGTTATGATTTTTACTGATTTTTAAGAACACTCACCAGAATACTGAGCAGCAGTCGGCTGCATACTGCCCGCGCTTCTTCTTTGGTCTTTGTAATCTGGGGGTGGCCTTGTCAAATGTCTATTTATCTGATCCTGTGGAGCTATTTTCTCCTGGAAAACACAAATGAAAACATATTAAGTGGCATGCTCACTTACCCACTTGTAAACATTTATAGACTGTCATTTAAAAAAATAAGACAGTGAACAATTTTATAGCAATAGTTGCAAATCATGGACTTTATTTACTATACTAGTCTTACTTCAGAGACCGGTCTTTTCAATTTCAATGAATTTCCTTCCTGGAAGTATAATTTTTACCACTCTTTAACTCTCAGCATGTGTTTTGAGTCTAGGAGCTAATCTCATTTTATTTTGCAATTAGATTTCAGTGAGAGCTAAATTCGTATGATTTTTTTTAAGATTTTATTTATTCATTCATTCATGAGAGACACAGAGAGAGAGAGAGAGAGAGAGGCAGAGACACAGGCAGAGGGAGAAGCAGGCTCCATACACCGGGAGCCCAACGTGGGACTCGATCCCGGGTCTCCAGGATCGCGCCCTTGGCCAAAGGCAGGCGCCAAACTGCTGCGCCACCCAGGGATCCCAACCTCCATTTTCAAAGATAAACATAACTGACACAGGTAGACAGAGAACAATATAATTCTAGAAAAGTCAATAAATAGAAAACTTTGTAAAGATAGATGGATAAATTAGATGGATGTCAAATGTGCACTGGCTACCTCAGATCCCACTTAAATCATGTATTTCTCAATTTCCTGAGCTTTCTAACTAGAACAAATCTATGAAGAAAAAAAAAATGCCCTTAAAACAACAAACCAAGTTCAAATTCTTGTTTCTAAAAAAAAAAAAAAAATTGAAAAACTCACGGGTTTTGGGCCATCAAGTAATTCATGTAAAACACAATTTTGATGAGCTAAGTGTAAATGAATCAGAAACATATGGATTACATTTCTTTTAAATATGGGTTGACAAATTAAGGAAAAAAGTGGTTGGTGAAAGTCTTTATGGTTTTGCCCAAACCCTAAATGTTTCAGAAACAGCTTGAGATGTTCCATGAACCCAAATGTGGTGATGTTCAACCATTCCTGTTGTAAACTATTGTGCAAGCTGACAGTTTTGATTTTTTTGCCAAGCACGGGACTTTCTGAATTCTTCTCTTTTTCAAAAACATGTATCATTTTTTTCTTATGTAACTAGGTGTTTCTGCTGTTTATATATACATATATATATATTTTTTTTTGATTTTGTTTATTTATTCACGAGAGACAGAGAGAGAGAGGCAGAAACACAGGCAGAGGGAGAAGTAGGCTCCCTCCAGGGAGCCCAATGTGGGAGTCAAACCCGGAACTCCAGGATCATGCCCTGAGCCAAAGACAGACGCTCAACCTCTGAGCCACCCAGGCATCCCTCTGCTGTTTATATTGCAGAAAACAGGGTTTGTGAATATGTGCATGTGTGCGTGTGTGTGTGTGTGTCTCTCTCTCTTCACACACACGCACACACACAAGACAGCATCAGGCCCTTGGTTCCTGATTAAAGACTAGATCTCAAATCTGAACTTATTTTTATATATATTTAATCTACTTACTGACTTTATTTCCCTGAAGGCTAAATTAGGTTGTCCAAAGAGTTAACAATACATCTCTAGAAACTTTAGTTTCTTGAACTGCTTGTTCATAGATGAATTACATTCAATGGCCTTGCCTATGGACTATCATGGAACTGCCATGTTGTCACTTGAGTCTGAGGAATAGCAAAGACCAGACTCCAACATGGAAAGCAGATTGCTCCCATTCCCATCCTATGCAAGAGGATGACACTCCCATTCTGTGTAAGTGTAATCTCACAGGCCATCCCTGAGACTACTTCTGTGCAACCTGAAATTAAACTTATCAGCTAATGTTTTATGATCTTGGACCCAATAATTCAACCCGATCACTTGGACCTGAAAACCTATTAGAGAAGTAATCTCTGTTGACTGTCCTGTCCTGCTTCAGTTTTGCCATCTCAAAATGTGAACTGTAGATACTTCTAGGACCTTCCTAGTACTCCAATTGTAAGGACTAATCCTTTACCTCTGTGAAAGCTTGGCATGGTGCCTGGCACACAGAAGGTGCACAAAATGTGTTGGTTATTATGATGCCCACAGTGTTACATACTACTCATCTCCTGTTGTGCTTCATTGGTGGGAGTAAGGATAACGCACTTTCATGAGAAAATGTCTCTATTTAGGCGCCTTTCTGGCCTTGCCAACTGACTGGAAATGACTACAAAGCATATGCTAATGTAAAGCCATATCAAAGACTGTTTCTTCCTGGATATGCTAAAAAGCACAGGCACTCTCAATGGTGTCCAAACAAAGAGAAATGTGAATGGTTTATAAAAATCACAAAAACAGCAATTCCATTCTCATTCATCTCTCACAGCTTATGCCACTGCCCTTTGCACCTGTCCCAGTGGTGACTCAACTGGGGCCCAATGAGAGTTAGGCCACTGCCAGGACTCGACCCTCCTGGCAGGTTTCCTTGCCTTTTAATCAGAACTGAAAAATCCAGAAATTCAACCTCTGCATGTTATAATTCAGCACACTAGAAGTACTGATGGGAATAATGAGAGTGTGCCGAATCTTGGATTGTATGTTTTTCTCTCCTACTGCCCTTGTTTCTGAGCTATTTGGTTGGCGAAGATCAAAAGAAGAGAGGGGATTGGTGGGACAGCTAGAGTTTTCATAACTTACACATAACTTTTAGAAGAAATTGGTTGTGTCACTTTGTGATCCTGTTAGTGGCACTCCTCCACCTATACCTTAGGGCAGTACTCCAGGTCACCCGTAAATTTGTTGCTTTCTATTCCTTATTCATTTCTCACTATTTTTCACCTGCTCTAGACTCCAAAGTTATTCCATTTGTCATTCCTTAAAAATAATGATTATGTTACTATTTACACTTTTCATTGTGTATCAAATATTTCAGAATATAATCTCAAACCCACAAACAAATATACCCCTGGGCTATAACTTTTGTTGTCTTACCCCTCTTCACCTGGAATGGAGGACCTTACTTACTCTATCCATCAGAATCCTACAGTGTTCAAGGTCAAAGTCAAAGTCAAATTTTACCTCTTCTGGGAGACTCTTTAATCTCCCCGGGCTGATTTTATCTTTCTTCCATTACATTTTCCCTTACTCTGTTCATACTTTGTTGTAATGCAAATCTGAGTCTGGTGTTTCCTTGTTTAAAATCCTTTAAGTTCTCTCCATCGGTTTTTAAGACGATGTAATTTATCAAGCTCTATCCACTGGCCTCTCCTCTCTGGCCTCCTTGCCTATTACTTCCTTATCCTCTACCTCCATATACTACATCATATGTAGTGTACGTTACTGTCTCTGAGTCTTTGAATCTGCTGGTTCTTCTGGCCTGAACACCCGCCTCCTCTCTCCCCCATCACATTTCAGATCTTCAGTAGACATAACTTCCTCTCTGAGACCATTTCTAGCATTTAATCACATGCCTTACAATTGCCTATTTATTTGACATCCCTGTGGGCTCTGAGCTCCTTAAGGACAGAGACTGGGTCTATCTTATTTATAGCTGTTTTCTCACTGTAAATCAGTTAATATTTACTGAATGAATTATAGCACTTATCACAGCCTAGATTTCAGACTTTTATGACAAAGCTCTTTAAGCACCAAAATTTTTAAATTTGTTTTTCACATTTTTGGGTACCTTGCCTCTATGGAACCTCAACCTGGAGATGACTAACTCTGCCCCCACCCTTTTTTTCATTTGGGCCAAATCATCTGAAGGGAGAGAATGAAACTTGGAGAGGAGGCTTGTGTTTGGAGGCAGGAAGTGCTTGGACCAGGGCCTGAGTGTATGTCCCAGGACATGGACGAGAGAGCAGATGAACAGTGAGGCAGGGCTGATGCCTGAGTCCTGCTGGTGAAATAACCACCTTGCCTTTCTTTAAGATCATTTAACTATGGCCAAAGCTGGAACTATCTCTTCAATTTTCTTTACAAACATCCCTCATTCTGAGATGCTTTATTTTGGAATGCCAAATCTTAAGTTTTGAAACTCCATGCTGGCTTTATACAACTGTTGTTGAAATTCCTTTTATCTCTAAAGTCAGTTTAGATTCCAGCTGATTTAAGTTCTGTCCACTATTTCTACCCATCAGGGCTGCAGCACAAAAATGTCTCCTTTTGCCTGATTCAAATGCCTATGTTGGTGGTTCTTAACATTCCTGGGCTGGGCAGGGCCGGGTAGGTGGGGTGCCATGCATTCCAACTGTCCAGCAGCTGGTAAATCAAGTAAGTGGTTTTGTTTTGTTTTGTTTTGTTTTCCTGCAGTGCTTTAACTTAGGTATACAATTAGCTTCACTTCCAGCCAAGACACTCTTGTTGCTATCACCTCAGTAGGCATGGATCAAAGGGCAGTGAACAGAAAGGGGAAATAATGAATTCCCACTGGTAGGCCAATAGGAACATGCAGTAGAAATGAGAAAGTTTTACCGCATCAACCAGCATCTGCTGCTGGAGGAGAAGGTGTTGCTTCTGCTCCATGATCTGCCTCTGTAGAGTCTGTTTCTTTCCCATCAACTGCTGATTCAACAGTGATTGCTGGGAGTTCATGTAACCACTTCCGGTGTTTGGATTTGAGCAGGGGTTGGGACTTGGACTGGGGCCTGTGTTCTGGCCTACCACAGAGTGTTGATCCTAAAGAAGAGAAAGGGGTGGGGTGGGGGGAAGCTACTGTGAATTAAAAGAAGAAAAATGTAGCACAAAGATCATAAGCTTAGATTCCGAACATTTTTTCATCTTGTTAAGATCAAACATGGTTAAATGGGTTGAAGATCAGAGAATTGCTTTTTAAATGTAGGAGGAAAAATGCACATTACAGCAACCAAAGCAGCTGGGTTAATGACATTAGGGCACTGGAAAAGCTCCCATATGACTCTGATGGTGGAACCTCCACATTCCAGAAGGTGTTTATGGAACCTCAAAGAAACGACCATAAAAACATATGGCAAACCTCTTAATTGCTCAGGAACAAACACATCATAAAGTAACAAGTTCTTCCTTTTCCTTAAAGTTAGCACATATCATTGCTGATCCTGCAACAAAAATTATGTTTCAGTGCATATGTTTAAAAGTTGAATAACAACTTTGGTCAGAAGGGGCCCAGCTTTCAGTGATAAGTCGGGAAGGCCTGTGAGTTTCTGTTTTGGAAACTTGGAAGGGACTTCACTTTTCAGAGACTTGTCAGTTTTGCTCCCTGGTCAGTAAGTCAGGAATTCCAATCTATCTATCAATCAGCAAAAGAACACCAAACCAACAATGATAAAGTACTGATAAAAAAACTCAACATTAAAAAAAAAAAAAAAAAAAAAAACTCAACATTGTATATTAGTAATATTGGGTATCAGTGAATTGCCATTATAACTCCAAGGCTCTACCAATTTTAAGGCACTGACATGTCAGGACCTTGTAGAGAAGAAAGCTTAAACCTAGCAAAATGTTTTCATGAGTTCCCAATGATGTGTTTAGGCTTGTACACTGTTGGATTTACAAGAAAATTCTAGCTATACACATTGTTGGGGATACAAGAACTCTTCCCACCTTGAAGAATGTATCTAATTAAGGAAGAAATCGCATGCTTACATAGAAAAATAGAAGAAAATACAGAATCAAGTCTTAGATATGATACAAGTACAAAGTCAAAGGTTCCTCACACTTTGATGATATTCACTGGGGAAACCGATGCTCTGGACTTGCTCCAGAAATTCTGAGGCTATAGACTGGGTCCCTGGTCAGGTAATTCTACTACTACTACCAAATCTACTCATTGGTTCAGAGTATGCTCTTTGATAAACATTGGATTATGTGAGCAATAAAATCCATTCTCCATCTGGACTGTGTGAAATTACAAGAGATTAAAAAGATAAGGCAACTCTCATGATGCCTCATAAGCAGTCATACATACTCTATTTGTGAAGTCTCTTCCCTTTTATCTCATTTTTTTTTTCTTTAGCTATCTACTAAACTAAAAAAAAAAAAAAAAAAAAAAAAAGCTACCAGTCCACAGCCTGGAGAAACAGGAAATATGGCCTTGTGTCTGTAGTCTCTGGGGCTACAGAGCTCACCAAATACCTCAAAAGCAAAGGGATACAAAATAATTCTAAAGATGCCCAGGCACTGAGCCTTATTACAGGCCAGGCACTGTCCTCAACGTGTCACATGATTTACCACATTGAATCCTCCCAACGAAATGATGAGCGACAACTAGTAGTATCATCTGAAATTTGCAGATGAGAAACCTGAACTCAGACATCAGATGGAAGACTGGAAGCCAGGTCTGCCTGACTCCAGAATTCTATTTCTCAATCACCATACCTATTGTCTCTCAGCTAAGATAAGAAGTGTTGAGGGAAAAAGATGCTTCTACTTTTGGGCTGTGCAAACCCACCTGCCCATGGAGCACGTGTGGATTGAGCACATTCTGCAGAGATGAGTACCCTCCAACAGGCATGTGGAAGGGAGTGTGTTGGGGAGAAGGGCAGGCTGTAGGGTCTGGGAGGGGGGCGGTCCTCCTCACCAGTTAACTAAAAATAACGGGAGCTCTGAGGCAGGCACATCCTCCATGTGGCTTTAAATAGTCATCCTCCAACACCTCTGCATGCAATGCCCAGTCAGTTCTCTCCAAGCTAAATCCATCTTGGTTCTTGGAGAGGAAAGTTCACCCCTACATGTCCTACAAGTCACTAGGGATGTGGGCATGGTAACATAGTACACAAGATCATGAGCTCTGCAGATAAGCCTGCTTTAAGTTGTATCCCAGTTTCGGCACTTATTAGCTGTGTGATCTCAGAGAAGTTAATTTACCTCTATGAGCCTCAGTATCCTTATCTGTAAAATGGGCACCAGAACAGTACTGACTCCATGAGGTCCCTGTGAGAATGAGTGGAAATAATACAATGCCAATAATATTAAGCACAGAAGTAGCACTTAATAAGGACAGCTGCTCATAATTGTTAGAGTTATTTCAACACACAGGAGCAAGAGTCTGTTTTGTTTGTCTACTGGGAAGTAAGGGAGATAGGCCTTCCAGATTGCACAAAGCTGTTCTGTGTGGACTCTATCAGAAATGCAGAGGTTTCCATTACATTGTGGAGAGTGAGCTACTGATGGGCCCAGAGAATGATCTTCATCCTCCTACCTGGAGATGTTGGAAGAGGAGCGGAGAGCCATTCTCTGATGGAAAGTCTTTTGGAGGATGCTGCTTTCATCCAGGGTTAGAGGCTTGGTTCAGGGCCGTAAGACTTTTTTTCTGTGCTTGCTTTTATTTCTTAATATCCGATTATTTATTAATAGAGCAGACAATATGCATTGACTAAGTATTACACCTTAATTTCTTCATTTGTAAAGTAGAAGTAATTACATTAATGACATAAAATTAAATCAGATGAAATTTAGAGCAGTTCTAGGCACTCTAGATACTTGATTAAATTTTAGCAATTAATATTTTTCTTATTTCTTTATTATTTTGTAAATGGCAGAGATACCATTGTTTGTGGCAGCCCCGATGGCCCGGTGGTTTGGCGCCACCTTCGGCCCCGGGTGTGATCCTGGAGACCCGGAATTAGGTCCCATGTCGGGCTCCCTACATGGAGCCTGCCTGCTTCTCCCTCTGCCTGTGTCTCTGCCTCTCTCTCTCTCTCTCTGTGTCTGTCATAATTAAATAAATACAATCTTAAAAAAAAATTTTTTTTTGTGAAGATGCTTACACTATAAGTGTACCTGGATCATAGATGTGGTGTGTTTTGCTCCCATAATATTTTATTTTACCTTTTTTAAAAATTTTGCAACGTTAATGTAAGACTGATAGCAAAAACATGAAAACAGGACAAAAGCACACAATAAACACAGGAAGGGCAAAGCCAGTTTCATCTTGCGTGCCATCCTGGATAGGCAGGTAGAAGCTGCCCAGAGTACTGTGGTAAGAAGGGATCTGAGGAGGTACTCTGGTATGGTGAGTTTTGGATCTAGTTTTGGATCATAACTGTTGGATCCAGGAGAAGTTGCTGTTCTTCTTGTCCTGGCAGCATTTCTGGTCTGGAGGGTGGAGCTGGTGTTGGCCACACCACTGGTGCCACTGCTAATACCAGCTCTCCAAGCAGCTCTCCTGTTGGCATGGTTGCCATTCAAAATGTACTGATGGTATGTGGCCCAGGAGCCAAGGGAATCCTAGCCCAGCGACTGCTAAAATCTCTGTCATCCTACCAGGTCAGAAGCTACACCCATATGTCATCCCAGCTCCAACCATCCAATCAGAGCTTCATCCTCAATGTTCATCTGGGCCCTCATCTTGGCCCTGGCATGTGCCTCAGCCATTTCCACATCTATTGCCTTGAATGAATCATCACAGCCTCCAATAAATGAGCCTTCCACTTCTGGGGGGTCTCAGTCCTGATTCTGGGTGATGAATCTCAGCACGTTCATCTTGCTGGTCTTGTGGAGGGCTCACAGGCCCTAGAGGAATTCATAGTTGGGTGGGCTGCTACTGGGAATCTTCTTATTCCAGGTATCTCAGTGTGAGAGGATGATAAACATTTGCTTCCAGCCAGGCAGATCTGTTGTTGCACCACTGGCTCCAGGTGGCCCCTTTCCAGTCCCAGTGCCTGCACAGGGTGGGGGATAGGGGTGGGCTGTCTTGGACCTCACCCATGCCTCAACTCCCAGGGTTTCTGCCTCCAGGATTGAGGCCTACAAAGCCTTAGGCTGTTGGTCCTATTCAGAAGACATGTGGAGATGCAAGGTGGGACACGTGTAGGGTGTCTGTTCATAGGAAGGCCACACATTTTGTGCCTCTTGTCACAACAAACCCAGATTCCTCTTGGGTGTGTTATAAACAGAGGAGCCATTTCTTCAGGCTCCCTGCTCTGAGCACACCCCATGCTCCCATCATATTTTATTTTATTTTTTTTCCCCATCATATTTTAAACACAAACTTTGCCCTCCAGTGGGCCACAGTCCCCACTATTTCTTATTTTATTATATCTGCCCATTTCCCTCATTTCTATTACTTGCCTGGTTCATGTAGGCATTTGAGGTTAAGAACTCTGGCTTGGGGACACCTGGGTGGCTCAGCGGTTGAGCCTTTGACTCAGGGCATGATCCCGTGGTCCTGGGATGGAGTCTCACATCAGGCTCCCTGTATGGAGTCTGCTTCTCCCTCTGCCTCGGTCTCTGCCCCACCCCCACCCCCGTCTCAAATAAATAAATAAATAAATAAATAAATAAATAAATAAATAAATGTATCTTTAAAAATCCTTAAAAAAAGATCTCTGGCTTATAGTTGATCTAGGAGTCTAAGATACACACATCACATCCCCACGTACATCCTCACTCAAAGTTACTGCAGTAAATAGCATGCATAACAATTTCCATTAGGTGGTATGATATCTACTGGTGCTTTAAGATTAAAATCTAGATCTTCTGGAATTCTGGGATCGAGTCCCACATCGGGCTCCCTGTGAGGAGCCTGCTTCTCCCTCTGCCTATGTCTCTGCCTCTGTCTGTGTCTCTCACGATAAATAAATAACATCTTTAAAAAGAAAATAAAATAAAATCCAGATCTTCTAATGCCTAATCTAGTGCATTAGTAATTAGTGCACCTGTGCATCCATCCGTCCATTAACGAAGTCAACAATTTTATTGAATATCTATTATATGCTAGGCAGTTTTCTATTTCCTGGAGATTAAAAAAAATTATTTAGAAAGAAAAATTGAAGAGAAAGAGGTGGGCAGAGTGCTTGGCATTGGCAAAATTGGTGAACTTCAAAATAATTTCCAGGGAAATTTGGAAACCTAGCCTCCTCTAAAATTTATAAAAGATCTGCATACCAAGAAAATGTAACTCTCTTTCTCTCTCTAATCAAACAGATGGACTGCGCTAAATTTAGTTTCATTCCTTCACAATACCAAAGCATATAAATAAGAGATAAGCTCTCTTTTGGAATTTTGTACAGGGTTTTTGAGCCTTGTAGCTTCTGGCCAATGGGCTTTACCACATATTCTGCCATATACATTCTTTCATGTCAGGATTGAAGTAATAGTTGGCTGCTGCTACATTTTTTTTGCCCTTATGTTAGCTATGAAACACGAAACACCTTCTTACACAGGCTTGCTGTCATTGCCAAGATGTTGTGCAAACCTTATTACATAAAATATTTTGAAAGAAAAATCTGCTCTGATGCGTTGGCTTTGATTTGCATATTCAGCCTCACTCTGCCTTCCATTCAGCCCATGGAGAACCTGGCCTATTAGAAATCAATCTCTTTCTATTTCAACACTCATTGTCTCCTTAGAGCTTGTGAAGACGCAAGCTTAGGATGGCACATCCTAAGCCTGTAGATGAAAGAAAGAGCGTGTGTGTGTGTGTGTGTGTGAGATTGCAAATGAATTAGGTCATTTCTATCAATGCAGTCTTTTACATGACAGAAAACCCAGTTTTCTAGAGAAACTAGAGTTAAAGGCTGATTTGGCAGCTAATAATAGCCATATATGATTGGTTAAAATCATGAACTTTAATGATCTTTCATTTTACGCGTGTGTTTATTTTCTCTTTCTATCAATAAAATTACAGTATTTTATGCTAACCTACAAAATAGGCTTCTGATCCTATCCTCCTGGATTGATATAAATTTGCATTTAATATGCACTTACAGTTTTTCACATTTGTGTGTGTGTGTGTGTGTATGAGAGTTTAATTTTTTTTTAATTTATTTATGATAGTCACACAGAGAGAGAGAGAGAGAGGCAGAGACATAGGCAGAGGGAGAAGCAGGCTCCATGCACCGGGAGCCCGACGTGGGATTCGATCCCGGGTCTCCAGGATCGCGCCCTGGGCCAAAGGCAGGCGCTAAACCGCTGTGCCACCCAGGGATCCCTGTATGAGAGTTTAAAGTCCTGTTATAGTGTTAGTAGTTAAGCCACTGAGTTAGAGTAGTATGCCAGTGCTGAGATATGGTTAAAGCTTCTTGATCCTTCTTTTAATCCAGCACGGGACGGCCAGGCCAATGAAAGCATATCTGTATTCTTCTAATAAAGGTCTGCCAATAATTAAGCTATGTCTTTAGAATTACTACCTTCACTCTACCTGATTCAGTTATTCAACAAATATTTGTTGAGCATCTACTATGCATTATGCATTCTTCTAGGCCTTGGGGATCAGAGTCCATGCAACCTATTGAAAAACCCTGCAGCTTGTCTGTACTTTGAAGTTTTCTATCTGGGATACTTACAGAAAATCTATCTTCCAGAATGGTCTCAAGGATGTTAGAAAATCATTGGTATATCAAACCTGTTTGCTAAAGGCAAACATGCTCATGAGTAAATGGCAGTATGTAAGGTTGATTTACATTCACAGGAAGCTGGAAGCATGTTTTAATGCATGGAAAACATGGTAAAGGAATGTGTTCCCAAATTTGTTATTTGTTAACTTAGTATCTTATTCATGGATTTGTATGGGAAGCACTAACTCAGGAAGGAGGTAAACTATGTCTATAAGATCTGATAGAAAATTAAGGAGACACTTGAAATCTTGTAAATGGGCACCCTTTTCTTTAGGGTGCAAATTACTTCTTCTTGTTATTAACTCTATTTCTCTTAAAGCCAGGTTGAAGTCCTTTTGAAAAAATGTCCAAATTCTACAATTAGAAATAAATTCCACTATTCTAGCCCTAGGAGCTCATTCACCAAAGCCTCTTCTTTAAAATTTCAGGGATAAAAATTTAAAGAGACTGTATAAAAAAAGTCTTGAGGGGCACCTGGTGGCTTAGTGGTTGAGCATCTGCCTTTGGTTCAGGCTGTGATCCGGGGTCCTGGGATTGAGTCCCACATCAAGCTCCTTGCAGGCAGCCTGCTTCTCCCTCTGCCCATGTCTCTGTCTCTCTCTGTGTGTCTCTTATGAATAAATAAATAAAATAAATAAAATCTTAAAAAAAAAAAAGTCTTGTAACTCTTAGTACTAAACATCAGAGGACAGGCCGGGCCACTGGGTCTTACTTTGCTAAAATGTCTATATATGCTACGTCACACTTATATGTAAGAGATCTTTTAAAAAGATGTTAACTAATAAAAATGCTGTGATTACCTCTTTCTTTCATTTAGTGGAATGCAAAGGCTCTGTCAAGCAGGATTGATTTCAGCAAAAGGTAGAATAGGGTCCAATTAGACATGTCCTAAAGCAGCAAAGAAAAATATCCCTGGTTTCATTGAAGTATGTTGAAATATTAAGACTCATTGATGTTAGCCATTTTTACTGTTAAATTAGTTTTGTGGACTGAAAGTGTGACATAGTTTCACAAAGCAAGCAAAGTTACTAGGCAAGTATTGTTCTCTTAATATTAAAAAAATAACACTCTTAAAAATATTTGTCTTCTTTTGGGCATCTGGATAAAATGGCTCTCTGTTTTTCTTACTTTGGAAGGGGGATATATAATGATCTTTTTCCCCTACAAAAAATGAAGTAATGTATGCTACTTGGGATCCATGAGAGAATTTTGGCGTGGGATGACTGCCCTTTCTTTTTCTTGGCTTCCAGAGCTAGGCATCTGCAATTTGCAAAACAAATTCAAGATAAAGTACCCAGCTGGGCAAGTTTGTACAGCAGATCTCATAAACTGGTTTGCTATTCAATCAATCTTTCTCCCTCCCCCCTGACTTCTCTCTTTCCCTCTTCTTTCCCTGTCTCAATGAACTAACTGCTCAATTGTTCCTCTAGGCTATTCATTTTCTGAACTGTCTACTTATGAAGCCATTTATCTATCTCTGTGCCTGAGAAACAAGTTGCCTTAACTGCTGCAGAGTCCCCGCAAGCTGGCAGCCCCACTAAGTTATTCATTTGGGGCACAAACAGTGAGGTGGCTGTGTGTGGCTAAAATAATTGAACAGTTCTTGTTTGACACAGCAACAATGACAAGGATGACAACAACAACAACAAAGCAATTTCCAGGAAACTGTCCAGGAAATAACTTTCAAACTGAAAGTTTGAAGACTCCTGTCCTCAGGCTGCCTGTCTTCCATTTCTTTTCTTCTTTTTTATGTTGAAAGATTTTATTTATTTAATCATGAGAGACAGAGAGAGCGAGAGCGAGAGAGAGAGGGAGGGAGGGAGAGAGAGGGAGAGAGAGAGGCAGAGACACAGGCAGAGGGAGAAGCAGGCTCCATGCAGGGAGCCTGACGTGGGACTCAGTCCCCGGATTCCAGGATCATGCCCTGGGCTGAAGGCAGACGCTTAACCGCTGAGCCACCCAGGGATCCCCCCACCGTCTTCCATTTCAAGGGCCGGTAAACTGTGGCACGACTAGACAAACCCAGGTTGTCACCTTTTTTGGTAAACACAGTTCTACTGAACACAGCCGTGCACATGCATTCACACGACCACAAAAGAGTGAAGAGCTTTGAAGGAGACCTTGTAGCTCACAGAGCCTAAAATATTTACTATCTGGCCCTTAATGGAAAAAGTTTTCTGACCCTTGCTCTATTTGGCTGTGCCGGCCATGGAATACTGATACAAAATTGATAAAATGCCTTAAAAAAAGTAGCCAGCAGTCCTCAGAAGGGACTGGCAAGTGGGGAATGAGAAATAGCTATCACAAGATCTGTTTACACCCACCCTCCATGCCAGCAACCATTACAAACTGTGTGAACTGAAAAGCAACAGATCTTTCACCTGACTTCATCTCTACAGATGAAGACACTGCCCAGAAAGGTTAACAAAAATGACCTGTACGAGGTCAGAGACCTAACTAAAAGATGAAGAACACATAATCCAAGTCCAGGAAAACATCTTGAGAGATCCATGGAAGAAAATCTATGTGCTTAAGAGGACTGTAGCTTGTCTGATGGAACTAGCTTGTTGGGGGTAAGGGGTGGGGTGGGCAAAATGTGGAAAGGTGGTGTATGCAAACACAGAACTTTGGATTCGGATTAGTATTGTCCTTTGTCCTTTGCAATTATGAAGAGTATGCTTTTTCTTTCCATTTAATAGAGCATTTTTCTTTGCATGCTCAGAACCTTTTCCTTTCCCCTGCAGGGAGATCCTGATCATGTATTTATAATCTGCTTGATTCAAATGATTAGGATGAATTTTGTGGTCACTGTAGAATTCATCCTTCAGATGTTACCTAATTTTCAAGTCACCAGGACACTGTATCTATTCTTAGCCTCTGGGGTGGACACTTATTATGGGTTGGCACAGAAGACCAGTTCCATGAGCGAGGCAGCAGCATTTAGGTGGGAGAGTGGCCAGGAACAAAACGTCAGTGGGTCAGGGTGGAGTGGGAAGAGTTTGGTAACTCAGGGGAAGGAATGAGAAGTTTTTCTTAAAAGAGAAACTCTTCAACTTTAGAAGGGCTCTTTGTGGCAGACCTGAAGTTTCTGCTCTGTAAGTGAGCTTTTAGCTTTCTGTCCCTAGAGCAGTGGTTTCCAACTTTTCTTTGGATAACACTGCTTTTTGAGGGTTTCACAAAGCTATGGACTCTCACAAGCATACTTATAACTAACAATTTTGTCTACATTTTCAGGGAGTTTACAAATTTTCTAAACATCCACAGACCATCCATTGACCTCAGGTTGAGAACTCCATCTCCTACCGCTCATATGTTCATGTTTATGAAAGTAATGAAATGATTTTCCACTTGGATACGTCCTCTATACTGCACTCCCAGCTTAAAACTATCCATGGCTCCTCTTGGCCTTGGGAATTAAGCCCTAGCTCCTGAAAATGTTGTGTAAGGCCCTCTGTGATCTAGCCTCTGTACTTTTCTCCAGTTACTTTTCTCTCAACACATACTTTCTTCGCTCTATCCTAGCGTGATACTAACCTACTTGTAATTCTTCAAACTCACAGAGCTTCTTCTCCTCTCCACATTTTTGCATTTGCTCATAATATCTCTGCCTGGAGCCCTCTTCCCTGCTCCTTCCTACCTAGGAATCACTTATTCTTTCTAGGCTCAGTTCAGATGTCATTTTTCATGAAATCTCTGGCCTCCCAGCTTTGTTCAGTGGCCCTCTTCTGTGCTTCCATTAACAGTTGGTATTGGCTCATTAGAGATCATTTTTTACTCTATACCACAACTCTTGTTTGCTTATATCTTCCTCCCATTAGAAGGGCTTGGAAGGCTGGGATGTTCATCTTGTTTTTCCCAGTATACGGCAGACCCTCCATACATGCCTTTTTTTTTCTTTTTTAATAACTAAATACATAGGTAAATGAAGAAGCCATGTAAAGTAGAAAAAGGGGTCAGAACTTTCTGCTGTCAGGCACATGGGATCAAAATGCTAGCTCTTTTCAAAGGCAAAATGCAATGTAGGACAGAGAGGCAAAGGTTTAGCAACACTGTTAAATCCAGTGTTGGTTTTGTGAGTGTACCACTTTAGAATGGCCCACAGCATAAAGGATGTTTAAGAAAGGAAAAGAGTTAGTGGTGAGTGATGGTGGAGAACATGATGATGATGATGGGTAGTAGATACGTTGGAAGCAGAAAGAAGGCACATCACTGAAATACTATGTCTACCAATAGTTATCATTTTTTTTTTTTAGTTATCATTTTTTGAAAGCTATGTACCAGGCCCTGTGTTGAGGGCTTGACACATATTATCTCATTTAATCTCCACAATAATTGTTTTAATTATGATTCCCATTTTAAGATGAGGAGCTAGGTTAAGAAATTTGTCTTTTTTGGGACACCTGGGTGGCTCAGTGGTTGAGTGTCTGCCTTTGGCTCAGGTCCTGATCCTGGGTCCTCAGATCGAGTTCAACATCGGGTTCCCTGCAGGGAGCCTGCTTCTCCTTCTGTCTATGTCTCTGCCTCTTTCTCTGTGTCTCTCATGAATAAATAAATAAAATCTTAAAAAAGAAAGAAATTTGTCTTTTTTTTAAACATATGCCCTTAAAATGCAAAGAACATTAAAGGCTTACTAAGACAAGGTAATTGGCAAAATATTTTAAAAATATCCCTCTGTTCTAAGAGCAATTTGAGTGAGGAGGCAACAATAGTGAAAAGTGGTTTCTGGCGTCAGGCAGAATGGCTTCAAAACCCAACTCTGCTTTTTTCCAACTTGAATGAGGATAATAATATTTTCCTCAATATTACCTCAACAAATGGGATAAAGTAAGTGAAATGCTTAGTACAGTAGTATCCGTATGCAAGAGTCAAAATAAATATTAATATCTCCTCTTACACAAATCTGATATTTACTGAATATTAAATACACACACACATTAAGGTACTGGACTAAACAAAATGTAATTTCTGATCATCAGATAGTGAGGACAGCATGCTGCTTGTAATAATACCAGCAATAAACCAGCAAGCAATAATTATCCAGAGATGTACTCAGTCACTTGAGCTTCACAGTAGCTAAGCATTTCACCACTGCCTCCACCAATTAAAACAAGATTAGGGAATTGTGTTTAGGGGTAATTTTATCTTTTGTTCAGCTTATTTTATAACTCATGTTGATATTAATCCCTTCCTCTTCTCCCTTTGGTATAATGTGTAACTATATTAGGCTTCTAACTCCTCTGTACAAAAACATTCATTTCAAAGGGACATACAGGAGGAGCTGGTTTTATATCCTAAAATTGTGCTTTTCCTATAGAAGTATTTGGGAAGGTGTTATGGTTTGGGATTAGATAAATATCAACATTTTCTGTTCTCATCAAAAGTGAAGGCAATCCAGTAAACAAGTAGTAATGGAGGAGGAAGAAGGGGTAAATGACACCACAGTTCAGAAAGGAAGGAAATACTGTTTAAAGGGCTGGTTCTTAAATCAAAATGATGTTCAAATTATACACAAAGTAAATCTGAAATATTTATTTATTATTTTTATTTTTTATTTATTTTATTATTTTTTAAAGATTTTATTTATTTATTCATGAGAGACACACACAGAGATAGAGAGAGAGAGGACAGACACACACAGAGGGAGAAGCAGGATCCAAGTAGGGAGCCCGACATAGGATTCGATCCCTGGCCTCTAGGATCACACCCTGGGCTGAAGGCGGCACTAAACTGCTGAGCCACCTGGGCTTCCCTGTTTATTATTTTTAAAGATTTTATTTATCTATTCATGAGAGACACACACAGAGAGGCAGAGATACAGGCAGAGGGAGAAGCAGGCTCCCTGCAGAGATCCGGATGTAGGGCTCTATTCCAGGACCCCGGGATCATGCCCTGAGTCAAAGGCAGATGCTCAACCACTGAGCCACCTCAGTCCCCCTAAATCTGGAATTTTTAAAAATTGATTTCCATAGGTGCCGTCTAATACTTGGGAAGGAACAGAAGATTTTTCCTTTGAAAATAATTTCTAAAAATAACAGAATTTTGACTCTAGAATTTCATTTTAATGAAAATTTTATAGACTACCCTTAGCTTCTTATCTCTTTAAGATAGAGAAGTGAGAAATCTAAGAAAATTCTCACATGTCTCTTGTGGTATCACATACAAAATACTATAATAATGAAAAATGTAACCTTTGTAATCAAAATTCCTAGTTTAAAATTTTCCTCCATGACCTACTAATTGTTCTTGGGCAAGTTATAAAAGTCTCTATGTCTCACTTTCTTCTCTCTTAAGTGGCAAATGATACTGTGTTCCTCATATAATTGCTGTATGACTTGAATACGATTAAGTAGGTAAAATATGCGGTGGTGTTTGGCTCATAGGAGGTAAGCAAGAAAAGCTAGCATTTATTTTAAACTATGGTTTTCTTTGACAAGTTTTCCTTATTTTTCTTACACACACTGACATTATTTCATTAATTCTTGTAGGAATCTGGTTCATGTGACCTGTGAACCTTATTAATTTTATAGTCTTCTCTTTTAAACTTCCTAGGCCTTATTTTCTTCAATGTTAAGATATGGAAGTTAGATTATAATCTCTAAATTTCTTCTCAGTGCTAGAATTGTTGAAATTCCATTTTTATTGAATCAATCTAACAATAAATACCATTGTAATGAAATAATTCAATTTCTCTTTTTCATTGAGTCTACAATGCAACTTAAGAATATGACATGCAGTGGTTTTGCCACCATAATAAACAAATACTCCATTGATCTGGTTGGGGTGAGGAGCAGGAAATCACACTGGTTATTTTCTTCTGAAATGACTGAGGTGAAAAGAAAAGAAAAAGAAAAAGAAAGAAAAGAAAAAAGAAAAGAAAAGAAAAGAGAAGAAAAGAAAAATGAGGCTTGGGGATGGGAATGTTGAGAAAATTCAAACTTCATTCTGGATTTGTTCATGTACTTCAGTGTGGAAGGCACTTTTCTGATCTGACTCTGTAAAGTCTGTTTTTTTTCCCTGATTCTGTAAAAAAAAAAAAAAATCTACAAAACATTTTGCTGGAGGTAATTTCTATGCTTTTTTTTTTTTTTCTAGATTTTAGTTACCAAAGACACAGAGAGAGAAGCAGAGACAGGGGCAGAGGGAGAAGCAGGGTCCCTGCAGGGAGCCCGATGTGGGACTCCATCCTGGGACCCCAGGATCACAACCTGGGCTGAAGGCAGATGCTCAACCACTGAGCCAGGCAGGTGCCCCTATTTTTATGCTTTGAATATCCATTCTATTCTAAAATATACAAAATATATTAACCTACAAAGGAGCCCACATATTCTGACACATTCCTCTTAAGACAAATGAGAGAATACTTCGGTGATTGCAGGTTATCTAGTAAACATAGAAATCTGGATGCACTGACACAATATACTGACTGTGGCCAATATCTTCAAATGTGTCCATCTACTCTAATGGAACATGATTAGCTATTTTTGAATGTATTATTATCACGACCACAAAGGACATTTACAAAGGAGCCATCTGTTCTCTGTTAAATGTAGCCCTGACGTCTCCCTTGGATTAGCAAAGGAAGCCACTAAATACTTCAGTGGGACTTCAAAAAAACTGAGTTCTCCCTAAGAATCACTAGGGGATGAACTTCAAAAGATTAGAGGTTTCATTTGGATCAAGTCCCAGAAAATCAGGTTATTTACCAAATCTTATTTATGCAAACTATACAAACACATTTTGATCTGCGGAATACCAAAATAATGTTTTAGAAAAATGATAACCTTAAGTGAAAAGTCCACTGTGGAAAAGAAAGAGGAAGGTCAACTTTCTTTGGTTTGATTATCTGTCTACATTATCAAATCAGCTGTACAACTATTACCAGACTTGCTGTCACTTTATGGTTATAAATACAGAAAGAAGTTACCTAAAAATTTTATTGATTATGTTGAGTAAAAAGATTAGGGTGTCTTAAACACACACACACACACACACACACACACACACACACAGTATTTTAGCTTCTCCATGTCTGTTTGGATTACAAGATGGTGGAGACTACTAGAATATTTTTAGATATCGACAATTTTTGACATTTTGTCATCTACAAGGATTTCTATTATAACTTTGGGTTCATAAGCTCTTTATATCAATTCATCTGAATAGAGAATTCAGAATAAGACAGATCTATCTTGGCACTGTCCAACATAGGTGGCTGGTATTGCTCGAGTGCTAATCACATTTTGTATTTATCTTCTTTACAGAATATATTAGTCATTTATTTACATGTATCTTTTCTCTTACTACATTATTATTACTCCAAGAACATGGACTTTCATATTCATCTATGCATTTCTACTACCACACATAAGACTAACATAAAATAGATACCTGGAATATATCTGTTGTTACATAAATAATAAGCAATTGCTTGAAAATCAGATAAACTTCATCTATAACATGATTTGCAATTATGTAGGTTTTATTAAAAAGGAGCATATATATCAAAAGTTCTCAATGAAATAACAAGTATCAATGTCAAATATCATATAAAATGCCTCACCTGAGAATATTTATTATTATTTGTCAATTCAAGACACTATACATGTCTTTTTGCTTCTAATTAAGACCTTGAACTTAAATTTAGAACATACAGAGTTTTATGAACTTTTAAAGTTTTTTTTTCTCAGCAATTCGGGTAGGTTGATTGTATTGGATTCTGTTACTTATAACTGGAAACAGTTCCCTGATTTGAACATAGCTGTCCAGTGATTTTTCAATTGGGTAAACATTTGTGGCTTATGTTCCTAAGACTGATCAGGAGAGAATGCATGAGGGGAGACTGATACATTGTACAGTTACCAGTGTTTACACTGTTTTGTGTTTTCCAGATCCATGTGGTACTTCTTAAAAGGATATACATCTGGGACTGCAAAAGCTCTTCAGCTGCTGGCAGCATCCGAATAACAGTTCATTTAGTATATATCTGAGCATTTCTGAATATTTAAATCAAAACTGTGACTAAATTTGAGCCAATTGGATTCCTTTCATAATTTAAAAATATTATCTAGCCATCCACATAAGAAAAAAAAGCCCACAAAAATAATTTGTAAAATTTCCAGCCTGTTCATAAACTTAAGAGAATGTGGGCCAAGTCACAATACTGGATATGGTGGAGACTTAAAACCAGACAACTATCTTCTTTGCGTACAGTATTACCAAATAATTGGCTTGAAAATGTTACCTAACTAAACAAATTAACTGAATCAAGCAGTTGTTTTTGGTAAGACACAGCTTGATTATCTTTTCTAGGCACCTGATTTACCTGATAGACTTTTAGTTGAAGTTCGCCATATTTATTTAATCCTTGCCAGGTCTTTTTTTTTTTTTTTTTTTTTTTTTTTTTTAACTTGAGAGAGAGAATGAGTGCAAGGGAGCACAAGCAGGGGGAAAGGCAGAGGGAGAGGGAGAAGCAGACTCTCCACTGAGCAGGAAGCCCCACATGGGGCTTGATCCCAGGATCCTGACCTGAGCCAAAGGCAGATGCTTAACTGACTGAGCCACCCAAGAAACCCCAATCTTTGCTGGCTCTTAATTTCAGTTTTCTCCCTACAGACCTAGCAGTATTGATACCACTTAAAATCTAGTATCATTTTTCAAAGTTGCGTTTTTCAAGGTATTGGACAAGCATTAGTATTCCACTTTAGAAAGGCGATTAAATTAATCAGTATTTTGAGGGTTAATTAAGCTAAAATACTTTGAACTCTTTAGAAGCAAAATAACACAGTTAGATATAATGTTAATGCACACCTGACCAGCTATAGAAACCATATAAAGGGAGGGCAATTCAGTTGCTTTAAAACAAATACATATCCCACTTAATGCTGAAGATGGCCTTCTTCATGTACAGCAGTTCTTCTAACCCCTAGTCCTACAACTTTTCGTTTCTCAATTAAATCTGAATATTTTTCTCACACCTTTTTTTTACTCTACCTGAATCTTTTTTTTTTTTTGGCAGCTGGGTTCCTGGTTTTCTTCCAGGTAATACAGCATTCATCCATATACCCTATTATATAGCTTTCCATACCAAGAAGATATTAATCTTTGGATCTTACTGGCTCTTTGGTTATAAAAGCAAGTGAGATGATCACTGCTTTTAGGAGGAAAAGCAACAAATTTAGATAATATAGCTTATTTTAGTGAGTTGATCATATTTATTACTTAGAAAGATCAAAGAGAGGCTGTTGGTATGTGGTGAAAAACTTAGTCGAGTAAATATCAATGGAACCAGCTTGTGTACTTAATATTACACTGGGTCTTTAGAGAGTGGGAGAAAACAGGGGCATTGATATATGATCCCTTCATTTCTTAGGGAAGCCATGAAAAGTGTGGTAATTTACCTGTAAGCATCTATTATAGTAAAAGAAGGCTGCAGTGTTTCTATTTAAATGCAAATAATAATTCACATTGTTGTAGAGAGAGTGATTTATGTCCATGTGACCTCCCCCGCAGGATTTTAGGTTAGCCACTAGACATCCAAGGATGTCTGTTCAAGGCTCTCCTTCATAAAATGGTCAAGTATTCCTTAATGTTTCTATCTACAGTCAAGGATAAAAAAACAATCAAGCCTACCAGGATTTATAAAGCATGGCTCAGTGAAGGATATTCCTTAGAGGGCTGCAGCTCCATGAGCTGAATCGGGAACAGCTTGTAGCATTGGGGATGATCTACTTACTGCACACTGTGTCTTAAGTGACCGAGCCAGTTATAATTATTGGTATCATTGTAAACTTTCTGATTTCTGTCTTAATTTAGGGTATTCCTTCATTGTAACCTCAGCAGATAAATACTGTGATCAGAGAACACTTCCATTCTATATCTTTATTATTTTGTTAAAGATTTTATTTATTGGAAAGAGAGAGTGAGAGAGCAAGAGACAGCACAAGCAGGGGGAGGGGCAGAAAGGGAGAAGCAGGCTCTCCACTGAGCAGGGAGCCCCACGTGGGGTTTGATCCCAGGACCCTGGGATCATGACCTGAGCTGAAGGCAGATGCTTAATTGCTTGAACCACCCAGGTGCCCCTCATTCTGTATCTCTTTTTTTAAAGATTTTATTTATTTATTCATGAGACACACACACACACACACACACACACACAGGCAGAGGGAGGAGCAGGCTCTGTGCAGGGAGCCCAATGTGAGACTCGATCCCGGGTCTCCAGGATCAAGCCCCAGGCCGAAGGCAGGTGCTAAACCACTGAGCCACCTGGGCTGCCCTCATTCTGTATCTTTAATCACATGTAGATACGTATATAAACGCAGAGGCGACACTATGAAAACTGGTGTTTCTAGGTTGTATACTGTGACTGTTTTGCCAAGGAAACTGGATTTCTATTCCGAGATTTCAGTAAAAACTGGTTTTCCTGTTTGGAAGGATTTAGAGCAAATCTACTGAGAGATACCAGGGTGGGCCAAAAGGGCTTTCCCAGGCCCCTACCTACCTTTATATGCGGGGGACACTCTGGAGAAGCAGTTTCTTGGGTTTTACAGGATCATTTCTGGTGCAGAGGAACACTCAGTTATCTGCAGACTATGAAGGAACACAGGAGGCTAGAGGGGCCCTATTTTAGATTGCTAGAGGTCTGGGAGCCCCTACTCAACTTCTCTGATCATACTGTGGGTGAGTTTGGAGGAACGGGAAAAAAAGGAAGCAAAAAGAAGGACCTATAATATTTTGAACAAGTGGTTATTATATAATATGGAAATCCGGAGAGAAGTTGCTGTGTGCAGACATCAAACAACCATCACAGTCTTTATTTGTCAAGAAAGAAATAGTTTTGGCCGGGGTGGGGAGTAGTAGGTATAATCTGTTGGTATCACCAACAGTTTTAGTTATTCCATATTTTTTAGCATTTCCACAGAAGGATATATTTTAGAAGTAATTTCATGATAATGATGCAGTAACATTCGTAAGACTTAGAGGTTTTTAAGGTCACATGAACCAAGAAGAATCATTTCTTACATTTAAAAATAGTATTTTTTTCTCCTTTAAAATGTTCCATTAATCTTTTTATAGAAGTAACATTAAGATTCAAAAGCAGTTACACAAAAGTCCATAAGCCCGCAGCTAGTCAATGACAGAACAGTGGGATTTTTTTCTTAGCCTTTAGAAAAATGCCAACACACACTTCAGCCTCTCACATGGTTTGGTGGTTAAGGATTCAGTTTGCAAAACACAATCCAGTATTTTATTTATAGAAGGCAAAAGAATGGGTAACATGACTTTAAATTTTGCTTTCCGAGTATCTGTGTTTGTCAGAAAGAAGAGGTGCCCGTGTGTATGTGCGTGTGGGTGGCTGGGGGAAGAGTCTGTCTGCCAGCACTTCCATAAAATCCACTTCTCTCGATTTCTTTTATTGTTAAACTGTCTCAAAATTATTTTGCTAAAATCTCATACGCCAGAAGTCAGCCGAGCCAAACTCTTGGATATCTGTTCTCTGTTTTCAGGCTGGAGTAACATTCGGTAAACAGAATATCCAGAGCCTCTTCTTTAAGCACCACTAGCAGGCACTGTGAGAGCATTTTCATTCCAGTTTGTTCGACTTGGGTAAACCGGGAACAGAGGCTTACATCAACGGAGGATCAGTGAACACAATCTCATAGCAACAGACACCAAAACAGTCCCTCATTACAAGCCTTGTCCAACAATCAAGTCTTTAACGAGAACAAAGGTTGACAGTGATTAATCATTAAGCAGTTCCTTGTTCCTTGATGCACGTGTTCTCAGCAGCCTCCTGCAGAGGCAGTCTGGCATATTTCCTGTCCCTGTGCTCCACTGTGCCATGTCTGAAGGGACACCCAGGCAGCCTTCTCACTATTTTAATTTCAAATGCTACAAACATCTACAGAGTTTCTATGTGCACGTGTCTTGACTTTTATTCTGAGCCTGGCAGACTCTGAATGGATATAGGGAGTGAGAACATAATAAGCCGTTAACTCCGCATCTGCTTACTAGATTATGTTCAAAGACCGTATAAGAAATTGATTAAACACTGTTTTCTAGAATAAACCTTTGGAATCTGTTTGTTTCCTTAAGCAATGCAAGATGTTGATATAATTTAGTTGTGCAGTGTACATAAGATACCTTCACTACTGTTTCTACGTAAAAATAGCTTCTCTGCTGACAAAGCTCCATGCTTTAAAAAGCAATACAAATATTTTCAGAAATCCTCTCTCAAATAACTATAATTCTGTTTCATGAAGCAACAGATTTGTAATGTTAACTGACATTGTCATCATTTTATTCAATGCTCTCTGTTGTGTGTTTTTAATTAGTTGACTAGGTACTATCTATCCATCTTAGCTGGTCATTTGATGGTATATATAGTCATCTTAATAGACTGACTTGAAGGTTCTGTTTTTTTCTCTTTTGACAGGTAAATAACACTGATGATAACTATGTTACCTATGAACTAGGAGATCAGGTGAAGAGGAAAGGGTCACCATGAAACACGGGTTTCTAGGAGGTGAGGTACAAGCGTTAGTGGACATGACATCAACAAAACTACCAAGGGAAGTCAGTTATGTTAACAACAGATATATTGTTTTTCAATAATAAAGATCACTTCTAACAACAACAATGTCCAAAATGGGAAAAATCCTATGTATTCTTTATACCTATCAGTTTCTCTTTCCAAACCAGTCACAATCAACTAATGGCAGGTCTTCAGTTATTTAAGAAGATTTCAATTTTTTTTTTAAAAAAAAAAAGAAGATTTCAATTTGTATGTCTACAATATAAAAACTAAAGCATGAAATCCAACCACAAATATGAAATATGTTCTTCTCCCAGGGTGTTTAGCATTTTAGTGTACATTTGTAATTTTTAAAAAATTAAATTATATTCACTAAGGAAGGGAAAATGACAATGACATTTCATAAACAAAAAGATCACCTTATTACTGGTAGCTAAGCTCTTCACTCAAATGTATGTGACGGGGATGACATAATGGTTGTTGACTCACGTTAAGATCAAAGCAGCCGGTTAGGAAGTCCCATTCAGAAAATGAACATCTTTTAACTGGAGCCTTCTGGGATCAACATTTAAAACTAACAACAGTGAACTCTGAACTGTGAAGGTTTTGGAGATGGTCTTACACTACATTCTTGTAAACCAATCAGTTGAGGACTTTAATTCAATTCAACTTGTAATAATCTACTCTAACTGGTTTTGTATTTCTCTGGAGTTAGGGTACACTGTTTTCACCTCACACAAATTACTTTTAAAACACAGTATTTGGCTTCAACTGGTCTCCTCATCCTCAGTCTTATTCCCATTAGAAGCTAAGCTTGTAACCTTTGGGGGGCTTATGTAAAAACTTTAGGGCAAATACCTAAATCAATGACAAATTAAGGGACTCTAAAACTGTGCGTGGGTGGCAGGGAACATTAGAGCAATTTCTAAATCATGGGCATGCAAATGTCAAAGAAATTCCAATATATGTTTATTTGAGTCATCATCGATAAATAACATAATAGGCATCATGTATTGGGAACTCACTATGCATCAGTCACTGTGTTGGACACTATGCACCATCATCTTTCATAACTGTAACAACCTTCTAGGATAGCCCTATTAGTACTCCCATTCTTAAAAAGATTTTATTTATTTGTTTGTTTGAGAAAGAGAGAGAGCGAAAGGGGGAGAGAGAGAGAGATTGGGAGAGAGAGCACGAGGGGTAGAGGGAAAGGGAGAAGCAGACTCCCCACTGAGCCGGGAACCCAACACAGGGGCTCAATCCCAGGACCCTGAGATCATGACATGAGCCGAAGGCAGATGCTTAACAGACAGAGCCACCCAGGCGCCTTAATATTCCCATTTTACAGACAAGAAAACTGATAGAGATGTTAAATAATTCCTTGAGATAGTAAGCAATGGAGCCAAAATTTTAACTCAGGCACCCTGACTTCAGAGCCCCACTATAATATTACTATAATAAATAAAACAAAACTAAGCCAGAGTCTGTTATAAAACAGTGGTAGGCATATACTACAAGCACATACTATGGAAATAGGAAGCAGTGCATTGAGTATACAATTTGGACATAAGGGGCCTGTATTTGATATTGGAATACTATGACATTAAGTTGCTTCATTTTTCTGAACTTCAGTCTCCTCTGCTGCAAAAGTAGTATGATGCTTAATTCCCTCTTTAGTATACTAGATATTGTATGTATAAAGAATTTTACATAAATGCAGTACTTCACTTAGCTAAAATAAAAGCATGAAGCTGCAGACATATTTTCTACTGAACCAATCCAATAAGTGTGGAAGAGCAAAGAACAATAACATGAAAGTGTTAAGAAGGAAAAAAAAAAGTAAAGCCAATTTCATGGAGGCACATTAGCTAGGACCCTTGTACGTCAAAATGTGTAGAAGATACCCTTATACTACAGAGAAGACAGAAGCCAAAGTGAACTGGAAAAGAAGTTAATTTTCTGCAGCCGTTATGGCATAGCTGTTAAGAATGTAGATTTTGTACTTAGAGCTCGGTTTAAAACCTGGGCAAGTTACTCAAGTCTTAAGATCTCTGTTTTTCTCATTAGTGAAATGGAGAGCATGAATGTAGGGATTATAAGAGATAATGCATATGAAGTGCTTCATATTAACAAGGCTCAGTTAATACTGGTGTCAGTTATTATTTAACTTCTGTCATTACAATTTAAAAGGAAGAATATAATATCAGGAGATATCTACACAGAGATGACATTTATGGCTTCCAGAGCCTTAACAAAGGAGGTTGAGGTGGGCAGACCCTAGGGAACACATACATGGGGCATTTGGGGCTGCCTTTAAGTACATCATCAGGTTGATTCTAAAGTCCTTTTGCTCAACAGTTAATTTTACTTAAACTGATTGGCCCCCAACGATTAGCTCTTATCAGTACTGCAGATTGGGTTTCTGTCTGTTTAGACAGACTTAGTGTCATTTAAAGAAATGCTAGGGGATCCCTGGGTGGCTCCGCGGTTTAGCACCTGCCTTTGGCCCAGAGCATGATCCTGGAGTCCCAGGATCGAGTTCCGCATCAGGCTCCCTACATGGAGCCTGCTTCTCCCTCTGCCTGTATCTCTGCCTCTCTCTCTCTGTGTCTCTCATGAATAAATAAATAAAATTTTTTAAAAAAGAAATGCTACATTTCAACTCATTTTTAAAAATTTTTTTAAAAGATTTTATTTATTTATTCATGAGAGACACAGAGAGAGAGAGGCAGAGATACAGGCAGAGGGAGAAGCAGGCTCCATGTAGGGAGCCTGATGCGGAACTCGATCTCAGGACCCCAGGATCCCATCCTGATCCAAACAAAGGCAGATGCTCAACCACTGGACCACCCAGGCACCCTGCGTTTCAACTTACTACCTGCATCTGGAGCTGCAGCCTGAGGAGGCCTAGGAACAGATGCTGCCTACCCACAGGAGGGGCCAGAGAGTGAAGGGGAAGGGAGAAGAAGGCTAGCCGATGAGCTCTGGGGATCAGAGCTCTAGGCCCATCTTGCACTTTCCAGGGGCAGGAAGCTGCCTGCTGATCAGATTATCAGAGTTCCACTTGCACCAGACTCAGGACCCTCCATAGACATGATGCTCCCCTGCCATGCCTTTTACACCAGATCTTGCTGGTGTTTTGAACCTTGCCCTCCCTGAGTCTGGAGGGAGCATGTACCATCCTACCTGACAGAGATACTCAGATTCTAGGAGGAACACTAATTGTGGGGATGTAAGTAACTCTGATGATATTTTACGAGGGCTTGTGGAAAAAAGGAGAGGGATCCTTGTGTCCATTCTGATACAGATACCCAGAATGCCCTTCACGGTGCATTTGCATAGAATAACGGGCTTTAGGAAGAGAATGAAAAGAGTGCATCCACTGTACACTGTTAGTATACTAAAAAAGAAGAAAAGACTAAACTTGATTTAGAATGTTTTGAGATTAGAATAGAGTGGGAAGAGCAGAGTCACAAATTCTAAGGAAAAGATTTGTTTAAATAGCTTAAAAAAAAAAAAAGGTGAGGGGAGTGGGGTGGGAAAAAAAACAGTCAAAATGTTTCCAATTGTCCTTTCTTGTGCTACATGGGAACCATTTAAAATTTACAATTTCTGAAAACAATCCTAAGCTGGAGTAACTTTTAAAAAAGATTTTATTTATTTGAATGAGGGAGAGACAGAGAGAGAAAGAGAGAGAAAGAACACGCATGCATGCACACGGGGAAGGGCAGGCTGAGGGAGAAGCAGACTCCCTGCTGAGCAGGGAGCTAAGCCAGCTTGATCCTAGAAACCAGGATCATGACCTCGAGCCAAAGACACCCAGGAACCCCAAGCTGTAGTAATTCAAAAAATAATTTAGTAAGATGAAAGATATGAGAAGTAACCAGTAAGGACAATCACAATAGTATTAATAATAATCAACTTGTACCGAGGGCTTGCTAAGTCCGAGGCATATTGCTAAGCAATCAAAAGCCATTACCCTGCTTAATCTTCACAAATCTTTTGAGGTATATTTTACTATTCCTCCCTACTCCCCACCCAATTCAGAGATGAGGAAAATAAGACTTTTAGAGAAGTCAATTAAGTTGTATAATATCCCTTAGTTAGTAAATGGTAAATTGACATCCAGTTAATGGACAGGTGTGCCTTGGTTTATGAAAACCCTGATCTGAAAAATTAATAACATCTTAAAAACTGAACCATACTCTGAGATAAGGAGAATAGGAGAATGGATTTCTCTTCTTTCTTTCCTCCTTCCCTTTCTTCCCCCTCTCCTCCTTTCTTCGTTCCTTTTTTCCTTTCAAAAAATATATTTTGAGCTCCTACTGCCATATTTTGGGGTTGTAGCAGTAAATGAAACAGAGTTCTGGTTCTCATGAAGTAGACATTTCAGTGTAGAAAGACAGACACTACACAGATGAATAAGTAATATATCACATAATGATAAGTATTGAAAGAGAGCAGGACTGGGGCATAGGCTATGCTGGAGGGTATAGGGTGATCAGAGAAGACTTCTGGGATAAGATGACATTTGACATTTGAAGTGAAGTTATAGCTGGAGGAATTCCTGAAGTCTTGAGGTGGGAGCATGTTCAGCATGTCTGAAGCATGGCCAGCAGACCAAGGTGGCTGCTGCAGAGGAGGGAAGAGTGGTGGTGGTAGAGGAGGCGCAGGCAGATCTTGGAGAGCCTTCTATGAAATTGTTAGAATTTTAACTTTTACTCTGAGTGATATGGAAAGACATTAGAAGATTTTGAGCAGAGACGTGACACAATCTAATTTATGTTTTAAAGATCATTACTCAGCCATCAGAAAGGACGAATACCTACCAGGTGTTTCAATGTGGATGGAACTGGAAGGTATTAATGCTGAATGAAGTAAGTCAGTCAGAGAAAGGCAATCATCATATGATTTCACGCATATGTGGAATATAAGAAATAGTGAAAGGGATTATAAGGGAAAAAAGGGAAACTGAGTGGGGAAAAATTAGAGAGGGAGATAAACCATAAGAGACTCCTAACTCTGGGAGACAAAGGGCTGCAGAAGGGGAGGTGGGCAGGAGGATGGGGTAACTGGGTGATGGGCACTGAGGAGGACACTTGATGGGATGAGCACTGGGTGTTATAGTATATGTTGGCAAACTGAATTTAAATTAAAAAAAAAGAAATCATTCGGGTAGCCCTAGCTCAGTGGTTTAGCACCACCTTCAGCCCAGGGTGTGATCCTAGAGACCTGGGATCAAGTTCCATGTCGGGCTCCCTGCATGGAGCCTGCTTCTCCCTCTGCCTGTGCCTCTGCCTCTCTCTCTGTGTGTCTCTCATGAATCAATAAATAAAATCTTAAAAAAAAAAATCGGTCTATCAGCTATGTTTGTGTGGGAAAGGAAGACCAGTAAAGCAGTAGGAATAACTTAGGGAAGAGGTAGTAGTTTGGACCAGAGTGGTGGCCATGGGGAGTGGGTGGTGGCTGGATGTCAGACAGATTCAGAGGCAGAGCCAGTGAAGTTAACCAGTAGACTAGATGTGGACAGAGAAAGAATGGCATCAAAGGCAACTATAAGATTTTTGTTCTGAGCCAAGGGAAGTATAGCATTATCATTTTCTGAAATGGGGAAGACTGAAACAGTTTTGCTTTGTTTTTGGTTTTGAGGCAAATAGGGGGTTGGAAGTAAAGAATTTAACTTGGCATATGTCAAGGCTGAGGTGCTTAACACAACCACATGTAACTGTCAGGTAGGCAACTTGATATATGAGTCTGGTGTTGAGGAGAGAAATCCAGGCTGAAAATATACATTTGGGGGTTTTCAGCATACAGAAGATATTTAAGGCCATGAATTTGCATGTCATCACCTAAAGAGTGGGTATAGATGAAGAACAGAGGTCCAAAGACTGACCTCCCCTCCAACCCCATTGTTTAGAACTGGTAGACAAAGAAGAAACTGGCAGAAGAGACCTGGGACCTTGAGAGAGTGGTGCCCTGAAAGCCAAGTGAGGGAAGTGTGTCAAGAAAAGAGTGACCAAGACAGTTGCTGATAAGTCAGATAGGATGACAGTTGAGAACTGATGACAGGAATGGACAACAGGACAGCACTGCTGACTTTGACAAGATCTATTTTATTGGAAATCTAGATACAGAAACCTGATTTGAATGGGCTCAGAATAGAGTAAGGAGAGAAATGGAGGTCAGGGTTTTTGGAGAACTTATTCAAGGAGGGCAAAAAGATGGAGAGGAAGCAGAATGGACTGTGGAGGGGTTTTGTTTGTTTAGGGTTATATGCTTAAAAAAATGATTTAAAGGAAAAGTGGCAAATGTAAACCTCTTATGTCTACTGCTTCATAATACATGCAGTTTAGTATATTGGTTTTGCTTACGCAGCAGGTACTATTACTAATAAGCATTACTGGTGAAGTTATAATAGCACTAATGATAGTCTTCAGGTAACATCCTGATCATAGCAGTCATTTTGAATATAATATCTATAGGGTTTGGTTTCTAATACGTTTGCAACAGAAAGCTATTAGCTTCACCTTAGGTCTTCTGGGTGGAAATGCCCTACTGGATGTGCTCCAAAAATCACAGACAAGTATTTGAATAAACTACAGTTAGAGCCACATTATGGAAAAATGTTATGGAAATAATTAGCCATTCACTTGGTTCAGATATAACTCTTGGCATAGCAAATTTTATTTGGGCTATGATAAGTCAACTTTCTGAGTCCTATAAAATCCCTCATGAATTGCTCATTACAGCTACGTCAGCAGAGAAAGGCTAACAGCCACAATAGGAATAGTAATGTAGACGCAGAAACAGACACCTAGCAGTCAGGAGTGGATTGGCAAGCTACTGGAAACAGCTCACCTGGGGGAACAGGTCAAATTTAGAAGGCCTGAATGTTGGAAGTATATGACTGGACACGGTCATCCATTTCAGATTTTCAGATGAAACTGTCATTCAAATTAAGAAAAAAAAATCCAGCTGCTAGTTCATAAATTTCCCTCCACATTCATGACTCAAAAAAAAAGCGCAGACTTTGGTTGTCCCTCTGAGTCTCCCAGTTCTGGAGTTGATGCTCTTTGGTAGTTAAGTGCCATTTAATGAGGCTATGGAGAGGTTTAGTCAATGGATTCACTCACTCCCTGTGTGGCCGATGCTGGAGGTACGAATCAGTGAAGGGGCATGCGGGTAGATGCAACAGCTCTGCATGCACAGATTTAGTTAGCAGGGAGAAAAGGAAGGGGCCTGAATCCCTAGTTCACTTCTAAGCTCCAACAAAGGCCAGCATAATTCCCTAGTCTATCTTAGGCAAAAGAGTATAAAAAGGGGGTAAAGTGTGCCTTCAAAACTCTCCTTTTTCTGCTGTCTCTCCCCATCTTTCATCAGATTCTCATTTTTCTTAAGCAGCTCTCCTCTCAGCACAGGGCTTTGTCTCCCCTGCTGGCTTCTGAAGTCTAATCCGTACTTGCCTTCCCTATTAGGATTGCATGCCTCAGATTTATAAAGATCCCCCTTTTGGTATAAAAAAATAATCTATCTCATGGTCAATGTCACTTGTTCTCAGTTGGGTCAGTATTTTTCCAACTTTCATATGCATATGAATCACTGTGATCTTGTTAAAAGGCGGAGTCTTATTCAGCAGGTCTTGGCGGTGGGGGGCAAGGGAGTGCTGCCTTACTGACTCTGCATTTTAACAGGCTAAGGTGTGATTCTGAAGCTGCTGGTCCACAGACATACTGGGTGTCCCTGGTGACTGATGCTGGATGGATAGTAAGGCTAAGGTGTTAGAGGGTATGCCTGGTTTCCAAAAATGTTTGGCATTCCACAGGTATAGGCTACACAGTAGATAGAAAAAGGAATGAAATAGAAGTTTTGATGCCAGTGGCAGAGTTTAAGGGAGAACATTTCTTGTCTGAATGAGAGGGAGAGGCTGTTAGTCCTTCAAATCGAATTACCTTCAAGTGACCAGAAGTCTAGAGCTAGACTTGAGTGTATAAAACCAAAAGCAATCCTCTACGAAGTGTGGTCTTTGTAGGGAAGGGACAACCACATGGCAAGGATACAGGATAGACTCCAGCGCCAAGGATTATTGATTCATTCTATTTTCTTTTGTGGCATGTGTCTGTGTGTATGTGTGTGTGCACACGCACGCGTGTTTTAAGGAGGAGAGTTACATGTAAACATGAAAGCCTTCCTTAACCTTATCTCCCTACTGCTCAACCTGGACCAGTCACCTCTCACGTGTCTTCCACAGAATTCTGAGCTTCTCCTTATTGGAGCTCTTATCACACTATGTGGGTTTGTTCTCTTCTGCCTGAGACAGGGACTTGAAGGAAGAATTGATATGTGGTCATTGTATACACGGCCATCAGAACGGTGTCACATATAGCAATTGATTGAAAAATACTTGTTAGATGATGGAAAAATCTAAGTTTTCCGGATTTCTATAACTGACACCTTTAGTTTCACAGCTAAAGTTGAAGGTAATAATCCATCATGAGTCTAATACATCAGAGCCTCACTAAGGGCTGCTCACTGAATGGGGCTCTCTGACTACTGGGCCTATGGCAGGATTGTACTTCCTGCCTCCTTGTGTGGATATGTGATTAGCCAATGAGTTGTGAGCACTTAATGTATATCACTTTCTTTTTTTTGTTTGTTTCTTGTTTAAAGATTTTATTTGTTTATTCATGAGAGACACAGAGAGGGAGGCAGAGACATTGGCAGAAGGAGAACCAGCTCCATGCAGGGACCCCGATGTGGGACTTGATCCTGGAATTCCAGGACCACGACCTGAGCCAAAGGCAGACACTCAACCGCTGAGCCACCCAGGGGCCCCTGTGTATCACTTTCCAGCTAAGAATTCATTTGCTGATTCAAGACCTCTGAAGACTCTCTTTTCTCTCTGGTTCAGCACCCAGCAATGCTGAGTGGTGGCTACTTTATCACCCTTAGTCCCTAAATGGCGACCACGAACAGATCTGCCCTCCCCCATGGTGGGCATATTGTGTAAGAAATAAAACTTTATATTTTAGCAATTAGGATTTTGATGGTATTTGTTACTGCAGCATAACCTGGCTTATTCTGATTAATACGCAATATGGGGGTCATGCCCCAAACTGAGGAGTGCCCCATCCTGGCTATTCCCAAGCTCAGCATCCCTCTTTCTTTAGAAGCTAGATTTCAAGTGTGGCTGTAAATCAAGTCTCTGGTTCTGAAAACAAGGTTTTTGCCTTTGTTCCTGAGACCAGGTTCACACCTTGAAGCTGATTGTGGTTGGAGGACCCCTGTCACGCGTCTGTGACTAAGTACTAGTGCCTATAGCTCAGACTCTCTAGGGTGAGAGGCACTGCCTTGCTCTTGCCATCCGAAGCACTGTGATTGTGCTTCTGAGTCCTGATGGTCGGCTCTAGCTCACCCTGTCTGATCGCCCAGATTTCTGTCACTGTCCCTGTTTCTCCATCCCTGTGATCCACTCACAGGCAGGGCACCCTGAAGACGCAATGTTGAATTCCATCTTGCTGATCAAATGCGTGGGCTCCCACTGCTTATATGTGGCTGTATTCTTTCTGCCACGATGATCTCATTGCTAGTCCCTGTCCTGAATCTGTCCCCAAACCCTACTGCCTGCCGTGCTCTAATCAGGGAATTTTGTCCCAGTTTCCTGCCTTTCTCGTTCTTTCCGGAATCACTGCAGTTAAATGGGCCATGTGCATTTGTGTTCAGAGACATAACAGATGGGATCTTGGGGATTAAGGTAGCAAACAGAGAGCAGAGGGCTTTTTGAAGGATTAGTCTTTCACTTGGTGGGGAGGGTAGAGAAGGATGCTGGGGAGCTGATTTGAAAAGGGTCACTTGGCCCTATAAGCATATGTGACAGTCGTTGGATTTAGCCCACTCTCAGTGTCCCTGTCTGTCTGTTCCTCTAAGTATCTGTAAAAGAAAGAGCACTAGATCTAGAATCAAAAAGCATGGGTTTAAGTGCCAGCTGTGCCATTTCCTAGCTGTGTGACCTCAGACAGATCTGTTGACCTCTCTGAGCCTATGTGTTCAGGTGTACCATAAAGCTGAGCCAATGTCCCCAGTGTGGCCCTTAATGAGGCTGAGTGGGGTCTCGGAGGGAGCACCTGACAGCATGTGTGAGGAAGCACTCAGCCTGCAGGAGTGTTTTATTAACGTAAGGCGGTGTTACAATGCCGAGGTCAGAACAGACAGGCGATGGACTAGCCCAGCAGGCACCTACCTGCTGAATCTTAAGAGCGGGTGGGGGTGTGTGTGCAAAGCCGAAGTGAACTTCTGTGAGGAAGGGCGCTCAGGAGCACGAAGTCCTGGAAACCATTCAGAAGAGGATGAACATGTGCCTCTGCCGAGGGCGTGCCAGAACGTTCCTGGCAAGACATTCGGCTGATCGCGCTACTTAGAGCCCTGACCTTCCTCCGTGGGCAGCTCAGCCACCTTGCTTCCCCTTCTGATCTGCAGCTGAGACGGGCAGGCCAGATGCACAGGCTGCACGTGGCACTCTTGCCATATGACAGGGTCACTGTCCGCGTGCTTGGTTGCTAGGGAGCTCCGGGCCTCTGGGGGCCCTGCTTTCTCTTACGTCACCCCCCGCGCACCCACTCGCCTCCTCGACTTTCCAGCTCAGTTCCCACACATGGGGAAGCAGCTAGGCATCAGCAGCTGGCAGGGCTCCCCAGACTGCAGCTTGGACCACCCAGCTAGCTGCAGGCTCATGTTCTAGAGTGGCAGGGCCACACTGCCATGGAGGAGTCTATGCGGATCATCTGGGGCAGTGGGACCCTCGGGGGCTCGCAGAGCAGTGCCAGCAGACTCCCCATGGTCTCATAAGAGCCCCCGGCTTGGGGGTGGGCATTCACGACTACATCTTCCCACCCGGCAGGGCTTTCCCTATGTGAGTCCTTCACAGCCCAAACCTTTTCAGGCCTGAGGCAAACAGAACACCCAAGGCAGAGGGTGAGAGAGCAAAGGGAGCAAATGGGAAAGATGGGGGTGGAGTCACGAAATTAAGTTGAGGGATCTCTAACAAGGGGTAGTGAACGGGAGGCGGTTTTGCTGATAAGGCTGGAGTGACCTTGTAAATGGATTCGTCTGACACACACTTTCAGGTGTCCAGGCTCGGAGCAAGTTAAGATACAGGATAGTCATGGAAATGGAAAAACCCAGATATCCAAGGCACAAAATAATAGTTGAAGTAAAAACTAGGGGAAAGCTGGTTAAAGGAGATTTCAGCGGGATTTTAGAAAACCAAAACAGTAAGGGCAAAGTTTGGCTTTTTAACAGATAATTAAGAGTTCTTAGGGGAGAATGTTTAGCTTGATAATGAAAGAGTTATGATCATAAAGAAGGTCATTTCTGCAAAGTGCCTGGGCCTTACAGTTAGATGGGTTTACCACCCCAACTCTGCTACCCTGAACTGTGTGATCTCGTCAAAGTTACCTAACCTCTCAGCCTCAGTTTATCTCTATATGAACTGGAAGTCTTAATAATGCCAAACCACATGATATCATAAGGCTGCTTCTTCTTCTTCTTCTTCTTCTTCTTCTTCTTCTTCTTCTTCTTCTTTTTCTTCTTTCTTCTTTCTTCTTCTTTCTTCTTCCTCTTCTTTTTAAGAGAGAGAGTGAGCAAGTGGGACGGGGTGGGGTGCAGAGGGAGAGAGAGAATCTTAAGCCCTGACATGGTGTGGATGGGGGGGGTGGCTCTGTCTCACTCATGACCCTGAGATCATGACTTGAGCCAAAATCAAGAGTCGGACGCTTAATGCACTGAGCCACCCAGGAGCCCTGGGATACCATAAGGTTTAAAATAGCATGTGTCTTAAAGTTCTTTGTAATCCATGAAGTTCAAACAAATGTTAACTATTATCAGAATTTCTCTATTTTTCTACAGTGTGGTTTTTAAACATTCTATGTATGCAGATGTGCATCCATATTGCTAAACGCCATGTCTTTTATTGAGTAGTTTGGCAGTAGCTAGAGATAAAAGGAATAATTAGGAGACCTCTTCTGGCTTCCTATCAACTTTTTTTTTTTTTTTAAAGATTTTATTCATGAGAGACACAGAGAGAGGCAGAGAGATACAGGCAGAGGGAGAAGCAGGCTCCATGCAGGGAGCCCGATGTGGGACTTGATCCAGGGACTCCAGGATCACACCCTGAGTCAAAGGCAGATGCTCAACCGCTGAGCCACCCAGGCATCCTGCTTCCTATCAACTTATCTGGCTCCTTATCAGCTATCTGGCTTCCTAACTCTTCCTAACTCTTAGCTACTCTCATCCATTCACCTTACAGAACTTCCCTGAATAGTCCTTTGACTTGTTACAGAATTTTCATGCCTCTGTGAATTTGGGCATGTGATTATGGAAGCCTAGCATGCTGTTCCTCTGGTTCTCCCTCTGTTCCCCTATGACTCAGCCCTCAAAGCCCAGTTCCGATACCACTTCGGGAAGCCTTTGCGTAGGTCCCATTGGTCACATCCTGTCAACGTTCTAGCACTCTGTAGAAGACTGTGTTATAGCTTCTGGCAATAAAAGACATAAAATCAAAGAACAAATTGCAGCTAATATTTATGAAGGGTTTACTATGTTCCAGACACCATGAGCAGCACTGTGCAGGGATGACCTCATAGACTCTTCAATAGGATTTCTTCTAGGCAAATGCTGTTGTTCTCCTCATTTTATAGATAAGGGAACAGAGGCTCATGCAAGTTCAGGAACTACCCCAGTTTGACTGCAAGAAGTCACTAACGGGTTTCAAAGGTAGCACTCACTCAGAGACCTGTGCTCTTCACCCCCATTTAGTTCTGTGGTGACCTGTTCACTTCTTGGCCTCCTCCTCCTGCTTAGACCAAGTGAATCTAAAGGAGAGAAACAGCAGTGTCCATGCTGGCTCTTAATAATTGTTGGCTGGATGAAAAGGTAAGCGTGCCTCACTTTGAGGAAAAGTGCACAGTAGGCTCATGAAACAATCCTAACATGTCAACACCCTCTGTAAACTGAAGTCATACACCACCCAAGAGAGACAACAGTTCCGTCTGCCATGGATCCTCGGCTGTCATCTGTGCTTCGTCCTCTTAGGAACACTTCTAAGAGCATCAGCTTCTAATGTGGATAGATGATACATTACATGGTAGGTATGCCCAACTCTCCCTGCCTTCAGGACCAGTTAATTCAGTCTACGGTGTTCAAACAATGCAGGAAGCTGGAAGTCTTCTTCATATGACCTCATATACAGAGTTTCATTGTAATTAAAGTATTCCTTTTGGCACCTGTGCCAAAATGCTAAAATTAAACAGGATATATAAGAATGCCTTTATATTTCATCTAGGAGAAGGGGAAAGAAAAGAGGGATGATAGAGGAACATAATCGGCACAACACGAGGTAGGGCTGAGATGATCCAGCGTGGCCATGGGGAAAAAGAAGGTATCATGTACATTTGTTGAGCATGCTGGCGAATAAATAAATTAATCAAACATCTCATCGGGTCTCCATTACGTCACTGATATCCATCATGGTCCCTAGCACATAGTAGGCTCTTAATACATGTTGCATGAATGGATGGGTACAAGTCTTCTCCTCTAGCTGTAGGGTGTGCAGGAAGCTGGAAGTCTGGATTCAGAGCTTCTGCAGGGTAAGGTAAGATGGCAAGCCAGACTCCTTAGGCAGCAGGGTAACAGATGTTTGAAGGACATCTGTGCCTCTGGAGTTTCTAGATAAGGAGACAAGGCCCAGGATTGAGCTCACAGGACTTTGATCATGGAATTGGATACAGCGTAAAGAGAATCCTGAACCATCAATTCTGTGAACGAACCTCATGTTTCCTCCTTCATTCATTCAGTAAATTTTTACTGTGAGCAATTAAAGCTAGGCCCTGTGCCAAGCACTTCACAAATATTATTCTCTAACAATCAAAACAATTCTAAGATATAACCAATCACAGATGAGGAAGCCGAATCCCAGATTAGTTAAATCTCAAGGCTACACAGCATGTGGCCAAGCTATGAATTCAACTCAGGACTCTTTGACTCCAAAGCCTCCCCCGAGACACTCCCCTCTTTTCTCTCATTCTTGTCTCAAACCCTAAGGAAGTCAAAGTTGAACAGGGGAATAGCTGGAAGACAAACGCAGTGTGGGAAGTGCTCTGTCCGAGGTAAGAACTAGGTGTGGTGCGGCCACAGAAGAGAGGCTTTTATCTCAGACCCAAGGAAGAAGGATTAAGGAAGCCATCCTTCCGGGGGAGATGATACACCCAGTCTTGGGGGAGAGCTGGGAGTTCACCAGGTGGAAGAGGCAGAAATATAAAGGTAAGGGAAGCCATAGTGCATTAGTACTCGCTGGTCTTCATTTGTGCATGAATGGACTCCTACGTAAACCAGGTACCAATGATGTGTAGCTATCTGCTATCTTTCTACTCCTTATTTGTCCAGATGCAGGGGAAACTATCCACACATTGAGTACACATGTTGAGATAAGTATTAGAGAACTTGCTCTGGGTCTTGAAAACTTTAAAAATAGTAATTTTTACTACTCTATCTGTTCCCTCAAACATTTATGTTCACACTTGCCTCAGAGGCTTGACACTTGCCAGTCTCCCTGCCCCAAAGACTCTCATTTTCTCTTTAATTAATTAATTAATTACTTGTTTTGTTTCAGTATTATTATTATTTTTTAAAAATATTTTATATATTTATTCATGAAAGACAGAGAGAGGCAGAGACATAGACAGAGGGAGAAGCAGGCTCCCGGCAGAGAGCCTGATGTGGGACTTGATCCCAGGACCCTAGGATCACACCCTGGGCTGAAGGCAGCCACTCAACCACCAAGCCACCCAGGTGCCCCTATTATTATTATTTTAAATTCCAGTAGAATTAGCATACAGTGCTATCTTAGTTTCAGGTGTATGATACAGTACTCCAACAGGGGTATATGGTACTTGATGCTCATCATCATAAGTGTACCCTTAATCCCTTCTCTTTTTATCCTTAAGGATTTTACCAGTTGTCCTCTTTTTTGCACTTGGCTGATTCCTATTCATCTTTTGGGGGTCAGCTTAGCATCACTTCTTCTGGGAGGCCCTCTCGATCCCAAGGTTAGGTTGATCCCCTGAATAGTGTCCCCTAAATGTCTCTGATTATGAAATGACACTCATCATGCTTTTAGCCCCATTGGCCTGTCTCTCATCTCCTACAACTTTAAATACCAGGAGAGCCTGTAACTGTTCTGTTTCCTCCTTTACCCTCAGGGGTCAACAAAGTGGCACACAATCAGTGCTCCATAAATATCTGTAGAACAAAGAAATGAATGAGCACGTATTTGATGTTGTTTCTTACAGGAAGGAAAATTAAAAATCAGCAAAGTTTGATATCAAGGAAATAGAATCTGAATAAAGAAAGGAAGAAGAAAGAAAAGAAAAACTGTGTGTTCTTTAAAAAAAAAAGGCAGAGTAAAACATGAACGTGTACAGAATTTATAGAACTGTTGCATCCTTGATTGCACCCTCTGGTACGTCCTTAAACACATAATAATTTGCCAGGCCTTATCAATAGCAGCACTCAATTTTCATTTATTCCCAACACATGTACCATTTTCCTGGAAAAAGAAAGTTATAAAAATATTCATCACATTTGGGGCAGTGTTGCTCTTTGCTAGATTTATGGCATCTGAATAACATAGAAAGGAAATCCTCAAAGTCAGGGCTATACTCTTTCCAGGCCCCACTTATTATATTTTAAACATTTTGAACTGAATTTTACATTTTTAAGTGATCTATTTTTCATTTCAGTCCAAAGGTCCCTGCCTGTTTCAGAAATCTGCAACATCTGCTAGGGAAGTGAAGAGTGAAACAATTTTTTAAAGATCAAGTCATGAAAAAAAAAAGTCTTTCTTGAAGGGCTGTGGATTTTCAATTTGTTCCACATGAGACTATGTCAGGAAATTACCTTTTAACTGGTGTTCATCTTGTTTGTGCAGTCATATTCCCCTGATAGGGGTGGACTGTGATCTGAGAGAGTTTTATGATGTAAAAATTCTACTACTCTGTCTTCCAGGGACAATAGCCAGATTTCCAGTGGTTTGTCATCACAGAGGGATTCTTTACCTAGATGGGAGACCTTGTTCCCCCCTTGTTCCCTTTCTATAAAGGGTCATAATTAAGGCAAACACTATTGTTTCCTGCAAACAAACCTAGTTCCAATTACTGAACACATGTCAAGGGTAGTCCCAGGGAAAACTCTCCAGAATGGACTGGGTTAACACATGCCATCCCAAATCTGTCCTCCCACCTTCTCCTCTGACATTGTTCTCTCTGTGGGCTGGAAATTCCCACCATTAGTCATTCACTGGCATACAACTCTCACTTCTATGTTCAGGGACACCTCAGAAGTTTGGTAAATAAACGGTTTCAGGGGTTGAAAGGGGCTTGAAAGGTCACATCCAGAGACTCCATCCCAAAGCAGGAATTTTTACTCATTTTGTATGTTGGCAGACCACAAAACAGTATGTTTGGAAAAGCTGTTCTGCTGCTAATATTTTTTTACAGATTCACTCTAAAATTCATATGGCAGGATACAAAGCTCAATAATAATGACCCTACTTCTAAAGAAAAAGAAAAGATAAGACAGGGGGAAATTACTTTACTCTACCAGGTATATGATGACTTACAAGACATTATAATTTGAACAATGTGAAATGGTTTTGGAAGAAGTATAAAGACCAACAGAGTAGAAAAGAGTGTCGGGAAAAAGACTCGCAAATCAAAGGAAAATTGTCACACGAGAGTAAGGACATTAGAAGTCTATGGGAAAATAATAGAATATTTAACAAATGTTCCTGTGACAACTGTCCATCCGAATGGGAAACACAATTACATCCCTACATCAAGGTGTACCCACCCCACAGAATTACAGCTGAATTTCCATCTGGCAAAACAGCTCAGAACTCAAGCTCTGTAGACAGAAGAGACCATTCAGGTCTTCCTGAGTGCTCCATAGTGGAACAGCTCCAGAGCAAGCCAAGAATGGTTGACCTGGGAGAGAACTGCCAGGACTCCACTTCAAGCCAGCCTAACAGGCAGGAAAACTTCCAAGGGCAATTTCACTGCTTCAAGTGTGCTAACACAGAGCTGGGAACCCAAGGAGGCAGGAAGACCCCAAAGGCAATGTTGCTTATGATACGACATACTTAGTTGCAGTGACACTGAATCCCATCTTTGACATAAAGGTGAGTCAAGAAAAGTGTATTCATCCTCTCCTTCCCTCTTCTGAACCCCTAGAACACTCCTAGTCTTGAGAGAGGAAGTATAGAGAAAGGTTAGCAGTTTGTTTAGGAGTGATCTAGATCTAGATCTGAATTCTGAATCGGTCCTATACTTTTTATATGACCTGGGTACAAGAGTTGTACCTATATTTCCTGAGGTTACTGTGAGGCTTAAGCCAGGTAACATATATAAAGAGCATAGCACGGGGCCTGGTATGAATAGGCTCTCGACAAACTGGTATAATGAGCACAGGCCTTTACTCCTCTACTATACTTTGCAACGTTTCTTTACTCTTTCTCCAAATTTAATGTATATTTTAATGAACTTCTGCATACCAGGCCTTGTAAAAGATACTTTTATGTATTTCATCTCACTGAATCCTCACAAGAACCTATCAGGTAGGGATTATGATTCCCATTTAATAGGGATGTGTGTGTATATGTGTTCTTTCTCCAATAATACTATATACTAGTATTTTTCAAACCACTCTAAAGAGAAATGGATTCATGAAATTTAAAGAGGTACTCTGTTGAATAAAAATTCCATGGCTACGTCAGCTGGAGGACTGTGAGTTAAACAAACCAAACCGATTTCTTTACTGAGGCACATCTGAGTCATTGATAGGTTGAGGTGAATTGTTCATTTCCAGGAAGAGGGATTCCTTCACATATCTGATAACCAAAATGGTTGGGTTTTTTTAGAGTTTTCCCTCAGAATACAGCTTGGGGAAATGCAGAATAAAGATTCAGTGAATAAAAGGATCCAGTTTTGTGCAGTGCACGGCATGCTTTGGGTACAGGCAAAGTGTTTAATAAATTCCAATTGCTTGATTTATGTGTGAAATTACCTAACTCTTTGCATACCAATGGGCCAAGGTGAGGAGATGCTATCTCTCCTTTTGAGTCCATAGTTTTTCTCATTATCTTTATCGCTTTCTCTGAAAGTGAGTCCATAGTTTACATTTCTTCCAACTAAGGATGACTGGGATGAAGTCCTGGCTAGAATATGGACCAGCAAGGATATCTGAATACTGAGGGCAGGGAAGAAACTGACGTGCCACTTTAGAAAACAGGTTGGCAGATTCTTATAAAGTTAAATGCAACAATCCCACTTCTAGGTACTTACCCAACTGACATAAATTGTACATTTCCTCAAAAACCAAATTGGAGACAACACAAATGTCTCTCATCTGGTGAATGGATAAACTGCGATGCATTCATTCACACAATGTGATACTGCTCAGCACTGAAAAGGAATCAACTCCATCCAAACAACTAAGTGAATGAATCCTAAAAGTACTGCAAAATGGAAGAAGGGTGATGCAAGAAGCTACATACAGTCGGATTGCATTGATATGACGTTCTACATGACAAGATCAGAGGAATAGAAAATGGACTGGTGGTTGCCTGGACTGTAGGTGGGAGGAAGGCACCAACTACAAAGGAACACAGGGGAATGTCCTAGGGTGACGAAAATGTTCTATTCATGGGCTGTGGCTGTAGTTAAATGGCTATGCATTTGTCAAAACTTGGGAAACCATGTATTGAAAAGGTGAATCTTGCAGTTTGTGTGTTGATTATAGCCTAATTTTTAAAATGGGAAAGTCATCTCCAAAACTATATACAAGTTTGATTTACTTCTAAAGTCAAAAATTAATATATTGTTTAACAACTTTAGAATAAAATGGCTAAGAGTACACCAGTGGAATCTCCCAAGATGGCAGCTGCTCATAATTCACTCAAATTCCTTTTCCTGGCACTTCTCACCTTCATTTTGTATCCAAGCTGACTTCCAAATATACCCTGTGGACAAATCTATCGACTCTCACTTCTATTCTACAGCACCCGCCATATACTACCTTATACTTAGCTCTTTCTCCGTGTCTTGTCTTCCCCAAATTATAAGTTTCAAGGCAATAAAGAATAATGCCCTACTTGTCTCAACTGCATTATCCATTAAAATTCCTGGCAGGAGTGCTTTAAAATGTTTAATAAAACAATTGATCTGCGCTTAGGTAATAGTGATAAGTCTATGAGTCCTTCAAAGACGGGGAGCCCTCTGAAGGCAGGGATTGTGCATACACAGCCTTGAACTGGTTTTCATTGTAAATGCTCCAGAAATGCTTTTTGAATAAATATTGAAGCTAAGGACTCCAAGGGATTATGATTGTGATTTTGTAAAAATGGTGCCTGAGCAGAGAATCAGACCAGGGCAGAGCTGTGGTCTGGTGAGAGAGCTCGCTGAAGAGCCAGAGGACAGACCCTGGGCTACTTCTTGGAAAACCTGGTGGCAGAGGGGAAATGTGCAGTTCTCCAGGTTGCACATGGCTAGGTTCCATCCCTTATCATGAGCTTTTTTTCAGAGAATTCTTGGATGGGAGAGACTGGATTTAAATCCAGTTGGAATGACTAACTGGGGATGGGCTGCGGCACGGCAGGTTTCCAATTGTGTTTCTCAGGCTTGAAACTGTTCCCAGAAGCAAAGATGATGAAGGCTTCATTTGTTAAGCATGAAAATAAAAACAGTTTATAAAGGGTTTTAAGGCAAAACTTTTCTTCCTTTTTATGCTTATCTCCCTTTACAGTTGGCCACTCCCTGAATTTTAATCTCCTTTGGGAAAGAAAAGAGCTCCTTACAACTATTTTTCTTAAACTGGACTAAGTGGAAGCACTGAGTCTATTGTAGTTGATGGATTTTATAAGGTTTTAATTGTTATAATTACAGTTAAGTAGTTCAGCATCCCAAACATCCCAGTCCTTTAGGTGGCCTAGGGGGAATAGGTTTTATAAGGATATATAATAACATAATGAACACTTGCAAAGCCAGGGTTTTCTACTCTTTGCATCTGATGACTAACACACGGGCTCCGGGACACACAGAATGGGACTCTATCTCCCTATTCTTTGCTTGCTCCTAACACAGCACAGCTAGCCAGCCAGGGCAGTTGGTCAAACACTTTGATGTTGTGTATGTGTATGCATGTCTGTGTGTCACTTCTGGTTTAAAACTCTGATAAAGGGGCACCTGAGTGGCTCAGAGGTTGAGCGTCTGCCTTTGGCTCAGGTCATGGTCCTGGGGTCCTGGGATGGAGTCCCACATAGGGCATCCATCCTGCAGGGAGCCTGCTTCTCCCTCTGCCTGTGTCTCTGCCTATCTCTCTCTGTGTCTCTCATGAATAAATAAATAAAATCTTTAAAAAAAAAACTCTGATAAAAACACTTGTGATATATTAAACCACTGAATTAAAAGTGATTCCATCAGCTTACTATAAACTTCCTTCTCATTTAATGCAAAAAGACTTTGTAGAAGTAGAAAAGGAGTAACAGAAGTCTTAAAACTTTTCAAAATCTGCCCGGACTTCCTTAAGCCAAAGTTATTTTTTATACTTTACTGAGTATCTGAGTAGCCATAATAGTTTAGGAATGATGAGAAATTTTAAAGACACAGTCTAAGGGAAAAAGAGGTGTTATTCCCCAGCACTGACCTCAGACCATCCATCATGAATCTGAGGCCAAATGTCTGTCCAGTTGGCATATCCAGAGACCAAAGTCCTTGGTTTGACCATATAGGGTCAGGGACTGGGGGCCAGTCCTGGACCCCAGTCACTCTAACCACCAGGCTTTTAATATATACCCTTTATAATACCATATAATATTTACTATATATATATATATTCACACACACACACACTATATATATATATATATATACACACACACACACACACACACATACACTATAGGGGACCATATAGGGGTGTCTAGTAGGTTCAGTTTAAAGATTAAAATGATCCTCTGCCTTTTTGAAAGACTAGAGCCATCCTCACAACAAAGCGGCTGGAATTAAGGACAGACTCATATTATCACTGGGTAATATGGGAACTACCTAGAAAAAGTGGAATCAGAATTAACTGCTGAAGGAAGAGTATGCATAGCCACCACTGAGAAAAAAAGACTAAAATCCTAGAATTGTGTGTGTGCTAGCCTGCAAGGAGGCAATCAAGACAAGAGTGAGACAGGTTAAGACAAGGAAGGCTTACCATCATCTGCTGGTGCTGTGTGAAAAATAAACAGAGCCCGATTGGAAGTAATCAATTAGGAGCCAAATATAAGTAATTCAGAATGTAAAATTTGAAATAGAATATCTGAAAGACAGTAGCGTGGGTTTTAGGTGTGCCCATTATTTCCTTGTCACAGCTGGGACAGTCCGCTGTCTTGGGCCAAATTCCTGGGTTATTTTTTTAAGAGTGTGGATTCTCTGGAAGACAGGGAGGCCGGGTCTGTCAGTTGCTGACTTCTGGGCCTGTGAAGTCCTACGGAGTAACGACTGGTGTCACCGTAACTGGAGGCCCTCCGTAGGCCCAAGTGACTGGGCAGGAGGACTGGAGTGAGAGACTAGAATACCTCAGAAAGAGAAACAGACACAGGGAAGATGACTTGCTGCCATTTCCCTAGTTCCTTGAATCTCAGCGTCCTTCCAACATTGCTTTCTCTAAGACACCACTGTATCCCCTCTGGGACATCTCCTTTTATTAAAAACGGGTGGAGGAGGTCTCTGTTCCCTGAGGTCAAACACTGTCTCAGTGCACAGAGAGGAGAGAGAGATGGACAAACCTGGAATCAGGAGACCCCGGTTCTAGTCCTGGAGGCAACCATGTGGCCTAGGCACGTTACACACCTTTCTGCCTTCTGGTCTGTAGGTTTGGCATCTGGGAACTCAAGATTATAACATATACCGTGAATTATGTATTAATACAGATCACTGTATTTAATTCCTACAGAGGTAGGGATTAGACATGAAATATGGTCTAAAAGTGTGCCTAGCACATAAAGGAGCCTCAAAAAATGGTATATGTGAAAAAATAATGAATGTATTATTTTTTGCTTTACCACCAGTTTACATCTAACTAGATGGAATTTTGAAGAAAAGATAGCTACTTCTCAGAGATTTACAGTCAGTTTTATAGTAAAGTAGGCAGGTGACAAACGGATCCCTCATCTAATGAGTGGCTGAAGGCCACTGGAATGACATCACGAACGGTTAGACCAACACAACAAACTGCGTTTAAGATAATCCTGTCCACAGCAGAGGGCCATAGAAGCAAGACAGTGCGCCTGAGATTTTCTGTGGGGGTGGAAAATCACTTTCAGTGCACTGGGAGGGCTTCATGTCCTCTCATGACTAGGCATGATTTATTATTCATTCATCTCAAATCTTTCTAGCACTATTCTGTGCCAGCATGTGGCGGTAATGACATGGAATAACCATCCACGACTCAGCGCCCCAGGACTGGCCTCGTCACCACAAAAGTCACAGTTGCAGCAAAGGGTGAACAAGCACTAGGCAGGAACGATGAGATTTTAGGTACATGCAACAGGACAGTGAGTGGGGGTAAAGTGTGATTCTCAGGTTTGGCGTTATCCCTTTCTTATTTGGGCCCTGGTTAGGAACGTTAGTTTTCAAGATTCAAGAATACGTTGAATCACATAACCATGCAGACATAGAGATTTCACAAAGAAGTTGCGTTGCAAAACTACCTCTGGAGTCAAGGGGCTAGCATACAAAACCTTGAAAATCATTAACCCCAAATAATATTTACTCTCCTGAGTTGTCGAGGAATAACAGTACATTTCTCACATCCAGGTGTGATGCTGCCTATTTAAACAAGGTAGGACGCCTTCTGCGGTCTGCACAAACACCAGAGAGCCTTTTCTTCGTGGCCTCCGTTTCCAGCAGAGGACAGTCATCCTAGACCTGAGCACCATCTTAGATAAGTGAGAGCCAAGAAGATAATTTTGAACCTGATCCATCCTGGAAATTCGATCGGAGTCTGAGAACAGTGCCTAGGTTGCTCCTGCCCTGTAGCCGGGAGCCAACGCGCCTGGGCTCCTGCCAAGGCTCACTTTCTGCCCAATCACCAGATGTATTCTGGGATGTTTCTGCCCACAAGCAAAACTTTGGCTTGTTTTTCTTCACAGCAACTAATGCCTCAGAAAAAAACTCTTGCTTTGCACTTTCCCTGCTTGTCTTTAAACCTAAAAGCTAATGCCACACCCTTACAATAAAATAAGAAGAAATGCTCTTTTTCTCCTTTTAGTAAGTACCAGTGGCTACGGAATCATTGGTGGTTCTTGTCCAAAAGTCCAGGTGTTCTCTTCTGCTTTCTTTCTCTCTGAGACATACTTGCATTTTAAGACACACACACTCATACGCAGTTGGAAGATAGCTCCAACTTTACTTGACAGCTGCTTGCAAATTTAGCCTTGTCACTGGAAGCACGTCTCTGCAGCTGGCTGGTGACCATGGAAAACCAATAAATACTTAATGAGGCCTGCAATCATGGAGCAAAGGAACATAGATTGATGCTAGAACTTCTGAGTTTTCAGGCTGTCACCAGGCATCTAGTGCAGGACAATTCACAGAAGGGGAAGAGACCAAAAACACACAGGTCAGAATCTCCAGTTCTCTGGATGGTTTTTCCAGAGGGAGTTGCATGCAATGGCAGCTCATCCACAGAGCCTGGATGTATGTTACTATCCAGGACTTCTCTCTTACTGGGCATTATGAGCCTTGTTTCTATTTCTTTGACTGCTTTTTTTTTTTTTTTTTTTTTTTTTTACTTCAAGGCTTACAAACTTGCTCCTTTATATTTCAACTCCTAATCCTGACAGTGACCAAATGTCCTGAGAGATAGCTTGGTTAATAGTGTAAAGAAGCTCACTAGATGTAGGTAAAAATTAGGCATGGTGGGACTGTGGCAATATGTATTACATGAACACAGTAAAGAGAATGTTGAAAATCTAGGTTCTTGTATCATAATTAGAATAATATTGCAATATTCTGGCATCGATATTTTATTTGTGAAATTATGTAAGTCAAGCAAATAGTAGGAATAAATATTACTTACAGAAAAAATGAAGGAGTCTGGGACAACGTATTCCAAACTGAATTCTATGGAATTCTACTGTTTTGTGCATTATTACTGCATGCCATAGGGAAGACACATATCAGAAAATAATGAATTAGAGAAGCTTGGTTGGTTTGTTTTACTTGCAAGACTTAGAAATATCTATGTTATATTGGTGTGCATTATGACTCTTCATTGTTTCTTATACTTATTTGGCCACAGGAACTTGTGTATGGGTGTGTGTGTGTTAGCGAGATTTTCCATATTTCAGGTCGGGATGTATTATACTGAACACAGCTTAGAAATGTTTATCTAAAGAAAAATTTGAAATAGATTAAAAGATGATTAAACCTGGAGTAAATTCACTCAGAAGTTTCTCCATCCAAAACAATGTGTTAGGCACATAAGCCCTAGCCTAAGAAACTCACACACAAGACTCATACATGAGCTTACTCTCATTGCCAGCATTTGCACTTGTTCCATCTGGCTGGAATGCTCTTCCTCATAGCCTACTTCCTTACTTTATATGGGTCTCTCTCTTCCAATGTTGTCATACAGGGAGCTTCCCTCATAACTTATCTAAAATGGTACCCCACCACTCTTTAACTCTTTATCTTGCTTAATTCCCTTCAAAGCACCCCACGTAATTGTACATATTTGTTCATTGTTGATCTACTCTATGGGGCTATAACTCCATGAGAGACATGTCTGCTTTGTTCAATCCTGTATTTCCAGAACTTAAAATAGTACCTGTTATTCAGTGGCCGCTCAATAAACAGTTGTTGAATGAGTGAGTGAATGAATGAATGAAAACCATTCCATAAGAGTACTACAGAAAGAATAAAAAAGGAGGGGCTGAGGAATTTAAGTTGAGGCTGCTAAGAAAGACTTCCTGGAGAAGATGGCATTTGAGCTTGGCTTTGAAGATGGGAAGGCTTTGGACATGGGGCGAATAGGATAAATAGGCTAGGATAAACAAAACGCTTAATTAAAGGACCAGCTATAGCCTTGAGATAAAGATGGAAAAGAGATCGTCCCAAATCCTGGGCTAGGAGAAACCACCCTCAAACCAGGGTTCCACTTATCTTGAGTCTGGCCTGTTCCATTCACGTTTTTTGGATTCCACAGTTTACTCATTCATTCTAGTATCTATAATGTGCTAGGTACACTTCAAAGTGATACAGACGGAGCAGTGAGTAAAACATAAAAATCCCTGTGTTCATGGAACTTACATTCTAATGGGAAAAGAACACGATGAACATTATAGTTCATATTAGAAAGTGGTAGGTATTGTGGAAATATGGAGTAAGAGAGATGAGTAGCATTTTTTTTTAAGATTTTATTTATTCATGAGAGACACACACAAACAGAGAGAGGCAGAGACACAGGCAGAGAGAGAAGCAGGCTCCATTTCATGCAGGGAGCCTGATGCGGGACTCGATCCCCTGTCTCCAGGATCACACCCCGGGCTGAAGGCAGCACCAAACCGCTGGGCCACCAGGGCTGCCCGAGAGATGAGTAGTATTGAGGGAAGGGTTGCATTTAAACAAATTTTATTGACGTATAATATACATATGGAAAAGTGGACATATCATTCAGGTGTCTGAATTTTCACACCCTGTGAAACCAGCATGCAAAACAAAACCCGATTATTCCTGGCAGAAGCACTGCCTCTGCCAGAGGTAACCATTACCTTATTTCCAGTGACAGGGCTCAGTGTTGACCCCCCCCCTTTTTTTTTTGTACTTTACACAAATGGAATTGTGTATTATATCTTCTTTTTTTAATCAGGTGTTTTTCCCTCTGTATTATGTTTATGAGACTCATCCTTGTTTTACATATGATTGTAGACTAATCATTCATTCTGATGGCTGTCTAGTATATTCTAGTGTGTAACCATACACTTTATCCTTTCAATTGCTGATGGGCATCTGGATGTATTTGGGTTGTTGGCTTTGTAGATATCGCTCTTGTGAGCATTCTGATCCATGACTTTGGTGAGGGTATGGATTTTTAGATAGGCTGATCAGGATAGGGCTCATTAAGAAGGGGATATTCAAACAAAAACTTGAAGGATCTAAGGAAGTGAGCCATGGTAATTTGGGGGAAGAGAAGTCTGGGCTGTGAGAACATTCAAGAGGCAAGAGTGTGCCTAATGTGTGAGAAACAGGGAGGAAGCCAAAGTAGCAGAGTGAGTATGAGGGAAAAGGAGTAGAAGATTCATACTTGTTTCCTGAAATGTCTAAGTCTGTCCTTTGTCCTTTCAGTTCCCAGTGTCGTCCTGGATGTGAACCTCTCCTTTTCCCCACGACTGCACTGCCTTCCTGCATTGACTTGGGACCCCCACTGGTCTGCCATGTTGAAGTCAGAATGGCTTCTCAAACTCATATCTAATCACGTCACTCTCTTGCTAAAATCCCAGTGTGGTTCCCTGCTGGATAAAATCCAAGACTTCCACCTAGAAACCAAAATCCTTCCCCCCTGGCTCTCATCCTACCCTTTTTATCTCTAAGTCAGGCTTGGGTCTCTGTGAAACCTTCTCTCCATCTCATTGACCCAGAATTACAGAGCAAGAGCAAAGCCCTGCTAATAGTATGCTGGCTACCAGCCAATTCTTAACACTCTCCTAATCCAGATACAGCCTTTCATTTAGGACTGGGTGCCCTTGAGAACCCACGAAGAACACCATTTTTTTCTTAGCTAACTTTTATTACTCTACTTACCTAACTACCTAAGAAGGGAAGGAGAAGCACCTAATGCTGATAGCGTTTTACAGGCAGAAACATGAAATATCAGACACGTTAACAAGTGGATTTGGGTTCTAACTAGCAAAACAGGCTTCCTGTCACAGACCAGGGCAATGACGAGAGAGTGTGGGCAGGGCGGTCCAAGCAGAAGGCTGGGTCCTGCTGTCCAGGAACAGAAAAGTACTTGAAAAGAAGGAGCAACATAAAGAAGCCTTATAAAAATCCTCAAGTGGAAATAAGAAGAAAACTTTGCCATCTGGGTTATGGAGAAAGAGCTGCGAGGGCTGCCAAATGTACTTTAATGGTCATTGGTGGGAAACCTGCTTTCTCCATATACAGTGAAAGGATTCCAGAATGTATGCTGCACACAGATGGCAAAGTACTTTACATTTAATATAAAAATTTTCCCATCAGAGGAAGACCAGAATCAGTGAGAAATTCCTGTTAATTTCCTCTGGTTAAAACAACAATGAAAACTAAATGGACAACAGAATATCTGGTTGAATATTTCAACAAAGAAAAACATATTTCAGGGGCAAATATTATGCATCAGGAACTATGCTAAGTAGTAACAGTATTACAGAGGTGACTAAGGCAGAGTATCCTAAGTATTTTGAAGAATACAGAACAGAACAGATCAGAACACAAGGCCTGTCATGACACACAGGTGGTTATAAAGGTTCCTCACCCCCAGTGTTTCCCTTCCCTGGGTGCTGCCTGTTATGATCCCTGACTTCCACCACTCTTTGAGTATAAAATGCTTCCCATTCCTCCCGTTCTTATATACTATTTACTGAGTGTATACTATGCACCAGCGTTGTGCCACACTTGGGAATTTCTATTAAGATATAATTACCCTAGGTAGGGAGAAATCTTAATCTCCACCCATAGTGAGTTCTCAATAAATAGTTTTTGAATGAATGCATGAGGCCATTATCAGCTAACACCTTAGAAAGGATGGTGATCGCAAGCCCAGGAGGGACTGACAGGGCAGGTGGCTGGGAGGACATACAAGCATCTGGCTGCTGAAAATAGGTGAACAAGAGGAAAAGCAAATTAACAGTCTCTTGGCATGTTTGTACCATTTTGTTCAGAGCTGAATCTGGCTCAGTTGTGTGGAAATGAGAGGTATTAAGAGGAAAAAAAAGAGCCATTTGAGTCCTTGAAGATGAGATTTTTTGCTCTCCATCCTCTGTGACGAGAGGGCTCTTGTTCCAGATGAGAGCATCAGGATGACTTTCTGCAAATTGGGTATGGCTGCCCTGGTGTGATTCTCTTGGTCCATGAGCACCCTCTGGTCAGGACCACTATGCATGCAGTCATAGAAGTTTTGACCACATGAGGGCTGCTGGTGAAGAGAGCAAGTGTGGGCTGAAATAGATCCAGCTTGCACTTTACTAAGCCTTTTACCTAGGATGGAGGGGGAGAGTGATGGATAGGCCCTGAAGATAGGAAGCCTTTTTCTGATTTTCTCAGGGTGGTTTCTCTGGAGGTTTTCTCTTGTCATGTAGATGTCATGGGTCATAACATTGAGCAAAGCCATTTTTGTTCATCAGGTTCTGTATGAACTATTGGATCTAGAACAAAAAGCCACTCTGGATCTGCAGATTGCAGAACTCTGTCTCTCTGTGCGCACAAAAGGACTTGGAGGAGTGGGTGGTGCCCGCCTATTCTGGCAAAAAGAACAGGGCAGGGGCTGAGGACCCCTGGGTGAGTCCCTGCCTCATCACTTCCTCCCTGTATGACAGTGGGTGGTCACCTCTCAGCCCCAGCTTCCTCCTCTGTGTGCTGAAGGGGTTAAGGAATCTCTGAGGTTAGGGAATGGGTTAGGGAATCTCTGAGGTCCCTTCCAACCTCAGATTTCAATGATCCACTTAGAATGCCATCAAAGATGAAGGTCTTTACCCTTTCAACATTCCTTTCTTGCCACGAATAACCAGTTTCAAAAAAGTTGCCCGCCTGTGGCATGAATAAGCTGGGATCAGAGTTGTCCAGTTGTACCGTGCAGACACAGTGAGAGAATTTACCTTCCTAATTCCCTTGGAGAGTAAGCCAAAGATTGAAAGCGTTCATCAAAAGCTACCACACAGGAGGGAAAACAAGAAAAGGATATGGTGTGCCTGTGGAAAGTCTCTTTTGGGCTGATCCAAAAATCTTGATTCGGTCTAAATCCTAATTTATGCACTGGGTCACAGAGGGGACCAGAATTCACCAAGTGGAAGGAGTATTTTGTCACTCAGATAACCGAGTCAAACAGAAAATACCCTTCCAAATGGGTAAAACCTCCTTGTAGAGCCCAGAAGATAAATCAAAACAGAAAACCGGTGACCTAAAGAAACATTTGTCTGCCAAAGTGATGTAATGATGGGATTTTTTTCCCTCGTAACCTTTTGCTGCCCCCCTCTCGTTTTTTCTCCCAGTCAGCAGACTTCTGGGTTTTTATTTTTTTCCCTCATTTCTGTTATTGTGTTTGGTTTTGCCCTTGGCTTTTGCTTTTCCTAAGTCTCATTTCTGAACGAAAGGCTGTTGAACCGCAGAATTTGCTTTCAAAAGAACTGAACGATTTCCTTCTCCTTCCTAGCTTGCCTCTCGCCAGGCCAGCAGGCCGCGCTGCCCGGCCGGAGAAGCTGGCAGGAGCAGGGGTCTGGGGTTGGGGAAGGAGGGGGCGAAGCGAAGGGGGCAGGCAGGGGGCAGGGGAGAGGAGTCTGAGCAGCCCAGGTGAGGCAGAGGCAGAGCTAATGAGAAGCATATGCCGCCAACCATTTTAAAGTCTGGCTTGAGCCAAGGGAAGTGATGAATTGCAAGAATGTGTTGTGTTCATAGCCGGGGAGCTGGCAGAAATAGCCTGGCTAGAGGACTAGGATGGAAGTTTTTTTTTTTTTTTTTTTTTTTTTTTTTTTTAAGGACTCAGGCTTAAAAATACATTTCTCTTTGTCAGCAAAATGTTCTAGTTTCAGAACTATGAATGGTAGACTACATCTGTCAGACGAATGCATTCCTCACACCTCCAAATTTCTAAGATGCAACTTACCTTCAAATTAAAAGATTAATGCTTGCCCCCCAAAATGGACTTAAGTGACAGCACAGCTCTGAGCTACTTGGAACATTCTGAGTACACAGGACGATCTCAGCCCCTGGATTTGCGTAGGCAAGCTCATCTCTATCTGAGGTCCCTGGGGAGGGCAGGTAAATCCTGAGCACAGGTCTGGGAAGACTTGCTCCTTCCTTTCCTTTTCCTTCCCCCACTAATTATTTGCCAAGTATCTTCTAAAGTGCCAGGGTCTGTTTAGAGGAAGATACGCTGGAGAAATGGAATCCGAGTCATTACCTCCAACACAGATGCCTCTCAGCCCAGCCAGGATGATTACAGAGGCTCCACTTCAGGGGCCAAGGTTAAAGCTCTCTTTAAACATTTAGTCCCCAGAATCACAGCCCCCTACTTGGCAACAATAAGCGTGTTAGGTTGTGCTCTTGAGAAAGAGCTCAGCCCAAGCCCAGGTCAGAACCTCACAGCGGGAAGACTGAATGTCTAAGTTGCAGCTCTCAGGAAATATTTACCTGTTTGCTATGGGCACCTTCCACCTGCCTTCTGATCTCTTTCCTTATTTCTAGCCTGATTGCTTGTGGCTATTCAGTTCTCAGCAATGTGACAGGCATAGGTGTCCACGTACTTACTGTTCACCCCTGTTTCCCCCTGGGGCCTGGTTATGGGGCTGGCACTTAACAGCTAAACAAATAGTTGAATGAAGCAATGAATGTTTTTTCCCCAAATGCCCTAATTCGAAATTTCCTTTCAATTTCTTGCTACTCAACCAACTGACCTCTCACACCAAAATCCAAACAGTTTTATCTCAGATCTTGGATCTGGCATCTAATATTAAGAAGCCTTGGGCCAATCACCTCGTTCTCTGAGCCCATTTCCTTACTTTCAATGGGATTAATTAAATTTACTCTACAGGTATGCTTTAAGGATTCAATAGATAATTGAGAACTTAAAACTCTTTTTTTTTTTTTTTTTTAGACTTTATTTATTTATGATAGTCACAGAGAGAGAGAGAGAGGCAGAGACACAGGCAGAGGGAGAAGCAGGCTCCATGCACCGGGAGCCTGACGTGGGATTCGATCCTGCGTCTCCAGGATCGCGCCCTGGGCCAAAGGCAGGCGCCAAACCGCTGCGCCACCCAGGGATCCCGAGAACTTAAAACTCTTAGCCCATCTCTTGGCATGTAGTGAGCATTCAAAAGGTATTGATTAGCTCCTCTTTCATCCATTCCTTCTGATAATCTCCAACAAGTATTAGAAAACACTGGTTAACAGAAGTCACACTAAGGTATGAATGAGGAATGGGTTTAGTTTTTCTAGTCTGTAGGAGAAAAAAATCGAAGTGGGAAGTAGGATAGTTTTGAGAATCTGGGACTTTTCGTGGTTTCTCTCCATTCTGTTCGACCTCTGTTCTCCGCATTTTGCTTGGACACTCCAATTACCCCAGCATTCCAGATCAGGTGTCACAATGGGGTGTCCCACTTTGAAAGGTTGCTAACCTTCATATACACTGCAATTAGTATTATTTAAATTTTATTTAATGGGAGAGCAAATTAACAGAAAACAAAGAAATCTGGATTGCGAAATAAGAATGTGGAAAAATAAAAATGCAGTATCAAATTACATGATTAAAGAAAACAAACAAATAATTTTTCCTTCTCTGTTTTCTTTTGAAGTTCCCAATAAATAAAGCTTACGAGGATGAAACTATTCTTATAAAATCCACCCTGTAATGGATGGATAAAGAAGATATGAGATACACACACACACATACACACACTGGAATATACATAGCCATTGAATGAAATGAAATCCTGCCATTTGCTATGAGGTGGATGGAACTGGAGGGTATAATAGCATAATGCTAAGCAAAAAAAGTCAATCAGAGAAAGACAACTGTCATATGATCTCACTCATATGTGGAATTTAAGAAACAAAACAGAGGAACAACAAGGAAGGGAAGGAAAAATAAAACAAGATGAAATCAGAGAGTGAGATAAACCATAGGAGACTCTTTTTTTTTTTTTTTTTTTTTTAAATTTTTTTTTTTATTTATTTATGATAGTCACACAGAGAGAGAGAGAGGCAGAGACATAGGCAGAGGGAGAAGCAGGCTCCATGCACCGGGAGACTGATGTGGGATTCAATCCTGGGTCTCCAGGATCGCGCCCTGGGCCAAAGGCAGGCGCTAAACCACTGCGCCACCCAGGGATCCCAGGAGACTCTTAATCATAGGAAATAAACAGGGTCGCTGGAGGGGCAGTGGATAGGGGGACGGGGTAACTGGGTGATGGACATGAAGGAGGGCATGTGATATAATGAGCACTGGGTGTTGTATGTAACTGGTGAATCACTGAACTCTACTCTGAAACTAATGATACACTGTATGTTAATTTTGTTGAATTTAAATAAAAAAATAAAAACAACAACAAAAATCCACCCTGTATTTTCTGTAAAACTAATCATTTGTACTGTGATTCAGACAGGACAAAAATGATTTTAAATAAAAAAATTTTCTTACACATGTAGGCCATTTTATTTATGCAACTGTTTTCTTGGAGAATGTTTTAGGGGGAGTTGAAGCAAAGAAAGTAAATTATACAATTTTATTAAATTTTACCTTCACTAAAAAAATTATATGAGTAAATGGATTTCTTCAAGTTTCCCAAAGAAAAAGTTATGTTATCTGACCAAAGTCTGTCTTTCTTTTTTTCCTTCTCTTAGGTTGGCAAAACCTACAGGAAAATACCCACTTATGGCTTTAAAATGCTGATGTGTCTACATTTCTACCCACTCCCCATGTGAGTTTAAAAATTTATTTGACAATTAAACTGCCCAATTTAGAATTTTTCTTCCCAATTGCAAATTCTTTCATTGCACAGATCTATGAATTAATCAGAGCAAAGTAGGAACATGGTAGCAACAGTGAAAGAAGTTAGGTTAATTTTTTTTCTGGCAGAAATACAGGTTCAAGTACATTATAAGTAGACAAAACATTAGCTGAAATTTTTTGGAAAAGCTATTAAACTTTCCACTATAATGAACCAGTGAGCTTCTAGTATCTCAGGTAGCACTGTATCAACTTAGAACTTGTTCTTATGGTATTTAGTACATCTTCAAGGTAGATAATGAGTTGTAATTATCATTTCTTTAAAAGGGCTCTGACAGGCCCAACCATGGAGTAGCGACTTCAGAGTCTGCATGCAATGCTCTAATATTTTCTTTACTTCCCTTTGTACTTTATGCCCTTTGTGGATCATTCGAATTATAAGCTCCATTTTAGAATAGGTAGTAATATAAAATAGAGGAGAGAAAAGAAATCAAAATAAAATGAGGACTTCCCCTTATATTTTCATCTAAACTTAACTCTCGGGGATCCCTGGATGGCTCAGTGGTTTAGCACCTGCCTTTGGCCCAGGGCGTGATCCTGGAGTCCTGGGATCGAGTCCCGTTTTGGGCTCCCGGTGCATGGAGCCTGCTTCTCCCTCTGCCTGTGTCTCTGCCATTCTCTCTCTCTCTCTCTCTCTCTCTCTTTCTGTGTCTATCATGAGTAAATAAATAAAATCTTTAAAAAAAATAAAAAAATAAACTTAACTCTCTTTTCTATTTTGATTTCTTTTTTTTCCCTTCTGACAAAAGAAGGTAAAAGTACTTTTTTAGAGACATGTAAAATCTCTTCCCACTGCATTCACAGATCGACACAATAGAAATGATGCATAATTGATATACCATCTCCAGGAAGATATCACAGAACACAGAACATGGGATTTGGACTGACACTAAGCATGACCTAGCTCCTGGCTCTGCCCCCTTCTGTTGAGTGACCTTGGGCAAGTCTTGTGATCTCTCTGAGTTTTGGTTTCTGCTGAGATACAGAGTTAGTGATAGTTAATTAAACAAGAGACTATGAGTAAAGCACTCTGCATGGTGCCTGGCATATATATTCATAACTTAATAAATAGAAACTATTATTATCATTCATGGAGTACTTAATCTTTTTTCTAAGGCAAGTTGGTATTAGCCAAATTCTCTACCATCCTGTGGCTGTTTAAAATGTGAAATATTAAAGAGTTTCGTGGTTCCCATTCATTACAAAAAAAATCTCCCTGACCACTTGGAGTAAGGATTATTATCATCACTAATAATTTAAATCAGGGAAGTCAAGACTTCTCTGTGCTTTCCACTTAAGCAGCTGTGATGCCATTCAACTGTGATTGGAATTCACTCCCTTAATGAACAGCCAAACTATCTTAGATGTTTACTATGGTCCTTTTCAACTCTTACCTCTTTGATCTCATTTTATCCTCACACCAACTCTGTAAGGAAGGGCAAAACTCAAGATTCTTAGTGGTATGGTTTTTGGGCTGGGATAATCTTTTCAGATGAGATAGGTCTCCTGTATATTTGTAAAAGTGCGTGTGTATATTAAAGAGCTCCCTATATTTGAGCTTTGAAGGATAAGACTGCTGATTGGGGGTGGTGGGGTTGACACAAAAGGCAGGCATGGTGTCTAGGATCATAGAGCTAGAGGGAGGGGGCAGAGCAGTGGATGTGGCTGTGCTTTTATTAATTCCATTTTGGGAAATATTTGTGGCAGGTGTATGATGTAAGAATGAGCTGGTCACAGGGACACTGGATATGTTTCTTAGGCTCCACTGCAAGTAACTAGATGGTGTTGGCAAAGAGTTAAGAAAAACTCCTTCTCTTTTTGCATGAGAATCTGACCTTTGGTTAACTTCTTAGCTTGGTTGCCCTGGAAACAGATAAAGATGGTATGTGTCAACTATGTTACTAGGCAACATTGCATATGGTAAAAATGACCCCTCATTGGCACACTGCATCTGGACTGGGGGAACTACAAATGAACTGTAAATACCTGATGGGAATGCCATGCTTTGGACTTCCATGAGTGCAGCAATTCTTGTAACTAGAATTTCCCTTGCTAGGACCCTGCAGGCTATATCTTTGGAGTTATTACAAGAGTTATTGACTGCTGTGGGATAGAAGGCTTTTAAGCAAAAGCAGTTCCTTCACCTGCCCAATATGGATTCCATCATCTAGCACCTGAACTGGTAGGGCTCTAATTACAGAAGAATGCTTGATGCTGCTCGCTAGCAAGCTATCGTTCCTATCCTATGAACTTCTGAGTAAACTGATGTCAGATGTGATGTTCAGTAGTTTTGTGAGTCTAAAAGTCTAGTTGAGCTTCAGAAACTGCCTGTTGAATCTTGTAAGTTTGTTTAATGTCATGGTGATATCCTCTGGGTAACCTGTGAGGCATGACTTCTGGGAATGGGTTTGGAACATCCAAATGAAGTCTTTTGTAGAACTTTTATTGATAAACTCATTCATCCAGCCAGCCGTCTAGCCAATCAGCCAATATTGAATCAGGATCTACAATGTGCCAAGCATTGTGCTAGACACAAAAAATATTCAAGATCATTTCTTTCGATCAGCCCTCACATCTTATGTAAAGAAAAGAGGCATATATTGATTATTAGTAGTTGAAGTAATAACCAGCGGCCAATATTTCTTAAATACCAGGTACTTTACATGCATCATCTCATTTAACCTTTGACAAGGATTCTGCAAAGTTGATAGTATCCTACATATTTTATACACATGAAATTAGGCACAGAGAGTTTGCCTCAATGGCTTTGGAATTCAGGCAGCCTGACCCCAGATTATAGTCCTTAACCAGTACATTATTTAATGTGATATGCACCTTAATAGTGATTCTCATCAAGGATTTCATTCAACAAGGCTCAACTGGCTCTTCATCTCCTACAATGCCACCGATCGAAATGTGTTCCAGTTGTGCATCAGGCCCATGCTTCTCTTTCTCTAGAGAAAACTTAAACTACTCTCCTGATACAGCCTACCTAGCTTCGTTTTCCAGTTCTGAAGGCTAGACTCGCCGCTGGGCCGAAGTGAGCACTGTGACATTTTATGCCTTCAATAATTCTCTTTTGAACCTAGATTATGAGACAAAATAATGTATGTAAAGTGACAAATACTGAGTCTGTCACGTCGTAAGCACTCTATAAACCATAGCTATTGTTACTCTTTCTTCTCATGTTGCCTGCAAAATGCCAAAAATTATTGGGGAGGTGGACATTGCAGTGGCTTTAGCATCTTGCGTCCTCTTTAGTCATATATATTCTTTGTGTGTCTGTCAAGAACATTTATGAAGCGCTCAGTGGGTGGGCTGTAGAGTATCAGAGAAAATAGAGCCAGGTCCGTCAGGATGCTTATGACACATTTAACAACACAGACAAGGACACCTGAAAGTGCCTTCGGAACCCTTGCAAAAAGGCTCCAACTACATAAAAATTACCAGTTCTCTAATTCTCTTCCAGGAAAGGGCCTGGTTAGACTATGCAAGACAGTAACCATACTTCCATAGAAATAAACTGAGGACTCAGAAGGCAGTCAATCTCCTCTTTGCCACATCCCACTGCCTCAGATTTATCTACTCCATTTGGCCTCTGCCCAGTCTTTATTAAACATGGCCTTGACCAGCAGCCAACCTGTGTCAATTCTAAACACTTGTCATGAGGAAAAACCTTAACTGGTCTATGGTTCTGTCCACTATAGACTGTCTGGTCTTAGCTGGACTATGGTTCTGTCCACTATAGACTGTCTTGTCTTCTGGCACATTGGTACCTAGTGTCAGAGCCATTTGGGCCCTTTCTGGGCCTGGGATCTCAGACCAATTTCCCACATTATGAGTTTCCTTCATATCCTAAAATAACAGAGACATTCTTCCCACATTCTACATCTGGAGATCTCAGCTGTCTCTGAAGATTCAGTACCTACCCTAGATTTTGAAAACCAAGTTCTTGTGCTTCTGCTTGGGATGAGGCCTAGAGCCAAAATAAATCCAAGATAAAAGATCTCAGTTAAAGGACCCACCTCTGGTGATGAGGCTTGCCTGGCCTGGATGTCTGGGGTGAGATTTAGGTGCTTGTCCGTCCAAATAATTGACACTAAATGGAGAACAAACTAGAATGTCCCTGAGTACTCAACTTGGTTCACTCATCAAACATTTACTGGGTAGGTACGGTGCTATGTTTTGGAAACAGAAAGTTGGTGAAGACGAGGTGCGTTCCCTGAGAAATTCAAAGTCATTTATTGTTCGTGTAACATAGAACATATTCATCAGTTTGTTAGAAAAAACAACAACAACACCAATTCTCAAGCTCTCCTGGAAGAAAGTGTTCACTGCTTCCTCTCGCCTGGAGTTCTAAAATGTCTGACTTGATAAAGAAAAACACCATCAACTGCCACCAGAGCCTCCTCAACTGAGAATTCTGCAGCAGAAGTGATCTTGATCATCTCAGAAATCCCAGACAGAAATGGAAGCAATATAAATAAACATAAAAGAAAACAGAGGTGCCGTAACACAACTATAAATTGCTTTCTCCCCGACTTTCTTCCAATCATCCAGGGCAAAAGAGGGAAGTTGGTCTTTGTGGCAGAGAATAGACCAACAGCTGTTCTATATCCTGCCAAGAGGAGAGAGACTTATTATAAATAATAGCCAACAATATGTCCTTTGGGACTGGAGACTCAGCCAGTTTGTGGGGGAAGCGCGGAGGAAAAAGGAGGGTTAATGGGATGGGGGGGTGACCAATGCAACAGAGGATGAACTAGGAGAAAACCCTATCAAATTTTCCTGTGTACTTATGTTTCTATTACCTCATTAGGGTGATTACATAATGCTACTCCATTTATAAACTAAAAGGGAAATAAGGGGCAATATTCTCATTAGCAGTGGCTGATGCGAGACATTAACATACCAGTAAAGTCATGTGGGTGAACAATTAATATGTTTGGGAACATCTTTTCGTCCTCTCTTCATCTGTTTGGTATTTTGTCTGCCCCTTCTCTTTTAGCCATATATGTGTATCTGTGATTCAGAAGCGGAGATGGAGCTGACAGCTGGGGTGCCCTCATTTTGAGAGCCCTTCATGTAAGACATTTCTGGAGTTTGTTTTTATGGTTTTATATTCTAAAATTGGGAGATACAAGTGAAAGATCTTATAGCCACATACGGTTCTCTTCCTGCCCCCTCTCTGCCAACTGCCCCCCGCCCAGGGCATCCTAGCCAGCTGCAGATCAGTGTTCTGAAATTTCTCATGTCTTAAGATATTTTTCTACTTGTGGAGAAACATCATTGTCTCACATCTCTTACTAGCTAGTGTCCTAATTCTAAGTTGTAACTCTAGGTGGGGAACTCCCCACCCCCCTCGCCTATGGCTGGGGGGCGGGGGAGGGGGAACCTTCTGTTTATGGAAATACTATTAATTTGCATCTCAACGTTAGAAAATAGCTCAGTGGGCCCGTAAAATTCATCAAGTGATATTTAACAAAAGAAGAAACTTTCTCCTAGAGCTGAGAAACCACTTATTCAGATAGTTAGCGGGAGAGTCCAGGTGGGGACCCATACACGACCCATATACGACTGTAATATATAATTTCTAAGGGAGGTTGGGTAATTTAAGGAGTGTCTGTTTTATCCACGGGTCTTCTAATGAGGGCGTGTGGGGAGTGTGGGGGTGTAGGGAGAGATCAATCCTGCTAAAGGGTTCCTCAGAGAAAGAATTAGCTGTTTAGCCTGTATTTATGTCTTACATGTGGTTTTCATTTGATATACTCACCCTTTATTCCTACATAAACTTATTTCATCTCTGTCTCTCCATTTTCTTATATTACCTCTGGTTTTAATTTTGGGGGCTCCCAAATGCATTATCGCTAAGTTATCCTTTCTCTGGACATGAGCACTTACTTTGCATTCGTTCTTATGACTGCAAACTAGATGAAGAGCTTGGGGGATAGCATTGCACATGAATAGGGAGGAATATCTATTCAGATTAGAAAAACAAAAGAAACCTTTAGACCATAGATGGTAAATTAGGGACTGGGCTCTACTTAGGGCCTGGGAATTAGCATTTACCTAAGTTAGCAATTGGTCTGTTCCTTAAAGTATAGGGTTCCATAAGTTTTTCTATTCATATCTTTTTTTTTTTTTTTTTTTTAACAGTATCTTAACTATCCAGCAGATGGCATCTGCTTCAAAACTCAAAAATTCCATTTATGTTTCAGGACAAACAGGATACTGGTGCATTGAAACCTCCCTTAATTGACTCCTACATTTAATACCTAAAAAAAGGCTGCTAGAAACACACCTAAGGGTAGACAATTAATTCCCTTTTTTGAGGTAAGAGTCATTCTTTTTTCTTGCCAAGCCCGTGGCAGCATCATGGATACACAGGAAAACCTCAGTCATTTCAAAGGAAACATAATCAGAATTAAACTCAGAAGCTCACTTTAAAAATCTCTTACTGGAGTTACCTTCAGCATGAAACAAGAGCTGAGTATTAAGGTCAGATTCAGAAAAGCAATGCTAATCTCAAACCTCCTCTAAGGGAGAGAGAGGCAAAAATGTGCGCCAGCTCAAAGAAGTAAGAGATGACTGAATACACAAAGCTTTCTGGATGGTTACCATACAGAGCCCTTTTCCTTCTTATTTCATCTGAAGACATGGGTGTGATTGAATGACTTCTAACATTTAATGACACCTTTGCTCCAGTGCTTTGTAAAGCTCACACATGAATACACAGATCCATTTCCAGATGATCCTGGGGGCCCCATCCTTTTGTGTCAAGCACAAAGAAAAAAGAAAGAGAGGGAGACCCAGAGACAAAGAAACAGCCCATGTAACCAAGCTCCGAACATGATTTAAAAAACCAACTTAGTAAACATCAATCTTTAGACGTGTTATGTGAAATGGAGTCATACTCCAAAAGAAATGTTGGCTACGTTTAAAAGATCACTTTGTCTAAAGAAAATGCCAAGTTGAATTTCCCAGCAGTAAGTCATGTCTACAAGAAACTGACAAGACAAAAGCAACAATGTGAAAAGGTGAAAGATAGATCATGTGAGAAAAGGTAATAATGTTATAACCCTGTTGCTTTTTTTAAGGGTCTAGTCCCCCCCCCTTTTTTTGGTATCATTTTTCAGGGATCAATGTGGCTGTGAAAAGAGCAATGGGTTAGAAATTAAGAGACTTGTGTGACTTGCTGTGTTACTTTGTGTGAATAACGTCACCTCCCCAGACCTCAGTTTCCATCTATGTAATATAAGGAGATGGGACCAAATGACTTTTGGGTTCACTTTGAGCTAATGTTTGTTCTTACGGGGCATCCCTGCAGCCACAGAGCAGCCTCTTAGCACTCAAGTGTGAGTGTGAGTCATAAGGAAGGACAGTGGGAGCTTGGATAGTGGTAGGGTCTGTCGTTAGTTTGCCAAAACTGAGCCATCGGAAAGGTATGTGGTAAGGAAGCATTTTAGAAGACTTTAGTTGCATTTTCCACCTTTCAGTTCCACGGCTCTTTTCTGGGGGCAAAAAAAAAAAGGAGCCCAGGTTTGGAAGCTGTCTTAGAAATGAATCTGCTTGTTCTCACTTTTAGATAAAAACAAATGCATTTGACCATTTGATTCTTTGTGTACAGCGTCACGCATGTCGGTGAATCTTTCTCCAACTTTAGAATTTAAAAATGCCTGACATCTCCACAGTTAATATACACAATGGATTCTTCAGAAATGCAGAGTTAGAACATTTGAAGCAGCTGAATGCTGATTTATATGAAAGCTGAAAGTGTACAGTACTAATAAAATGTATCTTTGACATCTTGGCTTCCAGAGAAACACACTTCCTTTGTTCATTCACAAGTCTACTCTATTTCCACCTCGGATTTAATTATCTTCCCAGTTCTCATTTGCGTATGTGTAGGCTACCATTTACAATACACCAAGCCCTATGTGTGGGAGGCACAAATCCTTTCATTCAAAAAAAAAAAAAAAATGTGGACAAGTCATTTTGACTGCATAATATGAGCTTCAGACAAGGCCAAAAGGATGCTAACTGTATTCCAAGAGTATCAATGTCCTTGAAATGAAATTTGCTGTTTGGTGTATTGATCCACATCATCACTTAGTTGAGACTGTCAATTATGAGTCCCATGCAGAAAAGAATTGATCTCTTTTTTCCCTCTAAAATCATAGGCCATTGGAATTGAGAGGGGCTTTATAAAACAATCTAGTCCAACTTCCTCATTTTATAGATGAGACCAATGAAGCCCAGAGATGTAGAAGGTTTGCCTCAAATACCCAGATGGACAGTAGCAGAAGTGAGATTAGAACTTGGATTTTTTAATTTACACATTGGCATCAGTTACACATCCATTCTTCTCATGCTCCCAGTATCTATCTATCCATTTCCCCATTCAAAAACAAGTAACCTCTGATGCCAGGGCCTAATCTGGACTTGGTAAACAAAATAAAATGTCCCTGATTCTCAAGAAGCTCATAATACTTTGTTTGCCTTTCAACAATCTTTTGGGGGGAAAAGATAAGGCCAACTTTATAGTTCTCAATAAATATAAAAAAAGAGAGAGATTAACATTACTACAGCAAATGTTCCACTTTCCTATTCTTTAAATACAGAGACACTTCATTTATTTGACTTTGGCAGAGAACAAGGTGTTCCACATAAGTAAACCCTGCAGACCACTGAAATACAACCCTTGAACAGAAATCATTCTTAAAGTATATTTCATACTTCCCTGCCTTTGGAAACAAAAGATATTGAACATGACTTGCATGTTTGTTTGTTTGTTTGTTTGTTTATTTATTTATTTATTTATTTATTTATTTATTTATTTTATATGACTCAGAGTGATCGCTTAGGAACATCCATTATCATACTGGACAGTGATCCTGTTCTGTGTCTAATTTTCCAGATCACCCCTATAATATCAGGCAGTTAACGATTTTCACTGCAAGTTACCCATACCTCTAGCAGTGATTTCATAATCTCTTAATTTGCAGGGCCAAGAGTCATTTCAGGAAATGAATAAAAAATTATATCTTGAATCTGTGTCATAGTTAGTAAAGCTTCAAGCACAGGTCTGATGTGTGGTATCCATGCCTTTGATGGGTGGATTTGGGGACCAAAATTATACACTTTTTTTTTTTTTCTGATTACTTCTAAGCTTAGGATGATGTCAAGAGGGCTGGGGATGCTGTGCCTCTAGGCAAGCTGGCCAACACCGCAGTCAGCCTCAGACCAGAACTTCCATCTTATCCTCAGAGCAGAGAGCCATGATGGGACCATAGAAGCCCGAGCAATTTCATTCAACAGGAGTGAGACTGTGTCTTTGAGGTACTTGGTTTAAATAGTACCCAACCTTCTCTATTTCTATCATGGGATCCATCAGAATTCTGCCCACCTGCCTGCTAGAATTATCTCCTGCCCCACCAATTTATAGTTCAGAAGTTCCAGATTCTACTTATAGTGTGACCTCCTGACAAGCCCCACGTCCAGCCCTTTACGTAACAGGAATTCAGGTAATCCCTAAAACTGTGTCAAGTAGACATAACTATCTCATTCCACAGGAGGAAACTGAGTCACAGGGAGCTTAGGTGATTTACCTAGGGTAAGCTAGCAAGGAGGGAGGAATTAGGCCTCTTGACTTGACTCCCTTTGTCAGAAACGTTAGCATACCCAAGATGGTGACTCTGCAAAACTATGACTAACATAGTTGATGACGTTTCTTAAATTACTTGAAATTTCTACCTTAATACTACTGGGTCATAGGATGAGGGTGGCATGGTTATGAAAGCAACTTATGAAAAAAAAAAAACCAATCTGGATTTCAGCTCATCGCTTGTCCCTTTGCAGGCATTGATTCAGATTTTCTCATCTCCTACTCGTGTGTTCTTTGTGTGTGCTTTATGGTGAATTATAAGGTCAAGGAAAACATATAGCAGCCCACATTATGCAACATACAAGTGGATAAGACTACCCTCTTTCAAGTATTCCAAAAATATTTGCTGGGAGCTAACCCAGGGGCAGACATTCTCCTAGTCACCAAGGACTTTAAGATGGATAGGAACTGGAGCTTCTGACATTCCATGGGAGAAACAGGATTCTAAGGAAACAACCAGATCAATGTGTTAAGTGCTAAAATAGAAATACACTAAAAGATGTTATGGGAACCTAACACTGGACTCTGCTGAAGGAGATGCTCAATAAGCTGGGACTAGGTGGTTGAGTATAGCCAGGAGGGAAGGGGAACGGTACTTGAGGCAGAGAGAACAGCGAGGATGGATGGAAGAGCTTCACGTGTGCTGTATTTCCATGGCTGAAGCCATGAGCGCAAGTGGCGAAGTGAGGTGGGGACTTTAGGCCCTGAGGATTAAAATAATTCTGTGAAATGATTCAACTCTACTGCGGCCATTGTTATAAGTGCAATGACTAAATATATGTATGACAAAATTTTCAGGCACAATGCTAAATAGACAAAACATGAAGTTAAATTTTTTGGAGAAAGCTAGTACGCTTTACACTACAATGAACTCATACTCTGGTATCCCAGATAGAATACAATCTGTTTGGAGCCCGTTCTCATATTATTTCGCATGTCTTCCTTCAATTCCTTCCTTCCTTCAATCCATCTTCCTTCCTGTGTATCTGTGATTCTTAACTTTTTAGGCCATGTTTCCTGATTTTTTTCTATTTAGAAAGCATTGATATTTATATTATTACACAGCACAAAATCACCTAAATAATCACTTTATAACATTTCAGTGAGAACATGAATGCCTACAGAGAGGCCCTGGATCTAAATGAAAAGAAGTAATGATTGCTTTGTGTCTCGTATTTAGGTGTTTCATCATTTTGAATGTATTTTTGTGTCTGGTGTAAGAAAGTGGTCCAGTTTCATTCTTCTGCACATGGCTGTCCCGTTCTCCCAGCACCAACCACCAGAGTTACCTCTTCTTTTCAGTTTCTTTCATGGAGGCATCTCTATATATTTCAGATCCACAATAACTTGAGAATCTAAAGAGCTGACCTCAGGTCCAACTCATTTCCTCATTTTCCAACTGGAAATTTAAGTGAAAATTACACAGTATTGCACTTCTTTCAAGAGTATAAATGAACTGCAATTCGTTAAAGGTGAGACCCCTTTTTTTATGAATGAAGTGCCATATTCAATGTTACTACTCTCTATTCCCTGGAGAGAATATTAGAGTTCTTTGGGAATAAAATTACCTCTTTCACAATCACCGCTAAGTTTTACTTTACTAATGGTTGTCTTGTGGGTGGGATCTAGACTTATTACTTTCAAAGCACTAGTGCAGAGAATGCATAACCTGAATATCATAATCTGTCTATCAGGAACCAGGTTCCAGTCACATTCTTCGGCGGCATAGTGGGTAACCTTAGAACCCAAGAGGTAGGGTGATTCCTGGGTCTCCTGAGAAGTTGGACCTGAGGTCAGCTCTTTAGATTCTCAAGTTATTGTGGATCTGAAATATATAGAGATGCCTCCATGAAAGAAACTGAAAAGAAGAGGTAACTCTGGTGGTTGGTGCTGGGAGAACGGGACAGCCATGTGCAGAAGAATGAAACTGGACCACTTTCTTACACCAGACACAAAAATACATTCAAAATGATGAAACACCTAAATATGAGACACAAAACAATCAAAATCCTGGAGGAGAACACAGGAAGTAACTTCTTTGACATCAGCCATAGCAACATCTTACTAGACACACGTCTCCAGAGGCAAGAGAAACTAAAGCAAAAGTAAACTATTGGGATTTCACCAAGGTGACAAGCTTCTACACAGCGAAGGAAATAATCAGCAAAACTAAAAGGCAGCCTGTGGAATGGGAGAAGATAGTACTCTATGATAGAGGGCTAGTATTCAAAATTTATAAAGAACTTCTCAAACCCAACAACAAAGACCCAAATAATCCAGTTAAAAAAGGGCAGAAGACATGAATAGACACTTTTCCAAAGAAGACATCCGGATGAAAAGATGAACAGACACATGAAAAGATGCTCAACATCACTCATCATCAGGGAAATACAAATCAGAACCACAATGAGATACCACCTCACACCTGTCAGAATGGCAAAATTCAACAACACAGGAAACAAGTGTTGGAGAGGATGCAGAGAAAGGGAATGCAAACTGGTGCAGCCACTCTGGAAAACAGGATGGAGGTTCCTCAAAAAGTTAAAAATAGATCTGCCCTATGGATCCAGCAATCACTACTGGGTATTTACCTAAAGGATATAAAAATATTTATTTGAAGAGATGCACGTACCCTGATGTTTATAGCTGCATTATCAACAATAGCCAAATTATGGAAAGAGCCTAAATGTCCATTGACTGATCAATGGATAAAGAAGATGTGAGATGTGTATACACAGACACACACACATAAACACACACACACACACACAATCAAATACTACTCAGCCATAAAAAGAAGGAAATGTTCCCATTTGCAATGACATGGATGGAGCTAGAGTGTATTATGCTAAGGAAACATGTCACTCAGGGAAAAACAAATACCATATGATTTCACTCACACGTGGAATTTAAGAAACGAAAAAAATGAACATAGGGAGGAAAAGAGACAAACCCAAAAACAGACTCTTAACTATAGAGAACAAGCTGATGGTTACCAGAGGGAAGGTGCAGGGGTGGGATGGGTGAAATAGGTGATGGAGATGAAGGAGGACACTTGTGATGAGCACCGGGTGTTGTATGGAAGGCATGAATCACTAAATTCTACACCTGAAACTAATATTGTACTGTATGTTAACTAGCTGGAATTTAAACAAAAACTTGAGGGGAAAAAAGAAGAGGTAACTGTGTCCTGTGTGTCTGGCAATTCTGGAACAATGCTTATTTGCTCTATAATTTCTCCTTAAGGAACTCTGCTAGGTTGTCGAATTCCCAAGCAAATCCTCACATCAGGGATTCATTTAGAAATCCTCTGGATTTGTTTTAAGCAGATTGACAGCTATTCTTTTGATTACAAGAAACTATCTGCTTGGACTGTTCTGCCCCTCTGGTTTTTCTGGATGAAGAGATGGTGTGATTTCAACAGTTGGGTGAAGCACAAAAGTTCACACAACAGACTGCATATCTGAAGGGTGATAATGCTTTTTGAAATGACCTGGAGGCAGGAAAGCCATGCAATGTAGGTCTTTTTTTTTTTTTTTTTCCGGAGCAAAGTCACCAAAGGATGAAATAGAAAAGTGGAAAGCAGGTTTGAAAAGATGAATACAGTTCCCTACTAAGTGCATCGTTTGTTCAAGTAGGAAAAACTGAAAGCACTTTGCTTTCCTGGAACATAGGCATCTACCACTGGGCCAGTTGTGACATCTGGATGTCACAGCCTGAGTAAAGAGTAATGAATCCATAAACCCTACAAGTCAAGCCACTTTCTTTATAAATGAAAGGGATAAAAAAATCTGTAATTCAGAATTTCAAAAGGAATATTTTCAGGTAAATAATATCCATTTCAAACAAAACTTCCCGTCTCTCCTTTTTTTTTTTTTTGTAAAGATTTTATTAACTTTTTTCATGAGAGACACAGAGAGAGAGGCAGAGAGAGAAGCAGGCCTCCTGCGGGGAGCCCAATGCAGGACTCGATTCCAGGACCCCGGAATCACGACCTGAGCGGAAGGCGGATGCTCAACCACTGAGCCACTCGGGTGGACCCCCTTCTATCCTTCCTTTTTTTTTCTTTCTTCCCTCCTGCCCTTGCTTCTCCTCACCCCGTTTCTTAATTTTTCTATGTGTTAGGAGGAAGTGTCTCAAAGTAATCCTGATTCCTATAAATAAAGCCCAAAATAGAAATGAAATGAAATAAAGAAAAACCCCTCTTGATCTCAATGAGCAAAAGCCTTTGGGTTTCACATCATGTGGGGATCCTTTTGTCTAGTGTACTATGAGCTTCATAACTGCATACAAGGAACACTTTCTGATTGACTACTTGATCACCCTTAGTAACAGTAACTCTGAGAACAACAAATCCAAAGTGTGACCTGACCAGTATTTAACCTCTGGAAACAGAGGGCTCTTCAAAGCAGTGTGAGACACATTTACTGAACACCCACCATGTTCCAAGTATGGGGAATCAGATGTTTAACGTGAAAGCTCTGGGCAGCCCAGGTGCTTTGTTGGATGGAAGTCCCATAACAAGATAGGAAACCATCACACTTTGAGAGAGAAGTTCCACTTGGGCCATTATTTAAAGGAAAAATTTTATTTAATAGAAATATAGCTATCTGAGGAATCAGATTAGAACAAAATCCTACAGCTTTGACTTTCTTTTTGTCTATTTAATCAATCAAGATACAGTAAATTAAAAGTTTGTGGGGGGGGGGGTGGAACAGGGGACTTTTTCACCTTGGTTTTGCTACATAGAATGACTCAAAGGAAACAAAAAGTTGCTGCAACTGGGTTGTGGCATTTGTAATAAATGGCTCAGCCTCTGAAGGCCCAGACACTCGGCGATTTAACTGGTAATGCCAGTGGGATGATGTAGTATTTCCTGTACCGTTTTAACTTCTCAATAAGCATGTAGACACTGCAGTGGGGCGCAGGTAAAAAGTTCATAGCTGGAGGGGGTGTACAGGAGGTTCTCAACAAAGCTATAAGCTTACATAGGCCTCCAGCTGGAAATAACCTTGGGAGGATGGAGGAGGGGCTGACACATGGTAATGATTTGAAATTTACAGGACGTGGCCTTCAGGGCTACAGTAAGGGTGTCAGAGTTTTCTCTCAATGCGGTTCTGAAGTCTGGATGAGGGGGAAGGAAGGGCAGTGGGGATCCAGTTTACAAGCCAGGCGCACTTTTAGAGGGTGGCTGCCAATTCGGCTTCTCAGGGTATCTGGGGAGGCCGAGCACCGCTCACCACCACCAGCTCTCCTTACCCCAAAAGTACTCTTTTTGGAGATGGGTTTCAAAAGGCCACCTCCATGAGATGCAGCCACCCCCGGTTTTTAAAAATCTCATCTAGAACTTCGTATTCAATAGTGTTTTTCTTCCTGGATCTTTTTTTTTTTTTTAATTTTTTAAATTTATTTATGATAGTCACACACACACACAGAGAGAGAGAGAGAGAGAGAGAGAGAGGCAGAGACACAGGCAGAGGGAGAAGCAGGCTCCATGCACCGGGAGCCCGACGTGGGATTCGATCCCGGGTCTCCAGGATCGTGCCCTGGGCCAAAGGCAGGCGCTAAACCGCTGCACCACCCAGGGGTCCCTCTTCCTGGATCTTTAACTGTGTACATGACTTAGTGTCTCCGTACCTCCCCTCAGCCTCTCTCACCTTGACATTCTAAGTGTCTCCATGATCCAGAATCACTCATCTCTATCACCCTGAAGCCAACCTCCACCTCATAAAAGCTTTCCAATGGCTTTATGTGGACTTCCAGATAAAACCCAAACAAACTCTCTAACATGGTCTACAAGCCCTCTACGGTTTGGTTGCAGTCTGAGCCCAACCCTTCGGTCCATCTCTCTGGCACCTCACGATCTTTCCTTCCCAGCATATTTCTGATTGCTTACTTCTCGGCTCTGTGAGCACTCTTCCCTCGCTTGGGACATGCTGTGCCCCGACCACCACCACCCACCATCTGCCTGTGGCTGACTCTTCCCCCAGGGCTCATAACCTGCTCCAGGGACTCCTAACCCTCAGACAAAGTTATACACCCCCATACTTTCCTATGATTCCCCTCTCATAACCCATTCTTCATTTTTATTATTTGTTTAGTATCTGTTTTCTCAGCTAGACTGCCAGTTCTGGGAAGTCAGGGGCTGTCTCTGCCTTTCTAGCATTGTACCTATAGCAGCACCTAGGGCATGAAGCTTGGATGTCTGGTCCTACTATATGAGAACTCAATAAATTTTACTTTTTAAGTAAGTGAATAAATAGCTACTATAATAATAACTGCCATGGACTGAATGCTAACTACATGCCCAAGTATGTATGCTCAACTTTATATTTTAATAGGTATTATGCCACTTAATCATCACAGTGGCCCCATTATTACCTATAATACATATTATTACTCCTATTTATAGATGAAGAAACCAAACCTTAGAGAGGTTATTAACTACTTAGGTTACCTAGCTCAAAAATGGCATACCTGGGATCTGAGCCCGAAGCTATCTCACCACAAAACCTGTGGCAAATAGCTACCCAGTACATTAAAACACACACACACATAAATACTTGTGAATATATTAGTTTCTTCCAATTTCAGAATCTGTTTGTAATTGTATTTGACTTGAATTCACATGATTAGTTTCTAATTCTAATGAGAGTCTCCAAATTTGACACCCAAGTCCAGCCCTGAATTTTTTTTTTTTTTTTGTCCAAAATACAGTGTCGGTGGAACTAGATAGAGTTCAACCAAGGGCTTTGGTTGTGCTCAGATGCTGCCTGTGTACTTAGAAGTGAGATGAGTTCATGTCTGTACAATCAGCCAAGAGTGGCCGGGACATTTTTACCTAAGGGTTCCAAGGCTCATGATCAGGACACTGCTGTACAGCACCTTGTAACTCTATTTTCCTAAAGATATGTGGTTCCTGTCCTGCCAGGTTGGTACCAAGATACTCTACCAATTAGGAAACATGAAATTAGGTCACAGCAGCTCAATATGTAAGAAAACTCCCAACCAGTGGGGTGATTCAGTAAGGGGCCATCTGTGCTCCTGAAGAATGGATGATGTTAGCAGAAGTTCCATTACCATTGGTCAAGTCCTACCCTAGAATGATGCATACATTGGGTGGTTGGTTATACAAGAGAACTTCTAATGTCCTTTCAAATTCTATAAGAAGGGATGTTTGAGGAAATGTTTATGTAAAGGATTCTTTATTCTTTTTTATAAGACTTTATTTATTTGAGAGAGAGAGAGAGAGAGAGAGCATGTGTGTGTGTGTGCGCACAACCACAAGTGGGGGGAGGGGCCAGAGAGAAGTGAGGCTCGAACCCAGGACCCTGGGCTGAAGTCAGATGCTCAATCAAGTAAGCCACCCAGGGGCCCCTTGTAAAGGATTCTGATGGTTTGTCTGAATGTTGAAAATAATTGTAAACTGTATTTATGAAGAATTCAAGCTTTGGACTTAGACCTTCTTAAGTTCAAGTACTTTCTCTGCCCTGATGAACTGCTACCTTGGGCAAACCTCTGGGCCTCTCAAAGCCTCTCTTTCCTTTTCCATGAATAATAATATTTACTATTATATTTGCAGAAGGCAATATATTCAGAGTGTGGACTAAGCTTCCTAATTGTGTGATCTTATGCCTGTTAACTAACCATCATGCACCTCAGTGTGTGATAAGATGTGGAAGATAATAGCATCTTTCTAGAAAAGTTGTTGTGAGGATTAAATGAATTAACAATGTAAAGTGCTTGGAACAGTGCCTGGCTCTGAAAAAAAACTTTAATTGATTTTAATTATTATTGTTATTATAATCTTGGAAACAACTCACAGGGTTTCACTTTCTATCCAGGAGCCTCTTATTTTATAAATTCCATCACTGTTTGTCATTTTGCTTGAATTCTCAGTGCAGAATAAAAGTTGAAAATTTAGAAATGATTAGAATTCATGCCCTCAACCAGGAAGCCACCATCTCAACAAGGGACTGTATTCTTAAAAAGCTAGAAGGAATGTTTTGTGTCAAAGTGGACAGGAAATCGCTTATTTCCAGAACCTAAAGTATCTGAACAAAACTGATTTTTTTTTTTTTAATTTGGAAAATGTTCTGAATCCACGTCTGGTAGATTTAAAAATGCTCCTCCACATGTTTTTAAAAGAAGATCTGAGAAAAGTTACCAAGAAAATTGCCCTAGATTTTTAGAGTATTTATTCCAAAGTCAAGATAAAGAAATAGTTTTTTTCTAATGAGCCCAAGTTAACAACTGATACTCGTTTTTGTGAGGGTGCAGAGCAACACTGGTCTGGTTTTATTAGTCCTCTCTTGTGTCATGTTGTTATACAGCCCTCTGTCTCTCTCTGTCCTTTTGTCTCTTTCTTTCTTTCTCTGTCTCTGTCCCTCTCTATCTCACACACACACACACACACACACACACACACACACACACACACACGAAGGAAGATAAAGAAGCTTAGCCTAGCTGTTTGTTTCCCAAAGTTCTCTGGGATGACAACGTAGAGCTTTTAGCAAGAAGAATCATGATTCACTCCATAAATGTAATATTCCTAAGGATGATCTGGGTCTTTGTTTGGTTCTGGGGAGTTGTCTTTTCTTGTGAACTTTTGTGTGCACACTACCCGGAACTGTGGGAACTGCTTCACATAAATGCCTTCACTTAAACCTTATAGTAATCATGTGTGGTAGGTATTACTTTCATTTTACAGATAACGAGACACAGAGAGTTTAGGTACAGTACTTTGATGACAATCACTCAGCTAGGGATTGGGGTTTGGAAAAAGCCAGGATGCGAACCACGGTCTGTCTGACTGCGAGGTGGGTACTGGTGGTCACGGTCACTCCCTGTGCTGCTGCCAGTGCTGCTGGAATACGGTGGTCTCCCAGCACTCTACCTGCTTTGGTGCTGGGCCCAGCACCACAGAAATTGATTAGACTGGTCTTGGCCCTTCTAGGCTTGTTCCTCTTTCCCTCCCCAACCTTTTCCAAGAGAAGATTGAAAACCTCAATGGAAAGTTCAACTAGTAGTCACCTTGTTACCCCTCCCAGGGAGCTGTACCATTCAACGAATAAAACCAGTGGGTCTTCTTCAGAAATCAACCTCAAAGGGAACAGGGTTATCTTATTCTGCTCTTCTGGCACTGCTTGGATCTTGCAGGGAGGACACCCTGTGCTGCACAATCCTCTCACTAATGGTGACAACAAGTGTGTAAACAGTGTCGTCACGTGACTGAATCTCTGGGACCGGCACACACTGCCTAGGTTCTGAGGGCAAATGCAGAGCCCTGTCTTCACCAAGGGAAGGACAGCATTTCCTGAAGGAGGAGAGAATCAAGTCCTCAGTCCCAAAGGGTTCCCCATCCTCGCTTTGCAGTCACTGAGTAACTGTAGTTACACTATGGCTCCAGATGAAGTAAAGGGTGTGGAAGGGGAAGGGGAACAGGGAAAGAATACGATGTTGTAGACGGACTGGACAAAACATGTAATACTAGCCCCCAACCACCTATCTCTAGACTTTCTATTCTCTTTATTGCTGATGGATCTAACCATGTCTCCCTGCACTTCTAGTCAGATCTTGGAGCACCTTGGGAGGATTTTGGTGTTTGCCCCTAGTGAGATGGGAAACCAAGGGAGGACTCTGAGTGGGAAAGAGACATGGTGGAACAAACACATGGCCAGACTTCCCAGAGTTCCTCGCAGAGTATCACCAACTAACCCACCTTCCTAAACAGGTGTACTGGCCTTGCCCTTCGGAACTCTTTCTTCTGCCGTAAATTGCCATTTGTATACATTTTTTTCTGGCCATAGCATCTTTGGCATCAGTGCTCATCTGTCCAGGATAGCCTGACACCATTTTAAATGTAACCCTTCAAGACATGGATTGTCTTACAAACTCCCTTTTTCCACACAACAGAACACGCATTTAAAGAAATAACAAGGGACCACTTCTATCTAAGCAAATGTGTATCTTTGTAGCCAACAGCATGGTCCTATAACAGTAATGTTTCTATTCCAGAAAGCAAGTCTATTCTGTCAGCAACAACCCTTTAAGAATCCAAAGTTGTCACATGATCCCCTTACTCTATGCAGGATAAGTCAGGATCCAACAAATGAAACACCTTTCTCACAAATTATATCCCATTTGGATTTTGTTTTTTAAACCATTATTTTATTTTTTTAAAGATTTTATTTATTTATTCATGAGAGACACACACACACAGACACACACACAGAGAGAGAGGCAGAGACACAGGCCGAGGGAGAAGCAGGCTCCATGCAGGGAGCCCAGGACGGGATTCAGTCCCGGGTCTCCAGGATCACGCCCTGGGCCAAAGGCAGGCGCCAAACTGCTTAGCCACCCAGGGATTCCCCTAAACCATCATTTTAAACCTGTCATTGGTAAATAGGATTTAGAATCTAAAATTGCCTCAAAGATATTTTATGAGAATACAAGAAAGGAGAAGAAATAATTATTTATTGGAGTCTACTGAATTCTTTGAATATGATATTTCATGTTCGTATGAATGTTGGAACAGAGACATGAAAATGCACATCCATGAATACCTGTCTTTATTTTTCATTTCAAACCCATATTACTTATACATTCTGAAAGAAGAACTTCAAATGCTGTATTTTGCAAGCTTGTGTTTTCAAGTTGCTGATTTAAGGTCTTGTTGACCTCTGTACAGAATTTTACCATTTTTTTCCTACTTTGTTGGCCTGAGGCTCATGACAGAATCAAACATGCTTATAAATAGTGCCAAATAAATGGAAAATTCTCTTGTAGAAAAGATGCAGTTTTATGAAAAAAAAAAAAAGAAAAAAAAAAACCTGCCAGTCAGTTTTTTTTTTTTTTTTTTAACCTCTCACCCACTGACATTTCTGGTCCAACAAGTTTTCTTCTTGATGTAGTTAAATGTCAACAAAAGCGTTACTTCTTAATTATCTAAGTACCCTGAGTCACAATAATAATGCATATATCACTTCATTTAGGAAACATTTTATTCTCAAGTTCATTAGCTGTTTTTATGAGAACCTTTACCAGCCTTTGGGAGGAAGACACTTTTTCTCCCAATGACTCTCTCAACTACAGTAATTTGCCTGGGTTGATTCTCTTCAATATTACATAAAAAAGGCTGACTTTTCAAAGATGGAGGTAAAATAAGTCTGTGAACTTCGCCTCTGCTGGTATTTCCCCTAGAACAGCCATTCCCAATTCTGATGCAAAGCATCAGAGGGAAGCTTTGAGAAAAAAAAAAAATACACACACACACACACACACACACGCACACGCACACACACACACACAGGAGATGCTGAAGCCCAATCTGAAGAGATTCTGGCTTAACTGATCCAGGATGGGCATCGGCATTTTTATCTTATTTTATTTTTTTATATATAGAGAAAGAACATGAGGGGGAGGGGCAGAAGGAGAGAGAGAATCTCCAGCAGACTCTCTGCGGAGAGCAGAGCCTGACGCAGGGGTGGATCTCATGACATTGAGATGAAATCAAGAGTCCGACACTTAACTGAGCCACCCAGGCACCCCTGGCCTGGGCATTTATAAAAATGTGTACCTCAGCTTGAGAACTGGAACTCTAAAAGGAGACTTAACTTACTTTCTCTCCCTCTCTTTCCTTCTTTCCTCTTTCCCTCCACCCCCCCCCCCGTTTCTTTCCTTCTTTCTTTTCTTCTCTTCTCTTTTACCTTCCTTTCCCTCTTTCTTTCTATACTGAAGTGACTACCTATTTGAAATCATTCTATTTTTAATTGAAACAAGAAAAGAAACTTCCAAATAAATAATGCTGTAACCATAGAAGACACAAGCACACCATAAAGAGAGGAAATCATATTGCTTAGATCAGTTGTTCTTACTTAATTCAGATTTTCAAATTTATTTTGCAACCACAGGATACTGCACAGCTATACATTCAGTGCAGACAACAGATAAATCTCATTCAGCCTCAGGGACACTGAATACAATAGTCTTTCACTGTTGTCTATTGTTCAGTTCTGTCTTCAATGACTAATTTGTTATTACTTCAGCATCTCTTGTGTAGCTGAGACTTGAATACACCTGCCAGGAAGAAATAGGTGAGCGTGAAGTTTCACGTGGAGGTTAAAGGGGCCTCCACAGTGAATAAGGTGGGTAGAGGTTTGAACTATATCCCTAACTTAGGTTCACTTATTGAGAATGGGTGAAGAGTCTGACAGAAACTGAGCTGTCGAGACAAATTGGAACTTCCTGGAGGGAAAGACATGGTTCATGAAGAAATGTAGAGTCTGGTATAAACAGTGCTTCAGCAGTAGGACTGGAGAATGAATGGTACTGTCAGGATGACCACCAGTATCTGGAAGTGTCCTGAGCCAGCTCTCCTGCTGGGTGTGACCTGGGGAAGGAAGGAGCTATGTGGGAAGGGAAGAGATGCTGCAGCAAACTTGGAATTGCTTTGGGATCCACAGCCCTGGGCATGTGTAGTTCTAGGAGGCCGGGGTGGGGGGAGGGAAGGGGGTCCAAAGTGTAGGCTTTGAGGGGCAGCAGCTAGTATAGAGCAGTTGCTCCTACTGATTCAAAATAAGCATATAAAACAATTATTTTGGACTCATAAGCAACTGGGGTATAGGTGAGGACTAAAAGTAACTTCATACAAGATTAGACTTCTCAGGTGAGAAGGTAAGGTGGGAAGATTGTAGCCTATGAGATTCTAGTTTCGATCTTATGTAACCTTATTTGTATGGATGGGCTGAAAAAAAAACAGGGATATTTGGGCGCATCCTTTAATTTCCTGGTCACCAAACCTCAACTCTCCCATCTGTAGTACCCTAAAGGGCCCATTTTCTCTTTCCACATCAGTCTGTCCTGCATGTGGTTAATACACAGAATTCAACAAGACATATCACCACTGGCCATTTTGAAGATTGATTGTCTTTAAAGACTATCCGTTAATTGGACTAGTCACAGCCGTAGAAAACCACCACTCCAGGCAGCTTTCTCTAATTGCGTCAGTAGACCCTTAGGGAGGAATCCTCCTTTCATTTACCTAGGCCATTAACCAAATACATACACCACAAATCCTCAAAATATATGCTGCATTAAAAAGTAAAGAAAACCACATTAGGTGAAGTGTAAGATTTAGGGGAGACACAGAGATGAATTTAATTAATGTGATCCTGAATATATATATATATATATATATATATATATATATATATATATATATATATATGAAAGTTTCAAGTAGCTACAGAATTCCTATGATTCCTCTGGCCTTCACCATTTTCAATTTGCAATGATCTTGCCTACCCACTTGTTGACTGGAGATCTTGTTACAAATGTTACAGGCCACATTTCTGTATAGTTAAAACCTTGCTTCAGGGTATATCTTGAGGGCATATAAGTAGATGGACCTTTGCATGCTTTTTACATAGAATTATCCATGTGCTTGCTCATACTTCAATTCCACATGTTCATGGGGAAATGCAATTGATTACTGGGGTCCAGCATTGACCTGGATGAACTTGGAAAAGCCATTGAATTTCTTTCACATATGTAAAAAGCAAGTCACGATTTTATTAGAAACATCTTGAGGATTCATAGCACCTCTGAACTACTGAACCTAAATTTGAACATTCATGTAGTTGAAATAATGCCTCCTCCTCAGTCAGGGTGGTATGCAGTTGGGGGTGGGGAGGAAGTGGGAGAGAGCCTCCGCAATTGGAAAGAGATCTCTCTCAAAGAAAGGACCATTTTCGAAAAGACCTATCTCATTCTAAAAACAGTTTTACTACAAAATGGACCATGAACAGGACCATGAACAGAATCAGTGATCTCATGCCAGCGTGACTGAGTATTTAAAGTCATGAATGCCAAAGCCAGCCTCTTGCCCCGCACTGCCAAAGGAAACAATAAGGCAAATCCACAATCTTCCCAACATGATAAACTCCTTTTGTCACCTTCTCATATGTGCCTCCAAGACTAAACTTGTTTCTTGGTGGCTCTGTTTCAGTTAAGGATTCTTAGACCTCAGTCCAAACCCCTTTCTCTTAGATTTGGTTCAAAATATTGACCAACGTGAGTTTCCATATTTATATTTCCAATTTTGGAGGACTTTAAAAACTGTTATGGAAACCAAGTGCTATTTTAGGGAATAGATGGTTTGTCTAATTTATACAACGGAACCTGGCTGCAGCATTAACATTGCAATCAGAGTGAATAATTTAGCTGAATTGTATTACATTCTTTGTGCTCCAGGTCCTTTCGTTTACATCCATGTTTTGGGCAAAATCATCAATTTAGCCTTGCAAAAAAGCTTCTGTTTTGCTTTTATACTCATTTGTGCCTTTGGCATCTTCTCCATTTCTTTTTAATCGATTTCCTTATTGCTAGATTCACTCCTAATTAGAGGAGTCACTGCAGCTGAAAACAATGACAATTTAACGGAATGAAGCAGATCTACCATCTTGAGTGGAGTGGTATGATGTGGTGGGCCGTGCCTGGCACATTCTCGTTAGCTGGGTGCTGGAAAACATTAACACCTCCACCAGAACAAAGTAGAAGGGGATACATCTCTAGTTGCCATTTTACTTATTTACTTATTTGTATGTTCCAGGATTATCCTTAAATTGGTACAGATGGAAGAAGCCATGTAGATCATCTGGTCTGATGGTGTTCTATGGACACGTCCACTACCAAGGAACTTTTTATTTGCTAATGGGACCAAAAAATAAGGATCATGTACTAAGTTTATCAAATAGCTAATATTTTTTACTTTAAAGGATGAGCACTTACTCTGCAAGGATGTTCTCAGGTTTTTAAATGGTAAAATGTATTTTTTTCTCATGAAATTATGGTTATTTTTCATTTTTAATATCCTTACACAGGAAAATGAAATATAGCAGATCTGTGTCAGCAACCTCACTGTAAATATGATATTGAAAGATAATAGTCTAGGGGCCACACATCTGGTCTGATCCATTTCATTGTGATTTGGGAAAAATGAGGCAGAGTGGTTATCTGCCTTACATGCAACCATCCAGCTTATTCACCAGCATCAAAGCCTCGTGACCTTGGCTAAGCTCATATTCTCAAACTATGCCTGTGTGTGAAGGAAAGTCCATGCTCTACATACCAAATTCAAAGTTACACAGAGACTACTGAAATACTGTTATGTTTATAACGTTCTCATTTGCAATTTGTTTGGTCACATGAGAGTTAGAGCTGACATTTAAAAAAAATATAATTTCTCTGTAAAAAGAACAAAACCAAAAAGCAACCGAGGCAAATAGCGCCCAAAGATTGACCTCTTCAATAACCTCTACCCCTGGAGAGGTCAGTGTGGAGTCTGTCCACTTTTTGTGCAGACAGATGATGGTGGTTTCCAGGCCATCTGTAGCCATTCACCTTTGCAACAGCATTTGGGTTCTAACTTCGCTGTTGTTAATCCCCTGGACGCTGTGAGAGGGACGAAAGGCGCCGTAACAGATATCCTGATGTGAAAAAGATTTCAAGTCATTTTTGACACTGTTATGAATAACATTCGGTTTCTCTGTCTGAGATGTCAAGTGATCTTTGTTGAGGGTGCTCTGACTGAATCAGCAAACCCTTAGGGAAGAGCCTTCACTTCCTTTCTGCTGTCTGTTTTGCCAGGCACACCAACACTGCTGGCTAAATAGTGCTACACAGAGTACAGGAGGTCGGTGAGTGGGTGTAATATATTTTGCTTTTGATTGTTCCACTGAAAAAAGTGACTTAATGACAGAATAATAGAAGAAATAAGCAACAAAGAAATGTAAGCAAAAACTTAAGCATTACTCTTTACACTCTTTAAAGCCTTCCTACCAAGCCAATTGGCTTTCAATTCTGCAGTTTAGAGATGTAGTGTTAGATACCACAGAGCCAATAGATTTCCCAGGGAAGATATTGATAATATTGCACTTTTTCTCTGATCCTATTCCCCCAAATGAAATCCATTGCCTACTATTATTGATAGCGCATTCTCCCTGCAGCAAACTTGAAATTTAAGGAAATGAGACTCTACTCACTATTTCTTATTAATAAAGTTATTGAATCACAGAAGAAGCTCATATAGTTGTCTGATTTACAACCAGGGTGCTCAAAAGTTCAACCTTCCCTTTGTTCTCCTCAAGAAAAAGTCCCCTTACAGGTATTACCTCTAATACCAAGCTGTGTGATATCTTCTTATTACCTGTCTTCCTTCCAGACAGGGCAGAGATTCTATTTTCATTTTTGTGTCCTCTGAGACCTAACACAATTGTCCAGCAGTCACTGAGCACAAATTTAAGTGCCTACAAAGTGCTGGGGATTGTGCTGCCTACAGGGGGTGATAAGAGGTGAAGACTGTCCAGGGAAGAAGACAAATAATTCTGGAAGGCGTAACATAAAGAGCAAGAAGAGCTGAGTGAGGGGAAGTCAGGTGGGGGCGGATCTGTCTGACCAGCTTCCTAAAGGAAGTGACGTTTAAGGGGAAACCTGACTGATGAGCAGGAGTTTCCCAAATTCTCTTTTTCTTTGTCTTTTCAGGTTACTGGAAAAACGGGTGAGGTCTGTGGCTAGGAAGATACAGTTCAGTGTGTCATCTGCTACCATGGTCGATGTGAAAAATGTTTTTACTTTTAGTGCTCAGTTCTGGTAGTAACTTTCACGTTGATCACATGCTTGTAGGTCTGAGCTATATGGCCTTGTGCAATGTTCGCATGCAACCCTACACTTGGATACTGAAGAGAACCTTGTTGGCCCTGCTATGGGGCTCCCTTATTTCCACTTCTAGGACCTATTTGTGAATAAATTCTCCTCTTTCCTACCCCAAGGCAATGAGGAGGCAAAGAAATTCTTCATTTTAAAAGAGTTACCACTGAAAGTTATTCTGACTCTATTGCTGAGAGATGTGACCCTCACAGTCATCTGAATCACCATCCAAGCAGTCTCAAAGACATTTTGGGGAGAAAGACAAATGTACCAAACCTGGACGTACGAATGGTGTGCCTCTTGTAATGTATGCATGAATAGGAACTCTAGTCTTCCTTGGAGAGGTAAACAAGCTCCCCTCCTTTTCTGTTTACTGTTTTATCTCCCTGAAATTTTAAACTCCACATGTATATAATGCAAACAGTGACAGAGGGCTTATCTCTTTTTGCTGGCATGTGCTTGCGCGCGCACGCGCACCAACACACGCACATACACACACACACATAAGCACAGTCCTTTAGAACTTCCTGCTTAACTTCTCACAGCAACTTCCTCCATTTAAGATGGGCCGTGGTCCCTGAGGGAACCCTTCGGCATCTGAATTTGGCAGAGAATCCCATTCCCATGGAAGTTAGGGCTGCCCTTATACTCCCAAGGAACAGCTTGGCGAGGTTCTCACCCATTTACATCTGGCTTCCTTGGAGAATGTGTGCAGCCAAGATGGACTGTGAGAGGTCTGCAATATTCCCCAAATCACACAGATTAGAAACTTCCTACCTCTGAGTATGGGAAAAATGAGGTTCACCTAAATCTTCACCAGCATATGGCTCAGTTCTCTTGCTGCTCTACATAAATGAATGTTGGCAGTGCATTACATATCAAAACTGTCCAAATGCAGGCTGACATTTAGGCCTTGGGATCCATGCACCCATTTAGATCTGACCCTATCTCAAGCATTCAGAGAAACGTGAAAGAATTTCACAATAGCCACCCCTTTCTCCCCAAAATTGAATGAAACATGAGGAGGAAAAACAAATGGAGAAATTTGTGAGAATGGTTGGCTTCATCTGTATTTGCAAGCAGAAATCGGCAAATTGTCAGAGTTTAAATTGCCTTATAAAGTATCTTTATACAGCAGAAGAGATGGTCAGAAATGCATTTTTTTGGCCCAAATTTCCTTTCATTTCTCCCTTGGGATCACTCTTTCCTACTTTCTATCCCATTTTTCTGACCCTCAGGCTCTCTCTCTGACTTTGACTATGTAGACAATTTCAGTTTCATCACACACATGGTTCAAAACTTTATTTTAGGAATCATCATGGCTGTAATTGCAGTAAAAGGAGCAAATAGTTTTGTGGGCCATATTCACATATGCAAAACACAGCCTCCACTACCAAGTCCTGCCTCCCAAGGCTGGGGTGGAGTCCAGAGCATGGCCTATTAAGGCCACTGGGCCTGGCTGCCCTGCTGGCCAGTCCTTTACTGCCTGATGCTATTTATTTATTTATTTATTTATTTATTTATTTATTTATTTATATTTTTTATTTATTTATTTTTATTTTTAAAAGATTTTATTTATTCACTCATGAGAGAGATAGAGAGGTAGAGGCACAGGCAGAGGGAGAAGCAGGCTCCCTGCAGGGAGCCCAATGCAGGACTCGATCCTGGACCTCAGGATCAGACACTCAACCACTGAGTCACCCAGGCGCCCCTGCCTGGTGCACTTTATAGACTGGAAATGGAACTGATGGCTCACAACCTTTTTATCTTGATAAATCAGAGCAATAAACCTCAGTCCACAAAACTGGTGTGGATAGGCATAAACATGGATAAGTGTGCAGGTGGCCCCCAATCTATAAATACCTATAAATGACCACCGGAAAGGAAGAGTTCTGTACTCCTTAACTGGTGATGTTCAGGTGATTCTCACTTTCCCTTTTTCTTTGGTCTGAAGGCCTGCTTCCCAAGGTCTAGCCAAAAACGCTCCTGGTATTCCCATTCAGGTCCCGGAGCCAGGAGGAAGTGGAAGCCCCTTCTCTGCGGTTTTCATAGCAAAGTGATCTGTGTACATGTGGGACTCACATTTCTTTCTTGCACAGTGATTCTCTGTTTCACTAAATAGGCTGTATTCCTGATTCCACCCCTGGTGGATCAATGTACGCTGAACAGTTCTTTTTTCCTTGACAGAAATCGCTGTCAGTACTCTCACAGCTCAGTGTCCAGATGAGTCATATAGATTTTGGATAGGCTAGCCCCGAGGACATGATAAACCTTCTTGAAACTGGTCCTATGGACAAAATGTACCGGCAGTGCCAAAGCACCAAATTAGAAATGAACTTTGAGAACCCAGTTCTCCAAAGTAAAGACTGCCCAGAGGACGGTTGCTCACTTCTGATCTCTAACTGTAGGAAAGGGTTTGTGTTTCTGCTTCTGGGAGCAGTGATACTGGGGCCCTAACCAAGACACTACCAGAGAAGGCAGGGGGATGGTTCCCAAGCTGCAGTCTGGCAGCAGGCTACGAAGTTAGCCCCGCTCGCTTACAGAGACGGGTGTCTGATGTGTCAAGGCCCCTGGCTGAGAAAAGCTGTCGGAGGGCTTCAACTGCACTGATGTGAAGGAAATGCATCAATCTTATTTGTTTATTGGCACATTGGTCAGTAATTGATCTATAAAAATACAATAATTTTATCCTCTTTCATTCATTTTTAAATCCTTTTCTATTTTTTTTACCCCTTGGACTTACTGTCTTGTTTTGTTTTGTTTTGTTTTGTTTTGTTTTGGAGAGAGATACCAATACAGATTTCAGGGGAAGAGAGCTTGGAGAAATCTGCTGGTGTATATAGGACACAGCCAGGAGCCATTCCCCACCACTAATCCTGAATGTCCCTAAGGCAGGATCTAAATGTGATAAAAATGTCAGCAAATGAACTGACTGGCATAGAATCCCAAATCCACCAGGGAGAAGGGCAAAACCATGAACACATTTTAAGTTGTAACCAGATCAGACTGTAACTGCCTAATCCCTAATAAATAGAGTGGATCAAGATTCGAAATCTTTTTTGGAAATAGCTCTGTTCCAGAATTTCACAGAAAAATTATAACAAAACTTGATGTACGTACATGGAACTATTAGCCAGAATTAAATTATACACACACACACAGTAAGAGGGTAGTATAGTGGGCTAGAAAGTAGCAAATGTCTGACCTGCTTTAAAAAGTGCATGTCTGATTTGGATTAAAGACATGGTTGAACAAAGTCCTGGGGGCAAGATTGTGCATTTATGCTTTTTGGCTGAGAGAGAGTGTGTGGAGCATGGCTAGAAGCAGACAAACGCGATCTGAATTCCAGTTCTGCCACCTGATAGCTGTGTGATTTAGGCCAATGACTAGGTAATCTGCTCTTGATTTCTTCATAGATCAAGAGGAGATAATGAGGCCTATTTCTTAGGAAAGTCATGGAAAAATCAATTAGCCCATTCATTGTAGGTGCTCAATAAATGAAGCTTCCTTTCTCATCCCTTCTTTGCACACTCTGTAGCACCAAATGGACCTATGAGGGCATTGTGTATGTTTGAGTGTTCTTTCTTGATGCTTTGAGTTTTTTCTTATTGTCTCAAATGAGTTATGATGTCTCTGAAGGTTTCAGCATTTTACCTTTCACATATCCTTTGTCAGGAAGCTCTCAGCAGATCTCGTCCACCAGAATGAGAGGTTAAATAAGCAAACAGAGCAACCCATGGGACCCAGAAACAGGGACTCTGAGAAAGGAAAGAAATGAAAACATGCCCAGGATGGAGGCAGGAAGTCCTAGGATGACAGCACTATCTGTGGGCCTAGACAACTCCATTGGGATGGTTGGTGCAGAGAGAGGGCTCCTGGAGAGATGTGTCCAGGAAAAGAAACAATGAAGAGATGATCTAACAGGAATTACAGGTGTTTCACGGAGCTCTTGGATGGTATGAGAAGACATAGCCAGAGTCAAAGAAACTTCACAAATGAAAGGCAAAGTTAGACACTGAGCTCCTTCAGAGGAATTATGGTTATAGTACTCTGGCTTGTCTTGGCTGTAAACACTACTTACATCTTCGCACTTCTGGAAACACTGATGTGGACTTAGGCAAATTTTTGACATACCTTGTGAGGGTGAAGGGGGAGACAGAAAGACTAAAATCTTCATCTATTGCATAAGATGTAACAGACACTGCTTAAAAGGAACAAATCAAGAGGTCTGAGGCACGCACACGTACATTTAGTGATCAGATGGTAACAATCGGAAGAAGAAATTAAAAATGATGAGCGCGGTTTCCTTTAGGGTGAGGGGTGAAGGTAGGGGGTGCCTATGGAATAAGGAATAGCTTTCACCTTTTAGCACTACTTGGCTTTTTAAATTATTTGTCTGTGCTACTCTGACAAAAATAACAAATTTAAAGATGAGGACAGTAGTTGCATTTTAGAGTCATAAAATTCAGGATTATAGAATAAAATTGTAGCAAAGGGAGCAAGCAAAGCCTAATTACTAAAGGTAAAATACTCTGCAACAAGTCTGTGTCCAGAATCTTTGGCTTCTATTTCTTATTCCCATGCGGCCCCCACCACACAGCACACCCCATTCAGTATATTTCTTACAGCAACTGGCATAGTTTTCTGTGTACAAGAAGTGTTTAAATATTTGTTGATAAATAGCTATACCAATTGCTGAATATTTTCACGGTGATTTTTTAATGAGCTTGGTCTGGTGAACAGAGGTGGTCACAACTGAAGTTTACAGTTTTATTCTATATGGAGGGATAAGATTATAGCTTAAAAGGATTTTTGAAACTCCTTGAAATCTGATTCTGAGGTAGACAGACATTCCACAGGTCTCATCTACTTTACACAATGCACGGGTTTGCCAAAGCCTCATGTAAGACACTGAGATTTGAGTGAGGCAGTTTAATGGGAATTTTCATTGCGCGTATCTGCATAATCTCGAAACTCTCTGTTGGGATAAGCCTCAACCCTGGTTTGAGACTGTCCTGAAGGAATCTAAGTTCCAGGGAGGTGTCTCAGGGAAACCTTGAAAGGGGGAGGGGAGGAGAGACGTATTCTCGCTAAAATGAATTGCAAAAACCATTGATACAGAGCTTCAGAAGACATTACATCTGTATTTCATTATCTCAGCTTCCTAGGGAAAAGTATTCACTGAATTAAAATTCAATATTTTGGCCTCGGATTTTACAATGCAGCTTTAATACCAGAAACTTCAAAGTAAACAGTGTCATGGTGTCTTTGCAAAATTTTCAGTGGAAGATGTCCATCGTGTTACCTAATTCCCCCAGTGATAGATGTACCTTTGAATTCATTTCCAGGAAATAGTTTGCCTCCACTGATGAACTGGCATGCTAAAGAAAAAAAAAAAAAAAAAAAAAACAACCCTATATCCCCCACATAATTTCTTTTTGCCTTAGTCGCCTGGAAACTCAAAGTTAAATGGAAGCCCAGTTCTTGGAATTCACTGCAACTATCTACTACCATTTAATTTGGATTGTTTTAGTGGATTTGTTTCTGATGGTCCTTACTTTGCAAAGGGAAGCAAACTAACAGCACTTGTGAATTGCCTACAAGGTACAGGCCCTATAATTTGTCCGAAGTCCCATGGGTTATTTCATGGAATTTTTTCAACAATTCTGTGAAATAGGGTCTTAGTTCTTATTATCTGGATAATGCAGCTCAGTTTCAAAAAATTCAAGTAATTTGACCAAGGCTGGCTGATATTAAGGGGCTTACATTTTTGGAAGTAAGCAATGCATAAATTTTCAATAATGAACATTTTATATTCAGATTGATGTCAGAAGTTACTCAACTGTATTTCTTCTCCTTTGATTTCAAGACTGTACAACTGTAACACACACACACACACACACACACACACACACACACACACACACACTGAAGCCTCTTTTCCTTTCTTTATTCTCCCCACCTCTCCTGTTTATGTCTCCTTATGTTGGGACTTTGTCTCAGGTACTCTGTTAGCCCTTGGAGGTACAAAGATAAATTATATACAGACTCCAGTCTCCAGGAGCTTGCAGTTTAGTGAAGGGGTTGACATATAGACTTAATTATAATTCAAGGTAGAAAGCAGTGGATGCAATGAGAGATGCAAAATGCTTTGTGAGTTCAGAGAAGAAAAAGAAAGTCCAGGATCCTAACTCTCTAGGAATTCCTGGTTCACTGGACCAAACAGATACCTAAACAAAATTATAATACAATATAAGAATAGTACTGAACTGATAAATTATTGAACACTGCATCTGAAACTAATGATTAGCCAACTACGTTGGCTAATTGGATCAAAGAAAGAAAAAGAATGGTACTGAAAGTGTTGGCACTCTGTTGTAGGCACTAGAGGAGGAAAAAACAAACTTTATTTGTTTCACAGTCTGAGGAGGGGTGATTACAGCAACATGGGCAGTTAGGGCAGAGGCTGGGGTTCCAAGACACTTTGGAACTATCAAAGCAGTTGGGCAGGATGGGAAAAGGTAGTCGCTGGGCAAAAGACATTCATAAGGAGGAGAGCTGATCCTGTGGAGCAGAGCCTCACAGACTGATTGGATCTGGGGTGAAGGTGCATTGCCAGGGAGAAGGCTTGGCCAAAGCAACAGAGATAATTGGAACCCCAGCCACTGGCCTCAGTCCTATGGAGCACAGAACAAGGAAGAATTTCTTAGATACACTGTCTAGCCCATTACTGGACAAGAGAGTTGGAAAGGGAGGCTCGCAATAATGCGAGCACATGGGGAGTAGCAGAGACAGAGGTGAGGAAGAAGTGCGGGTAGCCATCCATGGTATCTGTAGTGGCACCTGGGGGGACAGGCCTAAGGGACAGAGAGCAATTATCCTGACTGCAGACCTTACGAGCCTGATAATTGAAAAAATGGGATTCTGAGGGGCTAGGATTACTGATGGAAAGTTATTTTTTGAAGGATGCTAGGGGTAGGGGGTAAGGAGAGAACAGGAGAGAAATGGGCAGAGACATTCTGGGGTTGGCAAGGGTGGAGCTGCCTGGACTCCCACTGAATGTACCTTCCAAATCCGAAATGTCCCTGGCATTATAGATATTGTCCCTGGCTGGGCCTCCAGAGTGTGTTCTCTGTACTGTAACGAGAGTGAGTTTTCTGAAGACCAAATCTGATTCTTTAACATTCACTATATTTGAATTAAGCAACTACCTTCCAGGAGGTGCAAGTTATGCCTCTGTTTAAAGATGACCCATACTATTTTTTTCTTTACATTTTTCAAAAACCTTCTATAAAACTTTCTATTGCCCTCAAGATGAATTTCCAAACTCCTTACCATGGTCTCTAAGTCTTCTCATGATCTGACTCCATTTACCAGTCTCACCTCTCTCCTCTCTTGACTGAACACCTCATAGTCGAGCCTTCCTAAATCACTTGCAGTCTTCCAAAAGAGCTCAGCCTCTGTCTGGATGGCTTTCTCCCTTCCCACCTCATAAGCTCCTATTCTTCCTCAAGGTGCCTCATCCAGGAAGCCTTTTCTAGTTCCCAAAGCTATAATAGGTGCTTTATCTTTGCATTCTCCAAATATCCTATGGACACGTCTATTAGAAGCCCTGTAATACTATAGAATCAACTGTTTCTGTCCATTACTAATGGGTAGGGATTGTGCTTTGGTCACTATTGGTAAATTATCAATATTCCATGCATGTTTCATAAAAGAAAGAATCATTTGGAATATGAGTGATAAAATTCTCTTAGTTGACTCATGATTCCCCATGATATAGGTCAGTCCAGGCTCCAAGAGTGCCTCTGCAGAATTCCCTTCACAGGTTTAACCCACAGGACAGCTGAGAGTGAATTCTCTGGTTTTCATCCCTGAAAACTAGACCCATTGGTGCAGATCCATGGTCAGTGGTGTTTTAAAGGCAGACTTGTAAAGGGAGAAGGTAGAAATGGTAGGTCCTGTTCCTTCCTTCTTGGGAGGAGAGGGTGGTATGTTGGTGTCCTTAACTCCTCAGAACAGAAGAATGGATGATGGGTCAATGGTATGATTCATTTGTTGATTGTTCAATAAATATGTTTTGGATGCCTCCTGCATAGTAGCCATGTCAAAGATTGGAATACAATGGTGAACAAAATGGCCTCAATCCTTGCCTTCAAGTAGCTTGCAGTCTACTTGAGGAAGACACACAAGAACAAGATATATGAGGGCTGATACCTGCTAAAAGAGAGGAAGTAGAGGTAGCTACCAGAGAATATAGGATGGGAGTTAATCCAGATTGGAAAGCCAGGGAAACCTTTTGGAGGAAATGTCTTAGCTCATACTGAGAAAGTAAAGAGTTAGGTTAGTGTGCAGAGTAGAGAAAAAGAATTTTCTAGGCAGAAGAAACAATGTATTTGAAGACCTGAGTGTAAGGAAAACCATGGTACTTCTCAGGAATCAGAGTTCACTTTTTATGGCAGGAGCCAGAGTGCAGAGTATATATGAATTTGGCAGGTAAAGATGAGTGAACGAGTGGGTGGGAGTCAAGGAATGGAAAAATCTGGGGATGGAGACCAATAAATCTTGTCAGGAGCCAGGTCATGTAGGGCTTTATAAGCTACATAAGGATTCAGATTTTATTCTGAGAAAATGAAGATCCTTTATGGGACTCAGGCAGATGACAGACATGATCACATCCCTATTTTAGAATGCTCACTCCAGCTGCACATTGGCAAGACCAGAGGGAGGCAGGCCAGTTTAGCCAGCACTTGAAGTGAGAAGGGACAGAGGTTAGAAGCTATTGAGGATATGTGTCACCCATGGGTATGTCCATCCAAAATTCATTCCTTTGTGCCAGAGGCCTGTGGGACAGAGAGATGGGCCTGCCAGCCTGTTAGCTTCGTGGCTCTCCCCAGTATGATCCTTTTCCAGAAAAAAGTCTCTCATCCTCGTGGCCGACAAGAACTCCAGTGGCTAAATGTCCTCTCCTCCCCTGACTCCCACTTAAGGCTTGCCATAGAACAGGTCTCAAGGAGTTCAGGGGAAAGATGCAATTTCAAACCTCATCTGTAGGGAAAGGGTAAAAGAGGAGGGTCCAGCCAAGGGGAGGGGTGACGCGGGACAGAGACTGAGAGACATGGAGCAGAAATGTGAGCCCAAGACCAGAATGCAAGGCCCACACATTCGCGTGTGCACCCACATAGATCTGGTTCTACCACGAAGGGCCAGAAAAGTTCCCTGTTTATGAAGTTCATGTTTCCTAAAGGTGGAGCTGAACTTCAGCTCCCTTGAAAAGCAAACTGTGGAAAATGCCAGTGATTCAGAGTGGAGGGAATTAGCAGCAGAAAGAAAGGGAAACAGGTCAACCACCCCCGTTCTTTCTTCCTCGGGGACCTTGGAACTTCATTTTGCAGGATGCACAGGAAAGTAGACACTGGCTTCTCTCTATTATGCTCTACTCAATTTATTGCTTGGAGAATAACGTGCCACTTTATTGTTCAGATTCATCGCATGAAATGCAAATATTCAGCCAGAGTTCTCTAATTAGTATCCAAGAGAGCTGCTGAGGCTCTGTGCGTTTAACTTTGGTCTTCCCTGCTTAAAAGGCAGTGTAAAAGAGTAAGATGATTCACTCACATTACATCTCTCTGATTCTAGCAGTCTAAACATTTGTGCAGTCTTTTGTTTCAAATCGAGAACTCCTTTATAGTAAACACCTTCTGAGTCTCAAGTTCCCAGGCCTGACTTTAATTAACCATTAACGTGAAAATTTACGATTAGTGCACTGGTGAAATGGGTTGCTGCTTCCTTTCGATTTCACAGAAAGAAATCACCACCCCTCCTCTACCAAACTGATAACAACTGACATCTGATTAGAAAAGGCAAAACGAATTAGAATGGGTGCAAAGGGGATTGTTTAAGTCACCTACATTAATGCACATTATAGTTAAATATCTGTCAGATTTTCCATTAACCCTCTTGCATTTCCATCTCTGGGATCAAATCTATTTCTTAACCTCATACCCCTTTTTCCCTACTTGGAAACTTGGTATTCAACAGGCTGAATTACCCACTAATGCTTTAAATGCACAGCTCTTGTTGATGGATGCAACATACTGACAAAGACCTTGGAATGAGAATAATAGAAGTCATTCCCCTAAGTGTGGATTTAAACCTTATGCATTATGATTCCAAGGCTAACATCTTCTTCTTGTTACTGTTTATTTCTTTACTGTGCGATGCAGGAGTTAATTGCTGCTTTTCACCAATTCACTCTCCTGGGTTCTCAGCTATTAACACATTAGAAGGGCAAAACAGATATGAAAGTGGAATATCCAGCAAATAGAGCTCTGTTCTGTAATAGACTAAAACAACACATTCAGAGTTGAACCTATAGACTTATGGGAAAGGTCTGTTTGATTTGGGCTCAGTTATATACAGAGTAGATTGTAGTATACGCACCTAATAAGAATCCAGTAAGTATGAGGGACAGATGTCTCCTTCAGATCAAAAGCTCATTGAGGGGTGGGACCATGATTTCCTGATCTTTTTTAGACGGGTGCAAAGAGGGTCCTTTGAATCATGTAATCTTTCAATCTCCAATTCCTGGCACAATGTAGGTGCTCAATAAACTTTCATCCTATAAATGCACGCACAAATTACGGTTTTATCCTACTATGAAACTCTAACCGTGACCCTGGACAGTTCTTAAATCTTGATGGCTCACGTTGAAGAACAAAAAAAGTGAATGAATTTTCTTCATCATTTAAAAAAGCTAACCAAACCTTTGATTTTCTTCCTCTAAAAGCTAAGTCACACACCACTCCCCTGAGTATCTTCCATCTTTATCTGGGATCAGAAGTATCAAGAAGCCCCGCAGCAAATCAGCCTAGCAACAGAAGCAAGAATAAGCTGAGCCTGCAATATGATGAAAACAGCTCAATTTGAAAATACTCTCTGAGTATTTGATTTTTTAAAACATTTTTAAATTTAATGTTTTCCTTACCATATCTTCTTCACTCTGAGTAGTGGTATCAGTGTCCAAAACTGTGCTTGGCATATAGTAAGCACTTAATAAATATTTTTTTGAATGGATGAATAAAAACTATTGGTAGAGTTCAGGATGGGCCAGTACCCAAGTTAGCCTGAGATCTTTAGTTCATGGCTCTTGGTTGGGCAGACCAGGAGACATAGAGATCTGTGGATTCAGATAAGGCAGCTTTGGTGAATTTGTTTCAAGATCCCTCCCTCAATCAGAATTTGCTTAAATTTTCCCCGAGGTAGAAATAAACTGGGCATGTAGACAATAATGAAATTGCAGATATTCTAGCAAAGGCCCAGTTAGCACAGCCCAAACTGCTTCTACCTAGTTATTTAACTTAGCACAGTAGTTATTAACACTGGGCTTAAAATCAGACCAGGTACTAACTGTAGCTGTGAGCAAGTTATTTAATCTCTCTGAGCCTCAGTGCCCTCACTTTAAAAAAGAAAAGGGGGGTTGATAATATTAACATCTACCATTTGGGCTGTTTATATGTGGCACAGAGCTGGTACTAACGTTAAAGCCAACAAACCAACTAACAGAAACTAACAAGACACATGCAAAATCCCTCCTGCCGATTTTGCCAATCAAGATTCTTCAGTACAAGTCATATTAACACATGTGTCTGGAAATTCACTCGGGATCTTAGCCCTAGCACTAGTCTGGTGAAATATTAAAAACAAATTTGTATTTTCTTTTAAACCGAAAAGATAAATGATGAAATATCAAAGGTGAAACGAAAATGCAAACATGATGTTCCTGGCCTGCCACAGACCATCGTCCGTATGTCTGTGTCAGACCTTGTCCCTCTTGCCAGCAGAGCCCAGCCAAAGTGAGTCATAATGGAAATCACCAAATTGTCGAGGGTCATTTGCAATGATCACCTAGGATCTCTTGAATCTCTATCCTAACTTCACTCTTGGATTCTGGGTATACTGACTGGTTTGGTGCCCTAACTTGTATAGGAAGTGGCTTGGCCTTGTCTTTGGCTCTTCATGCTCCTGACTCCTTTTGACCTGGTTCTGACATTTGAACCCAAACCCTGGAACTACCCTAACTGGCTGACCCTTGAGCCAACCTGTGGCCTCTGGCAAAGGGGTGGTTTGGATGTTATATTGTTGCAGAACATTTAATTTATAATTATTTTCCCACTAGAAGAGGCATTCCCAGACAATTCAAGGTTCTATCTCTTCTCTGGCACTTTCACTGGGCAATTATAAGGATTTGTCAGTATATGAGAGGTCCAGTGACTCCTTCACCCTCAAGTGGGTGTTCATCTTTCAGATCAGATATATCTAAAATTACCTTAAAGGAGATGGGGAGGAGAACGTTAGCCTTGCCTGATTTACGCCAAGGGTTGATATGTAGAGTAGTGAAGGATAAACTTGCCTAGGCAGAGAGAGTGGGGTGAGGTTCTTAATATATGATTGAGGAGCTTGGCTTTAAACTAAGAGGAAATGTACAAATTTATGTTTCGGTCATAACAAACCATCCATTCACTGGCTGCGTTCCCTCTCAGCATTTTTAGAGATGGGATAATTCTAAACCAAATATAGAACCCACTTGAGTTTCATGGATCTAATGTTAGAAAAAAAAGTTCACACTTTTAAGTGTCTGATTATACAGCTCTGACAAAGATCACTTCTTGGTTCAAGAAGTTAGAGCTTCTGGATTGAACTCTCACAAGCCCTAGTGAACCAATAACTCTTTCACACCTTAAACAAGTTCAGTGACTTGAAGATAAATCAGAACTGCATGCATTATATCCTTCTTCTGCCCTTTCCCATAACCTTCAAATCAGAAAGGGAAGGAAATTATAGCCAGGAGGTATTTCCATTTTCCAAGCCCCAAACACTAGCAAGACAGAGTCACTGAAGACATTTTGTGAAATACCAAATACCATTTGTCCTCTCAGTATCCAGAGAACAGATTACTTGAAACCACCCCAGGCTTGGAACAATAAAGAGATCTCCAACAATTTGATTATGCTGCATCCATCTCTCAGGCACCATTCACATCTAGGAGAACAGAGATGGATATCCAATAAAGAGAGAGGGGCACAGACCTCCCCCAGTATATTCTTGGCCTGAGCATGCAGATCCGTTTGGGTGCAGAGCTCCAAAGGATGAAGAGAAAGCCATCTTTGCACACTCTGCTGTGTAAACTGTAAGCAACTTGTTGACAAATTCAATCTACCGTCTTATAGCAGAAAGCCAAGATTTCCACCATTTCCAAGGTAGAAGGACTCCTATTAGCCACAGTGAGTCTTCCTATGTTTGACACAAAGTGAGAAAAAAAAAAAATCACGAGCAGTGTTTTCATTTAGAACACTCTAGTTGACAAACTTAAGAATTGCTCACTGCCGATCTCTCCCCTCCTATGGTTCTAGTCATGAGTAACAGAGATTTTGCTAATTGGAAATGAGAACGCACATTTGTACTGTCTACTATAAATAGCTGGGTTAAAACTACCTTCTCTGAGCTGAGAATACTTGGCAATATACTAGATGAGAGAATAGGAATTAGAAAAACCTTGAAAATATGCATATCCAAATGAAAGTTGCTTCTCAAAATTATCATCTTGGGAAGCAACTCATTGATTTTCTTTTCTTTATTGCCTTCAGGGAAAGTTCACAAACCAAATTTGAAATCCAGTCCTATCCTATCAATTATTCCTTGTTTTTGACCTAAAACAGCATTACCCATCTTGCCTGTTTTCAAAGATCCCCCAGACAGGATGAATATTACCTCATTGGTAATAATCCACTCCATGTACTAAAAGCTCTGAAGAGAATCCCCAGAGAAAAACTCTGTAACCGTATTGAATAATAGCTCTCTTATTAGCATGAGTCCGGCCCCCCGAAGGTGAATGCTTTTAAGAGGGCAACACTTATTTGACCATACAGCTCGGATATACTTGCTTACAACTCAGACACAAGATTTCAGAATCCTCCCCCTCAGAGCTGTTGAGCAGGAAGGAACAATCTGATTCAATCTACAAAGTTAGGATAAAGCTATAAATGAGTAGCTATGTCCAGCCTGTACAGAAGGGGCCTTTGGCTTAAAATGCTGCTGCCACTTTTATAATTTTTAAGGGCTTTCTTGAAAAGATGAAAATTATCTTGGCATCATGTGTCACATGCACTGGAATAAGTTAAATATGGGCTAAGACACTGAAAGATGTTTATTGATTTGGCCATCAGCACCCACTGGTGTGCTTGGGTTCTGGAAGATTCAGTGGGGACAAAGAGATCATGAGTGTATTTGCCAAGCCCCAGTTGTTGACATGAGCAATGGAGCTGGAAACAGGACCGAGGATGTTGGACGCGGCAAGAAGGCTCCCAAAGAATTGTTGATGGGGTGACTGAAGAGATAGATTTCCTGTTGTAAATCATTTATTTTGGTTAGCTCCATGATGTTTACCCTTAGGAACGTCAACCATCACGCAGATCTTTTTCGATTCTTTTCTTTAACAACTCTGAAGGTTAGAGATTTAAGATTTTATTTGTCTCCAAAGGACTTCATCTACCCTGTAGATTATGTAAATATGGCTCAATCTTACAAGAAATATTCTTTTTGAGAATTTCACAATGGTCTATAAGTGGTCATTCATTTCCCAATAAATCCTACCTGTGAGCTGTACAGTCAGTGGCTAAAAGTACAAACTTTAAAATAGACCATCTGTTCTATTTTTTTTAAGATTTTTATTTATTTATTCATGAGAGACAGAGAGAGAGAGAGAGAGGCAGAGACACAGGCAGAGGGAGAAGCAGGCTCCATTCCATGCAGGGAGCCTGACGTGGGACTTGATCCCGGGTCTCCAGGATCACATCCTGGACCGCAGGCAGGTGCTAAACCGCTGAGCCACCGGGCTGCCCTGTTCTGCTATTTCTTATCTGTGTGACTTTGGAAAAATTACTTAACCTATCTGTGCCTCAACTGCTTCACTTGTAAGATGAGAACAATGGTATTTCCTTTGTATGGGTGAAATGAGATACCTTAAGGAAGAGAGACTGAAGTCAAGCCAGTTACAGGGTAAATAATAAACACTACCTCTCATTTATATGTCATATTTGTTATTTCCATTTTTATGATCAGAAGTCTTGGCATAGGGATGGTAAATCACTACCCACTCACCATCCAATAAAAGAATGAAGGATAGTCTTCCTTTATTCCTTCAAAAATATTTATGTTAGAATTCAAGACTTATTCCAGTGTATCTCCTACATAAGAGTAATACTTGTTAAAAATATTCTGGTATCACATATGGTTCTTTCCATGATAATCACAGTAATTGCCAACTTTATTCTAAACTCTGGGTGCAAAATTATCTCATTTTTTATTAGATTTATTTATTTTAGAGCAAGAGAGCAAGTGTGCCCATCAGGGGGAGGGGCAAAGGGAGAGAGGGAGAGAATCTCAAGCCAATTCCCTGCTGAGCACAGAGCCTGAGATGGGGCTCCATCCCAGGACCCTGAGATCATGACCTGAGCTGAAATCAATAGCTGGCCGCTTAACCAACTGAGCCACCCAAGCGCCCCTTGGTTTTATTCTAAAAAAGTCCTAGGATGTATTATTATCACCCCTATTTACAGGTGAGAAAATACAGGCTTAGTGAGGTCCAGTGACTTGCCTGAGGTCACACAGCTAGTGAAGGTCACAGTAAGAATTTGAACCTAGATTTATCCAAACACAAATGCCCACCGATGTCATCAGGAATAAGTTCCACCATGCTGTTTGTTTATAAATGATTCCTAAGTTACCTGTTGAAAAGGTACTCTGTAAAATATACATATGGCTCTACTCAAGTCCATTCTTCATCAACTACAATTAAACCCCCTCCTTTTTTTTTTTTTTTAAACCCTCATACTTCTTAAGCAGGTAAGAGCTCAAAGCTCTACTTGGTGCAGAGCTCTCAAATCCTGGTGGAGCCTAGTTTTCTCCTGGCATACATCTAGGGCAAAGGTTAGCTTGGCCATAGTCTGTGGAGCTTGTGGCATTCTTCTCCATGCGGCAGCCACGTAAACCTCTCTAGGAATGTGATGGGAATTAGACCGAGTGCCTTCTTAATATCCTGACATATTGTTTTGACGTGTAACGTGCTGACTTTGTGCTTGGCCACTAACGCAGACCTGTCAAATTACACGCACGAAGCAACATTCAGACCTTCCTCCCTCCAGGAAGAGTTTCTGCTCTCAAGTTCCCTGGGGATCAGAGCTTCCTCACTAGCATGTGTTCTGGAGGCAAAGAGCTATCTCTTCATACTATTCATGTCTGGGGCAGAATAAAACTTCTGCTTTATGTTAATCACAGGATATAAGGTAACCACAGATATTCTGTTTGTAGTGATGACAATTTCATCCTTTAACACTTAATGCGGGCGTTACTTTCTCCAGAAGACTTCCCTGACTTCCCCTTGCAGGGTAAGACACCCAGCCTCTGTGCTCTCATGTCATCAGCCTTTCTACTTAGTATTAATACGAGAGTTTGAAAGCCTCTCTCTCTCTCCAGACAGTGACTGTGTCTTATTTAATGCACCAGTGTGGTCACAGCAGGATCTATTATGAGGCATTGGGCATTCGGACATTTCAGTTGGTTGGTGTGGGTGTAGACCAGTCATTAAATACTCTTAATATCATGTCTGGACTTGTTTCATTTGTCAGCATAATCACAACATCTTGTACACGGTAGGTACCAGGATACACAGGTCGACTTAACGACCGACTTATTGACTGGAGGAATAAACACTGGGTGTATCTTATTGACAACTGGACATGTCACTAAAGGCATGAATTTTAATGCAATGTTTTTAATAAGCAAGAGGCTTTGACCACTGCAGATCCCAATGAGAGGACTGCTCTACAAGGAAATACTAGCTCTTGCCTCCAGATGCCCCCAAGTGAGCCGGACTTTACGAGGCCTTCCGTGAATGGGAATCTGACAGGACCACTACTATCTGGTGGTCTTGCTTCTGTCCCAACACAAACGGCAGCAGCAACCAGAGCAGAAGGACAAGGCTACAAGGTCTCCGGTCCTCTGTGTTTGGAAGAGCAAACTCATGGTCTTACCTGTCTGTGCTGTTGGGAGACTTGATACCCCAGGCCTGTGAGGGGCTGGTTCTGCATTTTCTGAAGCAGGATCTTTTGCTGGAGTGGCAAGGGGGCCCTCAGCAGAGGCTGGCTTGACAGGGGCTGGGCGGGCTGGGTCGGTGGCTGCGGCTGCTGCTGGGCTGAAATGGAGCTCGGCGGCGGCTGTGGCTGTGGCTGTGGCGGTGGCGGTGGCTGTGGCTGTGGCTGTGGCGGCGGCGGCGGCGGCTGCGGCGGCGGCTGCGCAGGCGGCGGCTGCTGCTGGGTGTAGTGGAGGAGAGAAGGCTTGCTCTGGGAAGGCAAAGCAGAAGGCATCTGCTGGCCTGCTTGATCGGAGTTAAAATGGAACAAAGGCTTAGTGTTGCCGTGGCGGGGCTCCAGGGCTGCGTGCGGGCTGGTAATGAAACTTCGGCTGACGTCCTGAGGCTTCGGCTGCATGAGCACGTCCAGGTGCCCGCCCTGGGCGGACGGGCCGGCCTTGTACATGTAGCTGGCCATCACCTTGGACTGGCCGCCGCCCGCCACCCCGGCCATAGGGGAGCCCTGCGGGCTGAACGGCTGCTGCGCAAAAGACGGGCTGGGGATTTTGTCCTGCCCGAAGGGAGCCGGCGATGGCCCGGCGGAAGAGGGCAAGGCCGACCAGGCAGGGGGCTGGTGCTGCTGCTGGTGCTGCTGCTGGTGCTGCTGCTGCTGCTGCTGCTGGTGCTGCTGCATCCGGGCATGCTGCTGCCGGTTGGCCGCGATCTGTTTGAGCTGCTGCGCATGGGACACTTCCTGCCAGCTGGGCAGGGCCCGGCTTGCTCCCGAGGCCGTGGGGGGCTGACCCTGGCTCTGCGGGACAGAAGGGGCTGGGGAGGAAGCCGAGAGGTCTGAAGGGGCCATGGAGAAGGCAGGGCCGGCCGACGGGGGCCTCAACTGAGGAGAGCCCGACGGGCCCTGGGCGAGGCCCGGGGAATACTCGGTCTTGATCACGGTCTTCTCCATGGGCAGCGAGGGCCTGGGTGTGCTCCTCTGGCTCTGCTGACCCAAGTCAATGTTAAAGGGGTCATCCTGCTTTATGGTGGCATTGATCATGTTCTCCAGCTCCAGGTCACTCATGGGAGGCACGGATATGTTGGTCAGCTCATTGAACAGTTCCTGTAGCTCCGGATCCATCAGCTGTTCTACAGGGTCATCCCCGTACCTACTGGAAAAAATACCCTCCTGGGGCATCTGGCCATCCATGTGCTTACTGCAAGATAGCGTCTCTCCCGGCTCCTTCTTCACTTCCTTTAAGCTCATGTTAAAGATACCATTCCCGGGAGAGTGCGTGTGGGGTGGCAGGGCATTAGTCTTCCGCAGGGGGGCCTGGCCCAGGGGCACGGTCCCCGACACCATCTGATTCTGTCCGTTATTTATCTGGAGACCCCCTTGCCCCGCAGAGAGGTTCTCCCCAACGCGGATTCTTTTGATATCAAGGAATGAGTTGTCGACAAAGCCATTGGGCCTCTTGCTGTTGGCAGGAGACAGGTTCACCACCTGTTTTCTTTTCAAGGAACCCTGGAGCTGGAAACAGAGGGAGAATGAAAAAGAAAAATATGAGATAATAACCAAATGTGACATAATATTTCAATGTTTTCTTTCCATTTACACACAGGAAGGAATTCCAAAAGAAAAGGTACAAATGAAGCACAAGCCTAGAATATAATGAATACAACAAACTCACAGAAGTGCAGGCCAAACAGAATAAACTGTTTCAGGAGGAGCAGGTTAATTAGTGATTTGAGATCACATTGGTTCCTGTGGTCAGCCACAGGTCGGCAGACGGAATATACTTCTCATGACATCGGGAGTTATTGATAATACTGTGATTCATCACCAAATGCACCCTTCTGGTGCAGGAAGAGATCTTGCTCATGCTTGCACACACAGCCCCAAGCAGGGACAGACACTTGCAGTGAGCACAACCTTGACCAAGATGCCAAACGCGGAACAGTCTAAAAGGGGACCCCATCTCTGGTTTCGTTTGTTTTCATGGATTCATCTATGAAACCCTTAATCACTCTTATCCTCTAAGTCAGTCATCAGAACAGTTGTTGTATCCAAGGAGATAGTGTATCTGTTGTTCTGCTATTGTTATTCCTATAATTCTGTGGCTTTGCACCCAAGCCCAGGAGGCAACATCATGTGGGCACACGTGCCATGAGATCACCCTTTATCAAATGAGACACTCTAAGCACAGATTTTCCTGGAGGTTCGTTTCTTATGTTGCCCATCTCAAAAACTTATAACTAAAACCAAGGTGCAGAGGACCAGTACCGTGCCTTGGTGAAGAACTCAGGCTCTGCAGACGGCACAATTGAGCTGGAATTCCTGTTCTATTACCGGGTGCTAAGTAACCTCACTGCTCTACTTATCTGAACCTCAATTTCCTTATCTGGATAATGGGGACGATAGCACTTAGTTCATAGGAGAAACAAGGCAATGCACGTAGAGTTTAGCACAGTGCTTGCTATCACAAGAACTCAGTAAAGTCTAGTTTATATATATTTTAAAAATGACTTACTACATTCTCAAAGAGGAGAGCCTCTCCAAACAGCAACAGCAACAACAAAATGTTATAGTACTTCGTTCACTAACTCAGTGATTAGATTGTATTATGTGGACTTTCGATAGTATAGGGAGAGAAATGAAGGACCAATAAATTAATGAGAAACAAAACATTCACCACTATCTTGAGATCCTTGTTGGTTTGCCTCTAAAGTAAGAGATTGTATCTATCCAAGTGTGGCTTTCCCAATGTAGCTGACCCATTTAAATTATTTAGCGTCTGCTCTGGACAGTTGGAAAATACCTGCGGCAGAATAGTTCCCCAATACAAAATGCTATCACTTTTCCCTGTCTCCCTTTTCACTTACCACCACTCCTCTACCCTTTTGAAGACTTCTAGGTAGCCTAATTAGAAAATGAAATCAACCTAACTGAGCATCTATCATATGCCCAGTATTTTAAATATAGTTACTTTATTTTTCTTAGTCTTACAACGACTCCATTAGATATGTGTTATTTTATAGTGATGGAGACCAAGGCTCAGAGAAGCTAAGTAACTTGTCTAGTGTCACACAGCCAGTAAGGGGCAGACCTGGGTTTTAACTCAAGGTCTGTGTAATTCTACAGCCTGCAGCATTTCCACTATATTATGCTGCAAGCAGCTTGTTTAGGGCTAGGGTCTGCCCAGCACAAAGGGGCTAAGGGCAGTGAGCGGACAGATGTCCTGAATCATTGGTGAAATGAGAGGAGTCTGCGAGTAGACAGGATGCAGTTATAGGGCCAAATATGAACAGTATGTTTCTTGTCATGTAGTTCGTCAACCCCTATTTCAATAATCCTTATCTGTGGTTTTGCTCACTCACAAGTGGCATATAGTGAGGGTGGATGTCCCAACCTATTCTAACAAGTTTTTACCTTTTCCCATTGCTGACTGGTAATCAGGGAAAGGAATATGGCCTAAACTGGTCCAATTAGTTCCCGCCATGGGAATTCTGGAATTGGAGAAAGTGAGACCAGGCTTTCTTGGGATGGCTGCATAGTCATTTACAAATGTTGTGAGTTGTTGTTCCAATGTGTCAACCAAAGCCTCAGAGGAAGTGAGTCTGCAGAAAGAGAGAAGACTAACACAGAGAGGGGAGACATAAGTTTTGGCAAAATTTGAGAGCTGGGTTTCAATCCCAGATCAGTCTGTCTCTTGCCTGGTTCTCCCCAATACACAGTGGAATCTTAGAAGAAATGCCCCTCTTAGCTTGAGCTAATATGAGTTGGACTTCTGTTATTTTCAGCCAAGAGACCTAACCAAGTGCCATGAAATTTCACACTAAGTGATGAGCAATTTGCAGCAAGGCACAGGTACACTTTGCCCTGGGTGTGGAGCTCCTTGCGTCACCATCTCTGTTGTCTCTGCGTGTTTGCTGACGGCTAAGCTCATTACTCACTGATGGAGGCAACATCATCACAGACCACCGTCAGCCTTCACCACATTCATGAAACCCACAGCAGCCCCGTCTGGGCTCAGGAAGAGCAGACCTGAGGGGCTCAACCATGTTACCTCGGGAGCGGCCATATGTCTTCCTTTCAGCATGTTACATTTTGAAAGTTTTTTCACAACTAGTAAAGAACAAACAAAGGAATACATTCTTTTTCCAGGTTTGGGTTATTGCCTTTGATCTACTTTCCACTGCTTTGAAAGAACTTGTTCTGCCAGCTTCTCCCATGGCTCAGGCCACTCCCTGGGCAGTGCCATGCATAGTTTAGGAAGCAGCACCAGTGTCATCTCTAAGCCATCAGGACTAGAGAGGCTGTAACTAGTGGTGGCAGAAATAATAATAGCAGTGATAATAACAACACGATCGTTCATTGAAGGTTTGCATACCAGGCATCGTGATAAGTTCTTTGCATGGATAGTCTCATTTAATTCTCACACTGACGAAGAATTCTCACAACACCTCTGTGAGGTTGATATTATTTCTACCCAACCACCTTCCCCTCCCCAATTTACATAAGCGAAAATAAAGGTTTGGAGACTGAGACTTCAAGGTCATACAAACAAATAGGCAATAGGCCAGGGGCACCTGGGTGGTGCAGTCGGGTAAGTGTCCAACTCTTGGTTTTGGCTTAGGTCGTGATCTCAGGGTTCTGGGATCAAACCCTGCATCAACCCCCGTGCCCTATGTCAGGCTCCATGCTTGTAGGGAGTCTGCTTGAGACTCTCTCTCTTTCCCTCTCCCCCTGCCCTGCCACTCCTGTCCCCATTCTCTCTTAAAAAAAAAAAAAAAAGGGAATAAACCCAGGAACCAAAGCAGGCGTTGGCACTGCAGAGCCCGTGTTGTACAGTAAATGCATCCTTTACAAACAGTGCTACCTCGTAGAACACTTTCCTGCCCAAACCTAGGAAATAACTGGTACAGAGGGAATAAGAATTGTTTCTTAGGTATATGTATGGGGCTGGATGGATGACTTAAGATGGGGAGGCAGAAGTCCTCCCTAAGTGATGTTGTGGAAGACAACCCCATGGATGAAAGGGATTGCATTAGGACTCCATCAGGTATGACACTTTACCAAGAGATTCTGAGACAGTCTTTCCTGCCTCACAGAACTTTCTAATCGAAGTTATATCACCAAGAACCATCAGATGCATAGCTGCAGTAGATATCAGATTACTGGCACAATACAATCAACCATTCGCAAAGTTCAACCTTGACGTTGAGGTATATCCTTGGCGGGACTAAAGTTTCTCCATCAGCTATATGGCTGTGAATTATGATATAGAGTCTCTAAAGGTTCTGTGACAAAATGCAAATATTCTTCAAGGAGTAGAGGAAGAATGCAGTTAGTCACTAATACTTCGGTGAAAAATAGCTTGTCAGAAAACTCAAGGCCATTTGACCAAGCCAAAAGTAGTCCCAGGAAGTGAGACTCAGTCAGAGGAATGATGACCTGGGTTAGTACTGAGATTTGGAGAGAGGGGATCTCCACACTCGGACAGCCTAACTGGCTCGGGTAGCCGGGCTGGGGGAAGGCAGAAGTGCATGTCCTGAGGCCCCAGGTCTATCTGGTCCTCACATCCTTGTTCTTCATCACAGACCTCACTGCTTGCTTTCCCTTCAGCCTTTAGCTGGCCTCATGCTTACACCACCATGTCTGGACACAGTGGACCCAGAGAAGCGAGACCAAAGGATAACAGAATGAAGATGTATTGCAGGGTACACAGGGTAAGGGCAAGGGCACTCGGAACGCACAGGGATGGGTGGCAGGGAGAGACTGGTGACATCACTGGTGAGGGGTTGATGCTGAAAGCTCAGGATGTCACCCTCGAGGTTCCAACAGAAGAAAGCGAAGAGACAAAGGGTCACTTGGTCAGTCAGAAAGATTTAGTAAGCCTCCAGACAGAGTTCTGAACCATGTGCTATCAAATCATCCCTGGCCTTAGGAAACTGTGCCAATGATTAAGCCAGTGGCAGGACGTAAAGGCTTCGAATGGGCACCACATGGGAATATTTACACTTTTCCCATCACCTAGCTGGGCTGAGAAGCAGTTTTCGTTTTGTACCATAAATCTGTACCCAAACTTTTATGTGTAATTTGTGAGATGATGCACATCATATCGCCCTTCCCCTGACTATCCAAGGAAAGGGCTGCTTCTGGGAATGATTTCAACATAGCAAGTCTGGTCTGGTTTGCACACTATGCAGAAATCACTCTACCTTGCTGAGATCCAGCAGATGGTTTCTTTTCATTTTTGTTCTTGTTCTGATTCTCCTATGTGAATACCTCGATGCTATTTGAGGCCTGAGGTCTCTGCTAGGGGAAGGCTTAGGCTTAGGCAGGGTCGGGTCCAGACAGAGTGATCTGCCTGCCCCGAGTGCTGGGGACGGTGGTGCTGGGACAATATGTATGGCCTAGAAAAACCCAGCACACAGCTGAGTCAGGGCTGGGGTCCCTCAGTAAACTCGCCTTTTGAACAGCTGTACTTTGCTCTTCTAAAGGACTGAAACATAAACTTCCTGGAGGGATTTAAAAATGCCATTATTGTGCAATCCTCTGGTTTCTGTTTCTTGCCCTGCTCCCTATCCCTTTCCACAAAATAAATACATTCTTTGTCTCCTGGGCTGCCCTAGAAACAGGGAATATGCCACACAAAGGTAACAATTCAGTCCCTAGGTCACATTTTCTCCCCCAAGTAGATTTCTGTCTTTTCTCCACAGGGCATATGCACAAGAACCAGATTTACCACTGCTGAGATACTCCTGGGGATGACTATCTTGGTCTTATCATCTGTAAACTTTCCTCAGGCCATTTTACTCACAGCTGATTAGTGATAGGGTGGGGATAGACCAACCCTCCAGATAATTTGATTCTTAAATTGATTCCTGACATAAAAGAAGTCTGGTATCCTGGAACAGTAAATTCCAGCTCAGCACAGTACCAGGAGGTAAGTTGATTCCTCCCTGACTTTTGCCCCAAACTAGATGGGATTTTGAGTCTTTTGCTAAAGGCACCTGAATGGGGACGCCTGGGTGGTTCAGCGGTTGAGTGTCTGCCTTGGGCTCAGGGTGTGATCCCGGAGTCCTGGGATGGAGTCCCACATCGGGCTCCCCACAGGGAGCCTGCTTCTCCCTCTGCCCAGGTCTCTGCCTCTCTCTGTGTGTCTCTCATGAATAAATAAATAAAATCTAAAAAAAAAAAAAAAAAAAAAAAAGGCACCTGAATGCTTGCCACTCCTTGTTTGGCCCTTGTAGAGTTCTGAGCTACCTGGTCTTGTGAGGTATTGTTTGCTGTCCCTATAGTATTTAGGTTTGCCCAACTAGCATTGAAGCTCTTTGATGGTGGGCACCGTGCCTTATGCTTGACTGGGTTCCTCTCACTACCTACCACAGTGCTGGGCAAACTCTAGGTGTTCAAACAGTAGTTGGTGGGTTGATGTGAGAACTCGGAAAGCTGGATCCTTCTAACTGCTGAGCAGTAAAACACTGGTAAGAAGGCTGTGTGGTGGGGACATTTTCACTTCCAATTCCTGAGTAATTTAATGGTTCTACTAGAGTTTGGCTTGAGTGATCCTGTTCTTCTGAACCTGGAAGTCAGAGGAATGTGAAGCCCTGAGAACCAGAACCATAACACTGACATCCACATAAGCCAAAAGGGAAGGGGCACATGAGGTTTTGTGACAGACTCTAGTTCGTGTGGGGCCCCCTGAAGGGATTCCAAGTTTGGGGTGCAATGCTTAGCCCCCTCTCGAGTCCATGCCCTAGATTAGTGAATGTATGGGAGCTGAAAAAAAGTCAGGGCATATATCCTGCACGCTCTTCAGCAACTTCCACTCTTTCAAGAAAAAGCAGGAACTTTCTTCTTTCTCTTCTCTTCTCTTCTCTTCTCTTCTCTTCTCTTCTCTTCTCTTCTCTTCTCTTCTCTTCTCTCTCTTTCTTTTCTTTCTTTTTGTAAAAGGTGTCAGGGAAGCCCTGTTAGATCTGTTTGGGAAATCTGGTCCATAACTTGTTCCATCAGGTTTGAACTCAGAAAAATTGACTATTTGAGTGAAGAAAATAGCTGTTCTCTAGGAAATCCAAGATAAAGTGTTCTATGGAAGCAAGAACATGGCCAATTCAGGACCTTTGTAGAGAAAGCAAGTTAACACACTGTCCTTCTAAAGACACTAAATGCCAAATGTCCCATATTCAAAATTTCTTTAATGCCTCCCTGTCCCTTTCACCTCTTCCATGGCTGGCTTGTGGAAGAGTAACTTCTAGTTACTTCTGAGCTGGAATTTGCCTCAGAAACACTCCTCATTACTAGTGCAGGGAAAAGGTATTTCATTACAGCATTTTCTCAGTTTGGACAATCTCACCAATTCTGCATGGACAATGTTACAAGTTTATCATCAGCCTACAAAGCACTCATGGAAAGAAAAGGGAAGAGAGGCAGACATCCTATTTTATGGAGGAAAATGGGAGGAGGTGGGATTTTGAAAGAGCATGGAATTCAACTTGCAGTGTACATGCTGTTCTCCTCCAGTTTCTGTATAAGCCTGCACCAGGCACTCACCTACCTACACAGCGGGATGCAACCCCATACAGAAAGCACCATCTGGGCTCCCAGCTTAGAGCAGTGCTCCATTACTGAGCTCTCTTTTAGTAGGAGAGGTAGAACTTGACCACTGGGTGTTATACTGTATGTTGACAAATTGAATTGAAATAAGATATTAAAAAAAGAGAGAGAGAGAGAGAACTTGAAGCCAGGCCTACGAGATACTTCTCACTGTCATCCTGTTACGTGCCCAGCATGTGCCCGAAGAAGGCAAAATGAAGAGAACAAAGGAGGCTTTTCCTCATCCGTGAAATGGAATTTGCTTACTCATCCATTCAACAGGTATTTATTTGGCACCAAGTATATACTCTGGGAGACTGTTGATGTCATAGGGTTGCCATGAGGACCAAATGGTTAAAGCGCAGAAATAGCCTGGAAAATTGGCCTTGGAACATAATGCTCAATAAATGTTAGGATCAAACAACAACAACAAAAACACCCCAGACCCAATAAAAAAACACAGAGACTGACCAGTCTGTCCAGAAGTAGAGCAAAAAGTAATAATGCAGTGTGATGGTTGCTGTGCAGGGTTTCCATGGGATTCTGGCCATGGAGGGGAGCAGAATGCCTCTCCCTTGCCTTCCAATGAGGTGCCTCCTGATATGTAAATAAATATGATGTTTTATGATATTCTGATACTCTGCTAACGACAGTGTAAACAAAACCTGTTGTTTAACAACAGGGGAATGTTTAAATTAAACCAAAAAGTTCAAAGCAGAATTATTTTCCCACATTGTCTACTATTTTAATGTCATTGCAGATCTACTAAGTGATAAGCAGTGTGGTTATCCTGCTGACTCTATCCTTAGTCATCCTGACGAGTTGCTGCAGTTGTCGTGGGGCAGAAGCCTGCAGGGGCCATCTTTTAGAGATCGACTCTGTGCTTATTAGCAGAAAAACGAACAGAGTATTCTCTAAAAGCCTGAAAAACGCAACTGCTTTGTGCATGGAATACTTTACTCATGACTCACTTTTTGCCCAAAACATCTCGAAGTGAATCCAAAGTAAATGCTATGTATAAAATGTTGGCAATTCTCTTGAAATCTCTAAATGTCCTCCTCAGCAGAATGTACAGTGTATTAAGCATCGTTAATCAAGGGGCTTCCCCCTCCCCCTTCACTGGAGGGCTCAGTCTGGAAGCTTCCATTCTAAGGGGTCTAGCTCAAGGCCCATCTCATTGGTGAGGCCTTGCCCTCCTACCTCCTTCTTCTGTTCTTTCTTCCTGCTTTCAGGATTTTAGTGCTCTGTGTCTGATGTTTTCTGTAATTGATTCAGATCGTGAGGTGTTTTTTTTTTTTTTTAAGATTTTACTTATTTATTCATGAGAGACACAGAGAGAGAAGCAGAGACATGGGCAGAGGGAGAAGTAGGCTCCATGCAGGGAGCCTGATGTGGGACTCGTAGATCGTGAGTTTTTTCATACAACATCATTCCAAGAAGTCAGTGGAAGACAGAACACTTGTGCATCTATCTCATCTACCCCAATGAGCCCAGGCCAGCAGTAGCCCAGGGAAGCACTCACAGACTGGCTGGAGATCTGACTTACTGGGCACTCAGTGGTCTGGAAACATTAGAGGAGTCCGTTTATGGGGCATATATGATTCTCTGTCATGGCCATGAACCATACTCCTTTTATAAGTCCTAGGGCTGATTCTCAGCAACTCTCTGTCCAATTGTAAAGCTGAGAGATCCTGGAGAGGCAGGGAAAGCACAGGTGTTTTAGGAGATTGCTACTCTTTTCTTATGCTGGTGGGACTTGTACTCATTCCAAAGTGTTGGTCAATTTGAGTATCAGGGGAACCCAGTTGGCAGAGAGAGTGCCCGCACACCATTCCAGGGTTGTCTTAATTATTTTGGGATTTGAACACAACTACTAAAGAGCTCTCACCTTTTTCTAAAATAACATAAAACACAGGCACCCCTGATGCCATGGCAGTGTGTCTCCTTCGTCTTCAGTGGCTTCTGACTTAACCAGGCAGTAAAGGTCCCTATCCTTCCCAGCCGCGTTCTCTCAGATTCCATTCTTCATTCTTCTTCAGGCTTTGAGCCCAGCAGGCTCCCAAGTATCCTTCAACCACATTCTGAGAATCTGACCCTGCTTTTTGCTTCTCCCTATCCTAATCTGTTTTTCCCATCACAAAAAAGGGATCTCCTTTTCATATCCAAACTTCAGATATATTACTTATTATCATTATTTTTTTAAATTTCTAAAATACAAAAGGTGATTTCAGTTTCAGGGCTTAGCATTTACCGTTCCCTTTCACTGGAATTCTGCACCTCCTCTGACTGGTCCCCTCTTATCAGAGCCAACTTCTTCTTTTCCTCTACATCTTCCCTTAAAGTGACCTGGCTGTAATTTCCCCAGGCTGCCCGGCTAAACTGTGTTCTCACTGTTGCTTTCCATGCCAACCTCTTGATGGTTTCATTTACAGTCCTTATTACGATTTCCAGATAGTTTTATGAATTTGTTTCCGATTTTTAAGTCCATCTTCCATGTTACAAAATAAACCCTAGAGAGGGAGGCTTGAGCCATGTCTGTCCTTCCTGACCACTGTAACTCATCCTTAGTGTAACCCAAACAAATACGAGATCAAAAATATTTTTAAACGATGGCAACATCAAACAACTAGAAGGAAACACTTCAAGATGCTGAAGTACCTTCTGCTGGTGGGACGATGAAGGGTTTTTCCCCCATTTTTTTCCATATGTCTGTGTTCTCTAATTTTTTTTTTTGCATAGAACATATATCATCTATTTAATTCAGATTGAAGTGAACATGTTATCCAGTACATCTGTCCTTGCTCACCACCTTCCTCTGAGAATCTGACCCCACATCTACTGGTTGAGGGTTTCTGATCATAGGACATCCCATTTCCTCCAGCCTCAGTAGACTGGATCAAAGTAGGCATTTGACTCAAGCTGAACCAATTAAATGCTTTTCTAGTAACTGGGAATTGAAACGAGACCCTCTCGGCAGTCTCCATGCACTTGCCATGGAGATACATAGGCCTGTCTGTACTGGACTTGTTCTCAGCTGTGGACAACAAGAGACAGAGAAAGCAAGTCCACAGAGATGTGAAGCTAGGAGGAGAAACCGCACTGAGAGACAGAGAGAGAGAGAGAGAGAGAGAGAGAGAGATTCCTGAAGCTTTCCAATTCCTGGTTCCAGTACACTGGGAGACTCAATTATATTTCCTGTAATTGAGATACTCCGTACCTTTCAATAAATCTCCTCCTACCTTTTCTCTTCTCTTTCTTTTCTTTCTTTCTTTCTTTCTTTCTTTCTTTCTTTCTTTCTTTCTTTCTTTCTTTCTCTTTCTTTCTTTCTTTCTTTCTTTCTTTCTTTCTTTCTTTCTCTTTCTTTCTTTCTTTCTTTCTTTCTTTCTTTCTTTCTTTCTTTTTCTTTCTTTCTTTTTCTTGTCTTGAGATACTTTATAACAGCTTCTGTTACTTTCAACGAACACTTCTCAACTGAAACCAGCATGTAAGGAAGCCAGTCATTACATTCAACCTAAAGTTTTCAGAAGGTAAAGGCGCAGTTTTCTTGATTGATTAAAATCGAAAAGTCGAGCAGAGGCTCAATGCACACGTTTCTTTTGGTTTCTCTTTCAACTTTCCACTTGTGGTCGTGCACCCAGCTCCTCTCTGAAAGAGGAGCCTTATGAATTGTGAGTGAGGCTGCTGTTCCAGGGCAGCAGCGTGCTCACAGGATTTCCATTGTCTCCATGTACCTCTACCGTCCCCCCTTCTCCCACCCAGGGGAGGTCCAGAGATTACATCTCCACTCGTTCTCCCCCTCCAAGCATCAAAACATCCTGAAACTAAGGCTTCCACCCCAATCGTGTTTAGACAATCCAGGACTGCAGCGTGCTAACCAGTTGGGGCACAGTCACCTGGAGACAGAGGGGGGGATGAGCAGAACTTTTAAGAGGTCCTTGAAATTTAGGGCTGTCTTTAACTCCATTACAAAGGAATGTTAAGCAGCATTTAGAGGGAGTTTGGCAAAGTACCTGAAAGCCCCAAACAGCTGCTTTGATGTTCTTGGCATTGATGTCATCATTCTTTTGAAACTTTTGAAGGAATATTTTTCTTCTAGCAACTGTATCTAAGTTCAATATAGAGTGTTGACGTGTGTTTTCTCTGGTCTAACGTTAGCCTGAGTGACTATGAACCATATAGACAGATACTCCTTTGGAGAGGACCTCAGCTTTCACTGCAGCCTGTTTATTTTCACATCAAAGACACATCTCAGGGGAAATTGCTTAACTAGCTCTATGAAACATGAAGAGCTTTACAGAGATATTTGGTTATAATTGAAAAAACCAAAACCAAAACCTACACTCCCAGCAATTTAAGCCTTTCATGCCCGGAAATGAGAATTTATAATGGCAGATACAAAAGTTCCTTTGCTCTCCAGGAAGGTCTGAATGCAGACTTTTTCAAGCAGGAATTAAAATCCCACTCTTTGCCATACATTTATGGCAAATGATTCTTGATGAGTTAAATGATTTGCAAAAGAGGACAAATAAAGCCTTTATATTGTTTGCAGTTTACTCTTTGAAGCAATGTCCTATAGCTATCCAATGCCCCCACTTTGATCTAACTTGTTCAGCCCAGTAATTATATGACTGAGCTGAATTCTCCACCTGACAGGTTCCAATTCTTCATGTGTGTGGCCATATTCTTTGAAGAGGAAAAAAAAAACCTACTTATACTGGAAAATAAAACTTTAAGCAAGTCAAAATGGTGTAGCCAGGGTAATTCTCTGTGTCAGAGTAGAAGGCTGGCTAGAAGGCCTTCTCCCATAGGATGAGAACCACTGTTTCTCAGTATATGCTTATGTTTTTCTCGAAATCTTTAACCAAGAATATGTTACAGTTCCTTTCTGTGAGTTTGTTTCATGATAAATCAACATTCATCACCTTAAAAAAAAAAAAAAAGAGCAGAATTACTAACCTAGGCCTCAGGTATCTGCTAACTGACTGCTACCTGATAAGAAAGACTGTCTGCCCCATTATGAATGGCCATGGGATAACCAGGCAAGTTTTGCACCGTTCAGCAAAGAAACTGTTTACTGGGTTAATAAGTTTGCTGAAAATATAAAAGCATAGTCTTAATTCAGAAAGCTCCTAATCTTCAAACATATCACTGCTGTTTATTCCATTTGCCTTTTAGCACAATACAGGACAGATCCAGATGAAGAAAGCTCACCAACTGTAACCGTGGAAATTGCTTTTAATCTGGCATGTCAGCAGGAGTGATACCACTTGGACTGTAGCCCCCACCCCAAAACATACATTTCTTCCCGGTACCCCACTCACAGTTAATATCTTGTATCCACTAGTTAGATTTCCAGATGATAAAATACTTCCTTATCCATGACATTCTCTGCATTTGTCATGTCTCCATATACGCCATTCCAATCTCAAAATGGAATTTTCTCTTCGACTGGTGTATTTTCTTCATTATCCTTAAATCCCAACTCAAACTTATACTCCTTCTCAGAGCCTCGTCGTGATCACTGTTCTATTGTTTCTAGTCCTATAGGTTACTCTATCCACGGTTTGCTTTCCTCATGTATTTAGTGCTTGTGGCTTATAACTGTTAATGATACCTCTTCAGTATCTCCAACAAGATTCAAGCAATGTCATGTGTCTCCTAATGCCTTTTGAGGCAACATATTGCTGTGGTCAAAGTGTGAGCTTTGGTGTCAAAGCTCAGATGTAAGTCCTGGCTCTGTACTCCACCAGACAGGAGGTTCTGGGTAGTTTATCTAATGTTCTTGGCCTTAGTTTCCTTCTCTGTATAATGGATATAATAGTTCCACTTCAGATGTTGTACTGAGTCTCAGATGAGACAATGTATATAATACCTGGACTCAAAAGGCAGCAAATAATGTTTTAATAAATACTAGCCATTTTTTATTTAGTTTTCAGGGTCCTTTCACAAGATTTAGATGACAGTTAAACATATAGCAGGAAAGGAAGGGATCAAACAGCATTCATTCATCCAGTGACTGCTCCATAGGAGGCACTTTATATACATTTTCCCTTGGAATCCCTGCTTTCCTACTTACTAGCAGTGTAACCCTGGGAAAGTAACCCAACTTCTGTGCTTTCACTTTATCAACTGTAAAAGAGACATTACAACTGTACTTATATCATAAAGTTGGTGCACAGATTAAATGAATACATGTAGAGTGCTTAAAACAGTCCCAACACCCAGAAAGTGCCTAATGATACCAGCTTTTATTATTATTACTATTAAATTCTTACAACAACCTTGAGAGAATATATAAAGAACCTCATTTTATAGATGAGATAAATGAGACTACAAAAGGTTGCCCAGCTACCAATGGAACCAGATTTGCCTGACTGTGAAAACCCAGGCCTTTTATGAAATGTATTCTCTGGAGGAAACTCCAATTTATGCTAGGGAATCATTCCAGAGAAGCACTTCAGTGACAACTAGGTCCTCAGGGAACTGTACATCACAGGTGAGGCTGACAGTGAAGCAGGCCTGGCAAGAGCAGTTAAGAGGTGAGGCTCAGTAAGATGTAGGACATGGCTTCTCTGGCTCAGTCACCATACCAACGAATGTGGTCCTAATCTTGAAGACCATAGGCAGACATCAAAGCATTTTAAGTAAGGAAGTGACTTGATCTGTAATGTAGTCTAGAAAAAAAACACTCTTAACAACCAAACAGTTGTGGGTGGATTGGAGATGGGACAGCATAAGCCAGAAGACTAATGAAGATGTCTCAGCATCAATAAAAGACAGTGAGAACTAGATGTGGGCTTAGGTGGTAGAAGTAGAAATGGCGATGATGGGAAAGAGCTCAAGAAGCAGAAAGCAAATGAACTTTGATTAATTCCATGGGGGGAAGGAGTGAGGGCCAAATACAGATTTCTAGAGTCATGACCAAGTGGATGATGGAATCACTTGATGGGAAAAAGAATGTGGGGGGAGGAACATGTTTCCTAATGGAATGGTGGGGAAGCAAATGAGGGGTCTGAGTTTGAATCTGTTGGATTTGAGATGTTGTGGGGCATGGAAGTGGAGACATCCCCTTGCTAGCTTCAGAGTGAGAGGTGCAGACCAATCTCCATAGGTGGGGACAAATGCACAAAGTATTAGTTGAACGGATGTCATTGTGAGTGTCCAAATAGAGAGTGAGGAGTGAGAAGGGAAGGGACGGAAATGGAACTCAGGGATCTACTGAAATTTAAGGAGAGAGGAAGAGAGGAATAAAGTCAGGAGATGAGCAGCTCAAGGGCAGAAGAAGAAAGCCTCAGGAAAGGAGGCTACCTGGACAATCCCATATGTGACCTTAATTTAACAAGTGATTAGACCCAATCCTGATGCTTTGAAATATCTTCAAATAAGCAAATAAGCAGAGGCTACCTGGACAAAGGCAGAGCTGTATCTCTTCATTGGCATTTGATGATGGTTGGAGGAAGATGCCCAACTACAGTGTGTGCTGAGGATGGAATGGGAGGTCACTGGAAAGGGAAACAAGGTGGGTAGGTCATTTTCCCTAAATGCTAAGGAGAGAGAAGTTAGCAGCCATGGGGAGTCACAAAGAAAGCTGCCTTATCATTTTTGGTGTCCTTTATAGCAGCAGGTACAATACTTTGTATTTTGTAGGTACACAGTTAAACACTTTTGAATGGATGATTCTATCACCTGGCCTTATTTTTTCATTTTATCTCATTCATTTCTTCCATATTTTCTTCTTTTCCTTATCCCAGTAAGGGATGCAGTGAGGCTGCAGTTCCTTCTTTAAATACTAAATGGAAGGCCTGGAGTCTGCCTGTTTCTTCTGAAGTGGTTAAATAAATTATGTGTAATAGGAACTCTGGTGAATTTTCACAGCCAGCCAAGACATGAGGGGAACCAGGCCATGAGAAACATAGGTGTCATTGAGAAAGCAGAGGCATTGCATCTGGGTATTCTTCTGGTTGAGTTTCACATCCAAATGAATATGGGTAGGTAGGAAAATCCCACTCCGGGAACAGAAAAACTCTCCCAAGAGAGATGTAAAAAAAAGAGATGGATAGCATTGGGTGGCTTGAAGGAAACTTCCAGCAGTGTAGATTTTCAGGAAGTCTAAGGATGGTAAAAGCCTATTTAAAATGTTATCCTGCTTGATCTTGATATCCGAAGATATTTCAAAGCATCAGGATTGGGTCTAATCACTTGTTAAATTAAGGTCACATATGGGATTGCTTTTGACCAGACAGTTTCATGCTACCGAATACAAAGGATCTAATGAAGTTTGATCTTTGGATGCCTATCATTATGTATTATCAAGCCTATCATTTTCTCCATCAAAGAAAATAGAGTCAGAAAATAGGAGGAGGAGGTAGAGGAGGAGGAGGAGGGCGAGAACAATCCAACAACCCTTGATCCCACAATGCATCAATTGAGGCCATTCTCCATTCTCTGTGTTCACCTAGCAAGCGCACATCATTTCATTTCTTGCTTTGGCTTCCCATATTTTTAAACTTTCAATATCATTTAGTAACGTTCTTTCTCCCTTCATGATATGTAGTGTCACAGGTGCCTTTTTCTTTCTTTTTATTACTTTTGGCAGTAGAAAAGGAGATTTTTTTTCTCTCTCTCCCATTGACCTTTACCTATCCCTAGCAAATTCATTGCTTTATGACAGGAGCTAACACGGTCATACGCAGATGCAATTTATCTTTGCACACAGTTGGTCTGCGTGCATGTGTCTGTGCGGGGGTGCTTCTCTTCCATTGTTTGACTCCTTTTAACTCCACTCAGATCTCTCTAATCACAGTTTGGAATTCACCTGAATTTCCCTGCTGGGAGAGCTGAAAAAGCTGACATCAAGTTGCAAAGACCACAGCTCTGAAAAGGAAATAGCACATCTTTATCAGTGGGATACATTAAAAGATATGAATGTGAGGTTTTTAAGTAAGCTGCTGCATACGCATAACCTCTAGGTGCTTGACAGTGACACTGTTCCACATGTTGGCCATCTCCTCCATAATTAAAGAAATGCTTTGTGAGAGAATAGAGCTATTTGATTTGCACACTGCAACATTATTCTGAGAATGCAGAGCCCACAGCTTGCTATGCCCAATCCAAAGCGTGGAAATCGTTCATACAGATCTTTTCATGAGGCTGAGAAAGGTTCTGGCATTCTAGCTTCATTCGTCTCTGAGGGAGGAAATTTAATTTCTTATAATTTCTTACATGTCCATTCTCAAGGTTAGTCTTTTTTATTCCTTAAAAAAAAGTTGCTATAGCAACAACGACCTGTCACAGGTACTTCTTGAGTACTTACAAATGCTACTTTTAACAAGAGATACCTGGGCACATGGAAGTCTAAAGAGAAACATCAGCATATCAGTTGGAAAAGATTAACTAAACGGTGTAAAGAAAAATCTTTTGAAATGGAAACAAAAGCACAGATACTTGCATCAGATGGGGCACTGTGTACGTATCATGGCTGTTTCTCTACAAAAACACAAAGCAAACAATTCCACGGTGATCAGGCTCGGCAGGGCCTTGAGTGGGGGTGATGAAGAAGAAGAGGGACTCATTCAGGACATTCCCAAAGAGGGCCTGAAGTTCTGGTTTCTGATATGAACTCAGTGGCCATGTTGTGTGACATGTGGCATGACCTGAAGCAATGTTTAACTCAAGAGGGTGGTCTTGGGCCTGCTGCTCTGCGTTCCGGGAGTGCTAGTAGGGATCTGTGTCTCTCCTGCGGACAGTTGGACCAAAAAGCTGAGCCACTGGGTATGCTCTCTGACCTACCTTAAATGTCACCAGTTGTATCTGTGCTGACATCATTACAGTCTATGAAGTGTTATCAGGATACAGAAGCCAGCTGCAGAACCAAAAGAAGACTTGTTTTGATACACTTCTCTCCCCTCTGTGATTCTCATCCCTAGGCAGGAGGGGAGGCCTCTGGTCTTTCCCCTCGTGCCCAACCTTCACTCCCTATGATCATGTGTTTGATATCTATGCATCAGCCAAAATAATAATAATAATCCTTCCATAATCTTCTTGGCTTGAAGGAATAACTGACAAGACATTCCAAGGCTTAACCTATTGCTTTCTGTGGAGTATGACACATACCTGGCCTCATGGAAAGTGTCCTCTGAAAAAGCCAGAAAAGCAGAAGCCAAGTGTGTGAAAGCCACCAGGGCAACTGCTGAGAAGAAATGTTCAGCATTTCCCTCTGATTTTCCTCTGTGGGTTTGTCAGCAAAGGATCTGCCCTCCGCACTGGGGGCCCACTCTATGTTTGAGTCATGGAAAATCGTAGAGCAATAGGCAAGAATGCAGAAATATGTTTGGCTTCATCTTTTATGAACAATCTGAATTCAGTTTGCATTTTGCTGGGCAAAAACAAGCATAGTTTTTCCAGAAGATAAATAAGAAGGAGGAAGAAAAAGAGGAAAATAGAACCCAACAGAAAAGTCTTTTAAAAGACAAAAAGAAAACCAGTCTCTAGTTTTTTTCCTTCTCAGTGACAACCAAGGGATACTCACATTTAATCATGCTGTTAAGAAGAAAATATGCCAAGCCAAAATTTATATGAGGAGAATTTCACTGTTCTGCATTGTTTTATTTCAGACTACTAGTTACTTTGAATCTGTATTTTCAAATTCTTTCTTCAAGTATCTATGCCCTTAGGCAGACAAATTAACTCATTTTATACTGAGAATCTCATTACATCAAGTACAAATCCTAAGCCTGATAAAATGATTTACCCCCTCAATTTAACTTTTATTTTAGTCTCCTACCAGCTTTCCTGAAGTGGGTTTGCTGCCAAGCTATAATACTATTTTAGACTGAGTCATCCAGGCACACTGAACAGCTTTTACTCTGCCTCTAATGTTTCCCCAGCCCCGGTGTTTGAATAAAGAGAAAGTGTTCTATGGGTTTGCACTTAAATGGTTACAAATGATAAAAGAAAAGAAAAAGTGGAGGCTTGGATCCAGGTGTTTGGCCCTGAGGGAACACAGACTCTCCTTTCTCCCCATCTCTCTGGCCCCTGAAAGGGAGATGTAGCACCACTCTACTGATGCATTGGAACCACTGAAAGCACACGAAGGCGGCTGTGTACCTAAGTACACAATGTTTCATTTACTCATGGGGAGAAAATATTTGTAGTCACTGATAGAAGGTGTAGTTAGAGACAACTCCTGGAAAAACTTAAAATAAAAATAAAAGATAGGGCCAAGTCTTGTTCTAGCAAGTTGACATAACAGCACCAGACTTGCAGGATTTTGAAAAAAAGAATTAAAAGAAATCATATCTTCAGAGGGAAACACAGCTCATTTCTTAATCACACATACTTTGTGACAGGGCAAAAGCTATTCCAGACTGAGCTACATACCATAACTCTTGGTGAGGCAACAGTTGTAGACATACCAGATTTTAACTTCTGTGAGTAGTCACCATTTTATTCTGAACTTCTCAACTCCTGTTCCTTTTTACCTCTTTCTCCTTCCCCACTCAGAACCCTCAGTATCAAATGAAGGCATGCAAGCCAATCCCCAGTATCTCTAGTTTTGCATGTCCCTTCTCTGTGTTTGGCTTCTGTAGATTGTGATCTCATATACTCAAATCCTCCCTAGACTCCTATTGATTTTTATTGTTGACTATGTGTATGGGAAAACCCAAAATATTTTTGGAAATAAAGAAGTAGCATCTAAAGTTTCAGAGAGAGGCACCTGGGGGGGGGGGGGGGCTCAGTTGGTTAAGCATCTGCCTTCGGCTCAGGTCCTGATCCTGGGGTCCTGGGATGGAGCCCCACATTGTGTGCCCTGCTCAGCAAGGAATCTGCTTCTCCCTCTCCCTCTGCCTCTCCCCCTGGCTTGTGCTCTCTCACTCTCTCTTGCTCCATCCCTCCTCAAACAAATAAATACAATCTTTAAAAAAATAAAGTTTCAGAGAGACCCCCACCATGAAAGGGAAATGTAAATATTTGAAAGTTTGACTGTCTTGCTACTGAATGGACTTCTCCGAGAGCTAGTTAAATGGCAGACTGGAGGGCCCTACTTAGGTGTCCTTGGCAGCAGAGGGGTTCAGGCCCCATCTATGGAGCTACTGTGGCTAGGAGTCAGTATGGCTGGAATGTGGAATGAGCCAATAATTCCAATCCCAACAAGAAAAGAAGTAAATTGGACTGGGGAGGATGGAGACGGGAAGAGGTAAGCACCTGGGATTAAGAAGACAGTGACCAGGGGATCCCTGGGTGGCTCAGCGGTTTGGTGCCTGCCTTTGGCCCAGGGCGCGATCCTGGAGTCCCGGGATGGAGTCCCACGTCGGGCTCCCAGCATGGAGCCTGCTTCTCCCTCCTCCTGTGTCTCTGCCTCTCTCTCTCTCTATGTCTATCATAAATAAATGAATACATAAAACTTAAAAAAAAAAAAAAGAAGAAGAGGACAGTGACCAGGATCTCCAGTGAAGCAGAGACAGAGAATGTGGAGCATCATTAGAGACCCACGTTGTCAGAGTTGTGTTTCTGCTGAGGTTCTGAATCAGGAAAACCAGGGGCAGGAGAGGACATTTAGGTTCATATGCTGGCATCGGCCACGACTGGGAATTTCATAGAGAGAGAAGAGTAGTAAGGCAGAGAGGGGTATATGGAATGTTTCATGGTGTGAGGTGAAGTTTCTTTCCTTTTCTTTTTTTCTTTTTTCTTTTTTTTTTTTTGTTATTTCACAAAACCTCCAAGTAGGCTCAGAAATTAAATTAATTAAGCTAATTAAGTTGGCCAATCTATGCCTCATCTGTAACCTCCTGTGGGGTGTGGTCAATACAATCATTGAGTCCCTATGTGTCAGGCTCTGTCCCACACATAGGAGATTTGGCTGTGAGCAAGCAGACAACATAGTCTCTTCCTTCAAAGACTCATTGTTGTCTAGTGGGAGAGACGTTGACACTGGGAGAGTAATTAGAAAAAGTCAGGAAGTAACAAATGCGCTGAAGAAATACGAAGCTGAGCAAGAGAAGAGGGTGTGTTATGTCAAACGGGATGGTCAGGGAAGACTGTTCTGAGGCCCCGATGGGAGCAGATGCCTGAATAAGAGGAGCGTGCCTCCAACCATTTCAATTCCCAGGGTCTCAAGTTGGGCCACTGAGAGGAAGGATGGACCAGATATTGAGACCTGAGCAGCATTTTTAGAAGCCCTGGAGAAACTGGCTTTGATGAATCCTCAGAGCTACCTCAGCAAACCATGCAAGTCAGACCTTGGGCCTGAGTGGTCTCCTGAAGGCTGATAAACTTTCCTTCCCACCCTGACAAGTCTGAGGCCAGGAAGCCAGGTGCCCACTGGGATTCCAATACAGCAACACAGGCAACAGAGAGGCACCACGCTCCCATAAAGAACATATGCTTTTTCAGTTGGAGAGGGCAGTGCCTCTTCGTCTCCCTTTACACTGCTGTTTAAAGCCTGCATAACACACTTCCACCTGCCATTCTACAGGCTTTTTATTCCTCGTCAGATGCTCACTGAATTATAGGGCCCACTGGATGGGTTCCTAAAGGGGACTCGAGGAACTACATCTTCACCCTCTGGGATGATAGGCCTGAGATGACAAAGATGCTGCTCAGATATTCCAACCTGAGCTGCAGAAGGGACACGTTGTGACCCTGAGGATTCTGATTCAGTTGGCCTCCCCAGATGGCCATGGGACCCAAACAGAGTCAGCCTGTAGCATAATGTACCTTTCCTGTGTTCATGTTGTACCCTCATCTGACATCATGGCAAGTGGGAGGGCCTGGCTTATGTATATGATTTAGAGACAGGTTTTGTGCTCAACTGTTAGGCTTTCTGGTGTTCAGCCACTGGGGCATATGGAACCAAGCTCTCATAATCTTTGCAGGATTAGGAGGATGAAGGTGGGAAAATGAAATAGGTTTCCAAAGTGTTTTTACCAAGCAAGTGATTCTTCTAGCTTGGACGTGCACTCCTATGTGGAAAACAGTGCTGATTCACATGTGTGGCAAAGAGGTTGAGGATTTCAATTCTCAGTTTTTCAAGGGATCGCTAAGTAAGGGATCTGTTGAGTACCTCCTGAATGCAAGGTATTACGGTCACCATAAGAAAGATGCAGAGAAAAAAATATAATGCTGAGCACATTAAAATAGCAATAACAAAACCAGAGCTAAGTTACATTTTCTTTTTCCTTTTTTTAAAAAAGATTGTATTTATTTGATAAGGAGAGTAAGCAAGTGAAAAAGAAACAGAGCACAAGAAGAGGGAGAAGCAGCCTCCCCACTAAGCAGGGAGCCTGACATGGGACTTGATCTCAGGACCCTGGGACTATAACCAGAGCCAAAGACAGGCACTTAACCAACTGAGCCACCCAGGCACCCCATTGCATTTTCTCTTTAACAAACAAAGGCAAAGATGTCAGTAAGCAGTTAAGTAAGAGTTAATAAGAGGTAATAATAAATGGTGAATTGAACTGACCGTCATGTCATCACTTGAGGTATCTGAATGAACTGGATTGACCCAGAAGGTCGAAGCCCGCCCTCTTTTTATGGGACTAAACAGAGACGATTTAAGATGAATGGGATTTTGCTAAGTGGAGATGTGAGAGGATGACATTCCAAGGGAAGTGAATCTGATGAGCAAATGTGGGGAGGTCAACACAATCTATGAAAGCTGCTAAGGCACGGGCACAGGACTAGCCTTGCTGTTCCATAATTGGATTGCCTTCAGAGAGTGACATGGCCTCGGACTCCTTGATGTTCTCAGTACCTGTCACACTACAGAAGCATTCTCGCACAGACAGGGAGTTGTGGACTACTGTCCCGAGAATGAAATGGGCAAATAAGCAATCCTAAACATTTCCCCCACCACTGCCTTGACCATACATCATCTTCTGCTTACATCAGACTAGAAGAGTTTCAGCACAATGATGCTATGTAATCTGCCAAAAGCCCACCACACCCCAATGAGTAAATACTTAAAAATCCTATTTAACTGACCATGAATAAACTTGTGGAATCAGGGAACAACAGGAGGTATAACAAGTCTGGAAAGGACCTGAGAAATAATTTGGTCCAAGGCCCTGCCTTTTAATAAACAGGGAGCACCAAACCATCCCAGAGAGACTTCTCTTTTTAAATAGACACAGATCAAAGACTTCCACAACCTCCCTCATTCTGGCAAGAAAGAAATTTGATGGCTAAGGAAATGTCCTCTGTTTAACTTGACCAACATCTGTTAAAGCCACAATCATAAGTCACTGGCCCGGGCCACAGCAGACACAAAGTTGAGTTGTGTGCGATTCCTGTATTCAGGGAGTTAGTGTTCTGGCAGAAGAGGCAAGCGTATGCACGATTAACTTGAACTCAAGCCCACCAGGGGTAAGGGATCGGGAGAGTATGCTAAGCTCCAGGCTCTGAGAGGACAAAGTCCTTTTCAACTGTAAACTCCCTAGAGCCCAGGACAGTGCTTGGCATATAGGAACTCCTCAAAAAACGTTGGTTAAGCTGAGGAGACATACAAAAGACTAAAAAGAAATAAGAGGGAAAGATGGACTTACAGCAATGGCTCTGGAGCCAACTTCCTGGTCTGATTGAAATCTTACAGGGTGGCAAGAAACAAAGTGAGTCAAGAAGTGAGCAGGAAAAGCTGCCTCTTTCTTGCCCTTTAGTGGAATGTGTATGTCTGAGGAGTATCCTCATCATGATATTCCTGCATAATCAAAAAGAACAAAAAAATTCCCTTTTTGATTTGTTTCCTCCAATGCAAATGCATCCTCCTCCTTCAATTCTTCCTCATTGTTTCATTCCGTGTCTCTGCTTTTTCTCTGATCCCATGGATGCTCCGTATTAAAACAATTAGAAAACTTCTCATAACTCTGTTGACTCTTACAACTTGTAAAAATACTTCCAGTGGCTGTTAGGATATTTGACTTTTATGATAGCCCTAGGAGGTGGGTGAAGAAAGTAATAGTATTGTATCAGAAAGAGGAAGGAAGGTGTGACATTGTGGCAGACAGAACAATGTACCCCCTCCCCAATGTCTATGTCCTAATTGGTAGGACCTTTGACTATATTACCTTGTATGGTGAAAGGATCTTGAGATGTGGAGAGTATCCTGGATTATCCAGGTGGACTTGGTGTATCACAGTGGTCCATATAAGGGAAAATGGGAGAATCAGAGTGACGTGTGAAGATGCGACCCAGCTGGCTTTGAAGATGGAAGAGAGCCATGAGCTGAGAAGTGCTGGCAGCCTGTAGAGGCTGGGAAGACCCAGGAACGGATGCTACCCTAGAACCTTCAGAAAGAACGCAGCCCTGCCAACACACTGATTTTGCCCATTGAGACCCATGTTGGACTTCTGATCTCCAGAACTGCAGTGTAATCAATCTGAGTTTTACATTTTTGGCCATCAACCTGTGGCAATGTGTCACGGCAGCGATAGGAAAAATAACATAGACGTAGTTTGATACCTCGCTGAAGTTCTCAGCAGAGCATACAATTATCAGAGCTGCATCTGGAACCCAGGCTTTATCAGCACCTAGCTCTGTCTTTTTTGGAGCTACCACATTTTCCTCTAATTACCCTTTTCTACCCAACCCCCCACTCTCTTCTTGATCCTGGCGCTTTGTTTCTTTTGGATCACTTATTGCAATTCATAATGATTTTCTTTTCTTGAGAAGTAGTTTCTGTATGTCCTCTCCCACCAGAATGCAAGCCCCATGAGAGGCCCTAAGTCTGTTCATCACTGAGTGCCTCATGCCTTCAGTAGACCCTGGCAAACAGTAAGTGGTCATTAATTATGTAGGGGAAAGGCATGCCCCCAAGCTACGGGAGGACAGCAACTGAACAGATGCACAGAAGCTGAGATGGTGGCCAGGGTCTGTTGCACTTGAAAGGTCAAGAGTGACCTGTGTGTGCTGGCTTCTCTATGAGGGAGATGAAAGTTATGTCATCAGTGGTGGTCCCAGATGGCCCACGTCGAGGCCCGCTCCACGAGCTCGGGCCTGAAGCCAGAAGCCCTCTTTTGGGTAGATCACACACTGGCCCTCCTCTTCAAAAAGCCTGCTTCCCAGTCCCTTACACATTTCGTTTCTACTCTGTGTCTAATTGCTTTGGGATAATTATACCATTAACTCTTTGAAATGAATTAAAAAAAAACAAATCACACTTACGTAGGACTGGGGAGCCAGATGCCCAGGTGAGCAATTTTCAGCTACTTACATCTTCTCCTTCCTCTTCTTGCCTTTGTCCTCATTCTTTTCCTCCCTCTGACCTTCTGCATTAGAATCTCAGCTAAGTGTGGCCTAAGCATGCATACTTTTACAAGGGTCCTTAGGTGATTATGATGATCAGTGAGGTTTGGAAACCACTAACCTAGAGGATCAGGATCCTCAGAGACTAGAGGAGAAACCGAAGAATAAAGTGAAACAAATTACAAAGACCCCCGCGTTTGCTTAGTTCTTTCTTGCAAATTGCTCAAGGGATAGTGCCTTGCTTTCCTCAGTAATTCCAGGGCAAGTGCTGTGATTTTGAATCTATAAAATGGAAAAATGGTGCAAACAGAAGTCCCCGAGGCAACTAGCCAGATTCACCACTAATGAATATGCACTCATCTAAAGAAGGCCAGAGACAGAAGGGGGTGAAGGACAATTTGGATGCTAATCCAGGTCTCAGGCCCATTTCTGGAAGGAGAGAGAGGGCAAGAAGTATTGAAGCTATCTCTTTCACTCTGGTCCCAACAGAGCCCCCACTTCTGCACACCAGCCAGCCTGCAGAGAATGCAAATCCTCTCCTCCGCCCCAGGATGGCCTGGCTTCCTAGGAGGCTCCTGGATCATGATAAAATTGCCTCCATGGCAAATGGAAGCCAGGGCTCTCAGGTCCTATGAGAAATAAGCAGACTCCTAGAGCTATCAGGAATATTCGTGACAGTGTATTTCCATCGATACGGAGAAGATGGTCAATACTTGTTCAATTATGAATTGAACTGCCTGCTCTGGGGGAGGCCATTAGTGCACATGGGCATGATGCCCCACTGCCAGGAAGGCAAGCCTTGTGTTCATGTAGCGTGTTACTAGCTGATGGCCAAAAGCAGTTAGCAGACACGTCCTTTGGTGCAGTGTGCATAAGCCCTCCATAAACAGGTTCTAAAGAAACATCGTATTATTTTTCACTTTACTTCGAATCTAAATTTCAGCTTCCCAAACCATTTCCTGTTAATCATAATGAACTCATCCGGCATTAACATAGAGTTGTGATTAATGGGCTAGTTCCCTGGTGGCCTTTCAATATCACCGCATGAGGCAGTCTTTCTGGCAACGTTAAGAACAGAGGAGAGGGACGCCTGGGTGGCTGAGTGGTTGAGCATCTGCATTCCGCTCAAGTCATGATCCCAGGGGTCCCCGGATTGAGTCCCGCATCGGGGTCCTCACAGGGAGCCTGCTTCTCCCTCTCCCTGTGTCTCTACCTTTCTCTGTGTATCTCTCATGAATAAATAAATCTTAAAAAAAAAAAAAAAGAACAGAGGAGAGAAGATTGTAAAAGAAGAGGTGGGAAACCAAGCCACTCTTAACTCTGTGCCTGTCCCGTATTCCTGTCTGCAGTGATTTTAACTGCTCTGATAGCTGACCTGGTAGTGGTACCCTGGGGCGACAGCACGGACAGCCAAACATTTCTCCAGACGTGTACATACAGCCATCTTCCGCCTCCTGACTTGCAGATAATCTCTCTGGATTTCTAAGGCAAGATCCTCTACTGGAGGGGAGAAATCCTATGGGTCTTTTATTTTTCCCCCTCGGAGCTCTCAAAACTCACCTGCTTTCTCCCCAGGTCACAGAAAGTCCTCAAGTCTACTTAAGAGCCCCACTGAGTATGGGTCTATGGAGCAGCCATGGATGGAGGGAAAGAAAATCAGGCAAAGGGGAGTGTCACGTAATTAACAAAGGTAGGATCCAGCAAATCTTTCAGGCAGGTGTGTGTGTGTGTGTGTGGTTTTTGTTTTTCCATTTTTGTTTTTCCAGAGAAAATATAAGTCAGTCATAAGAAATTCTATCTCCTTGGCTGCAGTAAACCATCACACCTGTAGGCTTTTACTTCTCACAGCAGACCCTGTAAAACTCAAGGCAGCAAATTGGAATTCTGTGTGGTTTAGAGGGAATGCAACCACAGATTCCAGCCAGGAGGGAAAAGATCAATTATCCCATTCTTTACATGCCTGGTCTCGTACCCAGAAAGCCCCGTGTAGGTGAAACGTGAGCCACAATCACGGCCAGGGCAGGAGAAACATAAACACAAATGCACATTATGCACAGCGGATGCCCTTTGTGGTGTTGGAGCTGGAACAGCGGGTCTAATATCCATTGCCTGATGGGCAGGATGAGCAAGAATTTCTGACAGATGCCATTCCCTTCCAGGGACCTGAGCTGACCCATGTATGGGCTTAACCCATCTGTTCAAACCCATTCATTGCTGGGGGTCCAGGCTTTTACTCCAGGATACATTTATGCATTGGATAACCAAGGAGGTGTCAGAGTCTGAGATGGGGAGATGCCCATCTCTGTCTCTCGCAGGATCTATAACTGCCCTCACTGTTCTATTTTTTCTCTCGACCCCTCCATGCCACTGACTGCAGTTGTTAGTAGCTCCTGAGTGGGCCCCTGAAGCCAGGAACCGCCAGATCTCTGAAAAGTGTCACCAGCATTCACCTGGGCGAGGTGTGGCCGAGAGATGTTTAAAATCTTTTTTTCCTGGTAATCACACATGTGCCCATTGCTACAGTTAGCTGAGTTCCTCCAGGTCAGGGAGCTTGTCTGATTGGTCCCTGTGTCCCAGCACTTCACATCATGTCTGGCACCTAGTAAGAGCTCAATAATGCCTGTTGACTAAAGAGGCTGGCAATCTGCCATTTGCCCTGGACATGTTTAATAGTCCACATGCAACTGGTTTTGTGGTCACATGCAGTGCCCCTCAAACGTGCTAGGAGACTTCTGTCCTCTGGAGGGGAGACAGATTCAGATATGACATTTTTAGGTTCAGCTCTAAGACAAACCTTGCAAGAGTCATTCAGGGTCTGTGTGGGATCACCAGGTGCTGGGGTGGCAAATAGGGGGAGAAGAAGCCGTTGTGGCCTTTACGCAGAGGAGGACCATCTAAGCCGAGGGACCGTGTGCAAAGAGAAGAAGGGAGGCAGAAAGACACAGGCTTCACAGGCAGGGATTAGGAGTCACCATAGGAAACAACAGGGCATAGAAAGGACTGTCCCAGCTCTGTTGGGCCACTGGTTCCCTCCTGCTTCCCCTGAGGCCCTGCTTGTACCAGGATTCCAGAGGGCATTCGTCCCTCCTCCCACACCCAATAGTCCTGTGCTCGGTGTATGCCTGCGTGGAGGCCTGGCCCTGCCCTTAGCACTCACAGTGAGGCTGGAAGGGCGGCATGCAAGCTGATTAGGACACCAAGAGCTCCACGAGTTGCCTCAGATGGGGTCTGGCAGGAGGACCACCTGAGGAGGAGAAAGGACGGAGTCTAAATCCTGGCTTTATTACACCCTCTTAGCAAATCAACCCCAGGTTCCCCATCTGTAAAACGTCCATCACAGCACCTGCTCTGCCGAGCACACATGGTTAAGGACATTTAAAAGGCTAAAATGCTGTAGGCGCCAGGTCTTCTCATCATCACAATGGTTTTGTCTATTCTAAGTCAAACACGTGTGTGAATGAGAGCAAGGGGGAAGGAGGGGGAATCAGAGAGGGAAGAGGCTGCGCACGCGTACATGTGCATACATTTAGTGAAAGGACCTGAGGGGTGGGGGGAAGGAGGGGGGGTTGCAGGACTTAGAAGAGTAAATGTGAAACCAGAAAACAAACACTAAACCTTCCATGGTTTGCTAAAAGCAGCTGCTGTGTGTGAAGCTCAGATGTAGCTTTCTAAAGATACTCTCGATCCTGGGCTTCTTTTCCTTCCTTGTTTCCTCTTCTGCCACCCCTGGCCAAGAATTTGGATCCATGATTACGTATCACAGGAGCCCCATTTTATTATTCAACGATTGCCTCTTGATAAAGCATTATCTGCCTGTGGCCATTAAGCCACCACTTAGGAAGAAGAAATGTCATTGCTGGCTTTTCCTAAGGGGGTTAATGAGCTGCCCTTGGATGACCTGGAAAGTTCATTATTTATCCAGATTCCTTGGGGAGCGGGGGGGGGGGGGGGGGAGGACAGGGAAGCGAATAAACAGAGAGGAGAGATAGACACTGAACAGGGACTGTTTATGGCTCTTGGAGCAGCAGCACATTGCCTTATACAGGATGACCTTTAGGCTGTGAGGCCCCTGAGTCACAAGGCACAGACACGGTGCAGAAATACTTCTGTTGTCCAAGTCTTGGGCTCTGGGGAGTTGATGGAAGAAGAGGCAGGACAGGTAGGAAGGCCGCTTCTAACATGATGGGCAGCTGCAGGTGGTGGCAGGTTCCAACCCCAACTGGGCCAATGCCCATTTCCTGCAAGAAAGCTCTCACCTCTGCATGTCCGGTCTCCCTGGGCTCCAGGCTGTGCACAGGGGAGGCCCCAGCAGGTTCCCCAGGGCACATGCTGCCTTGGCACACACATTTTGAAATCCTAAATGAATCAGTACTATCTGTCTATTCTCTGTGTCATGAACAGTTTGTGTTATTTATGACCTCCAGCAGCCCTTGACATGTTACTAATGGTGAAGTGAGAGGCAATGAGTAAAGGTCCTTCAGCGAGAGAAGCATAAAATGAGGCCCTTAATCATCTCCTCCTTCCTTTCCTTGTCATATTCCAGATTGGCTTTTTTCTTATACTCTATGAGGCCAGGCAATGATGGGAGGCAGGCCATGAGGCTGAAGAGAAAAATAAGGGATTGAGGTGTTTTTTTTAAAAGGATGATTACCTGCTAGGAAGCAAGGGGCATAGGTTCTAGTTTGGCTGTGCTGGTGCACAGAGGCCCACGGCCATCTCCAGCCTACAGAGACTTCTAGCTCATGTGCAGAGATGGGGCTCAGACTTCAGGTAGAGCCCTTCACGGGACACCAGGAAAAGCCTTCCTTCAGAGAGGAATGTTTCTACTGAGAGATGGACTTGTGAGCCCTACAGGAGCATCTGTGGGGGCCAGGCTCTTATGTAGGGAGGTCCGAGGGGCCCAGCACGTGAGCCCTGGTCAGCGGCAACCTAGAGGCTAGGTGAATTGATTAACTGTGTGGGAATAGAGGTAAAATGTTATGAGAGAAGTGAAACCAGCTAAAAGGAGCAGGAGAGAAAGCAAGTACCGTGTCAGGGTTTTGGGCCGAGAAGTTATTTTAGACTGAAAATTAGAGAAGGCATCTGACAGTTATATTGTGCTTGAGTTACACCCTGGAGACTGGGAAGCACTTGGAAAGTGTGGAGAAGAATATATAATCCCTGCAGGGATACAATATAAACCTAATTTACACATTCACTCATTCATTCATTCATTCGGCAGATACTAACCAAGTGGCCCTTGTGCACTGGCCCCCCACGTGAGGCCCTGAAGATGGCACAACACAGACCCAGTCCCTATCCCTATGGCCCTCACAGCCTCACCCCCACAGAAGTCAGCTCACAGCCAATGCTGCAACAGAGGCATAAACCCCATGTACCTGGAAGACAGGGCAAGGACCTAATTCTGATGAGGGTGATTAGGAAGAGCTTCCCAGAGGCCAATCCCATTTGGGCTGAGCCAGAAGGATTCCAGTCTGGGGGACCAAGAGATCAGCTCAAGGTAAGGATGGGCACAAGTGACTCACAGAGGAATGAGGATGCCGGGAATATGTGAGAATCAGTAAAACCAGGTTATGGGGTATATGGTCCCTGTGCTAGGGCACCAGGTAGGCAGAGGTCAGACCATGCCTTGCATGCCACGTGGACATTGTATTGTGGGGCAATGGGGAGCCACCGAGCAGGTGGCTGAGCCTGACGATGGTGTGCATGGGTAAGGACACAGGGAAGTGAATGGTGGCCAGGGGCGGAAAGGGCTTGAGGAGGAAGGTCAGTGCAGTGATTTCAAACCCGGTTCCTATGTGCCGCCAGAGAGCAAGCAGCCTCCTCATCTCTCTCTCTTTTTTTAAAGATTTTATTCATCCATTCATGAAAGACAGAGAGAGGGAAGAGAGAGGCAGAGACACAGGCAGAGAAGCAGGCTCCATGCAGGGAGCCCGACGCGGAACTCAATCCCAGGTCCCCAGGATCACACCCCAGGCCAAAGGCAGGCGCTAAACCGCTGAGCCACCTGGGATGCGGGCTGCCTGCCTCCTAATCTCTTGCTGACTCTCAGCGTCCATGGGCAAATTAGGGAAGCCACACCCACTGTTTCCTGAAACCTTTTTTTTTTTTAGTCTTTACTTTGTTGTTTTTTTTAAATAATAAATTTATTTTTTATTGGTGTTCAATTTACCAACATACAGAATAACACCCAGTGCTCATCCCATCAAGTGTCCCCCTCAGTGCCTGTCACCCACTCACCCCCACCCCCCCGCCCTCCTCCCCTTCCACCACCCCTAGTTCGTTTCCCAGGGTTAGGAGTCTACGTCTGTCTCCCTTTCTGATATTTCCCACACATTTCTTCTCCCTTCCCTTCTATTCCCTTTCACTATTATTTATATTCCCCACATGAATGAGAACATACACTGTCCTTCTCCGATTGACTCATTTCACTCAGCATAATACCCTCCAGTTCCATCCACGTTGAAGCAAATGGTGGGTATTTGTCGTGTCTAATGGCCGAGGAATATTCCATTGTATACATAGACCACATCTTCTTTATCCATTCATCTTTCGATGGACACCGAGGCTCCTCCCACAGTTTGGCTGTTGAAACCTTTTTTAAGGCTCACTTGAATGGAATAGAATACAGGTGTGCAGAATTACCTGCGCAGTTACATGCGCTTTCTCTTCATCTGTTTCTTTTTTTAAATTATTTATTTATTTATTCATGAGAGATACAGAGAGAGAGAGAGAGTCAGAGACACAGGCAAAGGGAGAAGCAGGCTCCACGCAGGGAGCCCAACGTGGGACTGACTCAATCCCAGGTCTCCAGGATCACACCCTGGGCTAAAGTTGGCGCTAAACCGCTGAGCCACCTGAGCTACCCCTCTTCATCTGTTTAAAGTGGATGGGTTAGGGGTGCCCGGTGGCTCAGTCGGTTAAGCATCTGCCTTTGGCTCATGTGGTGATCCTGGGGTCCTGGGATTGAGCCTCACGTCTTGCCCCTTAGTGGGGAGCCTGCTTCTTCCTCTGCCTCTCCCACTGTCTGCTGCTCCCCCTGCTTGTGCTCTCTCCCTCTCCCTCTCTTTGTCAAATAAAATCTTTAAAAAAAGAAATAAAGTAGATGGGTTCTTTGTTGAACAACACACAGGGAAATCATGCTAATGGGCTGGCCAATAATGTTAAGACTACAGCTCTCCCTGCTTGGTGCCATTTCAATTATTGCTCAGTTAAGAGAAAGCCTTTTCTCTGGGTTGAATGGTCCACTATTATTGGATTACTTATTAAAGAGGACTGATAGGTTGAAGCTGTTTTCACTTAGGATTTGTATGACATGTTCATAACTGAAATGGAGAGTTGCCATAGTTACCTGTGTGAGCTGTTAAACAGAGCACAATCTCTGCTAAAATCTCTCCATCAAGGTCAACTAGACATTTTCAATCAGCACCAAATAATTTGCTGCCTAATGAAAGTTAATGAAATTATTAGAAGAGCAGAAGAAATTGAAAATAAAGTTAATATAGATGTATTTTATATTTAAATGTATTTTAGGGAACAGCCACTTCTGTGGGGTTCTTACCAGCTGGAAATTCTGCAATATAACTGGACATCTGGAGGGAAGTTTAGAGTAAAAACACATTTGGATTTTGGCACAGGTTACTGCCTTCGAATCCAGCCCATCATTAACAGCTTCTGTACAGTATTGTTCTTCCTCTAGGGGCTATAAAAATGAACCAAACCTTTATTCAACCTAAACTTCCTTCCTTGGTCAGCTATTCCTGCTGATTTCCCCTCCCAGTGACCCTTATTGTTTCCACTGGAAACGTCAGAATGGTGGAGGAGGACAAGCTGCCTGCTTTAGAAGCAGGGTGTTCTCTTCTCATAGGCCAAGAAGAAGAAAAGTGACATCATTACATGAAATAACCTCCCGTGCTTCTCAAATTGTCACGCCACACGAGTCACCTGGAGCTCTTGCTGGCCTGCAGATTCTATTCAGCAGCGGGGAGATGGGCCCGAGATTCTGGGTTTCTAGAGAGCTCCCAGGTCCAACCAGGGCTGCCGGTCCGCACATCACATCTTGAGTAGTAAGATCCTAGTTTGCTTCATCATTTTTTTTTTTTTTTGAATCACCATATACATCAACTCTGAAGTGCTTCTGCACCATCTTCTTGCTTGACAGGCAAAAGATCGGTCTTGCTCACACAGGCTTGAGAGTGGGCGGATGCTAAGATTTTATGCAGCTTCCTTCCCATTCATCAGGCACATCGGCCTGCTGCTCCTAGCCTCCTCCAATACCTTTTGTAGGATTGTGGTTTCAAGTGACAATTCCCACAAGGCAAACAACAGAAGACAAATAATAAACAAGTAAATAACTCAGATGTGGAGTTCATGAAATGTCTTCATCCCAGGGCAAAATAGCATTAGACTCATCTTTATTTACTCTTTAAGAATGAATGAAGCACAAATCAAAACCAAATCAGTCAGCTCAGGGAAAACCAGAATTCCACTGGTTTGAGTAGGTATGAGGTCTGAAATTGTTATTTATGTAAAACATGGGGCCTCCTTCTCAAATGGTGCCAGCTGACATTTTACATTATGGTGTATTTTTTTTTTTAAGACTTTATTTGAGAGAGAGAAGCAGACTCCCACTGAGCAGGAAGTCCAATGTGGAGTTCCATCCCAGGACCCTGGGATCATGACCTGAGCTGAAGGCAGATGCTTAACCAACTGAGCCACCCAGGCACCTCTTTAGTGTATTTTTTATTTTTTAGGACAATCCATTGCTGGGAATTTTTTTTCTTTTTTGGTGGGGTGAAGTGCTATACATTATTTAGATTAACTATCTACATGGTACAAATACACAGTATTTAATTCAAGACTTACCAATTGTTATACTTGGAGAAAGGGAATGTAAGGAAACCACTATGTGAGAACTATAGATTTACATTACTCTCTACCAGCCTGTAAAATGGAACACAACCCCCACCTCACACACTGAGTTGATTCAATTCCCACTTACCCTTTCCAAAAAAACATTCTTGAAATGAGTAAAGAGGAGTCTCTTCATTCTAGACCAGTGGTTCTCGAACTTTAGAGTACATCAAAATCACCCACAGGGCTTTTTAAGCAGGGTGCTGGGCCCCAGCCCAGAGTTTCTGATTTAGTGTCTAGGGTGAGGCCTGGGCACTGGCCTTTCTAACAAGTTTTTTGGTGATGCTGATGCTGGCCCACACAATGAGAACCACTGTTCTAGATCATTATTCTCATCCTTTGTTGTGCATTAGAATCATCTAGGGGAACTTTTGAAAATCCTCACAGGTGTGTTGCCATCCAGATAAACTACACTAAGATTCCTGGGGGTGGGACCCAGCTATTAGTAATTTTTAAAGTTCCCCAGATGGTTTTAATGATTAGCCAAGGCTAAGAACTACTGAGTGTAATAGATGTTATCTTCTTAGATAACATCGCCACTGAAGAGTATGAAGCGATTATCTCAAGCTCATAATATCCCAGATAATTTATAAAGATTCCAAGAGCATAAGTGAGCAAGATAATGGGCAGATCAAATGTCCTATGGTTATAGGAGACATAAGCTTGTGGAATATTGCAATTTTGGACTATCTGGACTCCAAATAGGAGGATGGCTGCCAATTCTCCCGTGTAGGGATTATTGTGCAGAAGGCTAAGCCCAAGGAGCCACCTACATCATTAAGCCACAGACCCCTTTTTAAAGAGGACTTCCAATAGAATGTCATTTTTCTCTAGTGAAATCATAACTTGGTTCAGAAACCCAAGAGGGATATGCAACACTTTTTTCTTCTTCCTCACTCAACAGCTTTCTCTACTTCATGCCTCATCACAATCTTGCATTTGGCCAGAAGTTAGAGAGGGGAAAGTAAGAGGATTCCAAAATGCTCTAAGTTTGCCAAGCCATGATATGTACCATAGCTTGCTGTTTTAATCTTGGAGAAAGAGTCCAATCCAGGGACATGAAAAATGAAGTAAGATCTCTAACTTGGATTTCAGTTGCGTTTAAGGATAATTTGCTGAGGTTAGAACATCTGCCATCCCTCCATTCAAAGCTTGAGATTCCTCTACAAGGGGAAAAAAATCTTAAGGTTCTTTAAAATATAGTTCTTTAAAATATACTTCCTTGTGACTTTTATCCACTATCTTACACCAATCATCAGGATCACTCAAACAAGGCTACTCTCTTTTTGATGTTAGAAATATTTAGTAGGGGTCCCAGGGTGGCTCAGTTGGTTAAGCATCTGCCCTTGGCTCAGGTCAGGATCCCAGGAACCTGGAATTAAGTCCTACATTGGGCTCCTTGCTCAGCGGGCAATCTGCTTCTCCCTCTCCCACTCCCCCTGCTTGTACTCTCTCTCTCTCTCTGTCAAATAAATAAATAAAATCTTTTTAAAAAATAAATATGTATTAAATACCTACTATAATAGGTATGGAATAGATACAAAGTTAGAACAGTCTCTTTAATTAGGAATAGAGAAACAAAAACAGATTCCATAACAGGGGTAAAGATACATGAAAATAGGAGTGAGCAGAACTACCAGAAAGACTTAGAACTACTTCAGAATAAACAGCATCCAAGATGCGTCTTGGAGAATGGTAAAATTTCAGCAGAGTAGAGATGAAAAGGTATTCCTAGGACATGCCTGGAAAAGAGACCAGCATAAGTAAAGGCAAAGGCAAAGAATGATAAAAGGTTCCCTCTGTCTAGAAGTCCTAACAATTATAAATATATATACACCTAAAAAACAGACTCAAGATAGACAATAGAAAAACCAACAGTAGGGTGAAACAGACAACCCAATGACAATAGTTTGAAACTTCATTACCCCACTTTTAATGATGGATAGAATAAACAGATGACCAACCAGAGAGCAGCATACTTGAATAAAACTGGCAACCAACCAAACTGAATTGATGTATGCACAACACCCCGCACAACAGCAGAACACATCTTCTTCTCAAGTGTACATGGAACACTCTCCAAGATAAACTATGCATTTATGATTGCATTTATATGAAATCCTCAGAATAAGCAAATTCACCGAACGAGAAAGTAGATTAGTAATTGCAAGAATCCAAAGAAAGGGGACATGGGAAGTGCCTCCTACTGGGCATGGGGTTTCAAATACTCTGGAATTAGATGGCGGTGATAGTGGCACCATTTTTAAAATATACTAAAAACCAACCAATTGTACACTTTAAGGTTAAAGTTTCCTGGTAGGCAAGAATCACATATCTGGCAAAGGAATGGAATGTGTAGTTAATAGCACTCACACATACATATTTTTCTCTCAGTCATGTCATTTATAGAAAATGAGCTCCAAAAAGTTAGCTTCTGAGCAGGAAATTAGGTAAAAAATGAATATACAGAATGGGGTCAGGCATTTGTAATAGTAACTTACCTATTCATTCATTTCTTCTATAGCTATTTATTGAGAATCTATCGTGTGACCGAATTTCTGCAAGGTGCCAGGGATTCAGAGGTGAGCAAGATGGACAGTAGTTTGCCAGAGTCTATGTCCTAGTGACTCTACTTCAGCATCAACCACATTTCAATTTAGAGATCAGGTATAAGCAGGAGAGCACAGTCACTTTTGTACATATAAAGCTACTGCCTAGTTATTTGATTTTACCTGCTTCGAAGAGACAACACATGAATGACGGTCAGCATGACAACAACAAAAAAGGGGGCTCTCAAAGAATAGTGACCTGTTACTGTGTCCCAGCACTGTCCATAGATAGTTGCTACCCCCACACTGCACACAAAAACCTATAGGAGAGATGGAGATGGCATACTTTTAGCTTTCCGACAAGAGACACGGCAATGTTTCTACCAAATACCTTGGTTCAGATTCCTTATGACAAGCAACTTAGCTTGTAATTTGTCTCCCTACGTGTAGGAAAGGATAAATTCATCAGTGCATTTGGGTATTCTGGCCTGCTAAATGTGACCGTTCTCACTGTAAAGTTCCAAACTGGTATTTGGGTTTATACATCAGTCTCTTCTGTGTTTGGTAGTGTGTATCAGTTCTGAAAGCCTGACAGCACTTCCATTAAATGCTGAGACATGATGATCATGCCCAAGATACTGCTACTCTGCGATGCCTGTGGAAAAGATCTTAGAGTAAAAATTGAAATCTGACTACTGAAGGATTACATATGATCCAATCATATGTAGTGAGTGCCTTCTATACGCATGACGTCCTGTCAGGAGGTATAAGATCTGTAAGACAAAACAGCCTCAAGTGGGCTCTCCTGGATAAAGATGTTCCTTAATCATTTTCATCCAATGTACTTAAAGCATTTCACAGACATTAATTAAGCTCCGTGAATATGCGATTACACTCAGAATTTTAAATGAAGAGGAGTGAAGATATGTATGTATTTGATGTTTAATGGAATATTTCCTATCAAATGGAAGAACTTTTAATTTCAGTATTGAGCATGTGAAAAAAACCGTAAGAGAGCCATTATAAGGAACAGTTCTATTAATAATGAGATAACTATGTTGTTGTCTCAGTTTCCTAGAGGTCTATATTCTGATTTCAATTTTTGTGGAGTACCACCTGTGCAAAAGCAGCTCAATACATTTTAAAAGGAAAATATTTGTTGCATTTTCTAATTTTTTTGTATTCATCTTCATTATTATATTCTTGTTGATTTTAATGTTTCAGAAGCACCTAAATCTGTTATTCTTCAACCATTTGCCTATGAGGGCTGGCCCATACACCCATTAAACACCTTGATTCTTTTCCCTACAAAAGACTAGCTCAGTCCACTTGGCAGAAAAACAGTTTTAAATTATGAAAATGTTAAAATATAGAATATCTAATGAAATGGGTTTTATGTTTTTTATGGGATGTATTGCACTTCAAATGAGAAATATGAGTGTTTAATAGAAGTCTTTAAAGGCTGCTTACATTACCAGGTAAGAATAGTTTATAATTTGGTATTATGGTATTTATCAATAATCATCTGTTTGTTTAGTATTTTGTAGTCCATCAAGCCTTTGTAATGTATCTCTAAGATGACTTCAAATTCTATTATTCTATGGATCTGTGACTTAAGATCATATAGCTAGTAAGTGGCAGGACACAAGGCCCAATTTACCCTCTTGAGAGCCCTTATTACAAACTATAAATACTTTATTTATTTATCATCCTCCTCTACTACCAGGTTAAAGGTTCCAAGTACTTTAAGGTTCTGGAATTATTTGCATAGAAAATCATGCTTATTATATATTTAAAGTCAGCCAAACTCTTGTCCAAATATTATAGTGAAATAAAAACTGAGTCAACAAAGTTTTGCTATATGTAAATTAATCTATCCTTCTTTTCCCCAAATTCTGTTTGACATTTCCAAGTACTTGATACATAGAAGTTTTATAATCATATTCCCTATTCTTACCACATTGTGGTAAAAACTGAATGGCATGTTCCAACTAATTCAGCCAATACTGCTTTCATTTCCTCCAGCTAAGAGGGGTAAACAGAAATGGTTACCATGGAAAGTCACAAATACCGCTGACTGCTGTTTCCTTATTTGCCACTATATCGTGTATTAGAATAAACAGCAAGGGTTTCTTCTATAATCTGGGTTTCAGGCATGTGCAAGGCATTAGGTCCATAGGCTCTGCAACCTGTCGGGTTGCCCTGCCCAAGTTAGAAGTAGGGGTGATAATAATGGTTAGCACTTAATGAACATTTACCTGATGCCAGATATTGCCACAAAAATGTATGCATGCAATCTCATTTCATCCTCACACCAGGCCTATGAGTTAGGTTTTACTATTATTACACCTTTAAAGGGAGCTGATACTTAGAGATGTCAAATAATTGTCTCAAGTTCACTCAGCGAGTAGGTGGCAGAAACGAGGTTTTAATCCACGTCCTTTTAACTTTTTAAAATAATGGCAATGGTTCTATGGTGTGTGCTGGGGATAAAAAGGTAACTGCATACTTACTTAAAGGTCAGCTTTTTAAATGATGTGTGTAGCTCTCTTTCCAATGGGAACTGGCAAGTTCTTTCCAACCCTGAAGGAGTGATTTTTCTGGCTTGCTGCTCAGGATGGTGCACTTAATTCCTTATCTTGACATACATGTCTGAATCAGAGCACCCATCCTCTGAACAATGTGATCCTCCTTCTGTGATGTCCAGGGCTGGGGTTTGGGGAAGAAGGGATGAAAGATGCAGACCTTGTAACCCAAGTCTTCTTGATCCTTACACTTCAGTGTTCAGTCACCATGGGACAGTGTTTTTCTGCGACAGGACCTTGGAGAATCCTTTCCTTTTTTTTTTTTTTTCTTTTTTATTAGCAAGCCCAGCCTGCAGCTCCCCTCCCTCTAGCCCAGCCCAGCCCAGCGAGTTGGGGTCTCTGTGTAGGGCACATTTAAGTCCCAGTGGTTCTCCTCAAAACGTATGCACCAGCTGGACTGCGGGCAGAGTCTGGACAATCTGGATGGAGGGTAGGCCCTGTGGGGTCATACCTCCAGGTGCAGCGCCAGTGGGTACCACTTGTACCATCTGGGAGGTGGGAGCTGTGGAGATGCCCACTGGGGCAGAGGCTTGGCCAGGTGGGGGGTGTGCAGACCAGATAAGGTCTGTTGGCCAAATTAATCCCACCATGCTCACCTGATCTCAGAAGACCCTGGTGTCAGGCAACGGAATGTATAAGCCAGAGGTCTTGTACTGCATTTTACCTTTCTGTTACTACTTTGGGCATCAGACTAGGGGATCATTTTAATAAGAAAACACTTTACAGGTTATATCGAAATGAAGTGTGAACCCCCTGCAGCTCTCCAAGGGTCTGGGACACAGTAGGTACTTAGAGGATACCTGTATGAACTAAACTTTGGTAAGTAATCTCATTAAGTGAGGGCGAACAGGGAACTGGGAAGTCCTGCACTAAGGTGCCAGTTAAACTCACTTATGTGACCATCTGAACACAGCTAGGAATCCATTGCTGAGGTAGGAAGGAGTCCAAGACTCACAGTCCAAGACATATCATTTGAGGAAGTCCAAACTACCTCTAAATATAAATCTATGCGGTAAGTTACAATTTTCTCAATTTTCCTTTCCCTCATCATCGGATTTCTCCTCTTCCTCCTTTGTCCCTGCAGAATGAGCCACCTAATTGCTTCAATTTGCCACTTCCCTCTGACAGATCTAGTTATATGTGTATATGGAGTACATACACACTTACATAAACATGAGTTGAAGTCAATTTAGATAACAACTGACAAGAAATTAAATATTTAAAGATGTTGTTGATTATGTAGTTATCACAAATGTCTAGTTAGCATCCCATACTGGGGGGAAAAAAAAGCCCGTGATGATTATCTCTTCTTGGCAGTCTTCCCCATCTCCCCCCAAACTACAACTGCTACATATTTACTTAGAGCCTTAATTCACACTTGTTTATTTCCTGCTTGCACATGCAAAGTTGAGGAAAACAGACGTCGGTGAATTTAAAATTTCAGAGTTACTAGCATACTTCTGGTATGGTAGGTGTTTATTTAATAATATAAGAAGGTAGGCATTTGTTTTTCTTTGGACTGATGACACAGTTCATTTTCTCCTAAATAATAGAGACATTTCAAAATGCGTGAAAGCCTGCTTTCTGCTTCATTTCCTGTAAATAACTTTATACTTACTTCAAAGCTGACCTTTCACTTAGATGGATATCCTTGTTACTACAGACTTGAGGAGAGGAGAACTGCATCCAGAGGATGAACATTCAAATAATTGTGTCTTGCTCTATTTACTCCACCCTGAACACCTTTGAGGGTTTATAATTTCTGGGGATACCCTGAGCAGCTTGGGTGAAGTGTCTGCCAAAAATCACATCTGACTGGTGCCCGGTTATTTTTTTCCACTGCTGTTTTTAAAAAGTGCCATCAGCGAAGCTCAACTACAACAATTGTTGTTCAGAGCCATCAATTTTCCATGTGAGTTCAGGCAGGCCATGGTGCAGATCGCAGATACACAGAACACTGTTAAGTGGAAACCGGGTTAAAAGGAAAGGAAATGTTGTATATACTCTAATATCATAGAAATCAAGTCTAAAGGACGTACTACTGAATTGCAGGGTGAAATCAAATTAACCGTTTTCACTGGAAACAATTCCAATTACCTCTCAGTTACTGGAGAGGAATGAGAAGACTTCACAGACACCACTGTTTTGGGCCTTTGTTTAAAATAGTAATTCTGCAAACTAAATTTCTCTTGCTCTCTCTAATATGCCTGGATCAAAAGGAGTAAATCTGACTGGTTTAGGAAAATCTTTAGGGAAAACCTAATTCCTTTGTTTTCCCAGCAGACTTTGGATAAAAGTCTACGTTTACTTTAGCCTGTGCATTTTGAGAACTAGAGGACACATTTACTGGGAGCCAGAAAGAGTTCCCTCACATGATCTAAGCTCTGGAATTCCTTTGTTTCTGGCCTCTCAGATAGAAGAAGAATAACAAGTATTGTACTGGCCATAAACTCACTGACCACTCAGTCTCCATTTTAACATGCAGCCTGTACAACACATGCATCTGTGCGCGTGCGTGTGCAGGGCCAAGAAGGGAGGTGGAAACTGTGTGGGTGTTTACAGTATATTAATATTAATCACCTGGATAATGTGTATTATTGTGAGCAAATTAGAAAATCTGAATTGGGTTAAATCTGCAAATTATTAACTATATTGGCCTTTGATAGCTGGTTATTCTATTTTTTAACCATCTTTTTTATGAGCCAATCAAAAGGCAGTCTCTTTCCATGAAATAACTCCCTTTTCCATCCTTTCCCCCAGAGTATTCCTACGTTCATCAAGGTAGTGTCTATGGAACTGCTCTTTGGTCTCTGTCATTTCTGTTTTGAATAGAACAATTAGGAAATGACCATGCTACATGTTACCCAACTTGGATTTATTAGGATCAAAAGAAGCCCTTAATCTAGGTTAATAAAAACACAAGAGTCTTCTTTTTATATGACTTAAGGTCCTTCTGTTGCAATCAAAGATGTCACCCCCCTTCAAAGTGGTAAAGTGAATCAAAATGGAATTCATAAAAATGAAGAAAAATATACTTTTCCCATGCTGATACCCCTATTAGCTTGCTCTATCCCTGAAACCTGCTCCTCAGTCTCTTCAAGTGCTAATTTCCAGGAAGCCACCTGAGCTCATGTTACTGTCCCTGGACCAGGAGATTTTTGTTCCATTCCTGACTCTAACGCTTATGGCCAAGGAAGTTATTTATGCCATCTGTAAAAAAGGGAGCAAAATAACCACTCTTTATCTTGGGTTCCACAAGGCTACTCAGGAAATTTATGAAAAATCTATTTCAGTGGCTGCTGAGCTATGAATGTGGAACTCCTAATGGCTGCTAATGGGAGATCTTATTTCAGTCTTCCTGTTTTCTTTCCTCCCACGTGGTCAGCCAGTGTTCAGGGGAGGTTGAGAAAGATGGGGGAGTTGGTGAATAATGTTGCTGGCTGAACTACCAGGGGATGGGGTGGATAATGCATCCTCACTAGGAGATGCCTGAGCTAGAATAACCTCTGAACCAAAGTCTAGGGAGGCCCCAAGGAGTTTTCCTGTTAGAGACCAGTGGGACCAGCGAATCCTCCTGAAAATTTTACACTATTCTAGGTGCTTGATCTGAATCTCAGAGTCCCCTCCTTACTCTTCTCAAACACTTGGGGAAGAGTCTTGGCCTCTACCATAAAATGCTCATAGCAAGGAGACTGCACAACTCATTCTAAAATTTAAATAGTTTTTTCTTCAGTCTCCCAAGGAAGTGAAAAGTAGTTGGTAACATTTTTTTTTTTTTACATAGTACTTCCAGTGTGATTGAAAATAATTATTTAGTTATTCTGTAACTTCTGTTGCTTAGAGTAAGTCATTTGATGCTTATAGATCCTTAAAAGGGAAATATGCCAGAACCATGTTCCTGCAAAACTTTCTTTCATATCTGTTTATAATGTACTATGGACCAAATTAGTTTTGTGTTAGCAGAACACAGAACTAATTAGCTAACACAGAACTAATTTGTACACAGATCAGATACATTAGGCCTATCGCCCACCACCAGTGGTTAAAAGACAGCGGTATCTAGTGACCACTATCCCAAATATTGAATAAATAACAATTCCTTTGTCTTGGTATGTAAAAGAGAATGATAAATCTCCAATTATGTTACTTTTTAAAATATTTTATTCATTTATTCAGGAGAGACACAGAGAGAGAGGCAGAGACACAGGCAGACAGAGAAGCAGGCTCCCTGCGTGAAGCCTAGAGCAGGACTTGATCCCGCGCTCCAGGATCACAACCTGAGCCATAGGCAGGTGCCCAACCACTGAATGACCCAACCATGTTAAATTCTTTACCAAGGGGGATCGCTGGGTGGCTCAGCGGTTTAGCACCTGCCTTTGGCCCAGGGCACGAACCTGGAGTCCCGGGATCGAGTCCCAGGATCGAGTCCCACGTCACGCTCCCGGCATGGAGCCTGCTTCTCCCTCCTCCTGTGTCTCTGCCTCTCTCTTTCTCTATGTCTATCATGAATAAATAAATAAATCTTAAAAAAAAATCTTTACCAAGAATCGCAAGAATTATCAACTACAGTTAAAGCAAAAAAAAGAATCACAAGATTATTTTTTTTTTAAAGAGAGAGAGAGGGTGCAGCAAAGGGGTAGGGAGGGGCAGAGGGAAAGAGAGAGAATCTTTATTTTTAGAGAAAGCATACGTGAGTGGGGGTGGGGGTGGGGGTTGTGGAGGAGGGGCAGAGGGAGAGAGAATCTCCCATACTGAGGGATCCACCTCATGACTCTGAGATCATGACCTGAGCTAAAATCAAGAGTTGGATGCTTAACTGACTGAGCCACTCTGGTGCCCCACAAGAATCTCTGGACCCAAGAGAAAGGTAACTTGACAGCAGGGAGTAGCCCACATCTTCCCTTCACCTAAGCATAATCATGTTGGTCAGCAGCAACTATTGTCTTTCAGAACCACCAGAAGTTCAGTCTCAGGCCAATTCCAGATGATGGCAAAAAGCAAAATAATATGAAATGCTCAAGCAGAGGCCACCATCAAGGGCCTTTGAAATTTCTGTCTCTGTTGCCTATTCCCTTTCTTTCAACCCATATCTAATTTCTATGATGCAAGAAAGTCCTGGGTATGTGGGCAGTAATGCTTGCATAATTCTGTCTTTAAAAAAAGACATTCTATTGAATGAAGGAAGCTGCAGAAAACTAGGAAAACTTACTAATAATCTTCAGAACAAAAAGTTCCCAAACCTGAGTAAATTGCTGCTGAGGCTTATCATTGAGGATGTTTCACCTTCTTCATGTGGTTAATTGCTCCTTGCCTCCACAGATGACTTCATCCCTCTTAATCTCCCCTTGTTTTGTTACAAGTGCTCAGGCATTGGCATGGTTCATCTGGGACTCCATTAGACTCGTGGCAGGCACAAAAGCCAGGACTGAGGGAAGAAAATGAAGAGTCTACCCTGTTAATGTGAACTGATTTTCAAGTCCTTGTCCTGGCTTGGTTTCACCATACTGTTGACAATTTGTATTTTTCTTGTTCGTTATTCAAACCTCAATAGTTTATTTTTAAAAAGATTTTATCTATTTATTAGAAAGAGAGAGAGAGACAGACAGACAGACAGCATGAGTGGGAAGGGAGGAGCAGAGAGAGGGAAAGAGGCAAACTCCCCGCTGAGGAGGGAGCCTGACATGGGGCTCAATTCCAGGACCCTGTAATCACGACTTGAGCCAAAGGAAGATGCTTAACCAACTGAGCCACCCAGGTGCCCCCAATCCACAATGGTTTAAAATAAGCCCAGGTAGATGAGGAATAAGGGATGAAATGAAAATCCCCTCATTGCCCTCCATGAGAGCCTTAGTCTGGGGCTGAAGTGCCCATACAAACAGGCTGAGATGGTTCCAAGCCAATCCTGAGGGCAGAATGGATAGCAAAAGACAAGACTATGGCTTTGGGACTCTCTCTGAGCACAGTCTCAGAAGCTACTCCCTGAGTTTTTCCGATTTTAAACCAGACCTCATTTGTAAAGTAACGGTTCTCAACTCCACTCCAAGGCAGCCTGAAGAAGGGCTGCCAGATGGAACCTCTGGACTTTTCTCACTCTTGCAGTTCAGTATTTCTCCAAAGACCTTTCACTTAAGATACCCATGTAAGATATCCAGTGTGCAGAAATTGCTTATTTGGTGACTTGTCCTCCCTCTAAGATCTAGAGAGACGTCTCTATCAGGGTAAGTCTGTGGATCCAAGAGGCCACATGCACTCGATAGTTCCATCTGTTCCATCAAGGGTCACCCTAGGAACTGCCATTTTAGGAACACACTGGGAACATCGCTGTCTCAGTCCTTCAAATGGCTGTTTAATGCCTTTGACTCTGGCCTAGGGTTGCTAGATGTAGCAAAGAAAAATACAGGCCATCCAGTTAAATTTGAATTACACATAAACAACGTGTGATTTTTTTTAAGTATAAATATGACTCAGAACATCCAGCTTGATTTAACCGTACTGTTGACAATTTATTAAAATATAAATAATTTCAGTTTGGGGCTGAAATGCGGCGCTTTCTTAGTACAGGACATCCTGTGCAATATTTGGGACATACTTGTTCTTTTCTTTGCTCATCAGGTATTCAAATTTAGTTGCGTGCCCTGTGGTTTATATGGAAATCCTACCAGAACCCTTGACATTTCTCCTGAAATGCAAGGGAGCAAAAGTTTGCTGATAGACAGTTCTTCAGAGTAGGAGAGGCTCCAGCTAGAGCTGCCATTGTGCTTCACCTCACAATTGGATATATTTGGGTATATCAAATGGACATAGGGAATGGAGATCTCACTAAGGTCCATTTAAATGAGGAGCCAAAGAGTACCGTGAGAAAAAACTCATTCTCCAGGATGAGAACCAAGGTACAGGAGTCTGAGCCTACTAATAGAGGAAGGGGTGATTCTGAGTATGGCACACCTCTGAGCCTCAGATTGCCTTCCCTACCACCACCTGAGGGTCATGCCTAAAATGTTCTAGAAATGAGGACTGTAATGCAACCTCTGGTACAGCCACTCTGGAAAACAGTATGGATGTTCCTCAAGAAGTTAAAAATAGAACCACCCTATGACCCAGCAATTGCATTACTAGGTATTTACCCCAAAGATACAAATGCAGTGATCCGAAGGGGCACCTGCACCCCAATGTTCACAGCAGCAATGTCCACAATAGCCAAACTGTGGAAGGAGGCACAATGGCCTTCAACAGATGAATGGGTAAACAAGATGTGCTCTCTATATACAATGGAATATTACTCAGGCATCAGAACGGATGAATACCTGCTATTTACATTGATGTGGACGGAACTGGCGGGTATCATGCTGAGTGAAATGTCAATCAGAGAAAGGCAATTATCATATGGCTTCACTCATACGTGGAATATAAGAAATAGTGCAGAGGATAAGAGAAGGGAGGGAAAAATGAATGGGAAGAAATCAGAGAGGGAGACCAATCGTGAGAGACTCAACTCTAGAAAACAAACTGAGGGTCACTGGAGGGGAGGTAGATGGGGGACAGGGGAACTGGGAACTGGGTAATGGGCATTAAGGGGGACATGTGATGGGATGAGCACCTGGTATTATATGCAACTGGTAAATTACTGAACTCTACCCCTGAAACTAAAGATGTTGGCTAACTGAGTTTAAATAAAAAAAAGAAATGAGGGTTGTGGTACAAAGACACAGGAAATAAGCAAAAGAACAAAATGATGCATCTTCAGGATGAGGGCTTGGGCATCAGCAGGGGGTGCACCATCAACACAGAGCACGGGCCATCTTGATGACGAGGTGGCCCTCTGGCCAATGTCACCAATGGGGCCGCCGCTTGGGCAGGGGTAGCCATCATTACAGCAATCTGCGGCAGAAATGGAGGAAAGTGGCAAGGCCAATGGAACAACCAAGAAAGCTGACATGAGGAGATATTAATTTCATCAACATTTACTAAGCACCTGGGACGTGGCATGCAGCAGGCTTGCTGTGGCAAATAGAGACGTGAAAAACAATACGATTCCTCACATCATGCTGCTCATGGTCCAGGGTGAGAAACCACCAAGTCCAAGAGATGATCACAATATGGTATGATGAGGAGTATTATAGTTTACAAGCACATGGGAGGGGCCACCTCACTTCTCTTTGGTAGGCTGGGGTAGGTGTCCTGGAGAGATGACTTCTAAGTTAAGGCCCAATGGACCAGTAAGAATAAGGAGGAAGAGTCCACGTGAGATGCCCAATGTATTAGAAGATTTCTGCTCTACTAGGGAGAAATCAGAAGTGGCCCAGGTTTCTATTTAAACAGTCAGTTCTGATTGGTGACTGCTAACTTGACTTCTTTTTCCCATTAGGCTACTGAGGCTACCCCTCACTTTGCTGATGGCGCAGTCAGTGACATGTTGAGTAAACACCAGGCCAACTAGAAGTAACATGGAGATGGAAAGACCTCATGACCCTTGTGCCTGAGTGGCATTTTATTGCGGATCCTCAGGGGTACCTTACCAGGATGCTGAATAAATTATGTAGGCGAACATTGTCTTTTGCCCTATGCTTTGCACTTTGAAAATCCTCTCGTAATAAAGTATTGCAAACTCAAAGAATTAAATTATTCCTCTTTCCCAGGCTCAGTACAAGGAAGGGACTGCATATACAAAAGCAACTTAAATGCAGCAGGGATGAGGTTAGGTTGCTCTCTTGAAGTATCTCTCTGTCAGGGTTTGCAAAGCTGATTTATTTTCCTCTGGTCAGAGTAGCCTCAAAATAATAGGTTTTAGAATAAGAAAACAACTATTTTTTTGTTTAATCTTAATAATAGGGTATTTCAGGTTTGTCTAATGAAAACCAGAAGCTGATGATCTAACGCCATCAAATACTAGCCTTTGTGCAAAAAGAAATAGTAAAATAACGTAGGACCTTGTCTAAATAGGACTTATAAATGATGCCAGCTAAGTGGGAAAAAATAGCAATAACCTTTTAAAACATTAATTTAGACTTTTATTGGAATACAAAGGATTTCTAGCGTCTGAAAGCAGGCATTGTCTCTCTTTTTTATTTCAATAGAACTGTGGCTTGAATACAACACAGCAGGGTGTGTGTTTTCTAAAGTTGGGTCATTATCAGAGTGTTCGCTGCCGTTTGCCAATAAGCCTTTATTTAGCAAAGTTTAAAACTGCTGACAAATGGGATTCTTCCTGTAGCAGTATAACATGGTACAGCTAAATATGCCTAATTACAAAAGCCCTCCAAGGGCAGTAGGGAAATTCACAGTTTGGAGAGGATTCACAGGGACAGTCCTCAAAATAGGAAAGCCTAGGAGCCCTCAGCCACCTCACTTCTACTCCTGTTACTATGGATTTTAAGTTGCAGGGACCTGTGAGATTATTCAAAACAATGTCTAATTTTATCCAAAGCTGCGGGGTTTCTCGTTTAGGCTGGGCAGGCATTGAAGAGACGGTTTTTACTTCTGCACGCTCTGGTCTGTGAGTTTCTGTGGATGTCTTTCCTTCCTTGCTCTAATCTGTCCCCCCTGTTCAGAGACAAATACATCCGAAAACTATTATCCCAAACTCCAAACCTTAGTTCCTTGTATGTATTTTGTCCTGGAGGTTCCATGAAGGCTAATGGACAGTCTCTTTTGAATTGGGAAGGGGGCTGAGGTGGTACCATTCATTACAGTCTCCACTTCCAGGAGTCTCTCTCTAAGAGCAGAGGTCTAACTTGAACTGACTTTCATGGGAAAATGTGCACTGCAAAGCTTGCTCTCTAATTATAGCCAGGGGAACGTGAGGTTTGTTTGGAATCAGATGGAGCTTTCCACTCCCATAATTACACATTTTATTTCAAACACCTTACGGCAGTGTTTGAAGAGGTTGGCACAATCGTCCTAAATAAATATCATCCTGAAGTTCTCCCTCAGGAGGGCTGGAGGGAGTGAAGGAACAGGACCAAACAGAGCGATGTGCTTGTGAGGGTCTCATAATTCCAGGGCAGAAAGTGTGACGAGAAGATAGGGGCACTGGGATTTTTATGTCTGGAGCTCAGTCTTCTTCTCAATCCTGCAGCCTAACTGATATGGCCTTTCACTGACCAGGTAAAGGGATTAGTAACTGAAGTCATGCTGTTGGGTGGATGCTGAGCAACCATAATTAAGGCTTCCAGGGACCTAAACCAAACATATACAGCCAGAGAAGAATTCTCATAACATGGTTAAGAAGAATACTTGGGGTGAGGGGAGGAGTGGGGAGAGAATCTGTGTTTATATCCCAGTGCTGGCTGGCATGCTTAGTTCTGGGCAAGTCTTCCAGGAAGTCCAGGACGAGGGACATGTGTGGGGAAGGAGGCTGGGAATGTAGGTTGGGACCCGTAATGTGGTGGCAGTGGGACCCATGGAGGAAATAAATGAATCAGCTCAGTTCCAGTGATATAGGGCCCTCCATCACTAAATAATTCCCCAAATATTTGTGCCACCGCCCCCATGTAGCTGACCTTTGGAGAGAGGGAGCCATGGGCTTGCTCTCTGATGAATAGCTCTACTGTTCCTGTGGGCTTACAGGAAGTGGAGGAAACCTAGAATGACAGAAATAGTAACAAATAAGTAGAACCCTTGCTATCCTCTCCGGGGTCACCCGACAGGCTCTCTGATGAGGTGGGTTTCATCATAGAAAGTTCTGGAAAAGTGGCCAGATGTTTACTGAGTACCACTCTAGGTCCTTCACTGACATTTCATTTTATATTATCTTTTCCTCCTACAGGCCTGTAGAATAAATATTTCCCTCATTTTTGATTTAAGAGAATAGGGAAAAGCCAATGTAATTTAGAGTAAAGGCTGCCCTAACCAACTCCCCGTGTAGCACGTTCTTCCAATTCTATTATTTTCTCGGTGCCATGGAATCTGTGAGGCATTAATAATATTAATATTAATCCCTTATGTTGGTATGGCATGTCATATGAATGGTTTTCAAGGAATCTTCAATATATTGCCTCTCTGGAGTCTCAAAAACAGCTCTGTGAGATGGGCAAAATAGGAATTACTACCTACATTTCCAAGCTAGTACAGCTCAAGGCTGAGGGGGCCAAGAACCAGGACCAGAACGCAGCTTCTACCAGCACCCAGCTCTCCTCCCTGTTACTCCCTGGGGACCTTGATGGAGACTGGGCCCGCCAAACAGCTAGCAGCTCCTTGCTGAGCCGTGTACCAACTTGTGGACAATAGCCTTATTAAATGCTGAAGATCTTTGGATGGAGACCAAGAACTCTATCTCTGCAAAACATCTCTACGGAAACATTTTCTCTCTTCATTTCTCCTTCTCATTTAAATGCTAAAATATTTACAGCGATAGGCCAGATAGCATCATGCTACCTTGTGATTTTTCAGGGAAAAGATGAGAAGCACATGATATGGTTGAGAATTTTCAACTGCCTGGCATAAGCGGAAGGAACACTTGTCTAGGGGTTAAGTGATGGGGTCCTGCTCCTGCCCCCTCCATTTACCAGCCGTGTAACCCATCACTTGTCACTTGCTAGGGCTCAGTCTTCTGGTCTCTAAAAGGGACCATCCTGACAAAATCATGATGTGTACAGGCTTTTTAAAAAATAACCATGTCCTTACATATAAATGTGAGGGAAACATGGTGACGTGGCAGTATGATCACATCGAATATGGATGATTTTCAACACACTCCTGTAATAACCAAGGGGAAGGAAAAGTGATTTTCAAATCATTGTGTTAGGGTGGCGTCTGACACAGGAGCACAGTCAGCGTACAACTTTCAAGTTATTGGTGGGAGAAACTTCAACACGATTTGAAGGAAGCCAGACAGGTTTCTTATAGGGAATCTTATGTCTTGGGATTGTCAGACAAGATATGGCATCTGGCTGCTTCTGTTGGGAGAAAATGGGAATCCATCCTCCAGGCTGGTCTGGCTACCTGCACTTGCTCCTGGCTCAGAGTTAAAATCACTTTGAAGAGCTAGATACGATATTGCTATTAGCAGTGGCTCTGAGAGGCAGAATAAGGGCAAACCATGGATTTTGGAGCCAGGGCTGAGTCCAGATCTAAGTTCTTACCAGCTAGCTGTGTGATTCTGTCACCTGAGCTTTCAGGATCCCTCGGGTCTTTAGCCATGGGGTAGGCACAACCCACATGGCAGTGCCATTCTGAAGATCAGATGAGACACATGGATCAAGTATCTCACATGAGTACCTGCCATGAGGCAGGCACTCAGGAAATGGCAGCATCTAGATTTTATACACACCTCGTCATACCTCAGGGATACCTTAAATGCTGCAGTGAGGCAGGACTGTGTCAGCCAAACTTGAAGAATCCCTCCTGGTCACCAGTTATTCATTTGTGTGTAAGAGAGAGAAGCAGCTCTGTTTGAAATGCTGTTGGTTACTGATTGTTTTTTTTTTTTTTTTTTCCCCTGAGAGTCTTGTCTTTACAGGCTAAAAGATGCAGTTGGCAGCCCTTTTTAACGTAGAAGCTTTAGGAAACGTGGTGCCAGGCTGTCAGCCTGTTTCAGCATACTCTTTGCTCAAAATGAAAGGCTGTGTCGTTTCTTGAAGATCATGACACTTTGGGTCGCCACTCAGTGAGTTCAGGGTAGGGATCATGTCCTCTCTATTATGTATTTATTCAAAGACCATTTGCAGAATACACACATATGAGTTAATGTCAAACTCACTAAAGCTACAAAATTTAAAAAGGGGAAATTAAAAAAAAAGAAATTTAAAAAGTTTTAAAGAATTTAATAATAGGAAGTACAAAGGAAGGATAACGTATATGGCATATAGCTAAACTTTTTTTGTCAATACTTCCTTTCCTATAAAATGAGAGACACTACTTTTCCAGGTAACCCCCAACCCCAGTATTTTTTATATAAAATATTCACACGGCTTAGGACACAAGCGAGGTCCTCACATGGCGGTAACACAGAGGCAAAAAAGTTTATGGCGTAAGCCTTAGTCTCACACTTCCTGACCTTACCATTATTAAAAATCTTTACCTTTGAATTCATAATAGGCTTAGAAAGTGATTCATGGATGCATTAAACCTTCCCTTAATCAGATACGTGAAAAATTATACTGTTTGGGTTTTTTTTTCCCCTCCCATTTAACACAGATCCCATTTATTGCTTCTGTTGCTCAAAGTCAGAATCTGGTGGATTCAACTCTTCCATGAGCAAAGGCTGTGTGTTCTAGGTAGGAAAAGTTTATCTTTTGCACACAAGTGAAGAAACAAAGCCAACTGAGCTAAAACTCTCCTTCTTTTACTCCCTTGAGTTTTGGCTGGGACTCTCCTTTCGAGCAAGTTATGCATACACACACAAAAAAACAAAAACAAAAAAACAAAACAAAACCCCACAATATAACTGAGTCACAAGGAAGGGAAAATGAACTCCAGAACGCTGTAGGTTTCTTGCACTTCAGGTCGATCTCCAAATCTCTCACGTACACATTTGGGAGTATTGTTAGGAGGAAAACATTTTGTGTCTTGAAAAGGGGACTGTTTTTGCTATAGGACATAGAAAAGAAAGGTCTGATGCATGCTAGTCACATTACCTGTCACTCGGAGAGAACAGCAAGGGGCGTTAAGCATAATGAAAATGAGGAGTTAAACGCCTGGTGTTTATCTCCAGTGTTCCAGATAGAAATATATCTCCGCACAGTGTGCACCATCTCCTTCAACAAGACTGCCCTGCATTCATCTCTCTTGCATACGCATGACGAGCACACCTCATCCGTCACGTTGAGACATGTTAAAAGGAACCTTCTTCCCCTGTTCCTTTCTACTCTGAATAAGTAATTATGAAAAACAAATCATTGCCATGTCTCTTCCTTTCTTTAGTTTTATTGGGTTTTGTCTGCCTGTCTCCCACAGACATAAAGAATTGTTCTGTTCGTTTAGATCCAGTGATTTTCTTTAGGGGGTTGTTTCAGATAAAACAGAAGGTCTGATTTTGTCAGGAATGTAGCTCTGAACGTCTCTAAGAGCAACTATGCATATGAATTTGAGGGCAAAATGTCACCCTCAAAGTGAACTGAATGGAAAAAACCACAATAGAAGTCTGTTAAAATGCTGCTTTGGGCAACAAGAAAAAAAAAAGCCTAGATGCGATCATTCTTTCTAAAGGCCTTGTAGGTGCTGGCCCATACTATGATTGGAGGGGTGTCCACCAGCCTGCATTTGGATATTTCTTTCTTTTTGATGTACTGCTCTGGATGAAATGTTGGGGGTCATATTTGAACGGAGGTGAATGGCCTTCTAGCCTGAAAAGTCTTATAATTCTTAAATGCCACACAGGCTTCCTGACAGAAGGCAGATCGTGTGTGTATATATATGTGGACCGATTAGATTATCTCATCAAGTGATTCAGAAAGCGAGCGATAGAGAGCTGGGGCCAAGCTTTAAGGTTATCTACATTGTGATGAACAGGATCCTGCATAGGCGGAAGGCTAGAAAGGCATAAAGCAGGCCTGGATAGCATGATATGAATTCAGTTTTTGAATCCTGACCTCACATACAGGCCTAACTCTTAGGGCTGGGCATCTCAAACCTCTTCCTTTTTAAATTCTCCCTCTTGCAGGCTCCTAAAGGACTCCACTGCCCCTGTGCTGTGACACACAGCGCAATGTGGGCCTCATGTTGGGTCTAACAAAAGGAAGGCTTTCAAAAGTGAATGATAAAGTTGTTGCCTTCAATCTATCTCTGTCTACCCCTTTCTTGTTCTCTGTCTCTATTTCTCTCTTCACTGTCTCTCTCCCTTTGTCTCCCTTTGTGTCTGACGGGCTCTCTATCCCCCTCTATCTTGACCTGATCCTCTACCATGTTCTTTACTGTCACCTCTATGCATAAGACTCCCAGGCCATCACAGCCAGTTCAGAATTGTCTTCTCAGCTGTATGCTGAAATTTCTTACTGCCTGTTAGACATCTTTACCTGGAAACTCTGCATCCTTGATAGTGCCATGGACCAAACTAAGTTAAATTCAACGTCTACCCAACTTCCTATTTTGCTACCTTATCAATGATGACAAAGACAAAAGCCATTGCCACTGTGGCTAGAAAAGCTTTGCTCTTTCTTATGACTCACCTATTCACTCACTAAACACTGATTGGGTCTCCACTGTGCTGGAATACTGGGGTCATAAAGCTGAAAAAGATAGCCCTTGCTCTCAAGAAACCCAGAGTCAATGACAGGTAGGGAACCTAAGCACACAGTGCTTTGATATGAGACCTCACAGGGTGTCATGGGAGCGCAGAGGGGTACCTAATCCAAATGGAGAAAAGAGGGGCTTTAGGGCACCAGGAAGACTTCCAGGAAGAGGTAACAGCTGACTTAAGTCCTGTGGGTTCTGTAAGAACTAGCCTGGTGAGGGGACAGAGGAGGAGAGATGGTACCATTTCTTTCAGGTTCAGCAAAATTACTCAGGCCAGGCCAGACAGCTTGCCAACTCTTTGTAGGTAGTACAGTACAAGGCGTTACAGTACACCTTGAGTACAAGGGATGAGTACAGTACAAGGTGTTAGGGAAGGGGGGTACTTACAGCACCCATCCCCATAGTCTAGGGGTACTAGGGTCATATATGATGGACCCCACTCCCCCCTCTCTCCATAAGGCAGCTGTTAAGCCCTCCAAATTGACTTCCATTAGATGTTCCTCTTCTCTAATGCAGACCTGCTCTGCCTCTTGTGGGGCCACTGTGATAAGCCCTGTCTCAACTGGCCAGGCTTCCTCCACTCCGGTTTATCACCCAGTACAACATATTTCTAAAGCCTCCCTGCTAAAAGCGTGTTTTGTAGTCCAGCAGCACTCGTATCACCTGGGAATTTATTAGATATGCAGACTCTCAAGCCCTTCCTTACACCTACCGAATCTAACAAAATCCCTTGGCGATGGGAATGCATGCAAAGATCTGGAAAGCACTGCTCAACAGCAATAGCTCTATGCCTACCCCATAGTTGCTGAAAAATAAAACCTTCACTGGCTCCCTGGTACCTACTGAATATAGTTTAGAATTTCTCATCTAATTTCTACTTCCTTCCTCACCTAATGGGACACTTGTCTTTTCTAGAACTTGTCCCATCTATCCTTCCTCATCCCCGTGCCTTTGCTGTGCTCACTTAGAACATTTCCCTTACGATCTTCCTTCTGATCCATGGCCTAGCTGAAACGCAGCTTCCTTCTAGAATGTCCAAAGAATTTAGACTATTTCTTCTTACTCTGTCCTACCTTGCAGTGGAGTTGCCAGTTATATCTCCTGACTGTTGGTAGTCTGCAAACCCCTGAAGAGCAGAGACTGTAGCTTACCCATATAATTGTCTCCCATGATTTGAATTAATAGATGCTCAATACATATTTGTAAGGTAAACAAATTGAGGAAATAAAATGTTTGTGCTCAAAAGGTGAAAAAGAGTGAGCACCTACTGCTGCCAACCACATAAGAAGTATAAACTCATTCAGTATTTACTTTGTCACCAAAAAAATGACATCCATTGGGTTGAAATTCTGAGAACCAAGTCTGAGAAACAACTTACTTCACTACGACAGCTCCCCAAAAATACAGTGGACAGAGAAGCTAACTAGCTGTCTGAAGTTCTGTCCCAATGTGTGAAACTGTGTAACTCTCACCTTAAATATCACAGAGCAGGTGGCCGGCAAAAATTCTAGGTGTAGGAAAAACTCACTCTCTTCTCTATTCCAACTAGAAAGAGAGAAAGTAGGAGCCAGCCTTAAACCCTTTGATGCTTTCTTCAACATATGGAAAATTTGTAACTGTGTTTCGGCCTCCTGATATATGAACACATTTAACAGAAATATTCTTTTAAGTCAATTTATATAAAGCAGGGAAGACGCATGGCGGGAGCAGCCGAAATGTACAATGTTTTCAGGCTAGGAAATATCATGTTCACAGAGTGCTGATTTGGTAAAAGAGGGAGAGCAGTTTTGCTGGGAGAATACCAATGTAGTTTAACAATGCAGCTCAAACATGTTGGGGCATTCTAGGTGACCAGCTCTCAATGACAAGCCCTCAAGACAAGCAGCCTGTCTGCCTGCCAGAGTCTCATAGTTTGGAAGTAAGCAAGAAAAATGGTGAGGCTAGCTCTCCAGAGGTGGAGGGACCAAGGAGGGCTCCTCGGTTATATGAAGTGATCTTAATTATCACATTTCTCGAGCCAGAATGCACGGACACCCTACTCACTGATTCTCCCAGCAGGAGCCAGCCAGAGGAAAACTGGGGGGAAAGCTTTGGAAATCTTCCTTGTTCATACCAAAGTTCATGCATGGCCACGCTGTGAAATTTAGGCCCCATTTGAATTTGTGATATTAGTTGATAGGAGGTCCATAGCGTAGGGGGTGAGTATGTGGTCTCTGGAGCTAACCTACCTGGGTTCACGTCCTTTTTTTTTTTCTTTTTTTTAAGATTTTATGTATTTATTCATGAGAGACACACAGAGAGAGAGAGAGAGAGAGAGGGAGAGAGACAGGCAGAGGGAGAAGCAGGCTCCCCAAGGGGGCCTGATGTGGGACTCGATCCCAGGACCTTGGGATCATGACCTGAGCCAAAGGCAGACACTCAACCACTGAGCCCTCCAGGCACCCCGGGTTCACATCTTCAGTCTACTTCTGACTAACCTGTCATCTTGGCAAGTTATTATAACTGTTCTGCCCATTGGATCTTCACTGATATTCTGCTCACAATGAATGTAGTAGCATTAATTTTGATTAAAAAAAATACACATTAAAATATTACTAATCTTGCTTCTTGAGTTTTTGGGTGCCCTTTGAAATTTCTCTCCTAAGGAAAGTGTCTCACTCACAGCATCCTAGCCCTGCAGGGCCCTTGTCTTTGCTCATCTACAAAATGAAATGAAACACAGAAACCACTTTCCTGGATTCCTGCAAGAAATAAAGAAGATAGTACACTTAAAGCAAAATAGCACCTTGCAAAGATGGGTGCTCTCACTTTGACTCTGCAAGTCTGTTCCACCCAGGCCTAAGACTCACCCTGAGAGCTTGCTAAAACACAGATTCCTGGACACCACCCTCAGAAGTCCTGGTCCGGTAGGTCTGGGGCAGGTGAGAATCTGCATTTGTGGCCAGCTCCCGGGGGTGGCTGGTGCCCTGGTGGTCAGACTGTTGAGCGATCCTGCGCCACAGAGGAGCAGAGGGCTCCCTGTAAGTGCTGGACTGATCCACCACCAGCCACATGGTTGTCATTAATCACCAGCACATTGGGGCTCATTCCAAACACGGCCACTGGCTCAAGCGCCCTCTGACTCCCTCACGCCAGTTCTTTGATGAATAGAATCAGCTGCCAACTGCCTCTGCAGCTTTTATTTACATATTATGGTTTGTCTTCCTTTAGAACTTGCAGCACTGTGCCTTAACGGTGCTCATGCTGACTTTGTAGATGAATGGACCCCGGACAGTTGCTCTGAGGGCACAGTCTTTGGAGGTGAGAGAGCACATGAACATGAACTTATAACACAGGGTGACGCATAACAAGATGGCCACAGGCAGAGGATGCTGCATGGAGAGGGAAGGGCACCTTACCTCTTCTGCAGGATCCAGGTCAGCTATCCTGGAGGAAGCTGGTGAAGTGACTCTTCAGTCCTGAAGGTTACTGCCAGGTAGCCATGAAGCCCCAAGAGCTGAAAGGCTTTGGCCTCTTGGCCCTTTGATCCTCTCTGCCACAGGTGTGTGGATCCTGATCTGCCCTCTCCGGTGCGGCCTGTGTGCACAGAGCAGTTCTCTGCTTCTCCACGAAGGAAGACTCACTGAACAGGTGCCCTTTTGCGCCCAAGACTGGGTACCTAGGTCTACCTAACTTGGGAGTCCAGTTGGCCGGCAACCTCTCCCACCTTAGTCCTTTTTTAATAATGGTAATGTCAGGGCACCTGGGTGGCTCAGTCAGCTAAGAGTCTGCCTTCGGCTCAGGTCATGATCCCTGGTTCCTGGGATCAAAAGAATCCCAAGTCAGGCTCCCTGCTCAGTGGGGAGTCTGCTTCTCCCTCTCCCTCTGCCTGCTGCTTCCCCTGCTTGTGTTCTCTTGCTCGCTCTCTATCAAATAAATAAATAAAATCTTGAAAAAAATAATGTAATGTTTCTCAGTTTGTTTGCAACTCAGGTGGGAAAGAGGGATCTTGTCTATGCTTAGAAACTCCAGCAAAGGTTAGTACCCAAGTTGACTCAGAAAGGGTGTACAGAGGGTAGTCAGATGAGTTCCTGCAGAGGAAGTGGTCCTGGGAGTGCTGACAGAGCCCAGAGTACTCTACAGTTCCATCCTGCCTTCCTTTTGGTTATGCTCCTTCAAATGGTCCTTCGGAGCAGGGTCAGACGGTTTTATGACCCTGCAAGCATCCTCTAAACCACATTTTCCTCTAAACAATAACACCGACCTCACAGGGTTGTAACAATTCAATGAGAAAATATACGAGGAAAATCTCTGGCTCATAGAACACTCTGGTCCCATGTTTAGAAGTTACCTCCATGTTATTTGAGAACACAGCTCTCTGCCTTTCTCAATGAAGAATGCTGACTGAATGTGCAGTCGCTTCTCTAGAGCAAAGGAAAGAAAAGGGACCATCCCTGCCCCGCCACCTCCTCTTCTCCTTCAACGTGTGCATTCAAGAATCAACTCCTGATATAAAACATATCTAGCCACATGGCTGGCCAAAATGATTGCAGCCTGAATATGGCTCCTGGCTGATGCATGCCCGAGATGTGCCTGCAGTGTGGCCTCTGTGGGTTGAGTACCATCAAGTATTACAAGAGGAAACATAAAAGAAAACATGGCACTTGGGCACATAAACAAGCTCTTGGGATCACTGACCTAACAAGCTCTTTCACTTCACGATGTAAAACCCACAGAGAAAAAGGGTTATGCTGACCACCCCCCACTGGTTCCTATTTCCAGCTCATCGAAGAATTGGCCCTCTGCCTGTCTGCAGACAGGAAATGCTCCTGGTTTGCTGACATGCTTCGCCTCCGTAACCCAGGGCTTCCATCTGTCCACATGGTCAGGCTCTCTTCCTTAACCACACAGAGAAGCCTGTTTTCTCCTGACCTCTTCTGTCCTTATCTCACACTCAACCCTCCCCTCTCCCCACCCCCATGGTTAGAGATGGCTCATGCTGGCCTTTGGCCCAGGCAGCCTCCCAGCTGCCCCACTCCCCCGCTCCTCCCCTCACACACCAAAGGTTCATTAAATTAGTCACTTGGACTTTCCACAGTTGAGCCGAAGGTCACTTGCTTTAACTGTCAGCCAGGAAAGAGACATCCCTGGGGGTAGTTTGAGAGCCGCCATCTCCCTGAGTGGGAGGTTGGCTCTTACTACCTGTATGGCTGCCCCGGACGGTGCATGTTACCACCCTACATGGTACAAGGTAGAGGGCAAGGGCACCCCCCAAGACACCAAGAGGAAATCAGTTCCCCAGCGACAAGTCATGCTTCAGCTTCTGAAAGGCTAAGGCAATTGCCTAAGCTTTCTATGCTTCATTTTTTCCAACCAGAAAAACAAGGATACTTTACTTCCTCACGGGGGTGATCTGAGGACATAATAGCCAATTCTGAAAACCACCTTAAGCGTTTGGCCAAAGGAGGTAAGGAATGGTCACTGTCCGTCCAGAAGTACTAAGATTAACATCAACCACTCTACCTACTTTGTTGGGGCTGGGAATCAAATCACAGGTGAAAGCAAACCTAAGTTTCCATATAATGCTTCTTCTCTGAGTCGAAACTTTGGTATTACAAGGCAATAAAAACTACACACGATAGAATCCCAAACTTGATGTTCTATTGGCCCTGCAGTGGTGGGTGGACTCCATAATTACGGTGGTGGTAACGTCCCCAGCCACGTCTCAACTGGACAGTCGGGGCAGACTTGGCACATCGTATTAGCGACGGCAGTCACTGGGGAGAGGGTTCCAATTGTTTCCCTGGCAACATTGTTACGATTCAGCAGAGGAAGAAAGTGCCAGAAAGCCAGACATCACAAGCAGAGATTAGGTTGATAAAGATTCTGTGTTTCTTACGTCTCTTGAAGCTGGCATTTGGGGAATGCAGTGAAGTTTTCAGAGCTCCAGAAGCAAAGATGCATGTGGGGAATGGTCAGACCTATGAGGCACAAGCGCAGTTCTGACGGGGAGTGGTACCTACCCAGCTGAGAGAGCTGCTGTTCTACTTGACATTCTAATGTCCAAAGTCAAGGACTTCTTCAGAACATCTTGATACAACATCATGGAGCTTTGTCCATGAAATCACATCAAGAATACAAAGCATTGCTTATCAGCCTGGGTCGAGTCACTGGTGGTCTGCGGAAGAACAGTGTGTGCTATGGTAGGGGAATAATTGTCATCACGAACCTTCCTGGGACTTTGGCAAAATGCCATCAGTCTTTCGCAGCTAAATGTTAGCTCCCCCCACCACCACTGGTCCACCAACCGACCCAGATAACATGCTCATGCAGCGTGCATGAAAATACTAGAAATAACTCCCTTTTAAGCTATCCCGTATTATACAAAATTTGACTCTTGAAAGTAACTGAATATTTTATTTACCTCTATGATCTGATCTGAGATATAAACCTATTGTGTGTGCTTCATGAAAGATTTAAAAGAATCTAAATAAAGAAAACGCTTAGAACCTATATATTTGCTGTCTATATGCCTTCTGTGGGTAATAACTTCTGTAAGCTTACTGCCTGATAGTTTACATTCGCATTTTGTTTTTTCTTTCCTGTCCTTTATTTGTTTCCCTTAAAATTACCTATTTCAAACTTCAAGAGGTGGTCCCCAATTCTTGAATCCTATTCTGTTTTAATTCAATTCAAGGAGAATTATCTATTGTGTTTTCAGGGCTGTGGTTTTAGCACTCAAAAGACATATAAATCACATTTCCTGTTCTCAAGGTATTCCAAGTCCTGTGGGGAAGGCAAGGCTAATGAGAAAACGTGTTTTTCTGAGAGAGAGGATATGATTACTGCTAAAATGAATCACATGGATAAAAGGTGCTACAGAGTCGCATATATGCCAAGATTGGGAGAAAAAAATCATAGTTTATTTGCCAACGGAAGAGTCCTAATTCTTTTTTTTTTTTTTTAAGAGTCCTAATTCTTATAGTTGGTTGACATGTGTTGGTTTCCCTAACATGGGAGGCCACCCAGTTGGTTGTCCTTCTCGAGGTTTGTTTGTAGGTCCTGACGTGACCAGGCCCACAGATGGATATAGGCTCAGAAAGCAAGATGCTGCCCAGGTTGGCCATCTGTCTAGGTTCTCTTGAGCAGCATAGGGCAAGTCCAGGGTGATCATGGATGCTCTCAAAGGTTGGCTCGTTGAGATGCTGCTAGGACAGAGTCCAGAGCTGGCACAAACCTCCACTCCTTGTGCCTTTTGAAAACTCTAACAATGGAGAGACAAGACTATTCCTGAAATCAGAGCAGATTTCTTTTGGCTGGGTAGAAGCTGGAACTGGCAAATCCTAATTTATATACGCAGTTTATTTTTCAATCTCACAGGGTTCTAGGTAGGATGGGGGAGCCAGCTGACCCTGTGGAGAATTAGCCAGAGGCATCACTCCCTAGTGACCCTCCAGCTCTTATTCAAATTCTGACTTACAACAAATTTTATTCAAATGCCCTGGTTAAGGGATGTGAGCAAGGCATCATTTTCTCAATCTTGACCTTCCTGGAGAAAAAAATTAAGATTGGCTGTGTTAGGAGAATAAAGTCTTTGAGAGAAGGAGCAGACAGTAGAGGAGAAATGTGAACATTCCAGAAGGTGTGCCACTGAGCCTTTCTAATTAACACAGGAGCAGAATTTTCCTTCTGTTTCCTGTGGGCAAAGGGTTGCTGTTGTTTCCCATGATCCGCAGATGTGAAAAATATTGATTTGTAAGCAATCCCTGAGGCTCTGGTGAAATTAATTTTTCATAAATGCAAATTGTATCGGAGCAGTTGTCATAGAAACTTGAGTGGAGAGAATGGCAGGGGCATGAAAAAGAGGAGGAATCCATGGTCAGTTTTGGTTTAGACTGTCCGGCTTCCTGAATCTTCCCGCCAGGCGGTGGTCTTCCTACATGGAAACCTCAGCAAATGGCTGGCCGTCTACATTTCATCCACACAACGAAGTCTCCACAGCAAGAAGCTTAACGCTTTTAAATCAGCCTCAAATCACCTACCCAGAGGAATCTGCTGTCAGCCCCAGACCCCATCTCCTGTCAAGCCAAGTTCAATTACTCGCCAAGTGCCCGAATCAGTGTTTCTCAAACTTCAGTGAATGGAACACCTGGGGAGGTGTTCCCTCCTGGGAATGTGTGTTGCTCATAAATCCCTGGGTGACTGTGGGTCCAGAGGCCACCCTTAAGACAATCCCTGTCCCAAGCTTCTGCTGTGCAGCCCTCATTCACTATCCACAAAATAATATCATGGCCTGAGTTTATTATAGTGAGTTGCCTGTCCTGCACTATAGCGTTTATTGTCTTGAGGGAGAAAGAAGGTCCGTTTTAATGAGCTTTGTGTCTCTCTTGCTTACCCGGGTGCTTTTCCACTACAGAGAGAGATCAATAAGCACTTGTTAAATCGGGAGGAAACCAGGCACAAGAGAGGCCAGCCTTCTGCATCTCCAAAAGTCCTGGGATGTTTGTATTTCCAGGATCCCTCAGAGCTGTTTACATCTAGGGGAGGAGCCCTTGACTCTTTCTCCACAAGGCACCCTTCTATTTCTGTGCTCCCTTCAAAGATATTCTTCATTGTCCTCCGAGCCTGGTTGATAGGAAGGACTTCTGGATCAGAACGCCCTGGATTTGAACTCAGTTGTGGTACTTACAAACTCCATGGCCTTCAGGAAGTTCTGGTTGACCGAGGTCTCAGTTCCTCGGTCTCTGAAAAGGGGACTAAGCATCCCCAGCTTACGGTTCTGTTCTGAGGAGTAGATAAAATAGTGCGTGGATCTGCATAGCTCCGTGCTCGCCACCCAGTAGGTGCGCTCTTGTACACGATGGATTAGGTGCGACATGCAGATCAGGGTGGGTGCTCAGAGTGCGGTTTGTCCACGCCCTCTAGGAGTGACCTCCATGCAAACACTTGCCCATAAGTCACCAGGTTTGACAAATGGCTGCAGGATAACCTGAGAGGCCCTGCACCTTTCCCCGAATACCAGTGACCCCATTTATGCCAGGGGGATAAATCTTCTTCCAGTTTAATATAATTTCTCAAGAGTCAGCGGGAGGTAGCAATGTCCCCACAAGGAGAGTCTGGAAATGGCAGAACCGAAAGTGGTGAGAGCATCCCTGAGGACTAGTCTGAGAAGATGCCTGTGTACGGTGACTGGGGACATTTAGAACCAGAAACACTAGGAATGTGATGGGGAAGGCAAGGAAATGAAATCTCCTCAGCCTCCCCCACACAAATCAATCACAAAGGAAATAGGCATTTGAGGGAAAAGTTCCTTCAGCATGTATTTCTATTTGTATTTCTATTACCTCATCTCATAAATCTCATTCCCTCCTAGTATGATTCCTTGGGCAGCACGGCCCAGATCTTTTTCAGTCTCTTAATGAGTTCATTTTTGACTCTGTAGGACAGACAAAGGAGTCTTGGAACCCACCAGATGGGGACAGGAGCAGGTTAGAGGACTGATGACAGGGTCACTTCAGACTGAGAAGGGGGAATGTGAAGCTGACCCTCCAAATATCTTCCAGTGACTAGAATTTTTCTACTCCATACTGAAGGAAGAATTTGAGGCGATGAACATATAATCACAGAGTCTCAAACTGCAACTTGTTGAAGATCCTGCTGTTTCATGTTCATATGTCCAGAATTTTATTCAACAAGCATGGATGTTTGCATCCTATTCCACTGTTGGCGTGTCATCGATGTGTCCAGGAACTTCTGACATTTTAGCTTTCTTATTATGTCACCCTATTTGCCTCCTGTCCCCTACATCCTAAGAAACTGGACATTTTTTTTTTTTTTTTTTTTTGGTTTGGGAGATATAACCATTGCAACATCTACTCTTTTTTTTTTTTTTTTTTTTTTTTTTTGCAAATGAGGAAAGTTGGATCTTACTATAGTTTGGTGTCAGCACTGGGGAGCTGAAATCCAGCTTTTCTGGCCCTCAATACATTTACATTCCTCCCTTCTACTTACAGTGCAGCCATCATATTCATTGTAAGCTATTCAAGGATTTTTTTTTAATTTAAAGGAGTATTTTAATCCTTACAATATATCCCAGACCCCAGCTTTCCATCTGGTTAGAAAGAAGGAAAACTACGTTAAAAGGTATGTTCATAACCTTAGAGAGGCATTCTCTTATTCTTTTATTTTATTTTTAAATCAACATATCCAGTACTTTACAGGAAGAATCAGAGCTGACCTTTTTTTTTTGTTTTGTTTTGTTTTTGTTTTTGTTTTTTGTTGCCACAAGAGGCTCATAGAATCAAGTCTTGGTACCTACACTTGACTTAAAACCAAGCATTTTACAAGGCTAATAAGATACTCAGAAGTCTTCTCATCCAGGTCTAGCACCCGTTATGTTCTAAGAACTATAGCAGGTATTACGTATTAGAAGTCAATAAAAAGATAAAGGCCCTGCCCTCATAGAATTTACAGTTGAGTTTAACTTATCTGAGCCAGAGGGTCTAGGAAGGGCTCCTGGGCTATCCTGGACACAAAAGCCCTGGGTCTGGTGGAGTTTTAATTAAATGACCATCCTTACCAATTAGTCATGAAAAACACTGCTTGTATAACTATGTCATTATCACTTCCTGCCTGGATTAGTGTAATCCATGATAGGCAGGCCTTCTGTGCTCCAGCATTTCCTCTGGGGATTTGCAACTTTTGCAAAACCCCAGCTTTAGAATGCTGGCTGGAGCCAAGACTTTATTACTCACATTACTCCTATGCCAAGCCAACTTCATGGGCTTCCTTTACAGTGGAGTGCACACTGTAAATGTTCTCCATTAAAGGGATGAGCAGAAACCTCCTCCCCAAACCTGGGGTTGTCTCAGCTGTTGAAGTGTACACTGTCTTCACCCCAAGCGAGGAGCTGGCATGTGCCAGCCCCAAATGATTCATGTGTACATCTCATATTCCCTTGTCAAGAAAAAGCTGGCTGTTGTGGAAATCTTTCAGACCCTGGTAGGACTGATAGGCCCTTCCAACTCTGCAGTTCTGTTTTTCTAGACTAGCTACTTCCTGGAGAACTCCCTCAGGTATGACAACTGTCTTTATGCCCACAATATCATTCTTCAGATCACAAACTCCTCTTCTTTTCAGAAATAAAATGATACTTGAGATCAACGGGAAATACTTCCAATGAGGAAACAAGCTGAGCATGATGAAAAGCTGAGGCAAGGTCATGGCTAGAGTTAGAACAGAGGTCTCCTACCTGATCTAAAGAACAACCATGTCTCCTCTAAAAAGTAGCTCATATTCCCATGACCTGCGCATAGGGTTACATTCTCTCTGTATGTTCTTTAGAGAGGACCATTTCTTATCTGTAGGCTGTTTAACTCTATGGTGCTGTTATGGAAAAGGGTCCTGAATGTCAGACACCATTTCTTAATCATAATTTGCTTAGGTAATATCTCAAAATAGATTTTCAGCACCAGACAGGAGAGAAGTCCATTAAAGGATGTTCCAGCTTCTGAAAATATCATAGGCTTTCACAAAGCCAAGCTACAGGAAACAGATCAAAGAGCATTACATTGCCTTCTGGTTATGGGTCACTCTATCTCCGAGAATCTAGTCATGAAAGCAGAGACATTTAGAGCTGGAAGGGACTTCAGAGATCATCTTGTCAACTCCTTCAGTTTAAAGGTGAAGAAAGCGAGACCCAGGGAATACTACAGACTTGCCCCAGGCTAAAGAACTAGTTACAAGGACCTGGCCTGTCCTTTCCCCCATATCACACTGTCCTGTAACCAAAGGCCTGTGACACCTGATATGTCTGGTGGTTTTTTCACCCTGGGATTGTGCCAACAATACTCTCACTATTTAGCTCTTTTTTGAAATTCCCAAGAATGCAGATGTTCTTTATTTCTTCTGAGTGATGGTGATAAAACCCAAACTGACCTCTGGACACAAACAGAAAAAGAAAGAGGAGAAGGAGAAAACCACCCCATGATGGCCTCAAAAGAAGTTGAGTTCAAGATCTGATTCCCTCAAAAAAAAAAAAAAAAAAAAAGATCTGATTGTCTCTGCTCATCATATACACTTTGATGAGTGTGGTGCTGAGGACAGACAGTTGGCACTTTTGTAACTAAAGCAAAAACAAAACATGTCAAATTCTACTTTAAGGACCATAAGCTTCCCCACAGAACTGATCGCAGGAGAGCCCTACCCATCCTATTTCCTCTTCACTGAACTTGCATAATATATTTCCCTAAATGTCTGGTGCCCACAACCTCCAAGGGAAAAACTTTACAAAATAATATTTTTTATTATACAAATAATAAAATAGTATTACCATTATAACAATGTGGATGATACAGAAAAGCATCAAGAAGAAAACAAAACAGATTTATAGAACTATAATCTATAGATAAATATTGCAAATTTTTATACATATAATCTTGCCATTATTTCTTGGCATGCATGTCCATAGATATTTTTCAAATAAATTTGCCTCACATTATTACATATTGCCTTATGGCCTGCTTCTGCTTTCTTTCACATTACAGTTTACCAAGAACATTTTCCCCCAAGTAGTTATCAAATGTTAGTGAGCACCAGAATCAGCCAGAAGGCTTGTTAGGAGAGGGTGCTGAGCCCCGTTTTCAGTTTCTGATGTAGTACCTCTAGGGTGGGGATTCATAATTTGCATTTCCAACAAGTTTCCAGGGAATAATTGATTTTGCCCATCTGGAGAACCCATGTGGAGTTTTTTTTTGTTAAAAAAAAAAAAAATGGCTGTAGAGTAGCTTATTGAGTGGATATGGTATATGATAGGGATTTAGACTTTTTTTTCCAATTTTTCACTGTTATAAATAAAACCTAACGAATATTTATATTTTGCATACCTGCTTCTTTTTTATTTATTTTTCTTTCGTTTTAGAAATAGCTTTACTGAGGTATAATTCACACATCATAAAATTCACCTATTTTAAGTATACAATTATGTGTCTCTTTAGGATAAATTCTAAAAGGAATAATTGCTGGGTCAGAGGTTATGAACATTTTTAAGGTTTTTGATATATATTGACAAACTGTCCTCTGAGAATGTACGTAATTACATCCTCACAGTGGAGTATGAGAGTCTTATTTTCTGATTTCCTGGGACAACCTGGAGTATTATAATTTTAAAAACAGCTTTGCCAGTTTGAAAGGAGAAAAATAGCATTGTATTGATGCTTTTATTTATCTTTCTTTGACATCGAATGAGGTTGAACATTTTCCCCCATCTATTTATTTGGCATTAGTATTTATGACTTAGTAAATTGCTCTGCCTTAGGTAGGATACTTGCAAAGGTATCGTGTATAGCACAAGACCACAAGGACACCAGTAACCTTAAAGATTGACAAATGGACACAAGAAATATTCTTTGTAAATGTAACATCCCCTATGGTTCTCACTGAGCATCAGCATTTCTCTCTCCTCTCTCTCTCTCTCTCTCATTCTCTCTCTCTCTCTCTCACACACACACACACACACACACACACACACACACACATCAAATTGTGAAGGACCTTCAGGCTATGGGCAGCCCCAGGGAAACTCTCACTAAGGCTGCAAAAACACACTAGCTTAAGAATCCCCAACTGAATCAAGTGAGTCAGTTTTATTGTAAACAGTCAATAGAATTTAGTTAAAGGATAAATGTTACAATGTTTACATAGTTAATTTTAAAAGAAAGTGGTTATTTTACTTAATGGATTTTTCATTTTGTTTTAACTGTGCTCTGGCAGGACGCAGACTCAGCCTGGTAGATGGCTCCCTAGCCCAGAGGAAGCTGGAAGGAAGAATCCGAGGACAGTGCTGTTAACTCCTCCTAATCTTTGAAAACCTTCCTAACTTGCTACCGTAGAAGCTTTAAGTTGAATACCAATAGTTAAAGCTGAAGTGGAGAATTTTGCTTTCTTGGGATCTTTGGCATCCATGGGGGGGGGGAGGGGGGGGAGCATGGGGAATGTCATATATATTTTCACAGGTGCAGGAGAGTTGGTGCCCAGAGCACCCAATACTAAGGCACTGTGTTTTAGCTTTCAGCCTGGGATGAGGCGAACTGTCAAGAGTTTTTGAAAAAAGTTTCCTTTTCCTAAAATTCTTCTGAATAAATACAAAGGGACTCTTCCATCAGACCAGCATGAAAATATACTATCTTTTCCTGCCTGGTCTGTCACCCAGACTGCTCACCCCCCAAAGCTATGTTTTATGAGTATTTCCTCGTTCTTTTACACTCCCTTCATGAGGCATGTTCTCTGCTCTCATGGCTTCAACAACCACCCTGATGTCCATGATGCCAAAACCATGTTTCTATTCACAAATTTGTTCCTTGGTCATCTTGCTAAATGCCTTCTGGGAATTTATCTTCACTGGGAAGACAGACAGACAAAGCAAACTTAACCTGTTTAACTAAACTCTCTCTGCCTCAAACCTCTCCTTACAGTCCTTATTTCAGCTGATGGCATCATCGTTGATGTTAGAAAACCATGAGTCTTATTCACCTGGTCCCTGTGTCCCGTCTAGTCCGCCTCAGGTGTCTGCAGTGGGGCTCTCCCTTCGTCTCTCCCTGCTCCTGTGCTTCCGTTCAGGCCTTCCTAACCTCCTGCTCTCAACTTCACCCCTTCCACTGGACCTACTCCTGGTAGATTTTCCTCCCTCTCATACACCATGGCCTCCAGAACTGTCTTCCTATTAAAGGAATCTGACCACGTGACTCCCTGCCTAAAGATGGCCACCCAAAGGACTAAATCTAAATTTTTTGGCCTGTACCTAAGTCTTCACTCCCAGGCTTTTCCTCCCTCTCCTGCTTCTCTCCACCCCCACCCTGCCCCTTGCTGGCACACTTTGCTCTCCTCACACTGAATCTCTGTTCTCAGAACAAGCTATTTTTAACCTTTTACTCTTGCAGGTTGTGTGCATTTTCCTCCCTGTATCTGTCACAAAAATTTCTTCCTCAGTCCTCAGCATGAGCTGAAATGAATAACCTCATTCATTAATTCACTCACTCATTCAACACATTACTTTTAGCATTTAATACTTGTAAAATGTGCTAAACGAGGCTGAACAGACGGGATCCCTGTTCTCATGGAGTTATGATTTTTTGTGTGTGTGTGTGAAGCCTTTCTTGACATCTTTGGTAGTCAATAATTTCCTCCTTACCATCATAGCATTCTGTCATAGCTAGTTAATAAACCATAATGTAATTAGCTCTTCATACGTCTGACGTCTGGATTTCTGACTAGACTATGAGCTCCTGGGGTGAGGGGTTGAAGGGTTGCATCAATGACTGAGTCTTATTCATCCCTATGTTTTTCTGGAGGCTATTTAACACAGTGGTTAAGATCATGGGTTTTGGGGCTGACTACCTGGGCTCAAATTCTGCCTCTGCCATTAAAAGCTCTGTCATCTTGGCAAGTTTTCTTAACCCCTCTTTCTGTGCTTTGATTTGTTTCTCCATTGAATGAACATAATAGTAGTAACCAAACAAGTCATACAGATGAAAGGAATTGATTAATGAAAGCAATTACTATGGAATGTGGTAGGTACTCTGTTTTTAATTCCATTATGATGCCCATTAATAGAAAGCTCTCGATAAAAGCTGACTGAATGAGTATATGGACACTGAAATATAATAAGATCTCTCTGTAGCTACCTATCCCCCCACCTGTAGCCAGAGACCAATCATCTCATTCTCAGGACTGAGAATGGTCAGACCAGATCAACGGACAGCCTAGGGCAGTGCCTCTTAAGCTTTAGCATGTCTTAAAATCTTGTAAGGTACCTATTAAAAATTTATATTCCTGGCTTCTTTCTGATTTAGTGATTCTGGAGATCTCAGAATCTGCATTTCTAATAAGCACTGTGTGGACAGATGGTCCTTGGACCAAACTTTGAGAAACATTAGCCCTGGAAAGGTATCTTAGACTCTCTTCCCTGCTGAGGATACCAGAACTACACATTGTCCCATGAGCAAAGGGACTTGGGAGGTCTTGCTGATGGAGGTGACACTGTGCCATGTGACTCTCACAGGTCCTTCTGTGGAAGACAATCAGTATGGGGAATGAAGTACATCAAACACACTGTGTGGAGATCATCCACACGGACATCTACTGACCTGTGGGAGTTTGAAAAGAATTCCAAGTACTGCCACCTGGGTCTTTCCCAAGAACCAGCAGCAAAGAACACACGGTTCATAAGTGTTGCTAGTTAGGGTTAAGCTTCACCATCAGTTTCATGTTGGATTAAATTATTATATTAATCTGCCATGAATTACCCTGTGACATTTGGCTAGGTCATTTTGCCTTTTTTGAACCTCTTCTGTGTATGATAAGTGGGCAGGGTTAAAGTTTCTCTAGAATCATTTAATTCTGTTGTTCACTGTTGGGAATTGCAAACCACTCACTGAAGGCCTGAAAGAATTAATGCCTCTTCTAAGGGAGAACAGTTTACTCGTATTAACCTCAGGGTCAGTTCCCAAATGTCAATCAATAGCAACACACCTGGATTTTTAAAGGTGAAGAGAGAGTGTCAGCTCCACTTTGCATCCTGAGCCAGCACTCAGCTGTAATAGGAACAAAAAAGCACCTATGAGGGATCCCTGGGTGGCGCAGCGGTTTGGCGCCTGCCTTTGGCCCAGGGCGTGATCCTGGAGACCCGGGATCGAATCCCACGTCGGGCTCCCGGTGCATGGAGCCTGCTTCTCCCTCTGCCTGTATCTCTGCCTCTCTCTCTCTGTGACTATCATAAATAAATAAAAATTAAAAAAAAAAAAAAGCACCTATGAAACAAAGAGCCTTCTCTTGTCTCCTGCCCTGACTGCAGAAAACCTGCTCCATCTAGCACTTTCTCCAGGGGCTGTGCTTTCTCACCCACAGGGCCTTGGGATGGGCAACCCAGGAAGCAGGTGTCTGAGCTACTTCTTCCTAAAAGGTCTTGTGGAACCCAACTGTAGAAGTCACCTGGTCACACCCGTGAAGGAGCAAATTGAATTGTGCTAGTAATAGTGAGCTCATGTCTATTTTTCTGGAAATCCAGCACCCCTTCTTGCCTTTATTTCTGTTATGCTATTGTGATGTTGTGATTTTTTTTCTTTTTTAAAGATTTATCTATTTATTTGAGAGAGAGAGAGAGAGAGAGAGAGAGAGTGTGCATGAGTTGGGGGAGGGGCAGAGGGAGAGAATCTTCAAGCAGACTCCCGGCTGAGCACAGAGTCCAACTTGGGGCTGGATCTCACGACCTGAGCAGAAAACCAAGAGTCAGATGCTTAACCAACTGAACCACCCAGGTACCCTTGTGATGTTGTGATTTATAAGAAATATATATTTGGTCTTTCATCCTGTTTCTGGCACTGAGCTCCTAAAACTCTTAGAATTTCCTAAAGGACAAGAGCCATAAAGGTGGTGTTTCTTATTATGTTAATGAGATGACTTTTGGACATACTGGAGGGTAGGGCTGGTTGCCAGGAGATCCAACTATGCGCCTAAGGGTTGGAACTTTAAGTTCCACCCCTTGCCCCTGGGAGAGAAGGGGCCACTTATGCAAAATCATGGCCAATGATTTAAGCAAGCCTTAAATGCCTTTGTAATGAAGCCTTCTTAAAAAACCCAAAGGCTAGAGTTCCAACAAGTTCCAGGTTGGTGAAAATCACAGCTTTGGGGATAGTGTTGTGCTCTGAGAGGGCATGGGAGCTCTGTGCCCTGACCCCATGCCTTGCCTTATGCATCTTCCATTGGGCTGTTCCTGAGTTACATCTTTTTATAGTTAACAGGTAATCAAGTAAGTAAAATGTCTCTATGAGTTCTGTGAGCTGCTCCAGCAAATTAACCGAATCCAAGAAGGGAGTATCTGGAACTTTCGATCTATGGCCAGTCAGAAGCACTGGTGACGATGTGGGTCTGAAGTTGGGTGGAGCAGCCACTGTCTCTCCAGGCAGTGTGAGAATGGAGCTGGGTTGTAGGATACCCAGCTGGTGTTGAATTGCTTGTGGGGTGGGAACCTCCCTACCACCATACTGGAATTGGTGTCAGAATCATAGCTATTGATGGGGGGAGAAGGAGAAATAGGAAATAAAATAAAGCTTTATTATTCCCATGTTCCCTCTCAGGAAGCGGTACCTCTAGCTTTGACTTATTTTGTTGTACGTTATCCATAGAGTGGTGCACAATAAAAAATGCCTCTGCCTGTCTGTTCTAGGAGGACCCAGTTGAGGAGAACATGATGCATCTTGGCATCACACAGGCCCTTTCATGTGAGTAGAAGTACAGCTCTCGGCCTGTGAAGGTGTGCACTCCCAGGACTCTTTGGCTAATGTTTTCCAAGCTTTTAGCAAACAGGCAAATTCTAGCCTTTCGTTATTTTTCCCTCCTCTGCCCATAATATGGGGTAAAAGAATTTTCTACCCAGTTGCATTAATTAATAACTAACGTTTTCCCATTTAAAAATTAATCAAAGACACAGATAATGGCTAATCAATGCTTCTCCACTTCACCAGAGTGCCAGGAATCATTTTTATCATTCCAGTGAAAAGCAGGGAAAACTGGCTTCTTGGTGAATTTCTTCAGTCTTCTCACAGACACAATTTGCTTTCTAATGCAGCTTTTTGGAAAACTGAAGCTTGTTCCAGAACTCCCATGATGCCTCCACCTCCACATGTTGACAGGAAGCTAGTGAGGTGAGCACAGCCTCCTTCTCCTCACATTGAGAGGCCGCGTGGCTGATGTACCTGTATCCAGATGGCCCAGGACATAGGACCCCGTGGAGGGAAAGGGAGAGGGAAGAGCTTCAGGATGTAGTTTCGACATCTCTCTCTGTTTTCACTGGGTGAAAACTTGTGCAGCCCCCGTCCCCACTTGCCTCTCCTTTCTCACCTGTCTCTTTCTTCTTCTTTCCTATTGTCCCTAAGATAACTGACAGTGGCACCTGAGAGGAGATGAGGTAAAGCCTACCAGAGCGAGGACTGAATGAGGTTGTCCCACTAAGCAGTCCAGCACTGTTCAGAGTTCAATTCCAGTGAGAGACTAAACAGTGCCCCAAAGTATGGTAAAAAAAGAGTCAAATCAGAGCTGGGGACAGGGTGATGGAAGAAAACAAATAATGAATGGCAGATGTCAAGGGACAGGGGTTTCTGTAAAGGTGGTCAGAAAAGTAGGAAGGAAGGTAGGAAGCTGTGCATTCTTTAGAAAGAGGGGGCTCCATGGAAGACCTTTGCCTGCATCCTTCCCCGTCTCCCACACTGTCCCTCAGAAGAAAGAGGGCTGATAGGCAACCCCTATCCAGCTGACAACTTCAGCTGGATTTCTTCTTCTGTAATGGCAGAGATCAGCCTTCCGTGCCTACGGTATTAACACAGTAACTTCTCACGGCGTCTGATAAATATTTGCTGAATGAATAAATGCCTTTTGAAAACTGCACAGCCAGCCACTGTCTCCATGGCCAAAGCTGAGTAGTATTTTCAATTAATCCCCATCAAGGTAGCTCACAGCTCATCAGCAAAGCAAAAGTAGAGAATAAACCTTAACCGAGGTGCATTCATTACCTGACAATGTACACCAGAGGCCCCCATTTGGTGGCATTCAGAGAGTCTCCTACTTTGGTGACTTTGCTCATTTCTGAAGCAAGATAAGCCAGCTCCTTTTTCAAGATGTACCTGAGTTGTAGGAGCAAGAGAATACCTTCTTCGCTCAAACTGGTCTCTGTTCATGTCCTTTTGCCTGAGAAGGGGAGCTCTATACCTGTTAGGCAATGATCACTACATTTCAAAATGTAGGATAAAACGCCTTCCATAAGCCATGCATTTTTATCCTCAACTGTTACACTTTAAAACAATGACATGAGAACATAATACTGGTAGTGGAATAAATTTCACATGAAGCAGTGTATGTGTTAAAAGCATTTACAATCCCAGAAAATGTGGGTTTACATTTCACTTGTCCTGCTACAATACCCTATGAATTTACTCAGCTGGTTTTAATAAGAATATATATATATATATATATATATATATATATATATATATATTAAAAAGTGGTGGGAATCTATTTCTGTGTGTACATTATGGAATGAGAGATTCTTACAAGAATTTAACACCAGCAAAAGCACATGTGTACCGATGGAAAAACATGAGTAATTCCCTTTCATATGGTTTCCAGCCTCTCAATACATAGAACACCCCATGCTGAATGGGAGCCCAAGTACAGACGGCGGATGTCTTTCCAAATGGGCATCCTTTTTGCCAATTGCCATGGATGATAAGATTCTGTTTGCTTCCTAACATCTTTCCTGTCCTCTCACCCCAGCACAATGACTTTGGCATTTCCAAGCCATCCCCGCCAGATCCTCACCTATGCAAACATGCCACACCTTCTCCTCCTTGCAGACAGGGCTCTGGAATCTGGGAGGCTATTGGGAAGATGGTCCCAGAGCACTTGGGCATGGACAGCACCTATCGGCCCCAAATCATCTTGGAAGAAATGTTTCACCACCAAAGGAAGAGACTCAAATGTAGAGAATAACTCTAGGATGGTGATACCGTGACACCCAGGAAGCAAGAGAGAAGAAAAAAAAATATTTGGATGAAGATGGTCTTGTCAATCAGAAACTGGAGGGACAGAGTTACGGGTTCAACAGGCTGAGCTGGAGGGGCCTGGGAGCCCTGAAGAGAAAGGACCAGAGTGCTCAGGGCACACACCAGGTCTGGCTCGCTGAAGCCAAGGTGTTGAGAGCCATCCACACAAAGAAGACTCTGGGGAAGGATGAAGGGCTGAGATGGAACTTGATGGAACAGCTAAGAGATGATATGAACACAAATGTTCACTGAAGGCAGCAGAGGGACTCAAAGGAGGTAGAGGAGGTGGACCAACTCCTTGAATGTCCCGGAAGGCACAGAAATGAAGAATTTCAGGACCCAAGACAGTAAGCAGTCAGCAACGCCACGGGTGGCGGAGACAGGAAGGCAAGGATGGAGGCTCCCTGCAAAAGCCTGATGAGCTCTCACTTTGTCCAGCTCCCACCCCACCGCAATGCCACTCTGATTGCAATCGCCTCCCCCAAGAGAGGCAAGACACACAGTATGGCTTTTGCTCTTTTCTTCCTGCCAATGTGGCCATTTTACCACCTGCCCCTCTTAAGGACAAGGGGACAGGGGGCAACATTCGTGGAGCGTTCCCCATGCATCGAGCACTAAGTGGAGTCAAACGGTAACGGATACACTGAAGCAGCAACAACTTGGGGAAAGCTGGCAACCCAACGGTCAGGGCGGGAGCAGCGCAGGGCCCGGCCTCCAGTTCCAGAACTTGCACACAGCACCACGGGCAGCATGCACTGGCCTCTCCCCTCACGGCAGAGCAAGGAGACCCAGCCTGGCTCACACAACTGTTGTGAGGTCATGTGGGATCTAAAAGGCTGCACGAATGTTAGGAACTAGTAGGGGGGACATCTGACTTGTTTTTGTCCCAGAGTTTTGTACCGATTGCACATCCTACATGAAGATCTCCCTGGGATGTGCCGGTCTGTGCTCACTTTTCTCATCTGAGATTTTACGGTCAACACAGAGATAGCTATGATTTTCTTTATCATTTAAGCCCTGTGAGTCTGATTTCCTGGGTAAGACAACAATCTCCCTGAAACGAGGGACTGTGTCATCTACGTGCGGGATGCCCACGAAGTCTGAAACGAGTTCACCTGCTAACTGGGACTAAATGCCACCGTGGCACCCACGGTGATTCAAATCCGTTGCTACTGTTTCCCCCTGACAAAGGATTTGTTGTAAAGAACACCTTCTTGATTTGGCCTTTGGCTAGAGTAATATTCCTGGAGCCCACAAACCCTAAGGCATTGTTTTATAATTGCCATTCAGCATTTCCAACACTCTGGAAAACGTGGGGTGCAGCAGCTCCTGCCTTGCCCGCTCCTCAAGCAACATCGAACAAAGCAACGAGGGGAAAAACCAGAGGGAAGGGATGCCCAAACTCCTGGGGTTGGCAACTTCTTTAATCCAAGCCTTCTAATAATTACCACAGAGGAAAATTTATTTTAGGAGTCTTGCATGCACCTTCGTTTCTTCCTCTACTGCTTGTTTTGTGACCCAGAAAATTTTACCATCCTTGCAAGAATAAAGGAGTGTCAGGTTTTCTTGCAGTAGAGATGCTATTCCTCATCAGGGGAAATAGAAACCAAATTAAATTTTGTTCTGCAATTTAAAAACATATCTCAAATGCAAGCCAACAAAAATTTCCCTGGCTGTAGTTGAATTCTTTTTTTTTTTTTTTTTTTTTAATGGTGTGCAAAAGCAAACTGCTATACTAGCCTTCGGCTGCAAAAATTTTAAAAAAATAAAATAAAAAATAAAAATAACCAAAAAACAAAAAATCAAACCCATGAGGGGATCCACAGACCTTGTCACACACTCCAGGGAAGCAGGAGAAACTTTACCATCATCTTCCTCCACCTGGGCAACATCTGTCTTTCATACACCAAGGAAATGGAAAGTCAATGTCTCGGGCCTCTGCCTGTGCCCTCTGAAATCTCAGTTCTAAAATTTACCTACTGTGAATGCCTCCAATTCACAAACAGACATTTGCATCAGAGAAAAAGGATGCCTCCATCTGCATAATGCTTTATTATTTCGGTCATGCAGTCACTAGCCTTGCTCTCTTATGCTCAGACCTACGAGTGAGGTAAGTATTGTAACCTAAATTTTACAGGTGAAGGTGAGCTTCAGAGATGGGGAGGAGGCGCGTGCCCAAAGTCACAGAGGGCATCAGTGTCAGGACATGGAGCAAGGTTAACTTCCCTGGCAAGCCCACACTTAGCACCCCTTACTGTTGTCTCCTTGATACTAGGAACTTAATATTTTTTAAATTTGTAGCTACGGAAAGATGTATTTGAAAGTATAACTCGTTAAAAAATGAATAAGCCATCAATTATTGAAAGGGTACCATTTGGCAGATACCCTAGGTCTACAGGTGATTTACAGACATTATTACACTTCAGGCTGGCAGAGATTCTGAGAAAAAAAATTTCATGTTTCAGGGAGTAAGGCGGGGGGCCCATCTTGAGGTAGGAAAGCGCTGAAGTGCCCAGGATCTGTGTTGGGGCGCTGTTGACGGTCAGTGGATAAGGATCCTTTTTGGATGGGGGCACAAAATCTTGCCAGTCAGACAGCCCTGGATCTGGTCTTATGAGGCGTCTGTGAGAAGACTGAGGAGTGAGGTCATGAGTGGTAACTGAGCTGTGGGAGTAGCATCAGGAGCTCCCAATGAAGGCCATCAGGCATCAGGTAATGGGAAGGAAGTAGCCCTGCTAGTTTAGGGATGGAAGAATAATGTCACTTACTTTAATCCACGGTTGAGAGGCCCTGGCGGGGCGGGTGGGGGGGGGTGCACCTGGGTAGCTCAGTGGTTGAGTGTCTGCCTTCAGCTCAGGTCATGATCCTGGGGTCCCGGATCAAGTCTCACATAGGGCTCCCATGGGGAGCTGCTTCTCCCTCTGCCTATGGCTCTCTGCCTGTCTCTCTGTGTCTCTCACGAATGAATAAATAAAATCTTTAAAAAAGGGAGGCCCTGGGGAGTTGAGATGTAGTGATACTGATGGACAGGAGCTCATAAGCAAAGGCTGTTTTCCTGGACACGCCACCAGGCAGCAATTGCACCGAGGGGGCACACTACATGCCAAGTCCTCTTCTAGGCACTGAAGCTACAGGAATGAAAGGGAGCAAACACCACCACCCTTTTGGAACAGTCCTATTTTAGGCCACGATGGTCTGAAGAAGCAGGAGTTACATACGTAAAGCACACACAGAACTGTATGTATTGGGAGAATGTCATTTTCCTGAAAGTGTCTCCAGAAATACTGTTGCTTTAACTCTTGATTGAACCATAAAAGTGTAGTCTCCACCAAATTGCATGGTGTTCTCAATTACTTGAGTTCAGTTGTCACTGGCAGGAGGCCCTTTGAGGATTATGAATCATTACCTATACCATGTTATTAAATGGGAAAAATATGTTATAATAGAATGTGACTGTCAATTTTCAGTGGCACTGCAGTCCCCTGGGAACTGAACTGCATCACAAGAGGACAGGGATGACACGGGAACAGACGGAGTAATGCAGGTGATATGTGAGTTCATTTCTTTTCACGGCGTACATGGTAATGAGGCAGTTTTTATCCAAAATAACATTGGTAGCATTTGCAGGCAACTATCCGATGACATGCCACTGCCAAAATTACAAGGTATGGTGATGTTTAAAACCAAAAATCTGACAGTGTGGGGGATGGGCTTTTACTTGGGGCTGAGCCTGCCTGGGCCATAAAACACACCTAGAAGTATGCCTTCGTTCATGGAGAAGCCTCAAGGACATGGGGTCTGTAATCATTGTTTTCAAATATCTTTGTGTCCGATCTAAACATTTATGCTGATGTTATTAGCAACTTCAAGCCTACATTTAATCAAAAGAATATACAGGCAAAATAGAAAGGGGAATGGGAGAGAAATGAACATCGATGAGAGGACACAAGCCTAGGAGTAATTTATTTGTTCGTGTTGAAAGACACAGACAGTGATATTTTTGAGGGAATTTTTGAGGGAAGTGCAGAAGGTTGAATATCCTGAGACCTTGTGTGAGTGTGTTTAAACAAGAGCCTGCATCTGGGATACAATTTAAATCCTGATGAGGTCTACAATTTTATATTCTCTAACTGAAAAAAAAAATCGAACTATGAAAATAACATCCGTTTATGAGAATTTTCCTCCTTCTCCTTTTTTTTTTTTTTTTTTTTTTTGGCCTGACGTGGCCAGGCTGAGACAGCCACACTTAAAGAACTGTGGGAAAACACATTAGAAGTGATCAGGAACACGGAACACAATAAAAGACCTCTGTGGGTCTGTGCAACTGTCTCAGGCAGCTTCCAGGGAAGGACCAGAGATTTGGGCCTTGACCCGTGACACAGTGAGGTTGGCCACTGTCACGAGGACTGAGGTAATATGGTCAGTGCCTCATTTTTTATGCTCATGGAGAGAGAGAGTGAGAGCAGGAGTACAGCATCTGAGTGAGGGGTCCCCTCTCTGAAATCATCCCGACCTTAATCAGGAGGCAGAGCCAGGGGTGGGATAAATAGATTTGATCTGAAGAGTTGAAGTCCCCCCCAACCCTCCGTCCCCAGCCAGTCCCTGGGCTGACCTTTCCACGCAGACTCCACCAAGCACGGGGAAACATCACCTATCAGGAAACGGCTGCAAGAGTGATTGCCTGAGAGGTGAAGAATGGAGCTGGGCAACCAATCTCCTAACACTGCCACCACTGCCAGGAATCAGAGGATGTCACAAAGGCCAGCTTTAATCAAGCCCGATTGTGGTCAACATAAAAACATACGCAGCTGCGGCACAATATCTTATTAATCGTCCCCCGTGTTCCAGGAGGTAGGTGTTAATTGTCTCTTGTGCTTCTCTGGATATGTCTGGGCCTCGGTTTTGCGGCTGCCTCCAACACGGATTAGATGTGAGGAAGAACAAAAGGATCAGGAGGATTTCTAGGCAACACAATCTCTCATAAAAATGACATGGCCATTGCACGAAGAAGATAATGCTCTGCAGAATTCTAATGTTGACCCTCTTCCGCAAAAGGAATCCAATTTTAATAATTGGGGCCTGGTGAAATGGTCACCCTTCCAGGGCTGCCGGCTGCACACATGCCTGAGTTTGATTAGGCAGAGTCCCGGGAAAGGGTTCATTCTGCTTTGGTCTCTTAGTGCTTACGTCTGTGTGACTGTCAAGTCTATACTATTCGGCCTGACATCGTATTTCTTCCCAGCAACACGGGGCTGCCTGTGGCAATGAGGACCTCACCGTCTAAACAGCTTTCAGATGGAAAGTCTGGTTCACCTGGGCTTCTTATAACTAGATATGCCAGCGGTCCTCCTTCAGTCTGAAGGGAGAGAAGTAGTTCAGATGTCCAGAAGGAAGGATATGTGAATAGATACTACAGAGCCAGAGAATGGAGGAAACATCTCAGATCAAGCAATAGTATCAAAGAGGGAAAGTGCAGTTTGGGGTCCCCAGCCATCCCTTTTTTAGCTCTTTACCCTCTAATCTCCTTCCTGATTTTTAAAAAACCTCCTTACTCAGAATCTTCATAACTGCAAGGTTTCTGCTTCTTTCCACCTAATCCTTACACTCAGGAAAGAATCTAATATTGGTTATGGAATCAGATGGCTAAGACTCAAACGTAGGCTCCTTCACTAACCAGCCTGTGAGTCTGGGCAAGCCACCTTCTTGCTCCACGTCTTGAGAGGCTGGATGATACTTCAGGCCATTTTGGCTCCAAAACAAAAATAAAATTCAAAAAGCCAGTGACTGTCACCCTTGCCCAGGCCACCATGGTGTCTGTGGCCTAGGGGAATCCTGAGGAACCATGAGGATCTGAGACCCTGCTCTTCTCTCCATTTCTCTCTCCCTTCCATGCCTCATGCTGTCTTTCAGGGCATATTTGCTTCTGATGTGTCTGTCCCATCCTCCTCTCACTGCCAGCTCACCGGTCTCCTCAGAGAATGGCCATTTCGAGTCAGGTGACCATCCATGACTCAGCTGGTGGCCACTCTGGCCAGATAAAAGTCTGGTATTGTTCCCCAGCAGGACGGGGCTTCAACAGGACCATCAGTCAGAACATGAGAGAAGAGAGAGGGGGGTACTGTGACCACCAAAATGACAGAACCTCCAGGGTCCAGCCTAAACCTGAGAATCTGTGACAGAGGAACCTGAGATCTCCCTTTGGGATGACACCTAACAAGAGAAGCGTGAAGGACACAGAGGTGCCTACGAAGGTACCCAGTGAGGGCCTGTTGTGGCAGTGGTGATTCCAAAGAAGGAAAGGAAGGCCGCTGCAGGTCCGTGACACCAAACTCTTCAAAAGGACTGCAACAGTAGCTCCATTTCGTGTGCTCTTCTGACATCGTATTTTGACCCTCCTCCCGGAGAGATGTGGGATCCGTGTTCCCTCCTCTCACATCAGGACCTAAGCATATGACTGCTCTCTGGCCAACTGGAATTGTTGCTATGTGACTTGGCTTCCACATGGTTCTCTCTTTTGGGGTTCTCATCCTTGGACCCTAGCCACCATGTTGCAAGGAAGCCAAGGTCACAGGGAGAGGCCACATGGAGTGTTCTGGCTGACAGCTCCAACCAGCCAGCATCAACCGGCAAACATGTGAGCAAGGGAGCTCTCAGGTGACTCTGGCTCTCTCGCTGCAGGCCATTCCAGCTGAAGCCAAACGGAGCCAACCCCTGACTGAGCCCAGCCCAAATTATAGGCTTCAGGGTAAAATAAAGGTTGTCATTGTTTTAGGCCACCAAATTTGGGGGTAATTTATTATACACTTCCAGCTATACTGTGTATGTTCAAGTTTTGCCTAAGAAGGCAGATGCACCCCTGGAAAGATGGCAAGCCTAATGGTTGAGCCCTGGGGTCCTCTAAGGCAGAAGCTGCTTAGCTACCACCTGGTCTTATCCCCTGCCAATGCTCCTTCTATTAACGGGTGTTGGCCATCCTCCAGATCAAGATGATGTTCACATCGTCTTACATAATTACAAAAACACAAAAATTCTACTTTTTCTGCTGGACCTATACAAATATCAGGTATTTAATTTTGTATAACTAGGATAATAATCAAGAAAATGTTACATTACTATGAAAACCTTTCTTTACTTTTTTCTCTTTGCCTGGCCACACACCACTCCCACCCCCATCAAGACTTTACAATATATTATCTGGGAATGAGTCTAAGATGCAAAAAAGTCACTTTTGGCCAAGTGTCAAATCAGCTCTGACATCATAAAGGACTTTCACTACAGCCTACATAAAACTTACCTCTAGTGGCCTTATTCATTTGGCAATGCCTGCCAGTGGCCTCCAGTGACCATTACATCCCCAACTTAAAAGAAACAGTAAAACTATCTGGAAAATGGATACTTTCTTGAAATGTCTGGCCATTGACTGATTCTTTTCTGTTTATCCTCTGCTATCTTTGTACAGTATCAGAAGCAACTGCTACTTAACCCAACAAATCTTCCCTTCTGTACATATTTCCCAGACTCAGGTTTATGTCTCATCCATGTTGTCTGAAGTGGTTAGAATGGCACTTTTTTCCACAGTGGGTACAGGGAAAAGAGAGATTCCTTAATTTTCAACAGATGGAGTAGAAATCATAAGTTAGAAACCTGAGTTCTAATTCTGCTCTTTACTAGATTTGTGTGTGTGTGTGTGTGTGTGTGTACCTCTGTATACCTCATTTTCCACTTCTAGAAATAGAGCCTAAGATCTGTCCTACCTGCCTCCAGGTTTTGGTTTATTTATTTTATTAAATAGCTATAATGCACTTTACTTTTATTTTTTTTTTTAAGATTTTATTTATTTATCCATGAAAGACACACAGAGATAGGCAGAGACATAGGCAGAGGGAGAAGCAGGCTCCCTGCAGGAAGCCCGATGCAGGACTTGATCCCAGGACCCCTGGATCATACCCTATGCCAAAAGCAGACCTCAACCACTGAACCACTGATCCTTGGTTATAGGAACCAAGATCCTATAAAGCATCTTAGAAATCGTCATCTTCTCTAATCATCAAAGTAACATGTCTGGAGATAAAATCAACCAGCCACGCTAAATTTTAGGTATTCCAATGCAGAGCCTTATACATTCAACAGGTATCTATTGGGGGCCTACAGTGTGTCAGGCAGACTGCTAGGCACTTATCTACCTAGAAGAAGTTTCCAGCCCGTCCAGCATTCCTTCTGCACTGAGTGGCCTTCCACCTAACTGACATGATAACCCCCTCATAAACCACAAAAGTCGGGCACTGCTACGAGAAGCTGATGAATTTCAACTAACATTTGCCAAGCATAGAGTCTGGCTAGTGGTTTTACTTGCAATATTTCATCTAATCCTCACTGTTAACTCCATCATGCACATGTCAATATCACTATTTTACAGATGAGAAAACTAAAGATAGAATCTGTTAAGTAGCTTGCCCAAAGCCACGCAGCCAGGAGGAGGTCAGATCAGGATTCGAACCCAGGCCTCAGTGTAAACAAGCCTTTTTTTTTTTTTTTTTTTTTTTTTTTAACATTTCAACATTCTCTTATTCCAGGATGCTTCCTGCTGCTTAAAAGAAGGAATGGGCTGAGGGATGTCCTTACCTTTTGCTACAGTAATTTTTTTTTTTTTAATCATACCAGTTAGTTATGCTACAGCAACAGAAAGCTTTTTGGAAACTCTTTCTTCTTGAACATCCTTCCTAAAGCTTTTGTAGTCAAGTATCTGCTTATATTTTCCAAGGTCATGAACTCTGCATTTCTTTTATTAATAGGACTTTAGTTTTTAGAGCAAATTTAGGTTTATGGTGAAATGGCACAGAATTTATAGAGTTTGACACACACCTCCCCCAACTTTGCAAATTTTTTTACATTATTATCCTTCTCTAGTTCTATAACCAAGTAAGCATGCTTTCCACGAATTCCTGCTATATCTTTTACCATCACTTTATCTAATAGAAATGACCATACCCAGTGTATTTGCTAGAACTAGGTGTAAGACTCAAAAATAAATCTGTAAGTTTGTTTTCTTGGACAGACTGTGGACAAGCTACCTGCAATATGTGGAGGTCAAAAGTTTGCATTTGCAGTTCGGTAAGCAGGGACAGCCTTTGGAGGATGGGGCTCCTGGGCCAGCGCTGCATCTCTTGTCATTGGGTTAGGGTCAACAATACAAGAACCATGATGAAGTAGAGGATTTCAACACTTTATCATTCAGTGTTTGCATTAAACCTAGAATTGCAAATGGAGTGCACAGGACCCTGAATCTAGTCATTACTTTTATGTTTGTCCAGTATTTCCAGGATTCTTAAACATTAAATTTTTTAAAAAAAACAGTGTTTCCAGGATTTGCTCTTTGGCACTAAATCATTTGGGGAAGATTTGTGATTTATCTTCCCTCCGCAACCCTCTCCCCCCAGTGGAATTGTCTGGGGAAGATGGAGACATAGAGTCTCTCCCTCATGTTCTTTGTGTGTTATTGGTCTGGTTGGCACCCAAATCTACTACATAAAGACTCTGAGTGCCTTGGTATAAAGAAATCTATGAGGAGCAGCAGCGAGAACCCGTGCACAGAGGCCAAGCTGTTCTCAGAAGGGCTACTCACTGCAGTGACAAAGCTCCAGTCATGTCTGCAAGGCTCCCTCCTGGGGTCCACTAGCCTCAGGACTCTCTGTTACACGTGGCTTTAGAAATAACAGGGCCTTGGGAAAATCGGCCTTTTAGAAAAGGAGCAGCAAAGTGTTAAAACCAAGGTGCTTTCTCTTGGTTGAGCAATTTTGGGCTGACCAGGTATCTTGTGACCAGGTAGCTTTTCGAAGTTTCCAGCATTTCCACAGGCATCTGCAAGGAACAGTGATGCCTTCTGGGGAGGCTTGACTATGTTAAGACCCGGTTAAGCTCCGGGTCTTCCGCAGAAACCCTGCTGTCCAGGAAATTACTCATGGCTGAAGGAATGTTCATATGAGTCCCTCAGCCCTGTTCGTTCAGTCATGGCCACTGTTCTGGGGTTCAGATCAGACTGTAGGCCGTAGGCCCGCAGCCCAGGCATGGCCTGGGAACTTGCTAGAAAGGCAGGATCTCAGGCTCCACCCTCAAACTATTGGGTCAGAATCTGCATTTTAACCAGGCCTGGCCCCATAGGCACACCACTGTTTGAGACGCCCAGATACAGAACTCACAAATTCCTACCTTCTGATAGATGGCAGAATTTATTTCCCGGCTGTAATAAGCTGCATCAGGTACCTGCACACCAGAGGAAATTATGCAGCAATATAGCATAATTAGCTTTTGCTCCTAAATGAATTATATATTAGCTTTTACAAATTGCCTATCAAATCACAGGAGAAACACAGTACTTTTTGGAGTCCCGGGAGAGAAGAGATGCACCAAACTGTATTATAAAAGTGGTACGGGTATTGCAGAAGGGGCTGATAGAATTATCACTTTGTGAATGTTTGGTATCATGTTGAGTAACTCCCATGCATCATCTCATTTCCCAACAACTCTGCTCCGTAGGAACTATTACATACAATCCTCATTTTATAGGCAAGGAACAGACGCAGTGAACTTGAAATCCCTTGCCCAAGGTTACACAGGTGGTGGGTGTCAGAGCGGCAATCTGAACCCGAGAGTTCTTGGCTTCAGAGCCCCACCCCTTAACAGCTACAGGTCACCGCTCCTCACAGGGACACAGACTTTCCACAGAGGTGACCATAAGTGCAAAAATCACAAGCACAATATGATTTGATAGACGCTCCTAGATTTAAAGAAACAGGTTTCACTGATGATAAAAATCACTACTCGAACAAACGAACACCTTAGAGTAGCACCTACAGGCCTCCCTGCCACGGAGCTAGTCTAGTCCTTGGACTTTTCTGGTGCCAACTTATGTTCCTTTAACCTTATTCCAAGCTGGTGGTATATCCAGTGATGCTCTGGGGGGCTTTTCTTACTGCTGTGAATCGAGCTGCTCCAGAGCATCATTTGACTGCCTTCTCCACACCTGCTTTAGAAGTTAGATGTGACAGGGACGCCTGGGGGCTCAGCGGTTGAGCATCTGCTTTTGATTCAGGGTGTGATCCTGGGGTGCAGGATCGAGTCCTACATCAGGCTCCTGCAGGGAGCCTGCTTCTCCCTCTGCCTATGTCTCTGCCTCTCTCTGTGTATCTCTCATAAATAAATAAATAAAATCTTTTTAAAAATTTTAAAAAGATAGCTGTTACAGATAAATAAGGTAATATATAAAGAGTGACACATAGTAGGTGGTTAATAAAAGCCACTCTTATCTTAGTTATTATTGCTCAAATACAGATTCTAGGTTCCTGTTTTTCACAGAACTCCAAATTAACCCATGACCTCTGTCAAAAGAAATGTATTTGGAATTTCCTTGACACTCATTAGGTGCTCTAGAAATATTTGCATTTTTATTTCATTTTAGCAAAAAATTTTTAAAAGATTTTATTTATTTATTCATGAGAGACACAGAGAGAGATGCAGAGACACAGGCAGAGGGAGAAGCAGGCTCCCTGCAGGGAGCCTGATGCAGGACTCAATCCCAGGACCTCAGGACCACTCCCTGAGCTGAAGGCAGATGCTCAACCACTGAGCCACCCAAGTGCCCTGAAATATCTGCGTTTTTAAATGAATGGATGAATAAACGAAAGAATGGGGATATTAATTTAGCTTTACTTGGGAATTCATGGCTCGATACTACCCCAGACTGCCTTGGAAGTAAACAGTTGAACTCCCAGTATCAATTATCCAAAATGACTAAGAATTTTAAAATGACAGAGTCATGTTCAGGAATGGGCCACTTATTGTTGTTCTCCTTTGCACTGATATTTTTCACACTGCCCTATGGACTCAGTGCTCCAGAGAAGGCGTTTGCTCCTAACTCCAGCACTGTGCATACTGATGAATTCAGCTGGCATTCGGTCTGGCATTCATGTGGCCGAGGTATCCCTGCCCTCTGGTTAAATGGAGTTGTCCCTCTGATGTTTCTCACTTGGCAATAAAGTCTTAGTAACCAGAGTCATCGCTCCGGCACCCTGCTATTTAATCTTTGCTGGAAAGTGATGAAAACAGACCTCACTTGTATGAGAACTCTTAGGTTTAGTGAAAGCAATGTGAGAAGTTGCCAAGTTTGTGCTTAGAAACAAGCACATGTTTAAAATCTTGGTTTTCTTTTTCTTAAGCTTTTTCAAGTTGGAAGCTTATAACGCAGAGATGAAGTCTGATTTAAGCAGTCTTTAGTACCACCCTAGTTCAGTTTTTAAGATCAGCTTTTGCTTGAACAGAAAATAGAGAGCAAACAAGCCCTCCCCACCCTGCCACCACCCCCATCCTTTCTTGAATAATCCAGAATATTTAGGCAATCTTTCCCTTCCCTGAGGGTGTGATTGTAGCATATTATTTTATTGACTCATGATTAAGAACTTCTGATGGGAAAACCAGTCAAACAGAGAAAACTGGCCTGGGGGTCCCACAAGTCAAGAGAGAACGTATACTCTTACGGTGGCAAGTACTCGAAATAGGAATGAGGAGACTCAACAGAGGAAAACATTCTTGAAAATATGAAATCCTTTATGTGAGCTTTATGCCCCTTATGAGGAAGTCGTTTTTCCTCTATAATGTGTACAAAACTATGAGTGGTAGTTTAAATGACTCTAAGGTTCTAGGAGTCCATGAATGAGTGAAATTGTGTGTGGGAGGGCACTGCCAGTGGAAACTCAGTGGCGAGCATGATGTGGGCAGAGGAAAAAAGCACATGTGAAACACCACTGAAAGGAAGAGTCACAGGAAAATCTTATGAGGCAGCATGCTACAGGGCGAGTCAGAGCAGTGTCAAACATGCTGTGCATTTGCTCATTTAAAAAGAAATCCTACAAGCAGAAGATTTTAAATGCCCAAAGAACCACTGAGGAGAAACCATTACTTTTTCAACTGAACTAACATTCCTGGAATTTAGTCACATCCTATTAGCCAAGAGAAGATTCTAGTTCAGAGCTAGGGACTGGATTTTTTTTCTACATCTGGTTCCACTCATGGAAACAACCACTTTCTGTACCCATTATTCTCCTGACATATCTAGTTTAATAGAAGAGGTGATTTCCCTATTAGTGCCCTGAGGTACGATTTGATGAGGGTTTGGTAATGCATATAAATGGATTTCCATTATACAATTAAAGTCAATAGGGCCCAATCCAGACTTCTTATTGAATTTTTCTTTAACTCGTAGACATTTTGTAGAGACAGTTTGTGCTTATTAACTTACTATCTGGTAAATCTTTATATATCATCTTAAGTATTGGTTACCAAGGGTTAATTTTAAAATTCATTTAAAATGGTTGCTTTAAATTCTCTATTGGAAATATCTGAAACAGGCTTTAACACTGTAAACTAGAAAGAAAAGTAGTCTCCTACCACTATGACTAATTTCAGGTAATTGAAAATCTATGGCCTTGAAATTACAGCAAACTGGTTCATTTGTGACAGCAAATCAGTTTTTCTCCTGACAGATTTACTAATTCATGTCATGTTTCATCATATCCACTCTGTAGACACACACACAAGCTATTAGAACTCCAAATTTACTATCTTGCTTTCTGTAGGTATGATTGTAGGTGTCTTTGTTGAATTATCCAGGAACACTTGTGGGAAGTAAAACCTTCCTTCAGAAAAGAATATATCAAAAGAGTAAGTAGCTTTAAAAGATGGAACCAGAATATTTATATTGCTATTCAGTTAGCTTAATCTATTATTATTACAAAATATTAAAGATGACTACAAGAATTTTTCCTCTAAAGTTCAGAGTCAAGGCATACTAGGAATGTATATGACTGAGGTTAATGATGTATATACCAGCTGACATAAAGAAAGCAAGAAAGATCTGAATTCCATTTTTCTTACCTGCCTTTTTTTCAAGGAAATGAAAATTTGTTAAGAGAAAATTAAAAAGCCATTAAGTTCACTGAATTTTTACTTTTAATGATGATGCACCTAGAATTGGTGATACCTTGCACATGCAAGATGCAGACAATTTTATGATGGAGGGGATTGGGGAGACAAACATGTGTCTGGTCCTTAATTCTTAGGCATTACCTCATTTAATCTGCAAAACAACCCCAAAACAGTAAGGAAGTATTATTACAGTTGAGCAGTCTGTTGGTGAGAAATTTTAATGAAATTATCCAAGGTTGTACCAATAGTGAGGGGAAAGGTCGGATTTTGAAACCTAGGTTTGCTTGGTCCCAGAATCCATGATCTTTCTGGCCACCTCTTTTAGAGGTAGTTGTAATGAGTTACATATCCATATCTAGAGCCAATTTATGGAAGAATGACAATCCATAAGGCTCTTACAGCATGCTACAGGACTCTGACCTTGTCTTATTTAATAATTTATGGTGATGACTTGGTTACATTTATAAAACTATGCTTAGTTGATTTATCAATGATATGTTGCTGAGAGCAATAAAAAATAGTTTGAGTAACAGAATCTAGAGGAAAAGTATTTCAACAAGGTGGAACCATGAACCAGTCCTATTTAATAGGGATAAATGCAAGTCTCTGAACTTGGACATAAAATATCAATTGAACAAAATGAACAGGTTGGAGAGAAGCAGTCTAGCAGGCACTAATACATAAAAAACATCTGATTCAATTTAAGTAATCACAATTTTACTGAAGGCCTATTCTGAAAGAGACAACAGGGTCCAGAGAGTTCTAGTAGACTGTAATCTCAATGCCCCTGAATTATATAACGTGACTGCCAAAACAACTAACATCATCGGAGGTTGCAGATGTAGGTGGTCCTCCTCTACCCTGTTTCTTGTCAGACTTTACTGGGAGTATAGTGTTCAGTTTTCTGGATCCCCTATTAAAGGGGGCTAGCTAAACTGATACTTGTTTAGAGGATACACACAGCTAGATGAAGAGAGAACCTGAACTACTATTACATAAGAAAGATACAAAAGACAGAATATTTAAGCAGTAGAAGAAGTATTGTAGGGAAAGCATAAGAGTTGTTTTTTAAAAAAGGTTTATTTACTTATTTATTTGTGAAAGACAGAGAGACAGTGTGTGTATGCACATGCACCAGCATAAGCTGGGGGACAGACAGAAGGAGAGAATCTTCAAGCAGACTCCCACTGAGTGCAGTGCAGAGACCAATGCAGGGCTTGATCCCATGACCTATGAGTTCAGGACCTGAGCCGAAACCAAGAGCTGGACGCTCAACCAACTGAGCCACCCAGGTGCCCCTCATAAGAGTTATTTTTCAATTAGCTAAAGTTCTAGCATGTGAAAGAAGGTTTGAACTAATCGACCCAAATTCTTGCTTAGACCACCTCATAGAGATGTAAGAGGGTGGCTCTGAGAAAATGGACCACCATGGGACATCTGAGTTCTGTCAGTGACCATGTGAAAGTCCAGCTGGAAGGCCATGGATGAAGCTGTTTGGGCAGGAATCTGTATATGGATTGTTATCCAATTGGGTGGCATAAAAGGCATTTTCACACAAATCCAAGTAACTATGTGATGTTTGAGCTTCTGCAGTTGCTCAGCCCATGAATACACAGGCCAGGGGAGGAGAGGAGAAGCTTCAAAATTGAGTGAGGTTGAGTTGCCTGCAAGGCCAAGTGTCAAGGCAGGCTGAAGAACACGGCTGGGAATCCGTAACACTAGAAAGATGGACAGTCAGGGAACCACACAGTTTCTCTGAAGGATGAGATTTGCTTTCACTTTTGATAAAAGTTACATGAAACACTCTCCAGACCATCCAAGACAAGGTCCTTACAATCCTCTTCTGTGGTCCTTCATAACAAAGAGTGTCATAGTGACAGGTATCTTTCTGAATCTAAGAAATAAAGAGTCTGTCAGGCAAAGAGCTCTAGATGAAGACTGAATGTCACCTGGACACAAATTTATCTTTAAGGTACAAAGACTTCTAAGGTTGCTTCTAATCATAAGACCCTATAATTTCAAAAAAATTGAGATCATCTATGAAGAGGCATTTTGTGATTTTATGATCATATCCTATGTCTTTCAACAAGCATGGCAAAGCTTGTTGGCACAACTAAATCTTTTCTCATTAGGAAGCATTTTGTCTCCAAGCTAGCATTCCTTGGAATGACCCCTTCTAGCTATTTATTCTCAGCCTCCAATTATCTGGAGGCAGACTAAGACCATCTTCCTGTCCTACAAAGGCCAGTCAGGTTATCCATACTTGGGATGACCTATACTTGGAACATAGGCCAGCATGAATGATCAACTCCAACTAGACATTGCCTAGTGATCATGAATCATGGAAATTTACCTGGCTTTCTTCCTGTGGGCCATCTGACCCTGCCCTTGTGTGCACCAGAATCAAATTATTTTAAAATAAAAATTCTAGTGCAGCACATTTCTTAGAATAATTTACAGTACTGTGAAATCCAGGAACCATATCTTATGTATACCATTAAAACTCATGGTTCAGGAACCATTTTGTTCACTCTCTGGCTCTTGCCATCTTCCATTGATTAAAACATGTTGTTGGGGGAATGGAACTGTGTAGCACTGTGCTTCCCCAGCTAGAAAGACACTGTCAATTTGATCAGATTGTAATATTCACTTGGCAGAACACCATGTTAAAGACAGGCTGATAGATTGTTTTTTTGAGCTATCCTACTTATATAACATCTTTAGCTCCAGAAATAAGAAGAAATAGTAATGAAACAGCTAATCCTGTGAGGTTCAAAAAGACAAACTGTGTTTTCTGGAACATATTTAAAGCAGCGATGTATTTATCAATTTCAAATGAGGCACTCTCCTTCGTAACAAAATGGAAATTTCTCTCGAAGAGCAAGACCTTGATTTTTCATTGGTCTTTACTTTTTTTTTTTTTTTTCAAAAAATAAAATGTAAGTAGCATATATTTGTCTTATCCATTTACTTTAACCAGGCAAGCTACCCATTTTAGGTATCTGCACATACTACTAGGGCCTGTATTTTAAGAGACAGAACAGAGGCAGCTGACAAATTCCACCTTGTGGTCTTTTCCTTTCCAATTCTCACTGTAGCTGTGTCTGCAGAGGGAACAATCCTCAGAGGGTAGAGGATCTACCCATGCCTCCTGTTATCTGGACTCGTATCCTTTTTACACACCAACTGTTTGTCTAAGTGGAATCAAATGAGACAAAGCACAGGTCTCTCCATCAAAGGATAAACCACATAGAACTAGCCTCAAAATAAGAAACAAAAACTGATAGCCACAAAAATAAAAGGAAGACAAGGCTCTGTAATAGCAGATTGGGTGGTCAGTGCAATAAATTCACGCAAATGGTCAGTTGAATTGGAGGCTGGAGTGGCAGAGTGGAGGGGGGGGGTCAGGTGGGGGTGGAAGATATGGATTAACTAGGCCAGTTTACTTATCTTATTAATGGGTCAATTCTGCTCCAGTTTGAACTGGTGGCACTGTATATACATAGCTGATGCCTACATCTGAACAGTTAAAGTAAAGGTGAGAGTTTAAGACATTCTCCAGATAATTTGGGAAAGGCAGTAGCTGGGACTCAAATTATGTAGTGTGGCTTCCTCCCCAGTTGGAAGCCACAGTAGATAATTTCCTCCATGTCATTTTGTCTGAGCCGAAAACAAGTCACCTTAACTTACAACCTGGAATTGGAGGAGATAAAATCTAGAAAAACAAAGAAGCACATTCTGAAATGTTGCTTTCTTTTGTTCAGATGAGCTAAATGTGTCTCTTCTTTAGTAGCCAAGGGCATAAAAACTAAATGCAAAATTCCTTGGGGAAAAAATCTTGCTACAGGGCTGAGTCCATTGGCTCCTTTCCCTCCCTTTATTCCCAGAAAGAAAAGACACTGAAGGGAAGGCATTAAAATCCTTCTGAGGTTCAATTCCTGATTCCTCCCTGCCCCTTAACCTCTCCGGCTTCTCTGACATTTAAAAGAACACTGTCAAATAGGTGAGATCTTATATTTAGAATTAAAATACTTAAAAATTTCTAAAAGAAAACATACAATTTTTTGATACATATGCTTGTGTGGGAAATAAGAGATTAAAAATATTCAGACCCTGAACTTATTTTTTCCTGGTTGTTTCTGTGTGGGCAAAAGGAAACTCAGAGGGCTAAATATTCTGAACAATGTGGACATCCAAGCTATATAAACCAAATCTTCCTAACTCATGTTTTCCCTCAATTGTAGGCTATTCCTCCTATTGATCCAACTTCTGATAGAACTCCAAGTCATGCTATTGATCATTCATGCATTCATATATATATATATATATATATATATATATATATATATATATATCTCGCAAAGTCCTGAATAAGTTGGTGCATCCCTGAGAAAAACATAAAATATAATCAATATATTTGCATTGACAGAGTATGCTGTCATGCTTTCTTAGATTTTACCTCTGTTTACAGAAACGCCTCAACTCACTACTTGATGGTGCCTGGAAACTCCAGTACAGGCGTAAGAATCCTTTCCCAAGAGCACTCAAAGAAGGTAAGTGACCAGAGGAGGAAAGCTCAGGGGATGAGCTTCTAGGAATGACCCAGAGATGGAGAAGTTTTGCATTTCCTCCACTGGTGAGGTACTGAGGAAGATGGAGGTGGTTCCTCCATCAGCTCACAAACTCAGAAAGCTAAACAGGATTTATCTATATCTTTGGGTATCTGCTTCACTAAGAAAATAATGACTATTCTCTACTACCAAACACACAGGCAGAATAGAAAAAGAGTGAAGCATGATTTATTAGGACCCAACGGAAGAGAAGAAAAGGTTACACAAAGTAGCCGGGACACACACACATCCATGGTGTGGACAATTTCCAATGACTCAGCAAAAAAGTAAGGGCCAGATCTGTATGCCTGAAAATGAGCTATTAGCAGTTTATTTGAAAATTATACTCTGATGATGAAACTACTGTCAATTTTTAAATAGCAAAAACTACAGGCTCTGCCATCTTTCCTCTCTTGTCGATTTGCAATAAATCACAAAAGAGTTAACATTCTCTCCCCCTTGATCCCTAAAGCAAGTAGGTTAATGGTTAATTGTACCAGTGGGTTATGTTCATAGAATAGAAGCACTGTCATTATATATGTCAAGAGAGTTCAACTTCTCTGATCATCTCATACGTTTTTTAAATGTATAATTTCACAGCATATACCCTTACAACAAAGACGAACGAGCTGAGCATGACAAAATTAATTAATCACTAAATTCTTAGAGGGTAAATATGACTAAAAAAGTGACTTGTTAATTAATGCTTTGTACACACAACATTATTAGCGATCGCATGCTCTTAAAAGCAAAAATGGAGGAGACAGATTGTTGTTCATGTGCTTTCTTATAACGATTGAGAAAATAAATAGCTCGTGCCACTGGGGTGATTTTCATTCTAGAAAAAGTTATTTCCAGTCAGTCTCAGAAAAGGACTCTACTTGAAAAACCTTTTTGCAAGGTGATGACTTTTCTGGGCTGCATAAAACCCCTTCTCTTGGGGGAAATGCTATCCTGTTTGCCTAGTCACTTGCTTTCTGATGGTCTACGTATGCCAAGAAAAGAGACCAGTGCAACCAGACAGTGCAAAGGGACTGACGACTGAGATGAACCAGTGGTAATGCAGAGGGAGGACTGTCGATCTCACCCACTGAAGGGTAAGGACGGACTGTAGAATCCCATCGCAGTTCCAGTGGAGAATGCAGGATGCCCTGTCCTCATGCTGGAAGCCAGAGGTCCACTCCTAGGTCTGAAATATTCCTTGGCAGCTCTCTCAGCTCCAAACAAGAAATCACCCCTGTCTGTTATGCTTGGGGTAAATAAGAATAATACAATTATAAATTACGGGCAGTTTATCCTTCACCTGCCCAGGCCTCTTAGAATTGCTGGCCTTTTCTGTCTCAGACTTACTCCCTTTCTTCCTCCCCACCCACACTTTCCATAACCCAATGGTCCCCTCTGTCTCAAAAGGATCGAATCCATTTCTGTGTGAAGTTAAATCAATGTGTTATTCTTGTGGTCCTTGCATGTGGAATGTTAAGCATCAGGAGACAAATGGCAGTAGGTATTTGAGGGCAGGAGTTTAATCAGTGCCTGTAAAAATCACTGAGGAGAAAAGGCAAAGATGGGTGGCCAGCTCAGGTCACTATGGTCTGGGAGGCCAAGGCAGCTCACATGCAAATTATGCTCTCGGTGTGGTCAAACCCCAAGTGGTGCCCAACTCACTGAGACTACTCATAGCACATTCTCCAGAAAAGATAAAAATCAAACAAGGTTTAAGGCCAGGGACACATGAGCAATAGTCTATATAGCAAGGAGCCCCTGGCTCCTCCCTCAAGCATAACTAATTTTAAATAATAGAAAATAAACCTGCATCAATTTTTGGAGCTGTAAATCCAGTCTCAGTAATTCTGACCTCCATTAACATAGTTACTATTTCAAATTCTGCTGTAACAGTTGCTCTGACTCTTTGGGGGCTGGGAGGCAATCCAAGTAACCAGAGAGAAGCAATTCTTTTACACACTCCAATCCCACCATTCCAGAAAGAATGTAAGGGGGGCCAGGGCAAAGGACAATCTTTTTTTTTTCTTTTTTTTTCTTAAGATTGTATTTATTTACTCACCAGAGACACAGAGAAAGAGGCAGGGATGTAGGCAGAGGAAGAAGCAGGCTCCCTGCAGGGAGCCCTATGTGAGACTTGATCCCAGGACCCCGGGATCATGACCTGAGCCAAAGGCAGATGCTCAACCACTAAGCCACCCAGGTGCCCCTGTCTTGCATTTTAAAAGATCACTAAGGACAATGTGGATAATGGCCTGAATGGCTAGTAGATTACAGCCAGGATGACATGTTAGAAGGCTATCAATTGACCCCACAGCCACTCCTTCAATCCTTTCAACCACATCAAGGTAAGTTCACTCTCCTAGGCATAGCTCATTTACCTCAGGATTTCTCAGAAGATCAGAAAATGCTCCTCTATCTAGTACCTGAAGTCAGACTCACTGACTGAGGGTATGTTCTAATTCTACCAACTGGGAACACACCTAATAGCTCGAATGTTCTAGATCAGGTATCATGTCTTCCCTACGTCTTTTCTGAGAAGAGTAAATTTCTGACTGACAATCACCAGGTCCCTCATTTGTTCCTCATAGGATATGATCTACTCAATTCTTTAAACCAACACTGGGGTCTTAGATGGAGGGTCTCTGTCCTCTCATCATCCTGGTGATCTACCTCTAAATTTATTTGCTAATATCTCTTTTGTAGTGTAGCTCTTGGAACTGAAAAACATACCCCAGCTGTGCCATGTACAAGACAGAGTGGGAAAGGCTGTTCACTCCCCAGGGAGATACCACTAGTTTTCTGGGAAGTGGAGAGAGCACCGGTAAAGTTCAAAAAGGGAGAACAACATTCATCTTTTCCTTCATTAGTCATATCATCCCCAATTTTTGGTTGGCCACATAACTGGCCCAAATACAGGCTACATTTTTCAGATACTCCTACAGCTAGGAGTGACCAGGTGACTAAGATTTGTATGGAAGTATTGTGTGGGACTTCTGAGAGGAGTCGTTAAAGAGAGGGGTGGTCCTGGCTGCTGGTACCCCTTGGTCCTTCTTCCTGACTGGGCCCCTAGCAGCCATCCTGTCTTACCTCAAGGGAGCCACACACTGAGGCTCATAGAGCAGCAAGAGAGAAAGAATGTAGATAGATCCCTAACCTGGATCCTATCTTCAAACTTCTTTTACAAGAGAGAGAAATAAACATCTACGATGCTTATCTTACCGTTATGCTGCATTTTCCATCACTCACAACCAGAGCTAAGCCTGTCTGACACACATTCTTTATTTTGGAAAAATTATTTCTATTAATGCAGCCTAAGAATTTGCTACCTCTATCAAACCACACTATGAGATGTTTTTTATCCTTTTCCCTTGATCTGCTATTAAGTCATCTATCTGTTTCCTTCACTGAAATGGTACATGAAAAACCACCAGGGATCTTCGTAGGAAGGCTGGTTTCAAGAATGGATGAAGAGAGACATGAGGCACTGGGCTGGGGCCCCACTCCTCAGAGGCTGTATCCTCTCTAAGATTTAGGTGTCACATTCTTCCTAAATGTGACTGTGAGTCCATGTGAGTCCATGATCAAGTCATGACAAAATGAGCACTTCATTGTCTGTCATGTAGAACTGGTCTGGGGCGATGAGTGGGGCTGCTGATGACTCCATTGTGTTGGGAACCTATTTGTCAGTGCTTCTTGCTGAGGTCTCACAGCCCCTCTTCTTCTAGTTCTCCCATATCCAATCCCCTGATGCATGTAGTCTTGCTAAATCTAAGTCTGCTTAGTCAAAAAGCTTTCTGTTGACTCATGTGACTATGCATCACGACAAAACAGCAGCATCATTAATTGGCAGGAAGCCAAACCCACCTAGAAGTCTCCATGTTTTCTATAAAAGATGAATAAAAAAATGAATGCAAAAGTCCTTGCATGTCTCATCAATTTGGATGAATCCCAAAATGAGGACTAACCATTTAATGAAACAGGGTTTGGCTTCGAGTTCCAGCCAGAAGAGAGTAACTTTTTAGCATGAAGGAAACTTTATTGAAAACTTCCCCCTGAGGGATACAGAGGGGGATGGTGGCCAAGAACCCACTTGGGTAAATTAAGAGAACAAAGTGATAGTACTTCACACATATCTGAGGAATTCAGTTATATTATTGTTATCTACTAGAAGGTAATAAGAACCTTAGTTCAAACAGATGAGAAGATTATAATAAATATGTAAACATGACCTTAGTTAATGTCCTTGCTCATAATCAATCTCTGTGTATACACTCACTAGCTCACTTACTATTTGGGGTAACCATAACACCTCTGGTCAGGAGAACCCATGCCTGAGCTCTACATTGTCCAGGTGTGAAATGGGTAAGTTCTAGCTTGGACTAACTGATGATCCAAGACCATTTCTTGAATCAGGTCTCAGGGTAAATACAATTCTTCCAACAAGCCACTAGCTCGACTTCATTCTTTTTCCTCTGTTTCTCTATGAGGAATGAATGGAATCTCTCTTGGGAATTATCCTGTGTCTAAGAAGAAAACAAGCACAGAAGTTCCCACATTTGGAAAACTAAGATTTCATCAGAGAAGGATGTCCTAAGTTAGTATGTTCCTCACAGCAACACTCCTGCAATTTATTATTTCCCTCAGGGCACCGTTATGCCTCACACTGCCACTTCTTCCTGCTGACATCTTAGGGGCTTCTTGAGAAGTTCAAATCTGCAGTATTGCAAAGTGTGGGGTGCGGAGGTGGGGAAAGGGGTGCAGGGATGTTGAAATGTCATTAAAGGTCTGGCTGAAAATGGCCATTTCAAGAAATAAAGCAACAGTATACAACGCAATCAGAGAGCAGTGGCACCATTCCTTCCTCACATGACATGAGCAAAGAGATGACAATGGACGGAAAAAAATAGGAAAGACAGTAGTATGTAACAAAAACAACCAAGATGGTAAACACTTCTGAACTTTCTCGTTTTATGATTTGAAAGCAAAATTTCATGTGATTACAATGACTTTCACCTCCTTCGAAAACAAAGGGCTGGTTTTTCTTGCCTCTTTTTTTTTTCTTAATAAAGAAAGAAAATAAAGCCTTCATTCATATGTATGGCATGTATGGCATGAGATGTGAAAATACATTGTAAAGAATTATTTTCAGGATTAATTCTTTAGAGCAAAAAATATGTATGTCGTTGTATACAACTACTTGGGATAATTATTTGCACCTACTTGATGGATCTATACAGCATTTCTCTCTACCATGTATATATGACTCTTTAAAAAGGGAAGTGGATCCCTGGTTACTCAAAAAAAAAGGACAAAGAGTAGGAGGATGGAGGATGGGGAGGAAGAGAAGTAGGAGGTTTAATTGCCTGAAGGAAATGTGAGTTCCCCAACTATAACAGTATCTTGTCACGTGCCATTCCCTCATAAACTCTGCATCCTCTAGAAGTCTATTTAGAATAACGAACAATTACCCTAAGTCTGGAGTTTAATTCAGTATGTTCCACGTTCTGGTATCATTAGGATTACTCCATAGGAATGACTCACATCAAGGACCTACTTGTAGTCAAATAAGTAAAAAGTGTTTGTGAATAAATGAAAATGTCTATTCATATAAAAGCCTGTATAGTTCAACTGCAGTCACATGAAAACCTAATAAAAGGACTTGGGGAAGTCTATAATGGGACCATGGCTTCACTGCAAACCACAGACAAGGAGGAAGATTCTGTCAACTCCATTTTGGCTGAGATAGAAAAAAAATCATGCAAGAGGGAGTAGCTTTCCAGCAGTTTTATTGGTATAATCAAGTACATATGAAAAGGCACAACATGGTCACCAGCCATGGAATCCTAGAATAGAACCAGACACTCTTTAGGAAAGTGCTAATTGCTTCAATATATTTCTGCAAAGCTGGCAAAAAATCAGAGATTGGGAGAGTGGAGGTAAAAGCTTGCTTTGAGCACAAATACTCTGATGTGAAAGAGAAGCCATTCGAAATGGGCCCCACCAATGACTAATGTTTTGTTCAAGAGGGTACATATCACCTGTAGAATGTGAATTCCCAAAGGAAACACTGAATACAAGGCTTTGGCTAAGGTAAGAATGTGATAAATACCTGTTGAAAATGTGAACCTAAATTATCTTTTTTATCACTTATAAATGACAATATAGTCAAAACCACAAAAGACTACAATAATACACCCAAACTCTAATATATTAGTTTAACCAACAAACATTTATTGAACACTTACGAGATGCCAGGCTCTGTTTCAGGCACTGGAGATTCAGCAGAACGCATGACAGAAAGTCCCCGACTTCATGGCATTTATATACCAGTGATAAAGCTACGGCATATCTGGATCATTGCCTGAACTAATGTGTTTAACACTCTCTAAAGGATGGAAATTTTAATGTTTCCTCAAATTATTTCACCATGAATATACTAATCAAGTGGTTATACACTTCTTAGGAATCACTGCTTCTAGAAAAGAATGCAACAAGTCCTATCAGATTAGACCTAAAAATGTGCAAAATGTTTGCTGTCAGATCTGGCTCTATACTTATTAGGCCATATTCATGATTTATAAATATCCAGATTTATTTTTTTTCAATATCAGTCAGCCATAAGACTGCTAGCTAAAAAAGATTGCACCCTCTCTCTCGAGGCACTATATTCCAGTGGAAGAGGTCCCAAGTCACAGAGATATACATTTAGACACCAATGACCAAATGCAAACATAAGTGATTACTAACTCCAACACAAAAATGCTTTTATGGTGTAGACACTGAAATTAATCTATAACATCATACTTAGGAACAAGGGAATCAATGAGGGTCAGCCATGTATAAAAATACTTGGTTTATGTAAGGGTCTATTTGTTGACATGTTTACCAGAAAATTCAGTCTGATCATTCTTAATAATATGAGTTCAAAAGTACACTTTAAATTGACATCTTCTTTTCTTATCTACTGTATTAGTAAAGTCTTGACAGGAAACAGGTGGTGCACTCCAAGTAGGATAATTTGTGGAGAAGTTAAGGATTAATCATCCAGGTGTAAGTGGGGTGTAGGGAATCCCAAGGGATAGAGTGGGAACCCAGGGCTAACAGCAGAGTCACCATCCCTAGGCCTGAAGCATTTGAGGAGGAAGAAGTTTCTGGAAGCAAGGAGAGAGTCCTGAAGAGTAGGCTGTTTTGTAAGGAGCAAAAACTTTCTGGCCAGAGCAGGGTGGAAAAGGGTGGAGATGGATCCACAGGGGCAAATGGAAAGTATCTGACACATACACAAAATATGCTATTGCCCAACCAAGTTGATTAAATATTCATTCAATGTTTATTGAGCTTCTACTAGGTGCCAATCTCTGTACTATGCAAGGACTCTACAAGAGAAGTCATGGTGTTTGCCCTCAAGGAACTCAGATTCTAGCGTGGGCAAGAGCCATACAAACATACTAAGTAACTACACTGCTCCAGGCAAGTTCTGTAACGGAAATATGAGAACGTGTTATAAAAACAAAGGATGCTGAGGAGGAGCTATCCTTTGGAAATGGACATTATTAAGGAATTTGCTGACAAAGTCTTACCTGCACTATCAAGTCACTGAATAAAGGATAAAAAAGAGGTCACTGAATCATAGGCCTATTGATATGTTTATAAAGATAAAAGCATATGCAGTAAGAGGTCTCAGCAAAGACCTTAGATGTGTGTGTGTGCATATATGTGTATGTGTTTATTTATTTATTTATTTTTTAAAAACTTCTTTTTTTTATTATTTTATTTATTTATGATAGTTACAGAGAGAGAGAGAGAGGCAGAGACACAGGCAGAGGGAGAAGCAGGCTCCATGCACCGGGAGCCCGATGTGGGATTCAATCCCGGGTCTCCAGGATCGCGCCCTGGGCCAAAGGCAGGCGCCAAACCGCTGCGCCACCCAGGGATCCCTATGTGTATGTGTTTAATCACAACTCATATCAGCAATAGTTCAGCGCCTTCGAGTTATAGGGGAGGAAATGTGCTTAAGTTCATCCAGCTAGTTAGTAGCAGAGAGAGAACAAGGACTCAGGTCTCCTGCCTCCCTACCACAGTGGCCCTTAGGGCCCTCTACATGTTTTAGAGATCATGTGAGCTGCATTGCATGGAATCCGTTCCTTTCCTTCTCTCATCACGGGTCTACTATATTTCATTTCTTTTTATTCTTCATTCTTCTTGCATTGATTAGAGGGCCTCTCAAAATTGGTATCAATTAAATTCTTAAAAATCAGAAGCTCAAATCCTTAAATCTGTTACTAAGCAGTAAACTTCAGTAATGTGTTTTTCACTCTACTATTTGTGGTAGCCTGTACTTTCCTGGTGTGATTTCTTTTTATATAATGTGTGAATTTTACAGTATGATGTCAACATGGTGAAATGCATAACCATATGGTTGCCACATAATTGAATGCTCCAATCTGTGAATTGTTCCTTGAGCAATTACTGTAGTGACCTAATTGTTGCCATTTATTGTGTTGTTAGTAACGATTATTCAGAGTCCTCAGAGCAGCTGACCCTTGAGCTACACAAATTTGAACTGTGAGGGTCCACTTATATGCAGACTTTTTTTTTCTTGATAAATACAGAAAAATACTGTAAATGCATTTTCTCTCCCTCCCGAGTTTCTTAACAACATTGTTTTCTCCAGCTCACTTGGTTGTAAAAATACAGCACATAATACATGTAACATACAAAATATGTGTAAACCGACTGTTTATATTATCAGACAGTATTCTGATCAACATCAGGCTATTAGTAGTTAAGTTTTGGGGGAACCAAAGTTGTATATGAATTTTTGTGCAGTGTCAAGTGTCCCTAACCCTTGTACTCTTCAAGGGTCAACGCAGCAGACCCACCAAGGTGTTTCATTCACTCAGTTCTACATGACTACATGTAACTTCCAGGGACCATCCTCAGGGCCTTAACAGGATGCCTGGTACATTGTAAATATTCTGTAATGTTTCATCTTAAAACATTTAGTGTCCAGGATCTGGTATATTTCAGGCACTGAATTTGGGATACAAAGATAAATAAGACATGGTCATTCCTTTCAAGAAATTCAAGTTAAGTTGAATTCCATTTTACCGACTTGTACTATGTCCAAGGACCAGGCTGGTGAAGACACGGTAATGAATAAAAGTGTATGATTTGTGTTGCCTAGACTAGAGCCTATGAATGTGTGGTGGTTCACAGATTGAATTTCCTTGGAAAGCTGGATGAGCACTCTTACAACAGCCCAACAACAGCTCACTGCCCCTGAGAGCCTGCATTCTACTCTTCTAATTTACAAGCTGATTCGTAGAATTCACCTTGTCATGAGAACCCCAAATAGCTGAACACTGAGGTCGTGATCTCTAGAAGGAAAGAAAGCTGCATTTTGGGTTTGATCCTTTGGCTGCTTTGTTTAGTTTTCCATGTGAACCCTCAGCAGAAGATTTTTACACATTTAAGAGGAAATAAGGTTTACTTCTATGCCTAAAGAAAAATTGGTATCTTTGGCAAGAAAGTACCTTTTATGAGCTTTCTGGATCTAAATACCTGCCTTAATTTGTGTTTTGATGGAACTAATAATCACTATTGGGCAGGTTAAGCTATAAAGGTTTTTTATCACTTAATCTTTTCCCTTATCTTTTCAAAATGGTTTGGGAACATAGAAAACAATTTAGCTTATATGTCATTAAAAATTAGCTTATTTCAGGCAAAATGGATCATAGTGATTGATGAATATTAATACAGAACAAAAGTAAATAATTTGACTGAAATGTTTTTATTGCAGCGAGAATGACATTGCCAGAGGCCAAGAGTTATCAGGTAATCCATATCATCCTGTCCTCTTTAGACAGAAGGTAAAAGAATACAGGGGTTTTCTTCTTTTATTCTTGCCTACAAACATCACAAACAAATATAGTCAACTACTAGAAAAATAAAGGCCATCTTGGGTGTGGATTTTGGGGCAACTCTGCAACTCCATAATACTGTTTCTCAAATACTTCAGAAATTTCTGGAAATAATGGAAGTATAAATAAGAACACTAGAAAAAACATATAGTTTCAGAGATATCATTTTAAAATCCTAACTGATGAATAAAAGAAAGACAAAAATTATATAAACCATGAAATGTTAAGAGGATAGAAAAGGGCAGGGAAAGATATCAGCCAGCCTCCTGAGAAAACACAGTAAATTTGCACCATAACATTCTTTCAAGGTAAGTTAAGGAAAGATGCTAAATCCGTTTCCCCTTTTATTTTCATAAGAGATTTACTCTGCCCTCAATGAAGCCACTTGTTTTCCTGTAACAGTACCAGCTAGATTTCTCTATTATAATCTGAAAATCTGTGGCTTTAGGGTGCTTTTGAGCATTGCCCCTTCTGCTGTGTAATCCTGCACTGCAAAAGATGCCATTTCAGTTATTTGCTGGCCCATCTTTTCAACTCCTTAAAGTTTACAGGGCAAATTGTGTCCAAAACTCAATATAATGTTAAAGTGACTATTTTTTTAAGATTACTATTTATTCATGAGGGATACACAGAGAGAGGCAGAGATATAGACAGAGGGAGAAGCAGGCTCCCTGTGGGGAGCCCGATGAAGCATTCTATCCCAAGACCCTGGGATAACGCCTTGAGCTGAAGGCAGACATTAAACCACTGAGCCACCCAGGTGCCCCCGAAGTGACTATTTAAAGTCAAGGTATGGTACTGTCTAAGACTCGGAGACTCTTGGTTCTATTGGTTCTTGTTCTAAGTTCATAACTGCCCAAATTCGTTAGTAAGTTGAGGTCACCTTAAGGACTTTGCCTCATCCTTAAATGAAGTTGGTTATAAACAAATTTCAGCCAGTAGTTACCCCATATACTAAACTGATCATAGATTGTGCCCATCTACATCACTGCCCAACACTGCCCCCTTTTCATACAGGCACACAGGGCTGCCCTTTGGTGAGGGTGGGTCCTGGTTCGCCAGGCAATATCCATCCCCTCTGCTGCTTGGCCTGCTGGGTGGTGAGGCTGGCTCAAGACATGCCACTGTATTTAAAATAAAAGCAGTGCTGGAATCCACTTTACTGTGTGGTGGTTAACTGCTGTCCCTTAAAAAGTACCCAGGCACAATGTGCCTGGCTCTAAGTTAATGATGATCATAAAATACAACAAATTCCAAACTGACTGATTCAACGACTTTGAATCTTGCCATTATGGAATAAAGAAGCTACTTTCAGGATTTTCTTATTTTTTAAAGCTGATGTCCTGGTTGTATAAACATATATAGTCATCACTAAATAGATGTCTCTCTGTTACAGAGTCAACAAAGAACATTTTTTTTTTTAAGTCCCACTTCCTCCCCAGGAAATGGTGTATGTTCAGGGAGGAAGTTGTCTTCCTGTTTTCTCCATACTAGCACTCTTGCAAGGTTTTTTCTATGCTTCCAAACTCAGAGTCTCCATCTCATGGAGCAAACTCTTCTTAACAACTGGCCACATTTTTACTGCAATGGTTAAAAAAAAAAAAGATTTATTTCTTACAATTTCTTACAAATCATAAAAAGTATTATTAGCCTATTCTGCTGTCTACTGTATTCTAAAGTACTATATCCCCATCCCCCCACTCCAATCTGTATCTCATTCAATGTATAGTAAAGGCACTGGTGCATTCACTTGGGGTTATTTTGTCAACATTTTTTGCAAAATACATCATCAACTCTTAGTTTCCTAATTATGAAAGAAACTTGACAGGGCACCTGCTTTTTATTATTTCAGTGTTTTGTGATACAAACTCAATGTGCCTGGCACCCAAGAATGAAATATAATTCAAGAACGTTTTGTACATTCTGCTCTAAAATTTTTAGCGCTTCAGCACTGGTGTCTGGGCTATTAAAAAAGAACAACCATTTGGAAACAAACAAAAGTCATTCTCCCCCTTTTCTCGAGCTTTTAAGTCAGTTAAGGAGATCGTGTTGCATTTATTTTACCTGCTGATACTTGAAGTAATAAAGTTCAGATAAACTTGAGAATCAAGGCAGGGCAAGGTCAAAATGATATTTTAAATGAGATGAATTTTGAGTTTGCTAACTTTTCAGTTTTTCTTTTTATTTCTTGCTTCTGTATCACCAGTTTGCTAACAACTAGCGTGTTGATTATCCATTGGGGCAATGTTTTTTCTTTTCTTTTTTTTTAATTTTTTTTAATTTTTATTTATTTATGATAGTCACAGAGAGAGAAAGAGAGAGAGGCAGAGACATAGGCAGAGGGAGAAGCAGGCTCCATGCAGGGAGCCCGACGGCAATGTTTTTTCAAAAGAGGGTCCAGAAGACCCTTGAAATCAGAATCATCAAAGTGCTTATTAAAAATACAGATTTCTGGGTCCCATCCCAGACCCGTCAAATCAGAATCTTTGTGAATAGGCCTGGGAATCTGCATATCAGCAGCTGCCCCTCTGACTCTTTAGGGGAGTGATGAAGATGAAAGTGGTTACTCTCCCAAAGATATTTATTTGTCAATAGAGAGCAACCAAAGTCCTGAACTTCTTTAAAACCTACTGCTTTGGGATCCCTGGGTGGCGCAGCGGTTTGGCGCCTGCCTTTGGCCCAGGGCACGATCCTGGAGACCCAGGATCGAATCCCACATCGGGCTCCCGGTGCATGGAGCCTGCTTCTCCCTCTGCCTGTGTCTCTGCCTCTCTCTCTCTCTCTGTGTGACTATCATAAATAAATAAAAATTAAAAAAATAATAATAAAAAAATAAAAAATAATAAAACCTACTGCTTTGTTGTTGTTAGGGTCAAAGACTTTTGGGACAAGGGAATTTTTGCCATGTCCTGCAAATCTTATAATTAAAGCAGCTGCATCTTTACCTACTATTCATAAATTGAACTCTGAGGATCAAATATCGAGAAAAAGATGCATTCTTTATTGACAGTCTGTAATATACCATGTTGGACAGCTATTCTGAAGGTAATTAACCTGGGAAAAGGCATTATAAAATCTGCAGGCTCTTTTAATTGTGACTGTTTTGAGTACACTTATACTTGAACAGTGCTCACAGAATTCACTATTGACTATTTTTTTAGTTACCGTCCAGCAGGAAGCTACTTCCCATATCAAGTAACAGATCTGAAAATCTCACACTATGCTTTAAAAATATATTATTGGTCATTCCTGGTAATTGTCCATTTTAAAGAAATAGCTTTTCTAACATTTCTACTCAAAAAGAGTTCTAGGTTCAGGAAACACAAACAGACATATTTTATAGTACATGTTTGAGATTGTGACAGAAAAGCAGATTTTAAAGCAAAGTAAAGGGGTGGATTTAGACAATCAATAGTTAACTATACCTCACCAATTGTCCACTAGATCGAAGTTGGATGATTCTCAATGAATCTCCTCTTTTCTTCTCAATAATGAGTACATGTACCAGGTACCTTATTATCTTAGATGTGTCAAAACAGTTTATACAAAAATTTTTAAAAGATTTTATTTATTTATTTGACAGAGAGAGAGAGAGCACAAGCAGGGGGAGCAGCAGGTAGAGGGAGAGAGAAGCAGACTCGCCTCAGAGCAGGGAGCCTGATACAGGCTCGATCCCAGGACCCCCAGGATCATGACCTGAGCCGAAGGCAGATACTTAACCAACTGAGCCACCCAGGCACCCAACAGTTTGTACAAATTTATCAAATGACTTATCAAATTACTTACTAATGAGTATAACATCAAGATGATTAAAAGGCATTTATTCATTTAAGCAGAATGACCAGGGCTATGTTCAAATAGCTCCAAAACTTGTTTGTTTCACCTTCCAACAAGTAGTTCAACTTTTCTAAGTCTCATTTTTTTAAAAGATTTTATTAATTTATTTGAGAGAGAGAGAGAGAGAGAGAGAGAGAGAGAATGGAAGAAGGAGCAGTGGGAGAGGGAGAAGCAGGACCCTGGGATCATGACCTGAGCCAAAGGTAGATGCTTAATCAACTGAACCACCCAGGCGCACCCCCCTAAGTCTCATTTTATTCACATTTAAACAGGAGCAGTAATAGGAACTGCATCAGAGATATTTAGAAGATTAAGCAATGCATGTGAAGTACTTCACACAGCGCCCAGCATACAGTAAGCGCCCAATACTCTCAGTTAGTACAGGCATATCATAGAGATATTGCAGGTTTGATTCCATACTACTGCAAAGAAGTATCACCGTCAAGCAAGTCAAATGAAGTTTTTGCTTTCCCAGTGCATATAAGGGTTATTTTTATACTCTACTGGAGTCCACTAAATATGTAATAGCACTATGTCTAAAAAGTGTATCTACCTTAATTTAAAAATAATTCATTGTTTAAAAATGCTAACCATCATCTGAACTTTCAGGGAGTTGTAATCACTGGTCCCAGATTCCCATAACAAATATAATCATAATGAAAAAGTTTGAAATATTGTGAGGATTTTGAAAATATGGCACAGGGACATGAGGTTAACAAATGCTGTTGGAAAAATGGCACCCACAGACTTGCTCCATGAAGGGTGGCCACAAACCTTCCATTTGTAAAAAAAAAAAAAAAAAAAAAAATTATCTGGGCAGCATGATACAATGAGGTAGACCTGTATAATTATTATTATTGTTTTCTTGTCTCTAGGCACCCTATTATATAATTAACTATCTACTTTGACACCTTTACAACACCAACATATAGATTTATCACTCAACCTCTAATACTGTTTTATACTGTAGCATGTGTAAATATAATTGGTAAATTAAGTTCAGGAATTCTTTTGTCTCTTCCTTTTCTTTTTCCTAAATTTTTATTTATTTATTTATGATAGTCACACAGGGAGAGAGAGAGAGAGAGGCAGAGACATAGGCAGAGGGAGAAGCAGGCTCCATGCACCAGGAGCCTGATGTGGGATTCGATCCTGGGTCTCCAGGATCGCGCCCTGGGCCAAAGGCAGGCGCCAAACCGCTGCGCCACCCAGGGATCCCTGTCTCTTCCTTTTCTATAGCATCATATATGCACTACTTCCTCAAACTGCCCATTATGTTGATTTCATTCTATTTACTTATTGGATTATATTTGGATGTATAATCCTCATTTATCGTTGTATCTAATATAATAATTAGAAATTTTGAGTCAGATTAGCTTAAGTATAATGATTACTTTTTAAAAGACACAGCTCTTAAAGGGCAAGTGCTTAGGGGAAAGCAGCAAGTTAATTACAGTGAATGGAACACAATCCCTATAAGGTACCTCGTGGAGAGAGGTTGGAATTTTAATGCAAACATGTGTATGTATATATATTACCCATATTTTGCTAGATCTTCATTGGTAGGCAATGAGGATCTAGCAAAATATGTCTAGTAGAAGATCAACAAAGATAAATTTTGGTTTTGAAATTATCTCTTGCAGAATACAGAATGCAAATTAGGGAGAATGGAGAGAAGTAGGCCACAGGGGAACTTCAAAGGCCATTAGGTTAACACAGGAAGAAAAGAAATGAGGGCCGAACTGGCACATCAGCATTAGAGATGTGAAAGGGGTCCAGACTCAAGACATATTTCAAGATAAAATGAAGATGACTTGGAAAGCAGATGGATGTGGAGCAAGCACTAGGAGTTGTTGGGAATGACAGGCAGAGGAAAGCGGTGTGTGTGTGTGTGTGAGAGAGAGAGACAGAGAGAGAGAGAGAGAGAGACAGACAGACAGACAGAGACAGAGAGAGAACAGAAGTGACTAGTAAGCAGGATCATTTTGGACACAGCATGTTGGATGTGCTGGTGGGACACAGGCAGAGAGAGGGACGTTCAAGGGGCATCTGGATGCGGTGGAGAAAGAGAGCGCCCACGTGAAAGATCATGGATTTAGGAGTCCGGTATCAGATGGACGTAACCAAGGACACAAGCTCGTATGTGATGGCCAGGGGAGAGCAAGAAGAGTGAAGACAGAAGACCAAGGGCAGACCCCAGAGGAACATTAACATTTTGAGGATTTCGAGGGAGAGGAGAATACAGCAAGAAAGAGCAAGCAGAGCAGAATGAGGCCGGTGGCCACGCAGAAACTAAAGCTGGAGAAGACTTCTAGGAAGCAGAGCTTGTGGCCCGCTCACAAGGAGTTAATTCGCCGTCCCCCTCTGCTCTTTCACAATCTCCAGGAGAAGTCTCACAGAAAGAAACGTTCCCATGATAGAAATGGCAGAAGAGAGCAAGAGAGGAGGAACAGGAGGCCTAGATAACTCAGAAATGAGTCATCAGCCCATAAACAAGAAAGAGTCAGCAATAGGACCATTCCCGCCGAGACAAAGGAGCCGAAAGAGCTCGCAATCTCGCGAGAAAGCTCCCTAAGCACTGAGGCTGCCTGCAAGTTAAGCAGCAGCTCTGAAGCCCGCAAGCACCCTGCTCAGTAGAGCTCAGTAAATCTTTGTTGATGGATGAACTTGGGTAAGTCACTGCCAGCTGGAGCCTCGGTTCCTTGCTGTTATAAGGAGGGGGCAGTAGTCCATTTGCTCCTCACAACTGTCCTCGGTGGTAGAACTAACCTGGGCCCACTTTACAGATGAGATAGCCAAGACACACCGGGTTTAGGAGACTTGTCCACACAGGTGAAAGGCACCAAAGCTAAATTTCAAATTTGGGGCTTTCTAGCCACAAAACTCATGCTTTGTTTTTCATCGGGAATCTCAGAACTTCCAGAGTACTTAAATATTCTTCACCCCCCCCCCCCTTCTATGGGAAGCTATGAGGGAGGCTGCTACCACCACAACAGGTAAAGAAATTAAGGATCGGCCTACAGGTATATGCCAGACATGGGGTGCCCTGAAACACAGGTCTGCTAATTCTACTCCTGCTCCTACTTTAAGGCCCTTTAAAGATCAGTAAATATATCACATCAACAAACCTTAACTTTGAGACCAAAATTAATATCTTGGAAAGAAATTACTGTTACTCCTAAAACTATCTAAAATACCTTTTCTTTCTAGAAATTATAGCACCATGGAAATGAGTCATCTGACATTCTGACTTAAGAAGTATAGATGGCAGTTTAAGTGTAGCCTCTAGAAAGAAGCAGCTTTTCCTCCATCAACTAGTTAATCTTCCTGGGAACAGGCTGATATTTACTCATCCCAAGAGAACGTTGAATTGTCTGAACTCCAAAAGATACCAAGGATAAGGTTTTAAGTTCCCCACTATTAGTCATCACATGGAGAAAAGTGACAGAGCTCTTTATAGATGCATTGCTTTTTCTTTCCCCTAAAAATGGCAGTTGAAACAACATTCAATGGATTTAAATTAGGAAATGTCAGAAAAGAATGCCCTCCCTTCCTTAAAAGTGATAGGTTTCCCGGGTAAGATGTGAAATACTTTGTGGTCTCTAGACGACAGGATCAGATAGGCTAACAATGTGTTGGAGAGCTTTGCAAAGCAAAGTTAGACAAAACAGACCAGGTTAAAGTGGACACAGATGCCCAACAGCAAATTCTAATTATGCTCGTTCCCAGTCTTGAAACTGAGACAATTTTATACATATATATGAGAGAGAGAGAGAGGTGTATATATATGCATATATATATATATACACACACATATAGGAAGGTATTTCTCCTTCATTTGATTTATTACTGATGCTCAGAATTTCTATGTAATGTAATTAGCAGCCTAATAGTTGAATGATAAAAAATGATTCCTTTTTTTTTTTTTTTAGATTATTCCTTTTTAAGGCACATTTCCTGCATAGGACTTTTAAGGCCATGCCCAAGTTATTCTGGTAAACCAAAGTTATGGATGAAACACAGGTTTTTGGGTCCTCAAATCCTGGATTTTAATTCCAGCAGTTCCATTTCTAGGTATCTAGATCCTGGATATACTACTGAACTTTTCTGAGCTCAATTTTTTTTTTAAGATTTTATTTATTTATGAGAGACACACACACACACACACACACACACACACACACACACAGAGCCACAGGCACAGGCACAGGGAGCAGCAGGCTCCATGCAGGGAGCCTGATGTGGGACTCGATCCCAGATCTCCGGGATCACATCCTGGGCTGAAGGCGGTGCTAAACCGCTGAGCCACCCAGGCTGTCCTGAGCTTCGGTTTTGAAAAAGTCTTTAAAAGGGAGAAAAGAGCTAACTTTTCAGGGTTCTTATGAGGACTAAATGTGATAAGGGATATATACACTCTGTGGAAACATTAGTTCCTATTGCCCTCTCTGGTTTCCTATTCTTTCTGTGAAAACACAGAACAAAATAGGACCTGGTTGCTGATGCTGGGAGCTGTCAACTCAGTTTCAAGGCAGAGAGTTTAAACAACCAAGAAAACTCCAGAAACTGTTGGTGCCGTTCTCTTCCAGTTGAGGAATGTTCATAGTCATGTGGAACACACTGTACACTTGCTTCTAGATCCTTGGCCAAAATTTCTGCCTTCAATAGCAGTGGTTGGCTACCCACACTCTACTCTAAAGGTGGCTATATTTCAGATAGCTAAAAACTGCAGAGATTTGCCTTTTCCTCCTTAAATTCCTTTAAAAAAAAGATTTTATTTATTGATTCATGAGAGACACACAGAGAGGCAGAGATGTAGGCAGAGGGAAAAGCAGGGTCCCCACATGGAGCCCGATATGGCACTCAATCCCAGGACTCTGGTATCATGACCTGAGCCAAAGGCAGATGCTCAACCACTGAGCCACCCAGGCACCCCTCCTCCTTAAATTCTTAATTGCATCCATCTGTACAAAAATGCCCCAAATGCACATGCTTTGATCTCTCAAGAGAACTGAGAATTTGAACTCGGGTCCAGTTCGGAAGCATAGGCTGAAGATTTTGAAAGAATCCTAAGCCCTTTGAAATCGGCTGCGATTTTCACCCTCTAGCTGATCTCGGATAATTGAGCTTGTGTCTAGTTGTTACCTCACCGTCCTCACCTTACCAATCAAAAAGACCTAGCCTGTAAAAGGTGTGCCTCTGGGTGCCTCTCTTCTGTCCTAGGAGCTAAGAAAAGCTCCTTAAGAAAACCTGCTGCTCATGGCTCATGAAACTGTGAGTCATCTGTGTAGCAAAGTGAGTCGGCCACTAATGTTTGCACAAAGTTGAGAAGGGGACGGGCCAAGGATGGGGCAATTCCAGAGTGGACATGAATGCTCTAGGAGGAGCATGTGCTCCTGGAAAGGCTGGAACAGGCTACTGGGTTCACAGCATTACCATCCTCCTAAGTAACCTATCTATCTTACTGGAGCCTTATAACCTCCTGACACTAGCAGATGACACAGAACAGTTCGAGTCACGGAGTGCTCTATCTTCTACTTCCCGTTGCTCTTGTGTGCTTGGTTTCTCGTGTTCAAAGGTCTTTACTGCCATTTTTGTTAGCTACTCCTGAATGAGACACCAGTTAGAAATTCCTCTGATGAATACCTGTTGTCATTCCCTCTTTTGGGATGAGCAAATCTGAGGGAGGCAACGGGCAGTGGCTTGTGTGGGGGTGGGTGCAGAATGAGGAGACAGACCGTCTCAGTGAGCAGTTCACTGGCTGGCCCACTGAACCCTGCTGCCACCTGGACGTGCCCGCTCCCCAGCCCCCCCGCACTTCCGCCTCTACACCTGCTGCTGAACTCGGCCCAGCTGCACCGGGGCCCTGGCTGCCTCGGCTTCTGCCCGCTGCTCCCTCCGCCCAGCCCACTACTTTTCACCCTTGGACTTGTTACCCTCCCTAATCAAGTGGCATTTCCGAATCCAGAAATTGAAAAACTGCAGTTTAGGAAGACAAAGGCAACGAGGATGCTTTCTGGCTCTTAGCTGTTGGCCCAAAGGGATCCCGGAATGTATTTCGTCAAATTATAAAAGAACTGAGAAGTTCAAGGCTGAGATGAGTACCATGCATGTTGAGGCAGAGTTACATACTCAGTTTGCTATAAAATGAATGGAGCATCATCTCTGCAGATCCATGTGTCCCCAGGCCTGGGAACGCTGCAGTGTCCACACATGTGGTTACTGAGAGGAGGGCATGTTTTTGGCGTGCCTCCTACAGCAGAGGAAGGAGTTGTAAAACCGGAGCCTGGAAAAAGAGCCCACTGTTGCCTGGAATGAAGAATGGGAAGAATCTAACCTACTCTTTGATGTAAAGCCCACACTCATGCTTGGCCTTCTCTTTACAGTCTGTGTCTCGACTTCTCCATCCTTCCTGGCAAACCTACCAGGAAAGGAGGCCACCGCCTTCTTCTATTTTAACACTTCTGTCAAAGCCCACCTCAAATTTTACCTTCTCCATGAAAACCTCCCACTCTCTTAACTGCAACAATTTTTATTGCCATTAAGTTCAGAGCTCTTGTGATTTAGATACTTTCCGGGGCCACATTGGGTCTTGGGTACTGTATCTGTCCTACACCCCACCCTCTGCAGTGTCCAGGCCAGTGGCACACTGCCAGGTATTCGTTCACAGGACAGATGCTTATCGATCACTCATGTGTGCCATGTATCATACTCTGTTGCAAGAATAAAAAGCAGAAAAAGACACAGTTCTTGGTCTCACTGAGATGGGCAAGCAGAGAAATGACTAATCAGAATCCAGTGTTTCGTGCTTTCTCCTAGAGAGTATGAATACCAGGCCAAAGCAACACAGTGGAGGGGGTGATATTGGGAGGCAGAGGTCAGAGAGTGATTTTTGAATTAAGGTTTGAAGAATAAGCAGAGGTTCAGCAGGAAGAAGGCAGAGGGGAATCCCAGCAGGGGCGGGGAGACATGCAAAAGCAAGCGGGCACATGAGAGGCTGTGTAGTGAAGTGTCCAGAGAACTGTGAGTATGCTGGAGACCAGGGAATGGGAAAACAAGGTGGTGGGGGTGTGAAATGAAAAGCCAGGCTAATACATTTGGTTCAGATGGATGCATGAATGCATTGAACATCATCACTATATTCACTGCTTATTACATGTTATATTGCTATTACTCCTAAAGTATAACAAGCATTTGCTTAGCTAGTTGATAATTGTTGACACCTCGAAGTCACTGAAATACTTCCCTTGGTCCCAGAAAAGTCAGTGAGGGGGAATGTTCATTCCTCTGCACACACTGCAGCATTGTACAAGTACAAATGCACTGGCCCACTAATGAACCGAGACATCGTAGGGCACGGTGACGTTACACCAGGGTGCCAACGGGACACTCGCACAGCAATGAACGCTGCCCTGCACTGCTCCCCCTCGGGGCAAGGCAGGTAGTCAGGCTCTGAGAGCTACCATATTTAGGTTGGTGCTTCCATCCGAAGAACATCATCCACTGATAACATATTCTGGCATCTTCCCTCACTTGGGGTATCTGTTTTTGCTCTTATGGATACCTCCTTATTTTACAAACCCAACCTTTATCCTCTCTTCTTGAAGGTAAGAATATGACAGGTCAGAGATGATTGCAGGAGTGGGTGAGGGCAAATAGTGGTTGGCACCTTTCCAGGCGATTACAGAGCTGAGAACATGTCACCCTGATGGAGTGCTATATCTTTTGATAACTGCTGCCTGGTTCGGATATGTTGCAAATGTTAGACTTTACTGTGCAGCCACTGAATTAATTTATGCATCGATTTCTTGACTGTTCATTCTTAGAAGTATTAACCCACTGTAATTCAGTATTTCCTTGGTAAGCCTTCCATAGGAAGATTAAAACAATTTCAGTGATTATAAACTATCTAGGGTTAGCAGATGCTGGTAATCTATGGGATTGTGACCTGAAAGGATTTATGTCTAACTGTGATTTAAAGTCTCTCCCTCTGCAAGACTTCATTTTACCTTTCATGCTTTATATTCTCTCAGAGTGCATTATTTATCTTTAGAAGAGTTCATCTTCCTTAATAATTGCATGCAAGGTAGACATTAAATAGGTAAATATATTTGCTTTCTACGTTTGGTGTGTTTGTATTGATTTTGAGTTGTTTTGAAAAACGCACTAGAAAAAAATGTTTGTGCCTTTTGAATTTCTTTCCACAGCAGTGTCAGTGACAGAAGGTAGCTGCAGCATTGACTTTAACTTGGTTTAAAGACTGCTATTTGACTCCAACTTTAAAAACAACCGTCATTCTTAAAATTCAATCTGAAAGCACATGCCTCCTCAGTGAACCCCACTTGTCTTCTTTAATGGGGGCATTACTCGGAAGTCCAGTTTTCAGCAAGTCCTTTCTCGTCCTTAGGGTACATGGCCTGAAATGTATTTTTATCCAGATGTGAAGTAAGTGAGTTACTTGGGTCAATCCTAACTATTATTTTAAGGTCAGAATTTCTTGAATGAATACGCAAGGTATAAAAATGCAGGTTTTGGGGTGCCTGAGTAGCTCTGTGGTTGAGCGTCTGCCTTCGGCTTGGCATGATCCTGGAGTCCTGGGATCAAGTCCTGCATTGGATTCCCTGCAGGGAGCCTGCTTCTCCCTTTGCCTGTGTCTCTACCTCTTTCTGTATGTCTCTTGTGAATAAATAAGTAAAATCTAAAAAAACAAAAAAACAAAAAAACAAAAAACAACAACAACAAAAAAAACCCCGCAGGTTTTTTATATTGGTTCCACAGAACTATCTTGTGATGTAACTCTTTTCTTGCTCTATTGGTTTCATGTTAACAGGGAACACATCTCATGGGGGTGTGCAGCCCTAGTCATACATACCCTTTCTTTTTTCTTTCTTTTCCTCTTTTAAAAGGTTATTTGATGTTTTCAGGCAGACGAGTATTTATATATGCCAAAGAAATTAAAATCTCAGATATCTGCCCGCCCCCCCCCCCAAGTTTCTATCTAGCCACAGTTTCCAGAAAAATAGAAGGGCCTGGTTAAATTTGAATTTCGATAAACAAAAAATAACTTTTTTAGTATCAGTATATCCCACTCAACATTTAGGACATACTTGTACTAAAAGAGTACTTGTTTTTCATCTGAAAATTCAAATTTAACTGGGCCTCCTGTATTTGTATTTGCTAAATCTGGCAACTCTCTATGTGGAGGTAGTTGAATTATGATCAGAATTACATTATCTCCAGACTGCAGGTCTGCAAAATTCCCAAGGGACCATTCTTTTCATGGGTATGTGCGAAAGTAAAAGATTGTTCCACAGCCATTCCCAGAGGCTCTGAAGAGCCATCTGGCTTGGGGTCGAATGGATCTAGACACTGGAGATAAACCAGTCCTTTAAAGAATGTTAAAGAGGTTTAAAGGAACAAAGAGAATGCCCCTCACATAGTGGGCACTTCAAGGTATTTATTTTTGTTGAAATCTTTAATGTTCATTAGTACCAGTCAAGAGGAGTAAGATGATAAAATGGGACGCCTTGAAAACAGCTCCTGTGTAACCCTCACCTCTCATTTAAGCACCTCTGATTCTTCAGAAACCAAATGTGAATTCCACCTTGTCTAAGAGGACTTCCCATATCACCTCAGACATGAGTTCCCTACTACCTCATCTCTCAAGCATTTGTCGTTTGTACCATTTATCTGACATTTAACATCTTCTGCTTAATACTGTAACCAACCTTTCATTTATAACCCCCCTGAGGAAAAAAATGTAGATAGTGGTGGCACAGCACTGTAACTTACAGCGTGAGCCCTGGAGTCCCCTCACTGGTCTCAAATGCTACTCTGCCCCTTCTCAGCTTTGTGACATTGGACACGCACATTGTCTAAGTCCCAAGTTTATTATCTGTAGACCTCAAGAAAAAGGGGTTAATAATACCTCTAATATCTGTATTAGATGAGATAATGTGTGCATCCTGTCAACTTGTAGTAAACACTGAATGCTGGTGGGAAGGTAGTATGTATGTATGTATGTATGTATGTATTTATCTGAGAGAGAAAGACAGAGCATGAGCAGGGGGAGAGGGAGAGGGAGAGGGAGAAGCAGACTCCCTGCTGAGCAGACAGCCTGTTGCAGGACTCAATCCCAGGACTCCAGGATCATGATCCAAGCAAAGGCAGACGCTTAACCCACTGAGCCCCTCAGGCACCCCAGGCAGTTAGTATTACCAAAATCGTGACATTATCATCTGTTTTGAATCTACACTCCCTCCAGTATCTGTTGCTCATCAGACCCTACATGATCTGATTGGAGATTCACTGCCGGGGAGCTGGTGGAAACTCCCAAATTCCCAGCTGCCCATGTGCCGAGAAGTGCTGCCTGGAGACCCCTGAATGAGTCTCACTCGCTCTGTAAAGCAAAGACCTCAATCTCATATTTCTCCATTTCTCTGTGCTCTTTTAAGCCTACATAATTGAAATCCCTGCATTGTGCTCTGCTTGGGATTATGTGAGAAGCAGGAAAACTTTAACTGCCTTAGAGATGTGTTTCCTTAGTGGCACCAGCCTGGTGAGCCCTCTTGGGGCTCATGTCACCACACACTTCCTGCCTTACCCTTTATTATTTGCTACCTCTTTATTTTTCTCTCAGTCATCAGTGAGGAAGTTGCATAACTTAAAAGCTAAGTGGGAGCCTCTTTCCTGTAATCTGTTGTCATACATACTTTTTTCCCTTATGGTAACTTTTAAAAAAATGCCATGGAAAGTGTGATTCTGAATGAAAAGTGACTTTTTTGGCATCTGGAGCATGTGTGAGATTGGGTTTTCAACATTTTACTTCCAGTTACATTATAGTGGGTAGAATAACTTGGATAACAGTACGGTTTTCTTATAGTGGGGCAGATTAAAAAACAAAATGTTAAGTTCCAATTATATCCTCTGAGTTCTCTATTGGCTTTTTCAAAAAATCAAATTCAAAATCCTTAAGGTAAAAAAAAGGCAAGAAAAGAAAAAAGACACCTTGGGTCATTTGCTCGTTCATCATCCACATAACATTTGCAAAACCATGATCTCTGGGGAAGGTTATGGCTGAAATCTTTGTATCAGAACCCAGCAATTTTTTTTGCAATTTTTTGGTAATAGGTATTCAACAGGACATTTGTTGAGCCAATTAATGAAAGTATTTCTTCAGCAAGTATTTATTGAGCACTTATGAGATGTATTACCCGTTTGTGGCATAGTGTCATTATCACTATGATCGTTAATAAATGATGATTTCACCACTGCACTGTTAATAATGCAGCCATCCAGCAAACTGTGTCTGATTGTTTAGGCTTAACAGCAAGTGACCTTGCCATTCTCATTGTTACCCTGAGAACAACATGTTCCCAAGTTCCCACCTACCTTATTTTCATTGACTCGTAACTTTAAAGTCATTCTAAACCCATCAAGGCTCAGGGATGGTCTCTGGTGTCACAGTTGGCCTTAGGAGCACAATCACAATTCTGCAGCATGCAGTCTGAGCCATGTGTTCTGTTAGCTCCTGTCATTTGGGGGACAGTGTAACACTGTGGAGGCCAGGCTGCACCCAAGGTTAGAGACCCCACCTTTAAAATTATGACTCTGGGAAAAGTGGGAAATACTGTTTCAATTATAAGGATAGCACACGAATAGCCATGAACCACTTAAGAAGTTGCATAGTGGCTGTCGTTAACCACAAAACCAAAATCACTATTTTGCTCTGCTTCTGCACAGTATAGGGAAGATCTGAGTGGCAGTCCAGCCAAGCTACTTTTCCCTTTTTCTTTTTTCATGTATTTATTTATTTTTACTGTTCTCCTATCCTGATCCTGCTATTGAGGATTTCCAAAGTCTCAGAGTACCTCAGTGTTCACAGAAAATGCCTAAATGTTGCCACATTTGCAGACAGGAGTGGAAGAGCCAGGTCAGTATACACAGGAGCTGGTCCTGGTAGAGCAGGAAGGAGTAGAGTTTCCAGAATTGCTCTTCAGGTGTTTCAATTCTTGACTGGTTTGCATTCCCTTTTTGCAATATCTCATTCCCTTGTGTTTCACCTCATTTCCTCCCAGTTCCTGTCTCTGCTTTGTCATATGCTCATTTGGATCCTTGTAATCTTCCTTTTTCTCCTAGTGCAATCTGGTGACTTTATTAAAGCCAGACTGTTTCATAATGGGAAATGTTTACAGGTGAAGTCTTCATCCTGGCAGCCTCTCCCTGCACCTCCAAGCCCCCAAGCCCTGACCCACCCGACATTAATCTCACTGTTGTCACCTCGAGAGTGCTGAAGCACTTATGGGCGATGGATGCTCAGCACCGGCACTAGCCGTGGTGCCTGGGCCTTGCACTTGGGAGAACCATGAGTGTGACAAGCACACACATTTGGAATTGGCTGCTCAGCACTGCAGGGCATCATGAGGCATTCCGAACTTCTGCGGTGGTGAGGAGCACTGTTCAGGCTCCAGAGGGGATACTTCTCCCTATCTCCTCTGTGTCTTGGAAGCGCAAGGTGGCTTCCTTGTGAGGATAGCAGGGTGTCTTCTGGATTGTGACGTGGCCAATATCAGAGGACACTTCTTTGAAGGACAGGGAGATTAGGGCAGCAGAAGCATTTAGGTAAGATAAAGATAAATTAATTAACTTGTCAAGTCTTTCATCTCAGCATGAGTGCAAAAGATAATGAGGTATCATTTTCCAGGAGTGCCAAGCTTCCATTTTGCTGCTTCTTTTCATGCTCTAATTCCTAGTTCCAGAAGTGCTCGCCTATCAGTGCAATATTTCCAAGAGTTACACCTTGTGGCAGAAGAACATCTTATGATATCAATCAATTTCTATTCGTCTTAAAGTTAAATATACATAGGCTAGAAGTGACTTGTGTGATAGGGATTCTTTGGCAATTAAGTCAATAGTGGATGCTACCATTGCTAACAGTTTTATCTTTATAAAAAAATTACTAAGATTTGATTAGGTTTAAAATTCCAGCTTCATTTAAATCACTTTTATTTAAATTTTATACTCATTAACTATACTTGGAATTTCACCTTTTATCTCATAGAAAGTTGAAGATTTCAGATGAAAAACAACTCCTGAGAACACAAAAAATAATTTTTATTTCTTCACATTTGCTTAGTTTACACTTAGGATGAAAACATATTCAAGTTGTATACATTTGAATAAAGTTACATTTCACTTTTAATACTTAGAAATCTAAAGTTTAGATTGCTCTGGTCAACAGAAAACAAGTGACATAAAAATCTTTGTTATGCCAACAACACTAGGGATTTGCAGAAATGAAGGTAAATAAAGAAATTGTATGGATAATAATTTATTGTGTTTAAGCTAATTTTATTGTTCACGGAAACAACAGAATATACAGGTAATGCACAAAAATAATTCAATTCAGTAATTGGATATTTCATGGATTTTTCAGTCATAGAAGAACCATAGTTTTCCATGTATTTTTCCATTTTGTAATTATGCACATATATTTGTCAAGGGAAAGAAGAGAGAGACTATTTGATTTAACTGTTAGTCTGATTTATAACCTTTTAATATTTAGACATATGGTATGTAGGCCTCCATCTGTCTTGCCCTAAGCCCTGCAAATGTTTGGGGGCAGGTCTGCTCAGGTATTTACTCCTTTTTTTGAACCTTACAATAGTACTGTTCTTTTGAACTATTTCCTTTTGGTGATTGCTTTAGGTGCAACAGGACTGGATTCACCCCCTCCCAGCAACTTACTGTGTATTTTCAGTAAGTAGTTTGGTTTATAAATAGGGATAAAAAAGTATGAGACAAGAACACTAAATTCTTTGGGCCTCACGATTATGTTTCGTAAACTATTTCTTGACAACCCATGTGTACTTTTCACCATGCTCCCAACATTTTATTCATAATATATTAAGGAAAGAGTTACATAAGTGTGTTTAAAATGTGGGCTTTTGGAGTCAGACAACCCTAGATTTGAATTTTAACTCCACAGCTCACTAGTAGTGTGATTTACTTCAACTAAGCCTTAGTTTCTTGATCAGTAAAATGGTGATGGAAATACCTACAGCCATCAGGTGTCACTGAGGACTAGAGATAACACATGTAAAATGCTTAGCAGTTCGTAAACATAAAGTAAATAATTATTATTATTGTCATCTCCATGTGCTTTAATTCTCAAGTATCAACCTGTTCTTAAGGCATGCATCTGCTTGGCTCCATCCTTCCAGTCTTAAATTCCAGCTTTCCTCTTGTACCCATCCCAGGAGACCTCCGTGTTCCTACCTCTTATGTCCGTACTATCACATTCCCATCTATTTGGATGGCCTCTCACCTTTTTAGGCCCAAGAGCACTTCTTACAAGAAGTTTTCTGATTTTCTAATGTCAATTAACTTTCTTCTCCTTCTGTTCCCATAGCACTGTCTCTGTGGCTGTATAGGAAAACTCATTACAGTGACCTTGGTATTGTACCAAGTTTTGGGTATGTGTCCATCTCTGCTCTACTGTCAGTTTCTTTGGGATAGACTGTATGTTTTTCAAGCATGCCATTCCCACAGCATGTAACATGGTACTTGGTACAAAGTAGTTGTTCTTAATTTGTTTTAATTGGATTTTGTTGAAATCAGCTTCAGAGGAATAAAAGAAAATAGATAAAATTAAGCCATTAGTTGGATTCTTCAAGCACTGGTGATTCTTGTTTTCATGACCAAGAGATTTTTTTTTTAAATGGCATTACTTTCAACATTTTAAAACAGTTTGCTAATTTCCAGGAAAAGCACTTTGTCTAAAAGCACTTCTTATTGACAAATGGAACATTGTGATATATTGTGCCACTTAAAAAAGCATGCAATTCATGTTAATATATTGGAGGGATTTCAATATTTAGAAATTTTTGTGGTTTCAGATGTCCACTACTTCTTTGATACTTCTTCCTTCCAAGGCAGGACCTAATTAGCCTCCCCTTGAAAGTAGATTTGATCTAAGGAATCACTTCTATCTAAGCCAAAGTCAGTTGTCTCAGGGTGTGTGACAAATGGAATTCTGTGAAGTGGTCTACCTCTAGTCTATCACACATAAGAGCAATCCCTGTCAATAATGCTGTCCTCCGGGATGAAGGACAATGACATCGATGGCAAGAAAAATATTCCATTAGTAAAACATCCCCTAATTAATACTAATCTGTTCCCTGGAAAAGCAGCTTTAGAGGAAAGATTTTTGCCCCCACATGCTAAACTGCCAAGCATTAATTTGGAAAATTTTCCATTTAGTTTCAAGTAATATTGAAAAGGTTCACTTAGCAAAAATTAAAAGTGAATCTCTTTCCTAGCTCACATAATATGGAAAGATCTTTTTTTTTACAGGCGATGTCAATTCCTAATTGAGCATATCAGTTAAAACACAGCTAAATTCTATCAGCCTCTGAATTGACATTTACTATCTGCTCTTTCTCTTCAGCATAAAAATGTATTTATTAAATAGCTAAGTGCATGTAGTCTTAGAAACTATAGTACAACATCAATGAAGCATGTGGCAGTTTCCCTCAAACCACGAAAGCCGAGTCAGAAAAAAATTAGCAGAAAACAAACAGACCAGCTAAAAAGGCATAAAGAACAGTGAGAGTGTCTTCATATCAGTTCATTTGGGAAATAGTAAGAAATTCGAGGTGCAAGTGAGCAATATGAAACACAATAAAGGTGACAAACCTGGAGTTAACACTGGCTGTTGGTAAATACTCAATCAGTCATCTGTTATGCTTTCGGCAGCCTCAGGGCTCTGGCACCTGCTTGCCTCCTGCCCCCCCATCCCCTATCTTCTCTCTAGCTAGGGATCAGCCTTTAATTTTTCAGATCTGAAGCATACATCTTTCTCAGGAAAATTCTCCTCGACTCTCCAGAATAATATCACATTTTCTTAGTGCATATACTTTTCCTTAATATCGCTGATCCTCAGGCCCACCCTAATTCCTAGCCATTCTCTTGTCCCTTTTGTCTTTCCTTAATGTTACTTGTCACAGGGCATGGTTAAATATTGTGATTCTTCCGTGATGATTATATCTTGGCCATGGCTAGGTTATAAGTTTCCTGACCAGAATACAGAATAGCAGATGTCTCTTCTCACCCCCTTCTTCTAGCCTAGTAGAGCCTGGAACAACGCCCTTACAGGATACCTGCGCGAATAGGTGAAGAAATGAAGAAAGGAGCAGAACAGCATGTGTTTGGAGCATGGGCTCTGAAGTTAGAGATATTTGAAGTCAAACAAAGGCCATCTGCTCACTACCCAGTTATGTGACCTCTGGCATGATTTTACCCTAAGATTCGGTCTCCTCATGGGTAAAATGCAGATCATAGTAGTAGTTTCCTCACACAGTCGTTGTGAGTTTAAATGAGAGGATGCACACCATGTGTCTCACTTGTTCCCTGGCAGAGAGCAAGTGCTTCTTCATGTTGTTTGCTGCCACCTCTGGCTTTGTCTCCACTGAACAAAACCATTATCAGCTCAATTCTCCAATTGCCCTTCTCGTTGAGTAGGGTGGGGAGAGAGGACCATTGAGTATACCTCTGCTAAGCTAGCTTCTGCACAGCCTGGTGTCCATCACCTCTGGTCTCCTGTCACTTGTGCTGCCTGGCTCACTCCCAGTGGCAGAGGCTAATTTCACCCCCCACCCCTACCAGACCATAGCCAGGATTCATTCTCGGCTTCCTACAACTTTTTATGGGTAAAGTTCTTCAACGCATCTTACTTTCATCCTTTATGACAGCACCTAGTTCCTAGGATTTGGTCCAGTTTCTCTGAGGGGAAATGAATTCACATTCAAAAATGCGATTTCACTTTCACCAACTTGCAAACACTATCCCCAGACCCACCATGCACCCCTTAACTTTCCTCTTGGGATGACATCGCCCCGACTACGACAGTGTGTGACAAGAAAAGGGATGGCTGCTGTCCCCCCATCCCTTGGGACATTTTAGCGTTGGGGACAAATGATGTTTGTCACTGACGCTAAGGAAGGCCTCCTGCAAAAAAAGAGCTTGCTTGCTCAGTCAGCTGGACCAGACCAGACCAGACAAGCCTGACTTGCCTGAAGGTCCTGGCTTTTGGACCCTCACTGTATTTATAAGTCTTAACAGTGTAACTGTGAATTCCATTCTGGTGATGTTGCTTCTGGCTGGCAGATGGCCATGGTTTCCAGTCCTTCACAAGCAGTCCTGAGGTCTGCTCATATGGGCATTGAAAGCACCAGGCTCTCTTTTCTGTAACCATGTGCATGTATCTTCTTGTATGGTTGTCTCTGACATCTCTTAAATGTATTAAATATTTTCTGAAGATGTGGCTACTTATAGTTGGGAAAAGAAAAGTATTTTCTCTTCTCTTGCCCCCAAAGATATTGCTTTACAGAACAATCTATAAAAATAAAGAGCTTTTACTGAGTTCAGGGTTTAAACAAAGAAAAAGAAAAGCAGTTTCTAAGCAGAAAAATGCAACAAAGACTTTACTCCTTACCAAATAACTTAAGAATGTCTGAACGAAAACATCCCAAACCTGCTAGTGCCAAAATTTCTCAGATAAGTCAAGAGAGAAGAAAAACACAAACCCAACTCCAAACCACCACGAAATCTATGAATGGCAAAAAGAAAACAATATGGTATCGAAAATGTGGTTAAATACTTAAAGAAATCAACTGTGATGGATATTCTTGAAAGAGCAATTATACATCTGAGTGTTTTCGAATTTGCTTTCTTTTGGAAACAGTTGGGAAAATCCTCCAGCAGACTTTCTACAACTCCAGCAACCACAGGGCACCCTCTGGGTCTCCCCTCTAGACACCCTTTTATTGGGTGATCCTCATGGGTTATGTTAGAAAGCATTTCCCACCACATGTCTAGTCTTTCTAACTAGACTGTAAGCATCCTGAGTTTCAAAAATATAGACTTCTTATTTGCATCATCCCTATAACACCTACCATGGTGACTCGAACACAAGTGATCAATGCATAGGAGTTGATCCATGGGCCCTATGAATTTACAAATATTTTCTCCACACCAATGGAGAATAAATACCTGAAAGAGTACTTCATTTCTTTATACCAGGACAAGCAGTAGCATCTGCTATACCAGAAATTTCCAACTATGTGGGGTATTTAATTTTTGGATAAATTGTGGATTCCTGGGGCTACAGAGAAATATAGTCATTTGCTGTTCACTTTCATATAACACTCTGTCTTGCAAAATCACAGACAGATCTCAAAGGCAGGAAGGTGGGCATGGATATGAAAAACACAATTTTTTTACTGTATTTCGGTATCCTAGGACCAAAGAAAACTTTTCTTAAATAGGAAAGTATTATAGTTAGAATACAAATGGTATTTTTACCAGCAGTTAGCAAGTTTTCAGAATTGTTATCCTCAATAGGATAATATAAAAATTGAAACAGCTTTAAAGAATGCTTTTAATGAAATATGGTCTGCTTAATGAAAAATGTTCCACAATATGACTGTCTCTTGGTCCCCCTTTCAGAAAGAAAACTTAATGCTACTTAGAAAATGGATATGGTGGCAACATCTGTGAAAACATTTCTAGAGTACAAAAAGACATCAAAAATGCATTGATATCTTTCAAAGATTTATACATTTTGCTCTTTCAAATATTTATGTGTATATTTATATATATTTGTACATCTTGAATCTCAGTTTAAATGCATTACTTCACTTGTTGCTCATTTAAAGACTTTTACATATTGTTCTTTTGATGATTTGTACATTTTTTCTCAATTTGGAAGCCTGAAGAAACTCAAGCTCAAATGTTGGAGGAACAAATCTACATTTTGTTTACTTTATAGCATCCAATAGGCAGAGATTAACACTAGATATACTAGCTTTTTTTCTTCAAATGGGTAAACTAATACACAGAAACATTAAATGATTTACTAAAGAAGCATATAGGCATGAGTGCCTCTTGGATTTTCTGATTTTTTTAAGATTGCCACCATCAGATTATGCTGATTCTGTTTGGCCAATCTGAGATCTATGGAGTTCTCAGATTCTCTCATTTCATCCATATATATATCTTTGGGAACGAACAACTCTTAGGAAACAAGATGATACCAAGCTTAATTTACATCTCCGATGTCTGTGGAATAGATGTGACACTTGCCCACCTAATTAAAACCCTACCTCTCTAGCCAGCTAGGGACTTTATAAGAGGTCATCATGTTCACTTCTGCACTTCCTTCCTTATTCATGTTCTCATGGTCACATGAGATCACCAAATGCTCAGGTCCTGAGCTACATTTCCATGTTTAGTAAATCAGGAAACAGTGAAAGATGTGTCTTATGACACTTTCATTCCAAACTTAGACGAGGCATGAGTATTTAATGACAAGTGAATGGACATGAATGAGAAAGAGGTCAAGATTTTAATAGCCTGAATTGATATCTAAAGCAACCTACAGACAAAAAAATGTATATGTAAGGGATTTTAATTAATATATTTCTCTTTCTATGAAAACTCTCCTGATTCCCACAAGTAAAATTGATTATTTCCTCTTTCATGTCTCAATCTGTTTTTATCATAGTACCGAAAACACTTCACTGTTATTTTTATACACCTGTCTTTTAAATGTAAAATCGCTAAGAAAAGGGGCAATGTTCTACTCATCTCTATATCCCCATGTACTTCTATAATCCTAGCATGTAGTAGGTGCTAAATACGCTTACTTTTCACATGCTGAATAAATAAATATTTATATGTTCTATGTCATTAAGGATTTTGTACTGGAGTTAATTAATAAATCATTCAATATTTAGTGGTACCTACTGTAGGAGTTGAAAGAAGGCAACAATGACATGTACCCTGAAGACTGAGGAATGATAGAAATGAGATTTCCCTATATACGATGGATCAGAGAAGAGATGATAAAGCAATTAACTAGAAGAGACTAGGACTTAACTGGAAACTAAGCAGCTATATTTAAGATCTTACGACCAAATTTGCTGGTGGGAAAGAAGTTTGGTCACTCGTAGCATCACTGAGAGAGTCACAGAGTAATCATCCAAGGAAGCACTATTTAGTTTCCAAGCTTATCCTACCAAAGGATACCACCTACCCAGTTCTGTGGGCAGGTATAGCCTTATGGTAAAAATATATCACCAGTTTCCTTGCTCTAATCCTTTGAACATTCAAATCATTTGACTAGCCACTTTTGCATCAGTTCCATGTTTACCAAGAATTCTGGTGGTTATACCTGAACTCACACAGCTACTCAGAGGTAGATGATACATTTGCCTAAGGACTTGAGTGTCTAGGGATACTAGACAGCTATACTTCATACTGAAAATGAATAAACTAGCATCCCAATCAGCCTCCATAAATCAGGTAAAGGAGAGCTTGCCTCTGGTTGATGTAGCAACACATGATGTCCTGACATTCCAGTCATTGTGTTTGTGAGTCTGAGGGCTGGAGTTAGATATAACAACTCCTCCAAGAGGATTCCTCCCTGTGGGTGCTTGTGGCCTTCCCTAAACATCACATCCCTGTCTCCCCATGAGCTATTTGCCTTTCTCTTCAAATGGCTACACAGATTATGTGCTTAACACTATGCTTTAAACCACTAGAGAGTGATCCAAGATAATGTGTAATTAAATGAGGATTGTTTGGCACAAACTAAAAGTGCTACAGAAATTCCAAACAAGTAAGGATCATTGTGGCGGGCAATTATCCAAGGAGAGATTCCTAAAGGCCTATGGTCTTAAGAGGGGACTTGATGTCTGGGTAGGATATGGGTGGGTGGAAAGGAGAGGAAGGAAATTTCTAACAGGAGGATGTAGGTTCACAACCGTGAAGACCAGAATGCTGGGTCACAGGGTTAGAGTATTGGAATTAAAGCAGATTGGCCAACATGCCATCTCTTTACTCCCTTCAGAATAACCTAGAGATCGATGAGTGAAGAAAGAAGCCTCCTTAAACAAACTTCCAGTTACAAAATTAATAAGTCCTGGAGATGTCATGTACAATCTGGTGACTACTGTCAATAACACTGTATGGTATTTTTGAAAGTTGACAGGAGATCTCAAAAGTTTTGATCACAAGAAAAAAAAAGTAAGGTGACAGATGTTAGCTAGACTTCTTGTGGTGATCATATCATAGCATATATAAATTCTGAATTATTATGCTGTATTCTTGAAACTATTATTAGACATCAATTATATCCCAATAAAAAACAAAATTCAGAAAAGAAATAGATCTTACTTAAGCTTTGAACCAGAAATGTCAATAAAACAAAACAAAATGAAATGAAACCCAACATCCTATGAAATGCCTAGACTCAGAGGAACAATATTAACCTTTTAATTATTTGACTTTAAAGACCAATTTTGGGGCACCTGGGTGGCTCAGTGGATAAGTGTTTGCCTTCGGCTCAGGGCATGATCCCAGGGTCCCAGGGTGGAGCCCCACATTGTGCTCCCCATGGGGAGTCTGCTTCTGCCTCTGCCTATGTCTCTGCCTCTCTCTCTGTGTCTCTCATGAATAAATAAATAAAATCTTTAAAAAAATAAAGACCAATTTATAAATGCGATAATTTATGCAATAAGAACATTTATAAGAATTTTTTAAATTGAGAGGAAAAACAGGAATATCCATCTCCAAAAGAAAAGCAAGCTTGAACGGTAAAGTTACTGATCATCCCAAATTTGTTCTAGAGACTATGTGACCACAGGATGGGAGGCTTTACGGTAGTTAATTTCTACTAAAATTTTTTTAAAAACCACCCCAACTTTCCATAGATAACTTTCCTTTCAATTACTCTCCAAATAATCTTTTCAGATAGATAAAACTATTACCTTTGAAAATGCAACATTCATAATGGGGAAAAGCGAGATATTTATGCGCTTTCCTCCCTTCTAATATCCAAGAGAGGGATAGAAAAGAACTAACACAATTTTTTCCCTGCTCACTCCAGACAGATCACCCTTCCACCTGCCACATTAGTGTTTGGTGGTAGGAGGAGAGGAAAGTGAAGAGCAGCAAAGAGGAACAGGGAAAAGAGGAAATGGGGGTAGGGCAGGAAGAAGGAGCTGTCTGCACGTGCTCAGAGGATATGGTGGCTGGTGGGGAGGGGGGGCATCTCCAAAATTAGAACTTGAGCCCCTCTCCCCATTCCTAACAGTGAACACTGCCTCCCTCCTTCTCCGCATGTCTTTCCATCCTCCATTGAAGCCTTGCTTCTGGATTGAGACCAGGAAAGACAATATAATTCCTCAAGGATCATTTTTCAAACAAGTATGTGTACAGAACAGAAGAACCCTGTAAGTTCCCCTTAGTGAGGGCTGGGTCACAGAGCTCCAGGATGTGTGAGGGCAGTGAACCCACCAAACAGCTTCAGCGGGAAAGAAAGTTTCCATTCCAGGCCAGCTATTGTTGCCTTCCAAAGAGCTCCAGCTCTCTCTATCTTTCACACACGCACGCACATGTGTGTGTGCATGTGTGCATGAACTTAAGACACACTTCAGGTTTTATGTTCCAATAGGATTTTTACATAAAAATACAGGAATCTTTTAGAAACTTTTACTTCATATCCATTTCTTAATTGCTGTTAAATTGGAAAACTTTGGAATCCTGTTTCTGAAAAAAAAGATACAAAGCTTAGATTTTCAAGAGATTACTTGAGTTCATAAAATCCAACCATGCTAATAGAAGGCCTCTGTTGTGAGTGTATTTAACTTCTGAAAGGCCTAGAGAAACATAAATCTTCCACATTTAGGTGGAACAATAGTGACATAAGGACAATCCTGAAGAATGACTCTTCAATACTTTGAAATTTTCATAAAGAATCTTTTCTCAGGAAAGCTATAAAAAGAGTCCAGTTTGCCTGAGTCAGAGCTATTTTATCTAACTAATAGCACCCTCCGGACCCTTGAAAAATTGACATTCTTCATGACAGATCAAATTTGGATGTGGCTCAGAGGAGCTCTCAAGGAGACTTTCATGCTTATTCTCCTCCTTTAGAGCAAGAGCATAGGGCGGCAAATCTAGCCTGTTGACTATTTTTGTAAATAAAGTTTCATTGGAACACAGATACACTTTTGTTTACATATTGTCTGGGGCTACTTTCAGGTACAAGGACAGAGTCAAGTAGTTCTGACAGTCACCATGGCCTACAAAGCCTAAAATATTTACTATCTGGCCCTTTATAGAACAGAGTCTGCTGTCTCCTGAATTATTTCCCTCCTGCATCACCTCTTTAGACTGACAGTCAGGATACCTGGATTTTAGACTCCATTCTCCAGTAAACTGCTTTATGACCTTGGGAAGTAATCACTTTCCTGGGGTCTGATTTCCTATCTATAAAAGAAGGAGAGTTAGGCCAGGTGATCACATTTTCCTTACTAATTCCTTTTGAATTTCTATGTTCCAAGGAGGTTAAGACCTTTTCTTGTAACAATGATTTTTTTTTTTAAAGAAATCCAGATTAATTGAAAAAGATGTCTTTCTTCAAAACCCCCATTTACAATGAAATGTTTCACATCATTTCAAGCCTTTAACAACTAAGTGATACCCTCTTGCTACCGTATCGTGGACACGCCAGAAAGCTGTAGATTAGAGCTGGAGAGAATATGTAAACAGCAGTAAAATCTGTTTTAGACAAGGCAGCACATCTGGCTTACACTTTCCTAGAACAGATGTACCGCACTGCTTGTGCCAGAGATGAATGCTCTTTCCTGTCGTGCTTTTGGTAAGGGTGTGCTCTGTATCTGCTGCATTGTGGGGATCCTGAGGGAAATGGCAGGAGTACTCACACCAAAAAAGTGCAATAAATTGGCAACCAAGGCACAGGCTCTTTGTTTCACCTGGGGCTGTGCACCGCCCGAGTTTGGGTGCTATGGGCATATTCTACGTTACCCAGTTTCTGTCTAGACACACACCATAGGGCTACCAAACCAGAGAAATGATGGCAGAACAGCAACGGTCTCCTTCCACACTCTCCACAACCACCAAAGGACCTTTCGCAATCAGTCTTCCTGGAATAAAAGGCCTGAGATATTATGTTGCCTTAAAAACAAAAATCACCTAAAGTGCTCTAAGTAGAGGCCAGAAAATGCACTAGCCCTCAATGCTAATGAATATGATTTTAAAACCAGAGAGCCTGTTATCTTGAAAATAAACATTTTTCCCCGTTTTTTTTTTTTTTCTGCCCAGAAAAATAAAGGCTTTTGGAGGTATCACTGAGTACCTGAACCAGAAATGACTGGTCCTTGGTGTCCATAGGATGATACTCTGCATAAGAACAAGTATACATGGAATGTCGAAAGCATGAGGAATGCTCGCTGAAATTAAAACGTATTTCAAAACAGAAAGGAGTGCCTCACAAAGGGAGCCACTTGAAAGTTTACAAAACCCAAAGTGAATCCATCCTACAAGTAACAGTCTGGTTTGGTTAGCATCTTCTCCTAAACATCTTCACTGAATACCCGGCATTTACTACACGGTACACAGTTTGGCTGGCACCTTTGTTCTCACTAATGCCTTTCTTTGCAAGACACTAGAGCATACATACCATCTATCACGTCTGCTAGGTCTTCTAGCACTATCTGCCTTTCTCTCTCTCTTACAGAGAAAACTCTGACCTGGATGCTCATATTCTGCAGACCAAGCATGAGCCAAAATTGATTAAAAAAATCTGAGGGAGCATATCTGCATCTGTCTAAGGCATTTCAAAGGAAGAGCTGCAATGTTAAGCTGCTTATTAGCATAGCTGTGGTTCTCCCTTGTTCCTGCACCCACCCACCTCACCCCAGTTCTGTATTTTGTAGTACTTTACCTTCTCTTCTTGGCCAGTCAGTATTCTTCTCATCCTCTCAGATCCTGCTTAAGTCCCATCTCTACGATAATCCTGTGCTCTGGCCATCACAATGCTCTGAACATAGAGGGGGCTTATAAATATTGTTGGTTTGTTTTGAAAATCTTCCTGAATGACCTCAGCCCGTGTTGATCTCTACCTTCCTTAACTCCTTTGAGATTTACTGTCTATCCCACACAATTAACACCTTATTCTCCTTGGCTCTGTACCGCATGATACATTTCATTTCTTCTTTATAATTGTTTCATGTGAGTTTGCTTTTCTTTCTTCAATTAGGTTTCCAGCTCCCATGGGTGAAGCTGTTTTCCATAATATCTAGCAAACTGTTAGGCACAGTAAACATCCAATAAGTGCCTATGTTTTGTTTTGTTTTGTTTTTTTCAATCAACAGCAGTTTTCACGTTGCTTGAAAGGTTAGGAACCTTGCCAGTTCTGTTGTGGGCTCCTAAAGATCAAACTTTTATATCAGAAAAGCAATAAGGTAGTAAAGTTGAAACCCCCAAATGGGATAATTTTAATTAATATGTGTGGAATATCAGGGCCAAATGAAAGGGACTGTTTCAGTGATTACTTGCAGGATAGAATATCTAAATTTATAAAAGAGCTAAGCAAACAAGGAAAGATAAGCACGGAATTCACAGACAGTAAGAAGATAAAATTTAACTAATTGATCAAGTAGAGGCCAAAATGGTTACAAAATTTCACACTTCATTCCTTCCTTCATTAATATAATAATCCTGCATTGAGTCTAGCTGTGTGTATAATCCATCTAGAAAACGACCTTGCCTTTTACGGCATGCCTAGCTTCTTCAGGACTGACAGATTTCCACAGTTTACACCTTGCTCGTTGTTTACAGTGCTTCTGCAATAAAAGAAATCTGCTAAGCTAATGTTTATGTCGGCAAACACTTTGTTTGGATGCAGCCTGACAACTCAAACATCTGTTTTAACTAGAAGCATCAACTGAGTTGACTTACTACATGGATAGAATTTGGAAAATTGCTCAATATTCTGCTTTGTTCTGCTTGTATGGACACAGTCTAATGCTTTCCATGCCACCAAATTAGTACTTAAGTGGTTAAAGTAACCAAAGAAGCTTTTGCATACCCCATGCCAGCTGTGTTCTAAAGAGATTTAGACCTGAAATACCCAGCTCCGAGAACAAGCAATTAGCACAGGGCTTTAGTTGTTTAGCAGTGGGTTTCATTAATATGGACGAGACAATAAAAGTGTTATTTTCACTATTATACACTATGATTTAAGCATTTCATGCTAGGACACCTCATATGAAACCGGCAATAGGTTTGTTTAGAGAAGAGCAACATTAAGCTCATGAGGCACAAAACAAAGCTGATCCAAGGAGTATTTGTGTTATGTTTCAAGTCCAATAGCACATTCTTTACTTCCAAGCGAAAGAAGATTTATTTTTTCTCTAAGTGGCTAACCTCTGGAAATAATCTGGCAGACCAGAGAAAAAGACAACTCCATGTTGAATTAAATCTCCATTGTGAGGCCAAGCCTTGCCGTCTCCGTGGTGGCATTTTCAGCACTGCTCTGGTTGTCACTGCTCCAAGCTCCCCCGCCACGGAGTTTGGGTTGAGCTCCCAGATCAAGGACTCTTTTTCTGAAGTTAGGTGTCCTGCAGCTATTGCTATTGCTGCAGACAAAACTTCTTCTTTTGATGAGATATATCGAGGTAGGCTAGCTAATGTGCTTTTCCAGCTCTACTGAGATATAATTGAAACACGACATCGCGTAAGCTTACGGCGCACGACGTGATGATTTGCTGTGTACATATACACTGCAAAAGGATCACCACAATACAGCGAGTTAACATGTCTACCACCTCGCACAGTTAGCATTTTCTGTGTGTGTACGGTGAGAATATTTAGGATTTACTCTCTTAGCAATCTTCAAGTATACATTATGGTGTTGTCAACCATAGTTCCATGCTGTGCATGAGGTCACCAGGACTTACCTCCTGACAACTAGAAGCTTGTAACTTTTGATCACCATTTTCATCTCCCCAGCCCCTGGAAACTACCAATCTACTCTCTGTTTCTGTGATTTTGGTTTCTAGATTTCACATACAGCATTTGTCTGTTAATGTTTTAATGAGCCAGAAATTACTAGAAGAGCTAGGTCAAGAAATGTGAACTTATTCAAGTGTCTAGTATGAACAGAGCCAGTCAGGTAACAAAACAAAACAAAATGAAACAACCCTGCTCACAAGATGGGGTAGAATGTTACTGAGTCATTGTTGAGATATAGTTGATAGAAGCTTCTTGAAGGCATAGAATCAAGCAGGGAGTAATTTAACTAGGGATTTGTTGAAGGGTCATTATCCATAAGAGTGAGGAGTAACTTTGGGCTTCAGGGGTCTACACTGAAAGCAGAGGATGAAGAGGTATTTTTTAGCCAATCAGAGTAATAAACAGCATGTGACACTGGGATTAGACCTGAGAGTCACAGACCCGACACAACTACAATTTCAACTAAAGACATAGATCATGCTAACATTTTTAAGAATGTCAGAATTGGCATATTAAATACTCAAGCTGCCACACTTGAACACACTGATAGGGTATGGCCCGATTGTTTTGAATGCCATAAATTAAGTGCTGTGCCATATTCTAAATAGCCGGCAGGTACCGTTAGGTTTGGATGATTAAATGTACCGAAGGAGACAGAAAAGGATCTAGGCTGCAGTGCCTGCAGGTGACTTTTCTCCCTTCCTCTGGGTGATGGTGCCAGGAGAGATGAGAGGGAATGGCTGTTGACTCCTATAGGAGGACATCGATGTTAATACTCTCATTGCTCTGAGCTGGCTCCTCGGGAGGCCCAGGACGGAGTGATACTAAGACTTCCGATGTTTTGGCCAAGTTTAGAGTTAGGACAGATTCCTGGGACAGAATCAAGAGCTTCAGAGTTTTGTCTTTCCTAAACACTGAAGCTTTACCTAATGAGATCACACTTTTCCATGGTTAAGAGTTCCTACGTACATTATTAAGTGTGAACTAATGCACTTTCAGTTTCTTCTATGGTTTTGAAATCAAGGTACAAGGGAATCAAGAAAAGTAACGAAGTTAAAAGCTCTGGTTTTGAATTCTAGGGCCACTGTTTACCAGCTGTCACCCGGGAGTCTGTGTTTTATCATAAGCAAATAGAGTAATGGCACCTACGGTGTAGAGCAGAATGGTAGTCAGTGATGTAGGTTATACCATAGGTTCTCAAATATTAGCTAGCATTCCTCCCCCCCCCCCGAGCCCACCCCCTTGCCCACTTACCACAGCCATGTTGACCTGCCCATGTTTTCTTAACATTTTTGAGCTGCACTTTTTTTCCACTGGTAAACTAGGGAAACTATTGATTCTGAACAAGGTGGTTGTAGAGATCAATTGAAATTGAGGCAGTGCTTCTTGTTATTATAGGGTTCATAGGCATCATTATTACTTACAGTCAATGAGGAGATATTAGCAAATAACTTTATTCTTTGTTGCTATGCAGCGCTTTGATTTATAATCTACATTAAAGACAAAAGCTAAACGAAAGCTAAAGGTTTGAGCCTTAGAATGCTAAATCATCATTAAAATAAACCACTTGGAAAACTCGATTAGCTTTTCAATTTTATACTGTGATTATTCTTTCCCCTAGTTTTCTTCACAGACAAAAAATAGAAAATTTGGTTTGTTTTTCACAGTATTAAGGAAAGCTGATGAACTGTCTGTGTCAGTGTTATATATTTAGTGGACTTATTATTATTTTTGCAATGCTTTGGCACAGCTCAATTTTAAATGTAATTACCACATTATAATCTTGGCAAAACCCACTGTTCCAAATAATGCTCTGATGTACAAATGAGTCTTCCTACCAAATGAAAACTGCCAAAGGAAAGGTACTGTTATATTACATAAAAATGAAAAGTCTCATTGAAGCACAGAATAGCTATAAATTTCATTCCAAAGGCAAACACTATATGCATACAAACTAAAAAAAGTTATAATTAAGATGTCTAACTCTCCTGAAATAGCACTCTAATATATAATAATTCACTGTAGGGTACATAGGCACCCCGGATCAAACAGCATCTCTGTACCCTGTGAACTAGAGACACTCCTAGATGCAATATGTTGAAAAATTCCTGCAATTTTTTTCAGAATACTAAAGTAAACACTGATTGAAGTGTGGCTGGAAGATTTTATCGCCAGCACCACAAGTCAGTATGAGGTAAAGTTTTTATAGTAGCGTGTGCTTATATATGTCTTCAGTAGCTTATTTTCACTAGGTCAGCCTCACGATAACACCATACATGATCTTTCCAACACAAAGGGTTTCTTGCTTCAGTAGAGAAACTGACTCTGACATGAGGACTCAGATAAGAGATGAGCTTTTATATCCTAGTTGATGATCCTTCTGGGCAGCTAAGTGTATAGCTTTTCTTTCCAGTATCTAATGGAAGACCTTTTTGAAACAATGCAGGAGGCATGACTATTTGCCTGTCACAATGGATCTCAAGATGGGGATGATTTTTGCCCCCTCTTCCTGCCAGTAGATATTTGGCAATATCCAGGGAGATTTTTGATTGTTATAACTGGAGGGGTGTAGCCTGCTGGCACTTAGTGGGCAGAGGTCAGAGATGTGGCTAAATATCCTACAAAGCACAGGGCTGCCCCACACAAAAAAGGAATTATCTTGTCCAAACTGTCAACTGTGCTGAAGTGTGTATCTCTGTCTGACAACATAACAGGTATTGCCTGTTAATGCTGCCTGAGTCAGTGTCCCTGAGACAGTCCTCATTGTAAAGAGCAACACAAGAGCAGGATCCAAATCGTTTCATTTCCTGCCGGCATCCCATAAATGTTGCCAGTACATACATCCAGCCAATGGGCTCTTGGTTTGTTTTGGGTTGGCTCATGGAATTTTTTGAAGTTCTAGTTTTGCTTTGTTCAATCATTTTAGAAAATATGTAATTATTCTGGTTTGAACCTCATTGGGTCTATTTTGGGAATGTTTGGTTCAGTTACAGCACTAATATTTAGGTTCTGTTTGGTTCAAGGTACGGCACCAATGCAGAGCCTCAAATGCAGTTCTGGCTCTTGGCCATGGTCACTGGGTTTAGGGCCTGGCCTTGGTGTCCATGTTGAGTGTGACTGGGGCAGAAACTCAAACAAAGCTCACCACCATCATGATGCCTAGAGCTCCATACACCAAAGGAGTTAACTCACTCTTGACTTTATTTTGTAGGAAGACTCGTGAATGCCAGCCCCAAACCAAAAGGTTTTAGGATGTCTTGATTCTCCACTTTCTGCTGCTTGGTTTCAAATGAAACGACTTGACTAGGAAAAGTGACCTATTCTATATTCTATGTATGAGAAGGTACAACGGTCTCATGTTTTGAGTCTTCCTGATACTGTTTACTTGAGTTCACTGTCAAGAAAAAAGAAAGGAAAAAAAAAGTTCTTGAAAATCTCCAGGGATTAAAAACAAATGCCCGTTTACCCTTATTTTGCAATGGCCCCGGTTGTGAAATCATCAGGCTGCAAAATACCGGAGGAGTGTTGAGGGTGGATTTTAGTGACAAGATTTCCTTCAGGCTATAAACAAACCAAATTCATTAAAAGGAAGAAACAGAGGTGGCAGATTTCATCATAAAATAGGAAAAACAGTTTCCAGCTGAATTATAGATACAGCACAAAACACAGTTGTTCATTTTTAAAAGTTCAGTTTCTGCAGTATGAAACAGAACATTTCAATTGGCTCAGTTCATGAAAGCCATCTGCACCTGCTCGCAAAACAGCTTAAAGAAAAAAAAAATCTGCAGGAAGGATTTTCATGCACACACGCACCCATGAAGGAGGAGCGGTCTGAAGCCAGGGTATCATAATTTTTTTTTTTTAACTACCAATAAATAACCATCTGAAATCAGCTTACAGCATTATTTCAGTTTTACCTGTGGCAGCTACACTTGCCCGTTCTGGTTGTATGTTAAAAAGTTATGCGATTAAAATTCAATTATGTGGGTTTTCTTTTATGTAGCCTAGGGTTGAATGAATTCCTGGCAGGAAACTTTAGCTCACGAATTCAATCAAAAATCCTTTCATTTGTCAGAGCTGCTTCCTGCCTTTCCCCTTTAAACATCTGCTTCTCCAGTTCAGGGAAAACACACGCACACGCACACGCTCACCCCTTTGTTAAAATAATAAGCAATCACCCAAACTCTTTCTGTCTCTCTCAATCTCACACGCACACACAGACACACACGCCCTCTTTGTTGAAATAATAAGCAATCACCAAAACTTCCCTTGCAAAAGTTATGGATTCTCTCTTAACACACACTTGCTCCCAGTGGAGTTTATTTAATGTATCTTTAATAGCTTCCTTGTACTCCTTTCTTCCTTTCCGCTTTTAAATTCTGGACAATCTCAAGCTGACAAAAGAGGACCTTTCTGCAAGGAACCTTGCAGGGAGCAGCTCTGGCCAGCCTGCCGGCCCACGAGGGGGAGGAGGGGGAGGAGGGGGAGGAGGAGGGGGAGGAGGGGGAGGAGGAGGAGGGGCAAAGGAGGGGAGGAGGAGGGGGAGCGGGGAGGAGGAGGGAGGGGAGGAAGGCGGAGGAGGAGGGGGAGGAGGAGAAGGAGGGAGGAGAAGGAGAAGGAGGGAGGAGAAAGGGGAGGAGGGAGGAGGAGGGGCAGAGGAGGAGGGGGGAGGGGAGAGGAGGAGGGAGGAGGAGGGGAGGGGGAGGGGAGGGGAAGGAGGAGGGGGGAGGGGAAGGAGGAGGAAGGGGGAGGCCCCGCGGCCGGGGCGGGGGCCGTCGGGAAGGGCTGGCTGTCCTTATATGGCAGGTGCTTCCTGGCGGGGCGGGGCGCTGCTCAGGTCGCCTGCGGTCCCGCGCGTCCTCCCGGAGCCCTGCCCTTCCGTCCCCCAGCCCCAGCGGCCCGCGCCCCCCGCGCCCCCCGCGCCCCCCGCGCCCCCCGGGCCGGCGCCCAGGGCCTCCCTTCCCGCAGGGGCCGGTCCGCGGGCCTCCCCGGCCGCCTCGGCGCTCTCCCCCCGACTCTGCTCGGGCAAACCCTGGAGCGGGGGCGACCTCGGGGGCTGCCCCTGCGCCAAGGAGCGCGCAGTTGCTGTCTCCAGGGGGAGGAAGCTGGAGCCCACGCGCCAGTCCAGCTGGGGCCGTGCGGCCCGTGATCCGCACCCTCCCGGAGACCTCTTAGAAGCGAGCGCGCCGCTGCGGGGCCTCCGAGCCCCGGGACAGCGCGGCCCCGGGAACGCCCAGCGCGGCCGGCTACGGGGAGGGCTGAGCCCGGCCGAGGCGCGGAGCTCGCCAGGTCGCCGTGCGCGGGGCGGGACGCGCTCCTGTGAGCTCTGCCCTGATCCTGCGAGTAGACGAGGAAGCTCCTGCCATTCGCATAGGTGGAGGCGCAGGAGTACGAGCGGCGACAATTACACGATCACTGCTATTCCCAAACGTACGACGGTCAACACAGCCACGATTTCTGCAGGTTGAAATTATTCACTCTTAACTTTAAAAAAACGGATGCTGTATTAAAGCCATTTATGGTTATGTTAATGATAGTGATAACAACAGTCCGCATTTCTGAGCGCTCACGATGTACCAGTTGTGATACCAGGTTATTTACACGCATTATTTCATTGGGTCCCCAAACCCTATGTAGAGCTATGATTATGCACATTTGAAGAAACAGGTTTAGGTCATTAATTTGTTATAAGCCGAGAGTTAGTAGGTAGCAAAGCCCTCACTTGTACCCAACACCTGGACTCACAAAGCATACACACACCAATGGGCCATGTATCCATCCATCCGTCATCCATCCACCCAATAGGAAATGCCCATCACTTGGAAGACACAAATAAGTTATAGCACACCCCCAAAATTCTTTTAACTCCTACATCTTTTATCCAATCAAAACAAAAGGAACAGGCAGTGTCTTAAAATTTTGTCAGGCTTCAGCGAGTAAGACTCACATACTGCATTGAAGAAACAATGAATAGTACAAGAAAAGATAAATCAAAAAGTCAATGAAACTGCTATCAACAAGAAATTCAATACTCCTTCGACATACAAAATAGAACACTCTAGGTATTTCTCAAAAGAACAACTTTTCCTTGAATTTTCCAAAGAATTTTCAAAAATAAATTCAGGGAACATTTGGGAATAGCAAGTTTCCAAAACAAAATGTGCATGGCTAGATTAGTTTGCCAGGTTTACCATTTTTTCTTTCAGTGGAAAGTTCACTGGACAAAATAAAATCTCACCCTAGACAGGATATGATAATGTTTCTGTAAATCACAATTTACTGTATATTAATGCCAGGTCAGTTTCTTTCCTCAAACAAGAATCCACATGAAATTTGGTTATCAAGCTTCTAATAAACCCTTTTTACATATCTATAAGCCTCAAATTGAAATTACCTATAAAGAGGTTTCTAGATTTCTTTATATTTTCATTCCTGAGTATGAAGGGAAAAGGTTACATCCTTTATATAAACTTCTGCTTTGGGCTAAAACCAATATATCCTCATTTTGAGGTTTCATCTGAAATGCATCAGGTTGATTTACTTCACTGTGAGCTTGAACGGGCTATAAAATTGTGACTCCATTCAAGCTATTTCTGTATACACCTGAATCACACTAGTATGCTTAGTTCTTTGCATTTCAAAGTCCAACAGAAACGTGAGGGCTTATTATGTACCAGGTACTATGCTAGGCACCAGGGACACAAAAGTACAAAAAGCACGGTTCCTGTGCTGTAGAAAGTTACAGGCTCATGAAAATAGGTCCGAAGAATTGAGTAAGTGCCAAACAAGAAGCTCAACCTAAATGCGTGGGGAACTGGTCAGAGAGTGTGATCAATTCAGGGAAGGCCCTCTCCTCTACAAACCGTCTCATTCATCCATTCAACAAATATTTGTTGGATTTTGAAGAAACACTGTATGCAAAAGCACTACATTCTGAAAGGGATTCCATGTTGAAGTCTGTACAAAATGTGATAAAGCACAAGCGGACAAGTGATTGTTTGGGGTGCAAAGCAAGGCATCTGAGAAGACCTGTGAGCTACCTCCTGAACGTACCCACAAATTCCCCTAGTAAACTGAACATTCGGAAAGCTGTCTGTGGTATGATGCAGATTAAGTGCTTAATCCCTTTAACATCAAGTCAGTGAGAAATTCCTTCCCTGTTTCAGGAAAAGTCCTGATGGAGTCGGAGGTACCTAAGTGACTTGGGGAGGAACAATGAAACGTTCTTGTATGCAGAGCAGAGCAACTCTGACCTCGCTCTTTATGCAGTGTCACACCCAGGAATGAATGCAGTTAGCTCGTGGTGACTGATCAATGTGACTTAGAAGGTCTGAGGTCTGCTCTGAGGACACCAGTGAGGACATGCACCAAGTTTGTCAATTAAGAACAGAGAACCACCTCCCTCAGACCCGCAGTTCTCACAGACTCCTCACCCTGTCTCAATTGTTAATTCCAAGTGAAACAAGGACATGATTCATACCCCCAGTTGCTTTTCTTTTTATGTGTAGCATGATCAAAAGAATAATTATACAGAGAGGAATTCTGCAAAGACAAAAATTGCGTGTGATCCTCCTTACATAAGGACCTCAGTGTGCTGCTGGAAACCCTCTGATTTGTTCTGTTGACTGCCAGCTTCAGGTTACAAGCAGGGAACAGAGAGCCCTCATTAACATCTTCCTAACCTTCAACAAACAGAGAGTTCAACACACCCATTTAGTCTTGACGAGTACATATCAGAATCGGACCATGCAAAAATAATAAACCTTAGTCAACAGTTTGATGACTTCTGAGCAAAGAGAGAGGCAGCAGAGAACTTGGTTAAGCGACCCTCGAGAGAGTATTAGGAGGGCTTGCTATCAGAAGAATTCTGAGATAGTTCAGTGGCCAAAAAAAAGTCACTATGCTTTTAAGCTCTTTCCCCACACTGTTGCTTAACACCCCATACTCCCACCCCAACAACCCCCCAAAGCCTAGATCGGAGAGGAAAAAGGACAAGTTTCCAATGGGGAGGGTGTAGCATGTTTTACTGGATTGGCAGATTGGCGTCTGCTTTCTAACTAATTTCACCCCCCTTAAATCTGACTTTGTCCACACTGCAGATGACCATGCCCCTGCTATGCCTCACAGGGCAGGAGGTGACTGAAGAAAACCACCCGCTTGGGGTTGCTGGTCGCCCTTAAAATTTGAGACCACTAACCTCAAGCAGACCATCAGTGCTGCCCCAATTCTAATATATTTTCTGGATCCATTCACTCTGACACTCCGCTACGTGACTATTTCCCACCTCTCCCACTCTGCCGCATTCTTAGTCTAAGTCACTGGATGGAAGTGATTCCTCTTTCACTGAGAAAATAGAAGCCAACTGGAAAGAACTTCTGTGACCTCTTACCAACATGTGTACCCATTTAACGGATAATTTATCCCTGCTCTCTCCAATAGAGTAGTCACTAGCCACTTGTGGCTATTGATACCTTGAAATGTAGCTCATCCAAACTGAGAGGTGGCTTTTGCATAAAATACACTGGATTTTGAAAATGTAGTATAAAAAATGAATGCAAAATCTCAATAGTTTTTTCATATTCAATACATGTTTTAGTGGTAATAATTTTACTTATACTGGTTCAAATAGTCATGAAAATTATTTTCACCTAGTCCTTTTACTTTTTATTTTTTTAAACGTGGCTACTAGAATTTAAAAATGACATATGTAGGGGACATCCTGCCTTTGGCTCAGGGCATGATCCTGGGGTTCCAGGATGGAGTCCCACATTGGGCTCTCTGCAGGGAGCCTGCTTCTCCCTCTGCCTGTGTGTCTCTGCCTCTCTCTCTCTGTGTCTCTCATGAATAAATAAATAAAATCTTTAAAAAAGAAAAATTTTAAAAATTACATACGTGGCTCACATTGTATTTGCTTTGGACAGTGCGTGGGGCTCGATTCTCTCCAATTAGGGTGAATGAACTACCTTGTTAGCTGAGACCCAGCCACCCCCCTCGCTGTGCATGAGAGCTCTTTCCTTCCTCCCACTCACTCCACTCCAGCAATTCTCGCTGCTTTCTCCTTCTTCACCAGTGTCTCCCCTCTAATTGGATCATTCCTATCTGCATGCAAGCCTGCTGCTCTATCTCCCATTTAAAAAGAAACAACTCTTAATGACATCTCAATTTAATTACCACCTTGTTTCTTTCTAACTTCTCAAAGATATTGTCTGTACTTAGTCCACAAATCTTTGTGTTTCATCTCTTATGAATGTACTTCAATCCCCACTCACCTCACCAAAATGGCTCCTGTCAAGGCAGTGTGTGCTAGAGCTAGCAGAAGCCAACTGTTAAATATTCGAGAATTTGGCAAGCTTTCCCTTAAGCCACTAGTAGTGTGAAACTGGCTATGAGGGGAGTATTTACAACATGGAAATTGGTAGACACTACAAATCAGGAGAGCCAGTGCACTGGCATAGCACTGCGTGAAAGTTACCAATGGCCTCTACCAAACTTTATGATCGATTATTGGTCCTCAGTTTACCTAATTAATTTGCAGCATTTGACAAGAACACTCCCTCTTTAACTTTTCTTCGCTGGCCTCTTGGGGCACCATCTTCTATGTTGTCTTCTCCCTCAGAGGACATTTTCCCCCCATCTCCTTTGCTAGCTCCACTTCATCTCTCTGACCTCTAGATACTGGAGACTCTTAGCACTCAGTCCAAATGTCTCTTCTTTATCTACACTTCTCTTTTCAGTCTTATGGTCTTAAATACCCAAATGTATACTTTTAGGCCAGAATTTGTCCATGAACTCCAGCTTACCTATACCCCTGCCTACTTGACATCTTCACTTGGTTAGTTAATAGGTACGTCAAACTTAACATGTTCAAAATGAAAATTTTAATTCTTTGTCTTCCCATCTTTCCTTGTTACCAAACATGACATTCCAGTACTATTCTCCAGTTCAATAAAGGGCGATTCTAGTTGTATGGGCCATACAGATTGACTTCCCCTTGGTTCTGCTCTTTGATACCCCCATCCAGTGCACTGGCACACCAATGGGCTCTAAAGCTACTGTCATTTTGTTTTGTATGCAAAACACTACATGATAGATACATCTTAAAGTATTCTATTTCTCTACCAGCTGCCTTTGTATACAGAATCAATAGTGAGTGAGGCCTTTTGGCCTAGCCGAACAATTGAACCTGACTCAAGTAATACTGATCCCTTTGGTGATAATGATATTACAAACTCTTTTATTTATTTTTTCTTTATTTATTTATTCATGAGAGACACACAGAAAGAGGCAGAGACATAGGCAGAGGGAGAAACAGGCTCCCAGTGGGAGTCCAATTCGGGACTCGATCCTAGAACCCAGGATCAGGACCTGAGCCAAAGGCAGATGCTCAACCACTGAGCGACCCAGGTGTCCCCAAACTCTTTTCGTTTGATATTTCCTTATTAAAAGAGTGATTTTAGGGATGTCTTCATCTGAAAGCCCATTTCGATGGGGGGTATGCGCAGATGAACTCTGATGGAAAGAACTGGAATTAAATCCTAGAACCATGGCTCTAGTTGTTTTGTGGAGTGGTGGAATAGAGTAGAGGGAGGGTAGAGGACAATGAAACATATGCCAAAGGTTTTAACAATAAAATCATCTTTATAGATTACATACACATAACAAAGGTGATTTTCACTGGACCATCCGTCTTTCTTTTCTGCCATTGATTTGCCCATAAAACCAAGGCTGGAGCTGCCCAGTGAAAACAATGACCCCAAACTCCTATCCCTCCTTAGCAAACTAAAGGTGGTGGGGGACAAATGGGATGCAATCCTTTCATCCCCATCATCCCCAGGATTTTCACAGGGGGGATGTATTTCTCATATCTCTGTAGCTGGAGTTCAAAACACATGTTGTGACTCATTCACAGTGATTGGCTATAGTACCATTTCTTTTCTTCAAGATACTGGGATAATTAGGTAGGCCTATTTTAATGATCTCTTATAGCATTATTTTTATGGGAAAGTGTATTATGAAATCTAAATTCTTCATAACTGAATCTTTGCAATATAAATTATTTATAAATTGGAAAACGCCTGCAATTCTTATTAATTGGGTTTCTAGTCAGATCCAAAGGCCAAATATATTTTAACCATCTATAGTGGTAAAAAAAAAAATCAACAGAGATTATCCCTTTGATTTATGGAGTATTAGAGGTTCCACGGTTGAAAGTGTTAGGAAAGCATCAATGGAAAAAAAGTAAGCCTACAAATAAAGACCAAACAAACCATTTAAGCACCAGATAGTATGTCTAGAACATACATCTAGGATGTATGGCCTGGTTACTATTCTTTCTGTCCTGCATCTTTTGATACATAAGTGTTTTTTTATTTTAAATTTTTATTTATTTATTCATGAGAGACACAGAGAGAGGCAGACACACAGGCAGAGAGAGAAAGAAGCAGGCTCCCCACAGGGAGCCTGATGTGTGACTCGATCTCAGGACCTGGGATCATGACCTGAGCCAAAGGCAGATGTTCAATCACTGACCCACCCAGATGCCCCTCCATAGTATTTTTTTTTAAGATTTATTTATTTATTTATTGATTGATTGATTGATTTATGATAGAGAGAGAGAGAGAGAGGCAGAGACACAGGCAGAGGGAGAAGCAAGCTCCATGCCGGGAGCCCAACACAGGACTCGATCCTGAGACTCCAAGATCGCACCCTGGGCCAAAGGCAGGCGCCAAACCACTAAGCCACCCAGGGATCCCCTCCATAAGTATGTTTTATGTTGTTGGGGAATATGTGCTTCTCTCTCTTATTACACACACACACACACACACACACGGATGTAAGTCAACCAAAATTTGTTGAAGACTGAAAACATACTATACATTGGATTGAGTTCTCTAAATAGTGGAATAGTTAATAGCTCCCTCCTATCTATGTATGAAATCTTTCACATGCATTATATATGATCCCCACAAATATGAAAGCAAACCCTTATGTAATAGTCTGTGCAGGGTACTGTTCTTAGCCTTTTACCTTAACTCCTTTAAGATGTCCAGGAGGGCTCTTGTCTTTTTAAATAAATACTTAGTTCCTCCAAGTCTGCTGGTGTGCCTTACAATTATTTTGCATAATCCGCTAAGCACAGAAATGCCCAAGGCTCTGCCTCTGGTAGATACTCCACACAGGAAGGAGACTCACATGAGGAGTGATTTTGCATCCTAGGTGAAGATGAGCAAAAAAACAAAAACCAAACCAAACCTCCATCAACATCAGAGCTTCCCTTGGTTTCTGAGAAAATGCCAAGGAAAACTGACTTTGATTTTCTAAATCTTCCTTTGATTTACTCCACTAGGGGAAAATCAATGCTGAAATAACTACTGAAAGCCACCCGAGATGTGCTGATCTAACATGACAAATGCCAAGGAATTTAGACATTTAATTGATCTTGGAATCTAAGCTCCCCTTCTAACTACAACAGAAGAGAAATCACACAATCCACATGGAGCAGAATCTGTCACACCTCGACTATGGGGCCTGTCATTTACTAAAAGCAGACAGATATCTCCAATACCATCTTGTTTACCCAGCAGCCAGGGTGGTTGGTTACTTCTGTACTCAAGCAAGTGGCGCCTCTTTATGATACCGATTACTGGGATTTTTGTTGGCTACCCAGACACGTCTAAAATCTACAGGGGTTCATTTAATTCCTTTCTCTTGGTTGAGAAGGGAAACCTGGAACATAAACCCCACTTCCCAAGAAAAGGTGAAGCTGTTCCAGCATGTGTTTCAAGATTTATATTTTCTGACAATGGAAAGGTAAATTCTCTTACGGGATTTATGACACCATTCTCAGCCATCTGAGCTCTGTTTATTTCACCTTGTCTCACTGCTCAGAGAATTACAATTAGATGGAAAAACCTCGTGTCAAATCATCTAATAGCTCCAGCCTGGGACTCTGTAACTGCTGCGAATACTTTTTCTCTGTGAACATCACCAAATCTTATAGGTGAGATTCCCCTCTCATTATGACATGGCTAAGGAAGAGATGGTAAACTCTTTAACAAGGCACACAGGAATAAATACGATAAACTGGAAGGATCACTTAAAGTTTTTGTTTGTTTTTTAAAAAAGATAAGAACCTTGTGGGACTTCCGAAGGAATTTTGTTAGATCCTTTTACAATCATTTAAAAAATACACAGGGAAAATGCATATGAAGTGAAATTGTGGCAAAACTACATACAAAAACAAAAATAGCCATGGGAGACTTTCACTCAAGGTAAAGTTTTACTAACTCTATGCAAATAGCAATAGCACTTTCTAGAAAGAGTTCTGAAGTAAGTCACACACACAAACCTCAGTAGCAGCACAAAACATCCTTTGTTGCCGGACGTGAGAAAAACACACTCGCTTCTAAAAAAAGCCATAGGAAGGAAGTGGAAGAACCTCAAGGGCTAGTGGGAGTGCAAAAGGAATGCTATAGCTTTTTTTTTTTTTTTTTTTTTTTTTTTAAAACACGTAAGCTTGCTGTCGCCTTTAGCAGCAGGGGAGTAGTTCAAATAAGTGAAGCAAAATCTTTGCAGTGCTTTTTTTCCTATCCTGTAGGTGCACCATCAGCCAGATAGATTTGAAAATCCTGATAAAGGCCTGTTGATATTCTGGCATTCAATTATCCCAAGTTAAAAAAGCCCTTAAAAAATAATCAAAGAAACTCAAAACACCTGCATTAGATTCTAACTTCACACATCTCAAAACAACTTCGAGCTCCAACAGAAGAATTAAAAGAAAAGCTATCTGAGAGAAAAGGCAGGTAGGTGAAGCACTGTGCTGAAATTCTGCAGTGTAACAAAATTTACTTTTGAGCTTCTTCTGACAGAGGATATACTGAGGCTCTTTTGGCAACACAAATATGACCATGCTGCCTCTCGCTTAAGATCCTTTAACACCCTATCATGTACTAAGGATGAACACAAAATCATCAATATGGCTTACAAAGCTCTTCACAATCTGGTTACTGTGTATCTGCCGGGCATAATGTCAGAGCTCACGCCGACTAGACACTTAACGGTCCAGGCCCAAGAGATGCTGAAGACTCTCATTGTCCCCATTTTTCAGATGAGGAACTACAGAAGCTGAGAGCTGAATGACTTGCTAAGATCGGAAAGGTACAAAGCAATGGTGTCAGACACTGTTTATGGAGGAAACCAGTTCACATTTCCAACCTCCTCCTCCTTGGCTGCCTTATTAGCAGAGTTGGGAAATCTGCCTTCTCACTCTCCTGCTCTCCTTACATTTGGGTTTTGTTCTGATCAGTGACATGTAGGCCAAAGTGCACGAGATGACTTCTGAGCTTGAAAGCTTTTCTGATGAAAGAACCTGGCATGACACATCTTTCCCCTTCCTCCTGCTTCCAATGAGGCCATCGTGCCCCGGACCACTTTGAGACTCAGAAATGGTGAAGCAGCAAACTCAGAATGCAGAGCAGAAGATAAAAAGACCTGGCCTCCTGCACCAACTCTAGACTGCTTCTTTTTATCCTTTCCGTTTTGTGGAGACAATATGCTGTGCTTTATATATATATATATGTATTAACCTCATTAAGGTAGGCTTTCTGTTATTTGGAGCCAAAGGTATTTCTAACTGACACAGCTGTGAACTCAGAATTCCATTTAAGAAATCTGATTCCAGAGCCTGGGAGCCTAACCCCATTCCTTCCTGCTTCACTCTGCCTTTGGCTCTCTTCGCTTTGGCCACACCAACCTCTATGTTCCTCAAAACCACCATGTTTCTTCGTGCCCTCAAACCTTTGCTCTTCTCTCTGCCTGGAGGAATCCCTACTCATTCTTTAGATCTTAGCTGAAATATCACCTCCTCAGGAAAGCCCTGATCTTTTTCCATCTTTCAGACAAAATCAGTTCCCCCAAACATGTATCCATAAAAAGCTGCACTTGTCTTTTGAGACACTCATCACAACAAACTAACAAACAAGTATTTAGTGCCTCTTGCTATGCGACGTGGTAGGTTCAGGAGGTTAGAAACTGTTTCAACTGTACACCATAGGCAGTCAATAAATATTTATTAAATGAATGACTGAAGCAGGCATTTGTCACCTTAAATTAATTCTTGAGCATGACAGATGGAGATAGGAAGCCGCTCATCTTACACATCTGCAACCTCAGAAGCACATCAGGCGGGAATACATCTTGCTTCATGCTATTAACTGCCATAAATATCTCAACAGAAAGGAAGGACACAAATTGAGAGGTCTGGAGGCTGAGAGTGAAGACACAGCAAATCCCAGGAAGAAAGTCCCAAGGCAGTGGCAATCCCAGATTTAGAAAAGTACTCCAAGGAGAAAACAGTGTGTCAGGATAGGAGCTACCAATGAAAACTGGGATTACCTTGCAAAAATGCAAAATTTTCAGCAGGCCAAATATAGACATAATATTGTATTTTCTGTGATCCCAAGTTTTGCATTCAGCATTCTGGGAGGCTTTTCTGTGGGAAAATGTTTCCAATTTTATAGTGGAGTTGTAGGAAAATGTTTCAATTTATATAAACTTTGTTTTATTGCCAAATTTCCTGTAGCCTCTCTATTCCATTAAGCAAGAGATAACTGGTTTGTATCATCTTTTCAAAATTGCAGTTCCTTGAGCTATTAGAAGGCTCTCCCGTCACCCTGCAACTGTTCTTTTTATTCTTGCTCCTCCATTCTGCAGTAAATTCTTGAAGGTAGGAATCTTGTGTTGTGTTTAATTTTGGATTTTTAACAGAGTGTAGTGCTGGCACAGAATAGGAACTCACTATATCTCGTTACAATGAATAAACAAAATGCATAGGCATGTTAGGCATTTAGTTAATACACGTCAAATTGAATTTCTGATACACGAGTTGGAACTGTTTCCTTTTCAAGATATTTGTACGGTGGGCATAATTACAGAGCCCGCAACCCAACGAAGTTTTCATTATGGAGAAAAACTAGAAGAGTCTGCGTTTTCAAGACAATGTGAATTGAAATGGCAACCTCCTTTTTATCATGTGCATATATCAAGGGCAAAGACAACTCAAAACTTGAGATAAAAAGAAAATCCCAGGATAGTTCTCTGTTCACCAGTCCTGACCATCCTTTGTGTTCCCTCTTTACTCTGTATGTGGGAGGTCTCAGGAAAAGGAGAAGGCCAGGGAAGAAGGGAAGGAGAGACAGATGGAACAGGAAAGACAGCCAGCAAGAGAAAGGAAAACAGTGGATCTAGATCTGGAGCACAGGGTGAGGATTGGGATGGCAATGGGAGGTACACAGAAAGGACGTTGATTTCCTCTCATTCTCTCTAGGCTCTAATTTCTAGTCTCTATCAGAGACTAAAATGTATGCACATTTGTCTAAGTGATCCTAATTTCATAACTTCACCTTCATAACTTTTTTTTAAGAAAAATTAATCTAGAACCAAGTGTCTTTAATTTTGACAACAGCGAGCTTGTGGCTTTTGACATCTTTTTTTCCCGTTCATTAAAACCATCGGCTAAGGGCAGAGTGGGGCAGTGTGGAGGCCTAGGAGCACTCTTAATGGTGGAGAGATACAATCCATTTTCACACCTCCAGAAAGTGAAACTTGGGTCACGCCCGCACTCATAACCTGCCTACTTCGTCAATATCTGTGTTTTCATTTGTATATTGCACCAGTCAAATCCATGCTGGTACCAACACCGTCACCTGAGTATCCTGTAGACATGTGAACAGAATCCAGCCCTGACATCAGATGGAATCATGACAGAAAGCACATAAGTAGCAAGAAAAAAAGAAGGTGGTTTCAAATATATGGGTTGTGTTTTCGAGTGTCTTAAAGCAGAATGAAACTGAAAGAGACAGCTTTGAAGAAACTCACACATGTTTGAAACCCACATCCTGTTGTTATCCACTGCCCTGGCCTGGAGAAGCGGGAGGTGAACATTCTCATTAGGGTCCCATTAGCTCTGATATGCAGAGGCCTTCTCTAAGGAGCAGTCACGTTCACCATCAGTCCCCCTCCACATGGCTGGGGCATGGACCAGCTACTGCCACTGCCCAGCATCATTTACCGAGTGAACATCTAAGCCCAAGAAGCCAGTGGTCTAATCTGGCGGGCGTAGAACTTATATTTACAAGATTCTTTCTTGTAAAATTCTTTTCAAGATTCTTTCAAGATTCTTCCTTCCCATCACTATCAGGAGATTCTTTTTTTTTTTTTTTTTTTTGGAACTATCAGGAGATTCTAAATCTCACAAGAGCTGAGGCCCATCTGCCTAGGGCCTAAGAAATTCTAACAATAGCCAGAGGCCTGATGGGAGTCAGCCAGTGAGAATGAGAGCAACGTGGGGTACTCAGACTTTTGTTCCTTCTCATTTATTTATTTGGTTGAAATGCGTGTGTTTTTGCTTCAGGCAGATGTTGGTATCTTAGCCTTTTGTACAGGAAGCTGTAGAAGGAGGGGAGGATGACTGGTAGGGAACAGGGAGGGCTTGCTGGGTGGGAGCAAAGAATATTTTACAGGCCAAGTGGCATTTTCTGTTGGCCAACTGATTTTTTTTAAAGAACTATTTGTAACTGTTCAGAACCCTTTCAAAGGGTGAAAACAATCCCAATGACCCTATGGCCCAAATAATTGCAGTGTTGTTTTAAACTCGTATCTTGAAGTTCCCCCTTTATGTCAGTCTACTTAACAACCACAGACTCCTCCTAACAGCTACCCACATGTCTTTTTGATTTCGAAGAGGAGACCAGGCCCCTTCAAGATGTTCCACCAACTCAGCCCTTGTTTCCCTCAGATGTTTCTCCTTTTTCCTTCTTCTGAAAAGCATGTGTTGATAGACTACAGGGAATTAAGATTTATTTTTTAGACCGTGTTTCCCCCTGCAACTGCAAGTCAGCCTCACTCGGAAGGGGAGCAGGGGCAAATGATTCTAATGCACTTTGCTCCAATGCTTCCATCTCAATAACCCTGTAAAAGGAAAACTATGGAGAGTGAAGTGAAAAACTTGTCTCCATATGGAAGCATTTACAAGCAGAGGTGTCTTTAACTTCAGTTGTTTGTCTAGAATTTCCATTTACCAACCGACTTGCCCTGCTCCTTTGGGTATGCCGAAGACAACCGTTTGCAAAATCCATTTTATGCAACAATCTAGAGGCTCCTTCAAACTCAGTCAGGCTGGAAAGGCTAACCATGACTCATAAGATTCCCCCGACACACACACACAAGTCAGAAGTCAAGGAGAGAGCCAATCTCTGATGCCAAGGGAGCCTCCAGCTCACCTGACAAGTCTGTGTATTGTCATCAAACCAGTTTCCTGCTTGGGAGACCTTGACTCCTCTCAGTAAAAGATGTCAGCACCTCTTTTCCTGAACAATCTCAACATGCATGACAGGGCCTGAGTCCAACAGAAGCTGTCTTTAATCTTTTTATGGTTCAATATAAAGGTGACCTGAAGAAAAGCTTGAGGATATGCTTTCAAGATACTGACTTCTGATTTTTTATAGAAAAACATCAGTATGTCATGTTCAGATTCAATCATTCTTTTAAAAAGGCAGGGAGGAAGAGCTGCTGGACATCCACAGGGAAAGATTACATGACAAAACCCTCTATAATCCTAGGACACCTGTGCTGCATTCCTGTCAGTGGGAGGATTCCCCTGACGTGCAGGTTCTCACCATGGCTGCATCCGGGCCTGTGGTCACTCTGTGTGGTGTGTGGGGAGGGGGGAGGGCGCAGTCAAGTAACAGCATCCAGAAGGCTGGCAGTAGAAGGAAAGAAATGAGAAAATACATCTAGAATGGAGACTGGCAGACCCTCCATCACCCCACCTATTCTCAGCCCCTTCTCCTTTGCCCATCCTGTCATGCCACTTTGAATGCTAACTGATACCCACCGTTTGAGACCATGAGAGTTAGGACAAGAGAATTACAGAGATATTGCCCCTGAGCCTTGGTATTATTGAATTACTAAACTAATACCAGCAATGACCTATCTCCAGAAACACTGTGACATGAGGAAAAAAAAACTATTTGTTTCCAACACTGTTAATCATCTGTGGCCTCCTTCCCTGCTTACCACCCCCTCCCCTGCCCCCTGCCAATTCCTAGTCGATTTGCCACAGGAGGAAGATCAAACAAGAAGCTATTTATTTATTCTTAGCTTTTTGGGGAGAGGGCAGTTTTGAAAAACCCAAGTAAAACTGAATATCCTTCAGAAGGTAAAACTAATTGAGCATATCCTGGAGCCTTGTAATTTACTTCCAATTTTATGCCTACAACGACTTAGCATCATTACTCCATCCACTGGTTCATGACATTTATTTAAATGAAGGACAAGACATATCATACTGTCATAACCACACAATTGCTCCTGTTAGCTGTTTTCTTTTTTTTAAGATTTTATTTATTTATTCATGAGACACACACACACACACACACAGAGAGAGAGAGAGAGAGAGAGGGAGAGAGAGAGAGAGAGAGAGAGGCAGAGACACAGGCAGAGGGAGAAGCAGGCTCCATGCAGGGAGCACGATGCAGGACTCTAACCCAGGTCTATCCCAGGTCTCCAGGATCACGCCCTGGGCTGAAGGCGGCGCTAAACCGCTGAGCCACCTGGGCTGCCCCTGTTAGCTGTTTGTATTTGCGTTTACACAAGTCTGTAACCTTATTTTTCTGTGTAAAGCAAGGGTATCAGCTAATGGGGAACTTGGCTCACCCTATCCTTTTTATAATACTGAACTATTGTCAGAGAGTGTTAAAAGAAATACATACAGCACAATGAATGGAAAGAGCAAAATAACCTCGCTTCGTCACTAGTGAGCTGTGTGAAATCATACAAGTCACTTCAACTCTCTGAACCTCATATTGCTCATCTATAAAATGCAGAGTAGCCTTAGGTCAGTTCTTCAGCTTTACGTTCAAAAGTTTGGTTATAAGCAACCAAGTTATCTAATCAGGAAATTTTATAATTCTTTTGCCACCAACATGTTATATGTTGCATTTCCGATCTATTGTCATGAATAAAAATTCAAATTTTAAAATTTACATTTGATAGGGTCAGAGTTCATAAAACCAATGGCATTCTCTGACTCAAAGAGCCACCTTCCTCCTGGCTCATTATTCTCTGTATTAGTGTCTTCAAAAGGTGGTCTGTCCCTGCATCTTGCTGGGTCCCACCCAGGGTCTACAGAACCAGGATGTGTGGGGATGGAACCCAGAAATCCCCAATCTTCACAAGCATCCTGGAACACCTGACATGCCCTGAAGTTTGAGCACCACTGATCTGGAGCAAAAAAGTGTGAAATTGAGACCTGAGTTGACTAAAAGTTATATCGGGGGGTCCCAGTAATAAAGCAGAGTTCGGTCACAAACTCAGTTCTTTACTTTTCTGAAGTCACTGATTTAAAGTAATTTTTCATGTACTCAGAGGCAGATTTAACCTTCAATTAGCATTATCTGCCGCATAAATAAAATTGACAGAAATCAAAGTGAAAGCACTTCCCCCAGGATTCTGATTACTGCTCATTTTGCTTCCTCTTGTTTATCCCTGCCAGTCACCATTTGTTTGTATTTTTAAGATTCAAGCTATCTTTTTTCATCCTTATTTTAATGCTGTTTCACTTCTCACCCAAGAAATGACAAGTCCTTAGACCACTGGTTGCCAGGGCCATATTTTTACGGTGAACTAGAATATCCCCTTCCTGCATTTTCTGGCTTCTTTTCAATCCTGTCAGCCATTAATAAACCAAAGAATTTATGTTGATTTTGCATACATGTGTTTATTGATCTCTGTGAGGCTAGTTGATAGTAATTACTATATTCTCACCTAGTAGTAAACTGCTTCCCTAGGAGTTAAGAAAAAAAAAAAAGGTTTAGGAATTTCTACTTAGTTTCTCTATCTCATCGAGTTGAGTATACACAGTATTACAATACCCAAGTAAATAATTTATTTCTCGAGTACTTTATTCAGTCTCAGATTAGTTGCACTGTTACATCTTTAGTCATCTGTAATTTATTCAACTTTTACTACCCATCCATAAAAATGGTCTCCCAAATAGCATGTCAAATGCAGGTATGTTTTAAAATATACTTCCTATGGCTGCTAAAAGTAGGAACCAGATCTCTAGACAGAACAACGGGGTTTGTTAATGTTTCAAAGCCAATAAGCCATTTAAAAGGCACGATAAAACAAATCAAAATAAGTACACTGAATAAAAAAAAGAAAAAGGTTAAAGTCATTATAATTCCAACAATTTAACAGCCATCTTAATCATTGTTTCATCACAATAGTATGCTCAGCATTTCTAAACTGTTTCTCAATCAAAAAATGTTCGTGCATCTTGCAAAAAATCAAACTCTTAGTGAATCATACACAGCACCTTAAAAGGAAGTCTGATGGTCTGTTGTGAAAGATGAGGGCCTCCGAGGGAGATGACCCCACGCTGATGACATGCATTCACCCCAAGGGAGAGCTGAGATGCTCGTGAAGGAGAAGGCAGGCAGAATGAGGTACTGACACAGGACACACCCCTGCAGCACCCAGGACTGTACTTTATACTTCATCTGGACTTTGGCTCTGCAGGTTTGGAGGGAGCCTGAGGTGGCCATGAGGACCCCTCTGAGTAGTCAAGTGGTTGGTCTCATTAAAAATACACCCCATTTGGGGTCAAGAGAGCTGAATATATGTCCTGTAATCTTTGTCAACCGTGTAACTCTGAACATGCCACAATCTCCCTGAGTCTGTTTGCGTCCTCATAAAATACATGTAACATTCATGTATTAAAATACCTCCCTCTTGGGGTTTTTGTGAGGAAAATTTGAATTAATGTCTGGAAATTCCTCTGAAATAAGTATGGGGTTATAATGATGATTCAAACAAGGACCAGATCACCTCACTAGATCCTACACCCCAAGCTGTGACCAAGCATGTCTGAGTGTCTGCCACCTGGACTGTCATCCTGCATTTGCCCACATTTGCCGCTGCAACTATTCATCACCAGGTAAACCGGCTGCAGGTGTAATGCCTGGTCCATAACCTGGGGAAAGTTCCCTCACAAAACAACATGTGGTGCCAGCTGTTGCAGAATTGGTTACAAGGCACAGAGCCTTTCTACCCCCTTCCTACCCCTACCTCAGTTCACCATCTGGAAACTCTGGCTGTTGCATGCTGCTGGAGAAGAAAAACAATGACCTCCCAACCAATATCTACCCCTGCAGGAATGCATGGTGGGGACAGACTAAGGCAAAAATAAGTCATTCGAACACAGTATGTACGTAACAGTGTGTACAAATATGCTTCATGGCTGGACTTGAGTTCTTTCTGATTGTTAACATGTCCCGTTCTTTTGTGCCACCCACACAAAAATGTGTTCTATTAGGAGTCAGGTTCTATTCCTGACCCGCTTAGTCACACTGGGCAAGCCATTTTAATTGCCCTCAGCTTTATTTTATCCATCTTGGAATCTCTCCTTAACCACTCTACCTTACTGAAGTTTCAAGTTCTATCTTCTAAGCTCATAAAGGAGGGTCTGCACATTATGGGTGAGAACTTGCTCGGGCCATTGCCAGGAAATAGGAGCTGGCATGACCAAACCACTTCTTCAGCTGCCTCTGAAGCGAACAGGTTGAGAGTAATACAAATCATTGGCATATGTAACATGCTAAATGTGTCTTTCCTCAGCCATAAACACACAACATTCTGTCAGGAGAGGAGTTCTGAGGAGTGAGGCCTTCTGGCTTTCCCAGAGTTAGCAGATGGCCAGGGCTTAACAATACTAAGGCGGTGATATTAACCTGAGAAAATCAATGCACTTGGACTGCTCCATAAACAAACCACATTATTTATTCTTTAGTGCATCAAACATGTGGCATTGGCTGCCTTTCATTAGGAACTTGGTAGAGATGCTACAGTGGAGGACAAGCTATAGAACAGGCCAAGAAATTGCTATACCAAGCACCAGGCTCGGGGCAAAGGATTTCAGCCCATGCGAAAAGAGAGAAAGGCAAGGGCCTTTCTTGGCTTCAGGGCTGGGAGGTGGAGGGGAAGAGTGAGTAGAGGGGCAGAAAGCGTGATGGAAAAACAATACATTTATACATTTCCCCATGAATCACTTCTGCAAGTGGTTGCTCTTTCAAGGGAATAGGTAGATAGGGCTTAGGGTGTAGCTCCACAGTACTGAAGTCTGCACAGCACAAGCCCCATCCAAGAGAACAGGATCAGACAACTCTGCAAGAAAGCCTGTGTCCCTCCTGGGTCAGGACTCAGCTGGGCTTTCAAAACATGACAGTCTCTAAAAAACCAGAGACTGATGTCCTTCTGAGCTTCACTGACCACCTCTTTCTCATTAACTATTTCTCAAAATAGTCTACAAGGTTCCAATGCTAACTCGACCTCAAGGATAGAAGCCAAATGCTGATTGAGATATATTAATACCTGGTGCTCAGAGGCAGGATGGACTTTTTCTACGTTTCCTTTGCTATGCTAGGCTTTCACTCTTCTTTGGTTCCAAAGGATATGCCCCAGTGAATACCACACTTGAAAAGGTAAGAGTGAGGCTTCTCTGTGATGGAATATTCAAGGCATATAAATTTAGAAATATTTGAGGTTTACAACACCGCAGTCTTATCGAAAAGTAAATCTCCCATTTAACGTATCACATATTCTTTCACATAGTAGGTGCATAGGTGATTTTTAAGAGAATGAATGAATGGTCATGCAGCCTTCTGAGGAAAGGTGTTGCATTTCTTTTTATTTTTATTTTTTTAAGATTTTATTTATTTATTTGAGAGAGACAGCGTGTGTGAGCACAAGCAGGGGGAGAGGCAGAGGGTGAGACAGAGGGAGAAGTAGGCTCTCCACTGCGCAGGGAGCCTGACGTGGGGCTCGAACTCAGGACCCTGAGCCCAAGGCAGACACTTAACTGACTGAGCCACCCAGGTGCCTCAGTAGCTTTCCTAATGTATAATTTGTATGTGCATAAAACCTAGGAGAAATGGGTAGAAGATTCCTTTGCAGATATACCCAATTTATCAGCTACTCCGACTTTTAGGGAAAATACATGGTATCTAAAGAGAATGGTGAAAAACTATGATGGAATCAGCATTCTATTGGAGAATGGGCTGGTTTAAATAAGCCTGAAGACAATCCAAAAATTATGTCTCCATTAAAGGGAAGTCCTGTCCCACATATTAAGGCTGTGGCACAAATAGACAAAAGAGAGGAAATATATGATTATATGTGCTTAATTCAGCCAACACAAACACTGCATATCCATTTCAACACAATGTGGAAATGCTCAGTTTCCAGTGAGGAAAAAGAAAAAAAAAAGAAAAAAAGCATCAGAGGAAAAAAGAAAGAAAGAAAAAACACACCCTTTCTTAACAGTCCCTCCAAGGCAACCGGAAAGTGAAACTTAATTAAACAGGTGAGATGTAATTACCTGCTGCTGACCGCAGTGCTGCTCCTTTGGGCTTCATCCGCTAGATGCGGTATTAACTGCCCTGTGCTGCCTGGAGGTAGGAAAAGAAACTGTGCGCAGGGGTAACCACTGGCAGGTAGCAAGAGAAGGAAAGCATTACCTCTTCTGTCTTCTTTTCAGAGACACAATTCCTTCGAGCCAGGCACCCTCCCGACTGGGACTGGGACGCTGAGTTGAGTCTACCGATGAGAGGGCTGTCCCTCAAGCATAGTGGGAGGTACTCCTACTGGTGGAGAAGCCCAGCCTGGGGTTTGGGGGTTTTGTTTTGTTTTGTTTTTACACCTCCTAAGACCTCACTGAGCTTGCTCAGTCAGGCCCATTTGTTATTTTTATGCACTGTTTGGAACAACTCAGCCCTTCTTCCTATACGAAGAGCCATTCAACATGTGGCACATGTTGAAACCACCTGACGCCTGGGTGGTTCAGTGGTTGTCTGCCTTCGGCTCACAGCGTGATCCCAGGGTCCCGGGATCAAGTCCCACAGTGGGCTTCCTGTGCAGAACCTGCTTCTCCCTCTGCCTGTGTTTCTGCCTCTCTCTCTGTGTCTCTCATGGATAAATAAATAAAATCTTAAAAAAAAAGAAAGAAAAAAAAAAGAAAAGAAAAGAAAAGAAAGAAAGAAAAGAAAAGAAAAGAAAAGAAAAGAAAAGAAAAGAAAAGAAAAGAAAAGAAAAGAAAGAAACCACCTGAAATGTGATTTCATAGTGACTCTGGAAATATGCAGGTGGCTTTGTCTTACTGACAGGAGCATACCTCTACAACCAGGAGGACACCACTCCTCCTCCCTAGCTTTTCTGATCTGTAGTTTATTGTGAAGGTTGATGCCATGGTGGTATTTAGACATCTTTATTTAATTTTCCATTTCCCCTTCTACCAGAGCATCATTAAGCATATACCTTAAAAAGTTGGTAAATGTATTTTCTCCCTTACAGCTTCTGAGAAACATTTGAAAAAATAAAAAAAAACTTGTCTTTGGAGGAAAATTAGCATATAATTCAAGCAAATGGTGGGTTGCTGGAATGAATGCATATTTGGATTGGGATTAATATCTGAAAATTCAGACACATACTTCAAAAAGTTATGAATCAATACAATGTTGGCACCATAATCCATGTCATTCATGTACCATGCTAGTGGCTCAGCCATTTTTATTGGAGCTGCTAATTAGATGAACTCAAAGATGTACAAACTGTTTTCAGAAATTTGAAGTCACCTGTTATTGAAGATGATCAAGAAAAATCACTGGGGGCACCCGAGTGGCTCAGAGGTTGAGCGTCTGCCTTTGGCTCAGGTCGTGATTCCGGGATCCTGGGATCGAGTCCCACATCGGGCTCCCCTTCAGGAGCCTGCTTTTCCCTCTGCTTATTTCTCTGCCTTTCTCTTTGTGTCTCTTCTGAATAAATAAAATCTTTAAAAAAAAATCACTGAATGCATGTATAGTGGGGATTTTGCAGCTTATGCTAAGTTTCCTTCCAGGTCTTTCCTAAAGTAAGACTCTACAATTGTGTGAATGTGGTGAGACTCCTAGGGCATCTAGGCACATGAATCATCATTGTACACACTTGCTTCAGCTCTCTGCTCAGCCTATGTGATTGTCTTATGACATAAACATGGTTGCTGCTGAGAGGACCAAGGTTAACTGCTGTTTCTTTCTACTCACTTTGGCAGATCCTGGTAGATAAATGCAATCCACCAAAAAGCTCTTGTTTTTCTTCATCTTTGCCTGAAATGTATTCTTCATGTGGCTTCCCATCAGTCCCCCTCTTTCACTTGCCTCTCCTAGTCTCCCTTTGGGGGTTTTGTCCCTATCTCCTTGACCTCTGGATGTTGAGAGTCAGACCACAGACCTTTCACTGAGCCTCACGGCTTTAAATAATGTCTTTGATTCCAGTCATTCACGACTGTCAAAATTTTATCTCTAGCCCAGACATCTCCAAACTCATCCAGCCAAATGATATCTCTTCTTAGATGTTGAAGATTTAACATGTCCGAAACTGAGCTCCTAATCTTTTCCTCGAAAGTCTCTCCTGGTAAACAGCAGCCCCATCCTTCTCTGCATTATTTGTTTCTTTTGAGATTTTATTTTTAAGAGTCTCTGCACCCAATATGGGCTTGAACCCACAAGCTCAAGATCAAGAGTCACCTGCTCCACTGCCTATGCCAGCCAGGTGCCCCATGACTTGGCATCATAGTTGATTCCACCTTCCCACCTCATATCCAGTCCATTAAAAGTACAGTTGTCTCCACCAGGGATCCAGAATCCAACAAATAGCACTGCTTCCGCCACTACCAGTCTTTTCCAAGACACTATCATTTCTTATTTGGAATAATGTGAAAATCTCCTGTATTATCACTTTTTCTGCCCTTTCTTCAGTCTTTTGAAAACACAAGACCCAGAACGATCCATTTAAAATCGAAATCAGATTATGCCTCTGCTCTGCTTAAAACTTCAGTGAGTCCCTATCTCATTCAGAACAAAAGCAAAAGTCCTTAGGGGGTCTACAAGGTCCTTTGCAACCTGCCTCCTACTTCGTCTCCCAGGTCTCAAATAATTGATTTGACATAAATTCCCAGGTCTCTTTCCCCTGCTCACAGACATACTGACCACCTCACTGCTCTTAGAGCATGTGGGATGCTCCTGTGTCAGAGCCTCTGCCTGGAGTTCTCTTTGACCTGATGTCCACTTGGCACTCTCCTACAACACTGTTAGGTCCTTGCTCAAATGCCACCGTTTCAGTGAGGCGTCTATGACCTTTCCATTTAAAATTGGCCTCCTTCTTTTTAAAATTCACACTTTCTATTTAAAACTGACCTCAGTCTTTGCCTTATTTTATTCTTCAGCATTTGCCACCATCTAACATTCTATTTGTTTTACTTTTATTTTCTTTTTCCTCAGTAGAATATAAGCTCTATGAGAGCAAGGATTTTTGTTTGTTTACTATGCGCCTGCCACAGTGCCTGGCACATGGTAGGAGCTCAATAAATACTTGTTGAATGTGTTGAGTGAGCCACACATTTAGATACCCTTGATCCGCACATCTAGATACAACCTTTCTCTTCCAGATTAAAAGGCTTCCACCTTATGTGGGTCAGAATGCTCAGACATCTTTTAAAATGTGCATGGTCAAATGCCAGAACCTAAAGTTGTTTTTTTTTTTTTTTTAAATGGATCAGGTTATGACCTGAAAGCAAAAACAACATGTATTTAAATAAAAATTTCTCAGCAGAATCTCAGAAGAAGCCCACCAGATTTACATACCGTATACCTGGTTATGCTGCTTTTGCAGAGGCTGAAAACATAAGGAAGCTCTCTGGAAGTCAGCAAACACCAGTATTTGGCCTTAAACTGATTTAACACACACAAAAATGGCACTATGCCTTTGGAGACCTGGAATGCGGCATTACAGGTTTTCTCCAAAACAGCTTCATTTATTTAACATGACTCTGACCCTTTAACTTCTAACTTGCTACACAATTAAGCTATTTAAGCCTTTGACTTAGCTCTCTTTGTGCTGTGATCTGGGTCTAAGTGAAGCAAAAACAACCCTACACCTTACTGTTAGGCTAAAGTTTGTTCTGTCCCATGAAGATGTTTGCATATGCAAATGTTAGCCCCATATCTAATTAGCATGCCATTGTATCGCGGAGACGTCTATTTTCCTCTTTCATTCAGTAAACATTTATTCAGTCTTTACTATGTGTATCAGGCAGACAGACAGAGGAAGGTATTGTCTTTCCCTTGCCTGTTTTAACGCAAAAAGTTGCTATGTAGCGCTGATCCCAGGAAAGTTTGTTACCATAGAAACAGGAGGACAGTCACAATCAAAACTGGCATCAAGTTGCGCTGAAAGTATGGTACTGCTTTTGACAGCAGTGAAAAACAATCCGAACCCCCGTACTGTTTATAAATCAAGGTAATAATCTTGTCTCTCTTGCATAGCCTTTCTTCTTTTCCCAAAGAGACGGTAAATGGTTTTGGAAGAGTAGTTTATTTACCTCTTGAAAAGTTAAAAAGAAAAGTTTGACTTAGATTAAAAGGGACAGAATTAACTGGGTTCCATCAATATTTGACTTGGGGAAAGCCCTATGTTAGCCCAAAATAGCTATTTCATGCAAATGAAAATAATTTACTTTCATATATTTACACAAATGATTGTTAATTTTGGAAAGAGTTTTACTTCTTTTGAAACCTGCATCTCTATCCCTTTGTTTATCTTATTTATATTTTTCCTTTCTACTGCAAATTATTCTCCATAGTGCTAAAGAGGAAAAAAGAAAAACACTGGATTTAGGGGTAAAATCTAAGTTTGAGTCCGGGTTAGTCTATGTAATAGCTCTGTGGGTTAGGACAAGCTACTTTGTGACGGTGAGACTCCGTTTTCTCAGCTGCAAAATGGGGTGATCCTCCTGTGGATTCTATTGAGGTCAAAACAAGGTAAGTCTCAGGCTGCCTGGTACATAAACAAGTAAGGAGAGCTCCAATAGCCAAGTTAACTCCATGACATTGGGATCCCTGGGTGGCTCAGTGGTTGAGCGTCTGCCTTTGACTCAGGGCATGATCCTAGAGTTCTGGGATTGATTCCTGCATCAGGTTCCCTGCATGGAGCCTGCTTCTCCCTCTGCTTGTGTCTCTGCCTCTTCTCTGTGTTTCTCATGAATAAATGAATCAAATCTTTTTTTTTTTTTTTTTTAAGTCTGTGACATAAAGCAAGATGCTTACTTTGCCCAGGCCTTCATTTCTCCTGCCTGAAATGAAAAACTTTTAATCTACTAAATTCTTAGGACTATTGTGGAAGTCAAATCCTTATGTTAACATTTTTATAATATGCAATCCATGCTCATTATGACACAGTGTCATTCTTACTGTCCTGTCTTCTTTCTTTGCTACAATCTTTCCTAGTATTTTCATTTAGTCTCAGTTCTATTTCTAAGCATTTCTCACCTTTTCCTCTACAGACCTCTTTACTTATACCTCTCTCTACTACTGTTTCCTGTTGTTATATTTTTATTTCTGTTATTAACCATAAAACTTTAGTGCATTTCTTATATTTTCCCTTATTCTTTATAATCATGTATTTATTTGTATTGTGAATTTTAAAAAAATATTTTATTTATTTATTTATTTATTTATTTATTTATTTATTTATTTGAGAGAGAGGCAGGAGGGGAAGGAGAAGAACTAGCAGACTCCAGGCAGAGCAGGGATCCAAGATGTGGAGCTCGATCCCAGGACCTTGGGATCATGACCTGAGCTGAAAGCAGACGCTTAACTGACAGAACCACCCAGGCACCCCTCTACTGTGAATTTTTTTTTAAGTTGGATATATTAAATCAGGTCACCTGTCAGTTAAACATAGTTCTAATGACAAGGACAGAAAATGTGGAATTCCATGGGAAAAATTAAAACGTAATTTGAAACAGAAGCTTCAAAAGACTTATAGCTCATAAACCTGTTCTTTCTTACATTCTTATATTTTTAACTTGTTAGAAAGATGCATTCTTTTTGTAAATATCCAAATAATACCCTCAAAATAGTAAATATCACCTGTATCTAGCCATTGGAGATCATTACTATAAGTCTTCTGAACTGTCATTAACCTCATTGGATCTAAATACATATATATTAGACATGTATAAATTTTACATAAATGGGTTCATATTACACATGATATTTTGAAATCTGTTTTTTTCATTTAATGTCCTGTTGATTTAATTCCATGTTCATGTTTATATACTGTGTCCTAATTTGTAACAATTGCATACTTTTCAATATATAGACGCATTGTGATGATAGTCAATTCCCTGTGGGTGGACACTGAGGTTACTTCCCTCTTTTAATTATTATCACAAGCAGTGCTGCAGAGAATAACTTTTACACCCATATCCCCTTAGAATAGTGGCTAAAAACATGATGATCCATTTCTTTTTTTTTTTTCCTGAGATTTTATTTATTTATTTGTTAGAGAAAGAGAAAGAGAGAGAGAGAGAACACAAGCAGAGGGAGCAGCGGAGGGAGGGAGAGAAGCAGACTCTCTGCTTAGCAGGAGCCCAACATGGGGCTCCATCCCAGAACCCTGAGATCATGACCTGAGCTGAAGGCAGATGGTTAACCAAATGAGACACCCAGGTGCCCCACTGTACTACTTCTTAAACACATTCTAACTTTTACATTTTCCTCTTTATCTAGAAACTAAGGAATTATTTTTTCTTGTTGTAGAATGTGGATCATACAACACCTTAAAATGACATTCAATATTCATGCCATCATAAGTGCAGCTCTCCCATGGGAGAGTACAGTGAGACTGTATTGCCTGACCAGCTAATTTTAACTAATTTAAAATTCCTGCTATATAAAAAATGACACTTACGCAAAAATATTTCTTTATGCTGCAAATCAATGAAAATAAAGACTCTGTTTTCACTTTTTCCTCACTATGGGTGAGAGCTAAACTTTTTAACTCATATAGGACCCAAATCCCAAGCTCTAGAAATGTACACTCTTTCAGGAAGAGTATTTTACAATAACTGGAAAACATCTAACATGTGAATATCTTAAGAATTCATACTGAATTCAAGCCAGGAGGATAGCAGGGAAATCACAGTTTTCACTGAGATGCTTTGAAATACCATGTCCATGGAAACAGGTACAGGATCTTGAGAAAAAGAAATGTGAAATAATAACAAAGAGGTCATCAGTTTCCTGATGCATTTTCCATTTCTAGGGAAGACAATAACTGGGGGATAAGTATAGTGTAAGAGATATTTATTTTTTCTCCTTCAAACCAATTCAAGTACTTAATGGGAGGCTATGCATATTATTCTTGATGACTGATAACTGAACTGTCACAATGCCATTTTCTTACCCCCAAAGGATAATCTCTTTGCCTATGGGGAGACGACAACAAGAACAATTTTTTCCTTTTGTCAGTGACCAACCATTTTTTTAGCTTAATCCTAAACTCCAAACAGCAATGTGACAGAGGGCCACTTTTAAGGGGCAAAACATCCCTATCTGTCCTTGAACAGAGTACCTCCAAAGCTCTTAGGGTCATGCTAACCTGTACTGATGTCCATAGTTCTAACCAACAAAGACTTGAAACAGAAGGTAAAAACTAGCTTCTGAGATCCATGTAGTTAAATTAACTCCTACACTTAAATGTCTGTGTTTTTAAAATATGAATTAGGCTGAAGTGACTTGAGAAATGGCTACGAGAAAGTAAAAGAGGAGAAAAAAGACATGGTTAGCTCCCCATTTCCATGTTATTTCTCCTCTTCTTTTCCATATAAACAGATGACATGGCTTTCCAGGCAAAACAAAACAAAACAAAACAAAACAAAACAAAAAGCAAGCTTCTAATCCCTGCCCTGTGTAGTACACACCTAAATCTGGATAGTACTGTGATAAATGTTGTAAGATTCATTCATTTATCCAACTGATATTTATCAAGTGTTTAGCTCACATGTGGAAAGTACTATCTAAAGCAGAGTGCAGGCCTCTGCATGCAAAACAGGGCCTATGCTTTGTAAAAACTCACACTATGAGAGATAAGCCAGTATGACTCAAGGCAATATATTTTAAGTGTCACTTTGGTCCACAAATCAGAGTAAAGAAGCAAGGAATCACTCCTGGAAAGTGTTGGGAGAAAGCACTGCAGAGGGTGTGCCATTTTTACCTGCCAGATACTATAGCAAACTCAAGACTAATGTATCTAACATAATTTAAAATAGATTAAAAGGTATCTTAGCAGAATTAAATATTGGAAGTACTAATCTGGTATTCTGAAAAAGTTAATTGGATAAACAAAATAAATGGCCTGGCATACAGTAGGTGTTCTATAAATGCTAATATCCCTTCTGTAGGCGTTTTTTGTTTTGTTTTCATTTTTTGTTTTTAATTCCCAAGGCAGTTGTCCTCATGCTAGAGTGATGATCAGGATCACCTGGAGGTCTTATTAAAACAGCACAAAACTACATTCTCAATCCCCAATTCAGAAGGTTTGGTGTGGGTCCCAAATGTGCACATGTAACAAGGTTCTGTGTGATGCTGGCACTGCTCTTCTGGGGACCACACTTCTGAGAACCATTTTCCTTCGGAAGAGCTCAGGCGCTATATGAATTTGAAACTGTGATCTTTTTCCCTATCAGAGCTAAGTCTCAGCTCTTACATTGTGCTTTTCTTCTTATGTCTTAAAGGAAAGGGGGGAATAAAAGTAACACCACTTTATATAGACCTGACTTTTTGGTAAGGCTGGGCAGCGACTTCCCATATGGAGGAAATTAATCGCTTTCATGCACACTTTGTGTTCTGGAAAAAGTAAAACAGATTCTGTTCAACATTTACTACATGCTTCTTGGTCTGTGGTTGTCACTGTGCTTTAAGTACCTTAGAACCGTCGCTCCCTGAAGCTGCTTACAATACAGTGAGGTGGCCAGCCCAGCTAAGCAGTCATTAGAGTTCAGTGTGTTAAGTGCTATGATGGATTGTGATAAAACATTATAACTGACTATTATTAAGAGGGCATAAAAGAGGAATGAACCCAGGCTGGCGAGTTGGGGAGGAGGTGGATCACACTGGCTTTCCTAATAAGATGATCCATGACTCAGCGAGTAGTGAGGGATGAATAGGATTTTTAAAAACGGAAATCAGAAAGGCTTTCCAGGCCAAGGGAACAGCATAGCACCATCAAATGCACTTTATCTTGCAGGGCTGCCAACAGTTTTGTTCAGCAACACGTTAACACAAAGGTCTTTGTGTGCTTTGCTAATGAATTTGAACCTATGGTAAACATATGAACATTTTAGAAAGATCTTCCTTGGCAGCTGCATATTAGAGGGATTAGCCTGGAGCCTGGGTAACTGCTTGGGATATTTTTGTAGCAATAAAAGTGAGAAAATGTGGGATCTGGAAAAACTAACGTTGTGGCAGTGGGGATAGAGGGGAAGAAAGGAGTAGGAGAGATAGGAAAGAAGCAGACAGTGTAGGAAGGGGGTCATTATAACAACCGAAAAGTGATTGAGAGGGTAGAATCCACTAGAACTCCTGTATTTCTGACTGAGATGAAAGAGCATCATTTATTGACATAGAGGATATAGGAGAAAGAGCAGATTGTGGGGGGGACTTCAGTTTAGGACATTGAAATTGACATGACTGTGTGTCATCCAAATAGACATGGCTATTACACAGTTGAATATATGGGCACAGAGCCCAGGAGGAAGGTCATAAAACCCTGGTTCTTGTATGGGGTCACCCAGGAGAGTTCAGAGAGTGAGAAGATCCATTACAGAGCTGGTTATTTTCATTACAAAGAGAAAGGCAATATCAGGAGGGTCTCCCAGTCGCTGGGGTAGTCATTTGCAATGTGCAGTGCACAAACTCACATCTGTCCTTATGATGAACTTTTGTTCATTTCTACACTCAGTAGTACACAGAAGAACAAGAAGATATTCTATGTCAAAATCCTTTGCAAACTACAAAGCACTATATAAAATGTAAGAGCAGACATAAGGAGAGGAGAAAGGTGACAACTGACAAGCTTCTCGGGGCTTAGCCAAAAACCAGGGTACTGAATCTAGTTCTCCCGGTCCTCAACCAAACATCCTCCATTCCCTTATTCGTTTTGCATGAAAGCTTGGTTCTCTTTTCATGGAGTGCCATACCTGTGGCTTGCCTGTATTTTTGCTGACCTACTGGTTCAGAGGATCTAGAACTGGCAGCATGAATTACTGCAGAACTCTAAAGCCATCCTGCTGAGAGTTGTCTCATGTACCTCTCCACACAGACAAGGATGTGTTGTAACTCACAGCATGTCTGTATCCTGGAGGAACTAGGCATTTTATAACGGGGTTTTTCGGCATCTCACAAAAAAGAGAAAATGGCAAAAGTGAGTGCTTTATCAAAAATCATGTATTATTTGTGTTTTACCTTGGGATCAGTTCAATACTAAATGAACCCATCATGTGTAACATATATTTATAAATAGATCCATAGAGCTCTACACAACCACACATTCTTTCATTCCAAGTGTGAACTGTTGAGCTATGTCACTTGGTTCAGGCATAGGTCATGAGCCTTCAAACTAATTTTGGAAAGAAGATACTGTGTAGTTGTAGGTAGAGTAAAAGGAAAACAGAGAAATTAGTATGCATGTCACTTTAACTGGTCTTATGTTTCTCATGGAAAGGGCACAACAGTCTACAATTATTTTATTATTTTATTTTTTATTACTTATTTATTTATTTAATTTTTTTAAAACAAGACTTTAGAAGCAGGCAACAGGGGCACCTGGGTGGTTCAGTCGCTTAAGCATTTGACTATTGATCTTGGCTAAGGTTGTGATGAATGAATGAATGAATGAATGAATAAAACAGGCAAGGAAGAGCCAGTAATTTCCTCACCTAAACTTCCAGTATTTGGTTCCCTGCCAAGTGAAAACTTACAAATCTTGAAACTGTTACTGAATCCTTTGTTTCTCCTGACCTGCACAACCCCCAGATTCATTTCTATTTTTCTTACTTCTGTTTTTATTTTTCTGGTTCCACTTGTGCATCCTCTATTTTTCATCTCCTTCCTAGGAGGTCAGGGACAATTTCATGGAATTATGGAAATTCGCAGTTGAAAGGGATCCAAGTACATCAGCAATATTCCTGACAGATGGTCAAGTGGGTCTGGGTTTGAACCCTCCTAATGATGGAGGATTCTTCATGGCACACCAAGCTCTCTCAATACTTACAGATCATCATACAATGCCCTGGGTACTGCTCTATTTGCCACACAATCTGGAACATTAGATTGGGTCATAATGGTGAGTGGTAGCTAAATGTCCTTTCCCTCTGGTGTAATTTAATATGTTACTTGGTTAATTGATCTACATAATATTATTCTGTGGTATAAACCTTTATCATTTAGCACATACATTTCCCGCTCTCAACTGTGAGCTCCCAGAGGAGCAGGTACTTTATTTTTACTTCTGTACACCCTATACCTAGAATACATTATAGGAACTTAGTATGTAAGTTTACTTCTTGGATGAAGGAACTAAAGTTTGTAATGGTAGTTCCAAATGTGAGTACATTATTTAAGATACAATGACATCTGGGACGCCTGGATGACTCAGCGGTCAAGCGTCTACCTTCGGCTCAGGTCCTGATCCCGGGGTCCTGGGATCGAGTTCTGCATCGGGCTCCTTGCAGGGAGCCTGCTTCTCCCTCTGCCTGTGTCTCTGCCTCTCATGAATAAATAAATAAAATCTTAAAAAAAAGAAACAATGACATTAAAATCAAAATTAGTTATACTTACTATGTGCAACTTTTCAAATCACATACACATAAATTTCATTTTTTAAAAAAAATTAAAATATTTAATTATTTATTTATTCATGAGAGACACACACAGAGAGAGAAAGAAACATAAGCAGAGGAAGAAATCAGGCTCCCCACGGGGAGCCCGATGTGGGACTTGATCCCAGAATCCCAGGATCACACCCTGGGCTGAAGGCAGATGCTCACTGAGCACCCAGCCGTTCCATGAATGTTGTTTTAAAATGAATTACAAAACATTCAAATGAAGATTCAACATGGTTATCACTGGGGATAATACTCAAAAATATTTAGCAACCCAAGGCAAGATGCTGGGAGCCAGAGCTCCCATAAGTCACAATGTGAGGATGATTCCAGCATATTGTCAGACAACAAACGACATCCACACTGGTCAGGTGGTATATGAGACACTGAGCATTTATTTGTCCAAAGAGTGATAGTGTAGCTGTCAAGGGTGCATAGTCCTGCCAGGGTCCAGATCTATTCCTACTGGGGGAGAAGAAGCAAGCACGGAGCTGCAGAGGGAAGGCTAGTGTAGATGCCAGTGGTATCTACCCAGGGTTCCCTGGCTCTGGGATCACATGGTGGTGGGAAGTACCAGTTAGGAGAAAAGAAGCAATGGTTCCTACCCATGTTGATCAACTGACTTGGCAACCCTGGTTACAAAAAGTGTTAAAATCTGCCTTTGATGTTTTGGAATGTTGTTAAGCTTTGGAATAGAGTGGATCCCCAGTTTAAGACCTTTTGATCTGAAGAAACTACCACCACAACAAAACATATCAGAATTTAAAAGAAAGAAAATGGTTGTGTATGTATTTGGGATGGGCAGTGACCATTATGAAGGCAGTCTTTGCTGTGGAAGAGGACTCACAGTAGAGCTCTTTTAACTCAAGCCCTTGGAGTGGGTTTAAATTATTTTTCAATCTGAAAGTTGGTTTCAAGTACAACTTTTTAAGGATGTGTCTCCTGGGTAGAACAAAATATATTGATGTCCACCATCACAGATCAGGCCAGGCCAGGTCTTCAAAATCAAAGCAGAGTTGAAGCTTGCATCCATTTTCCTGATTTTTTACTCTTTTGTTTTGTTTTAAAGCTCCTTCTGTTTAAACTACTCTATGTTAATGTTAAATTAGAAGATTCATTTTTGCCTGTAATATTCAATTCAATTATGTAGGAAAAATAAGGCACAGATTCTGCTTTGACAATATAGCCAAAGTCATATATCGTCTTCCTACAATCTGTAATCCTATTGAATTTTAAAATTCAAATCTGAATGAACTAAAAAATCTTATAACTTCAGAGGTAACTGTAACTTCCTTTATGAATTAGTAAATAACCTTCAAAAATTGGAATGTGAACTCAGTCATCCCTCCCCTTTTTACTTCAACCTTAAAGTATACACTTGCAAAATTTCTTCCTCTTATAGTCTCCTTTAAAGGCCAGTTTCTAGCAGACAATTCAACTCACTGCTGTATTTTTCCATATATGATGCCAGAGAATAGAAACCAGTGAGATAGTTTCTTATATGATATAATTTTTTCCACTAAAAGCTCAGGAAAGCAGGAACCAATCTATCAACAAGGCCAAACAAAAGATTGTGTAATCCACAAACTTTAACTTTTGATCACTTATAAAACAGAAAGCTAAATAAGCCATAAACTAAAGAGATGGTAACTGTCAAGGTGTAGATCTTTCTCTTCTCTGTTCACTGAAGAGTTTTTCAGCTTTGTACTCTCCGTGGGCCTTGCTGTCCAACACCAAACATACAATTGTGGTTCTATCTATTTTAATTCTGCATCAGTTTTTTTAACTCGAATTTTAAGTCAGGGCATTCATTTCCCAGCACACTTTTTGGTAGATGTGTGAATTTAGTGTTATTTTTTAGGATGTCTACCAGAGTACTTAAAATGAGTAATGGAAACAGAATATCAAGATGCCCTATACCAATAAAAATAAAATGCAGGGAATGGATGCTATAATCTTTGTTTTTTCCAAAGGTGAAAATTAACACTAATGAATAACTTCTTTTGTCCTAAAAGAACTAAAAACTATTGAGTTTGAGTCTCTAGCTAGAGAAGTCACTAATAAAGTGAGAAATGTGATTGAAGCCTACCATTTAAGAAGCTAGAAGAGGCTCAGGTTCACTCATGAACCTACTAGACCAACCAACAGCAGCCCTCTACGTCCCAAAGTCCGGTTGGATTCAACGGTCACCGATCATTCTTGATTGAGCTATTGTACATAAGTGATGTATCCTTGCTTTCTTTTACATTTTCAGTCTTCTTCTCTACTTGCTCACTTACCTGTGCCTATAAATGTATTCATTATTCTGACCTAAATTAAAAAAATTAGATTCTGGTCTTTCTCTTCCTGAGGACTTTCTTCTTTGTGCCATCAAAATCTCTGAGCAAGTTCTTTACTAATTCAGTCTCCACTTTATCATCTCCTCCTCAACATGTAATTATCTTCCATTTTCAAAATTTGACTAAAAGTATCAGTCACTTTGCCCTCTAGATGGTCACATATGTCCTTCTAATTATCAAACTTTTCTTTCTGTCCTCATCCTCTTGTATCTCTCTGTATCATTTGACACTTACAGTACCTTCATCCTTAAGATTCCTTTTTCCCTTGCCTGCTAGTTGAAAAGAAAAATACTTCTCCACTCATAACCTCAAAATGTAGGTAATTCTTAATATATACCTCATTCAGCTTACCTATTTAGCAAGATTTTCCACCCTCACAAATTTTATCCTCAAAGACATGTGTATAAATTGCATCCCTGGATATGAAACTTTTACAGAGGCCTGGACCCATATTTTAACTGTTTGACAAACGTTTCCACCGGCTATTTCACCTGCTAATACCTCTAATTCCACATATTCCAAATCAAACATCGCCATCTTTAGCCTGTTTCCTCCTCTTTCCCTCTCTCCCCCCACTCCCTGGTCTTCCGACTTCCTACTTCTTTTAATGGTTTTACCTTTCCAGATGAATAATGATTTTTTTCTCTTGGTCCTCAACACTGAACTGATAAGCGATTTTCCAAATGTGAGATTTGGAAATATAACAGTGAATCTAACAGTAAATCTGCATGCTTCCTTAGGATTGCAGTAGTTATTCTGGACCTTGAGGGCCAGCACCAGTCTGATGGTACTGAAGTACCTACCCATGACACCACTTAGTTCAGGTTAAAAACAGTTTTTGAGCTCCATCTATGTAGGACTAGAACTCTGCTAGCAATGAAGCTTTTGTTTTCCAGGAAGAGTAGCCCCTACAGTGGTGGGATTGGTGAAAGAATGACATGAGTTTGGATCAATGTCTTCTCTTTCTTGAGAAAAATCTCCATGAATAGTTTTCCTCAATAAAGAAATCAATTTCTTCAGTTACTCTAATTCATCATTTTACAGTAATAATCAGCATTTACTCAGAACCTGTAAGGTGTCAGGCACTGTTTAAGCACTTCTAAAATACTTCCTTTGTTAGTCCTCATCACTTGCTTATGAAGTACCTATCACTGACTACTGAATGATGCCACATATGGCTGCATGGAGCTGTGCAGTGTGTGCCTATACTGCCTATCTTTTGGCCCTGATAATGCCCATTTTACAAATGAAGATATTCAACCGCAGAGGTTAAGAAACTTGTCCAAAGTCACACAGCTACTGAGCCAGTATTGAACAAGGATTCCAACCACATAAACCAACATTCTGACATCTAATCCTCTGCTGCTTAACCAACATACTAAATCATCTCTGTTCATATTTCTCTTGTAGCACATACCGCAAATATTTGCTTTTGTGCTTGTCTCCTCACTTAGAATGTGAATTCCATTAGGGGAAGAAGAGATACCATTTCTCAAACTGGTTATTCTTAGTATATAAAAAGGGCCTAGAAACTAGTATATAGTGGACATTCAATGAATTGTAGTTAATATCATTCATTTTTATCACTCTTATTATAGATTTGCCACAGAGCAAACTATTAATGTTTGCTGAACAAATGACTACACTAACTCCCCAGTGTGTCAAAATGTGTATGCTTATTACCTGGTCTCATGAAAAATAAGTATGTATCTTTACATGGTCGGCATATCATTCAGTGATCTCTATGTGGTCTCCAAATTCCACAGTCATGGATAGTTATGCACTCCAGAGCCAAATAAAAAGGAAAAGTAATTCACAAGAGAGCACAACCTAATGGACTGTTTCTAGGATGAAAATGAATCGACTTAAATGGAGATATCGTGCAAAGATACCAGCAGTTGGTGCCTATTGGATCAGAGATAGAAAAGAAGTTAAGTGAACTTGGAAGAATAAAGATTATTGTCATCAGGTATTTTCATAAAGGGGCCCCTAGACAACCTGTTACTATAAGAGTAACCATGGGAGAAAGTGAAAAGCAATAGCTCTCTTAAATGTATTTGATTAACAACATCTGCTAAAATTCTCTAACAAATGACCACAGTCAGAAATATATATGCCCTAAAGAGAAACTATTGGTAGCTAAGAGGCCCTTTGGGGGAAATCCATCTGATGAAACCCCTCTGGAGGATGTAAGGGGGATTATGTGAACGCATATGTCTCCTTCCATCCTTGGATGGGATAAATTTTTTTTTTTACAGCATAACAATGTTCAACATTTGATGCCTTTCTAGTGGCCAGTGCCTTACCAGGGGTCTTTTGACTAGAAATGACAACCAAAAGCAAAAATAAACTAAGAAACTGTAATTTCATATAAATTCATTAGAAAAACATCTATTTGGGGTTTTGTCCTATATACATATATATTTTTTTTTTTTTTTGGTTTACAACATCTCTAACAGAGTACAGAAATTTAAAAGATAATATTTTTTTTAGAATCAAAACCTATAGGGCTGGAACAGTCATAACAGACAATCTAGTGAAAGCAGATTATTTTATAGTAACTAAACTATAAAGCAGAATCATTAAATATTCAAAGTCATCTTATAAGTGGAAGAATCAAGCATTGATATTACTTTTCGATGTTCTTGCCATTATAATACTCTTCTTCTGATATATTTTATTTTTATATACATTTATTTATATTTATGTATATTTTTAATATAAATATCATTGTATTTATCTTATTGTTTAATTCCATGTTAGGAGATTAAATGGCTAAAAAGTTAAGGAAAAAAAACAATCCTTCATTTTAATACTAACTCACAGACAATGCATGACAGGAATGGCTATCAGTTGCATCATTAATGCACTTACTTGTAATTTTTGTGGAACTAAGACGCTGAATCCCAAAAGGGCCCCAACAGGAACCCTGAGACTAAGTGGAAGAGTATCCTTGTTACTATGTCACTGAAATATTTACATTGGGTGTTATAAATCCGAATGACAAATCTTGGAAACCACCTGAAAACCACAAGAAATATTCTATCCCTCTTTAATATATGGAAATAGTTGATGTCAAAAAAAAAAAAAAAAGAATGAATTCAGAGTTCAGAGCAAATGCACAGTATCTATTAATGTGATCAGGACACTGTTACTTGAAGCTGACTAACTACTGTTTTGTGGATTATATTAATTGGATAACATCTAGAGCAAGGTATAAAACCGACAAGCACATTTTCCAACTGGCCTGTCCAGTGAAAATCAAACAACTAAGCAGCAAATGTTAATACCATGATTATTCATATGATACTAAGTCTGACTCCTCATTCACCTACAACATGAATGTAAGCTATGAGGCTGGTAAATATGCAGCATACAAACACTTGGGTATTAGAAATTTAAACTAGTTTTAACGATCTCTGGAAAGTTTGGCAAAACTCAAAAGGTTTACATACTATACATGTAAACGAAGGTCTTTCTGGAATGATACGCAAGCACAGAATCAAATTCTTTTTCAGTTAAAAATATAATTTTCCCACTAATAAATTAGGCCAACCCATGTTGAATTCTTGCTACACATTTTGATAACTAACTTTGTCTTTTTCCAATTACACGGCTGTGGCAGTGCACTTAGGGACAGAGAGTTGTCGTGATGTGTATAAAACCTGTTTCATTTTCTAACCATCTTTGAGACCTACATTCAGCTTTAGTACTTTCGTCATGAATGGCAGAAGGCTTGGAGGATACCAAAGCACTCATTTCTAGATGAAACCTGACTTTCTGAAACCATAACTGGGAATAGACTATTGTGTTTAGATTGAAACTTTTTGGTTAATCCTTTGAACTGTAATGTAGTATCTAATCTCACCTTAAGGAGCTTCATTTTTATTTAAGTGTGTCGATTAGGCAAAAATAACTGCACTTTTATATGCTTAGATTAGAAGGATTAGACAAAACTAACTGCAAAATATCAATTCTTCATATCAAGGAACAAATCCTTATACTTACATTGCCTAGGACCTTAGTAGGCACTTCATTAAATGTTTATGGACTTCCATATAACTCATGTGTGAATGAATTAATAAATCACTTGTAGTTGCCGATAGATGTGAAATATAGAATCCAGATTTTTAATATGTCTATAAATGTAACCCTCTTGACTCCTTTAGAAACTTAAAGACATTGGGCTCCCTGCATGGAGCCTGCTTCTCCCTCTGCCTGTCTCTCTACCTCTCTGTCTCTCTGTTTCTCATGAATAAATAAATAAAATCTTAAAAAAAAAACAATATTTGGGGATCCCTGGGTGGCTTAGCAGTTTAGCGCCTGCCTTTGGCCCAGGGCGTGATCCTGGGGTCCCGGGATTGAATCCCACATTGGGCTCCCTGCATGGAGCCTGCTTCTCCCTCTGCCTGTGTCTCTGCCTCTCTCTCTGTGTCTCTCCATGAATAAAAAAAAGAAAGAAAGAAAGAAAGAAAGAAAGAAAGAAAGAAAGAAAGAAAGAGAGAAAGAAGAAAGAAAGAAAGAAAGAAAGAAGAAAGAAAGAAAGAAAGAAAGAAAGAGAAAGAAAGAAAGAAGAAAGAAAAAGAAACAAAACTTAAAGACATCAAACTTTTCTTAAAAACAGGCTATACTTATGGCCATATAGTCATTAAACATCTTACTCTGTGTATTTATTTAAAATTTTTTTTTTAATTTTTATTTATTTATGATAGTCACAGAGAGAGAGAGAGAGAGAGGCAGAGACACAGGCAGAGGGAGAAGCAGGCTCCATGCACCCGGAGCCTGATGTGGGATTCGATCCCGGGTCTCCAGGATCGCGCCCTGGGCCAAAGGCAGGCGCCAAACCACTGCGCCACCCAGGGATCCCCATTTATTTAAATTAATAGAAATTCATAAACCTAGCTAACCTGGGACAGTTTTGAGAGAACTGTAGAATATGAAGTGTCGGTAGAACAGGGTAATATGGCTAGACTGATTTTTTTCAGAGCATGCTTTTTATTTGACCTCATGTACTTACATGGTGTGTCTAATGTTCTCAGTGAGCTGGGTACATATATCGTATATTCAAAGGGGCAGAACTTCCTTTCTTTGATCATTTTGCGGCATTTTTATCACTTCATGTCCCTTTTATTATGAAAATGACTGAATGCTTGGGAGGAGACTGGGCACAAATCCAAACTAAATTAATAATTGGACTCAGGGAAAAAAGTCCTCTGGAACTTTTAGTGGATTTTTATTCCTTTGTTAGACTTTAGCAGAGAGTGAGTATCAAGTACCCTGCGACCACCTCTTCTTGGTGGCTGATGTCCATTTTGTCCTATAAAATAATGGGGAGATGTTGGTGCTTTGGGCAATGTCTTATACTCTGGGGCTACTTAATGGCCTTTACTCTCCACAAAGCTTTTCTGGCTCTCAGGTAATAAGTTGAACTCTAGGGGAGATGCAGTTACTCTTTCAGTCCAGTAGAGTACCTTTTGATTTACCACTCTACTGCACAAAATGGTACCCTGGTGGCTTGAAAGAGACAGTGGGGAGAATGTGGCTCATTAAGTAGTAATTGATGTTGCTGCTACTACTACTGTTAGTGCTGTTGCCAAAATAACTGTGTTGCTTCCGTTCTGCTTCTTGTATGAGCCTGAGAATAAGCACAGTTCGTCCCCATGGACAGTCAATTGCCAGGCTAGCCCAATGGAAGTGGAGAGGCCAAGCTGACTTGTGAGACAACCAACATTTCAAGATCTTCATATGCTCCACAATGCCTGAATCACACTTTACCTCCTTCATCCACAAATGCATTATACGTCCTCAGAAATCCTAGTGTGATACTACTTCATGTAAGTACATTTTTAGATATTTGCTATTTATCCTTGAAGTGCCAACTTTTCTTACTTTCACAAATTAGGGTGGAGGCCTTTGTCAAATGGTGTTGGATACCGCCTACTTTCTTAAAGAGTATCCTGACCACAGTACAACCTATGTCTAAATAACTTAGAACCATCATTGTTAACAATAATTATTGTACCATGTCAGAAAAAGGCGAAGCCTCTAAAGTTCACATGTAACACCATGTGCCATAGTTTCTGGCTACTGGGCTTTTTTGTCTTTCTTATTTTGCTTTTTATAATTTTTCTGATTCCTTCTGTCTTATCAGGCTTGTCATTTTTTTTTTTTTTTTTTTTTGCAGAGGTTTTATCACAGTATACATTTTGTGGGTGAATTCATCTAATTTCTGAAGGCAAGAAAACAAGAAATAAAAAGGTGTTAGGTAAACAAGGATTTAGAAGATAGAACTGGGTTTTCTGATAACTGGTGGCTGGCGTCTATATTAGTCCTCACAAGCTTACTGGCTGTTTCTTAGCTATATTCTGTATTGTTGAGGTTTTAGGAAACATAATGTGCAGATAAGTGAAATCTTAGTTCATGTGACTTAAAACTCTGCTTTTAGTGTATGTTACCTTTCCCTTCCATTCTACAGTTTTCATTTTCACTTTCATTGGTATTATTTTACTGAAGGCCTCTTTTTGGAAGTAGATATTTATCATTTATATCTGCTTTCTGCCTTTTGTTGTACGATATTTGTATATTTATTGTTTGTGTGTATGTGGAGCACATGCATAAATTTTTACTTCAGAAAATACTGCTGCTAACGGTGCTCTCTTTGAAGGGCATGGTGTGTTTGTCATTGTAAAAGACAATTATTTGCTAATATGATCTTTGCCTGCTGGATGTATATCACCTTTGGATTCTGGGATGGCTGGCTTTCTCCTGCCATAGATCTGTATGCAGAATAATATCTTTATGCAGTATGTGAGTCTCTATTTCAACATTTATATACTAAGAAAAATATTCTTCTCAAGTTTTAGGAATACCTGAGTCCTAATGTTGTCTCACCACTTAATGAATGCATATAACAAATTATCTCCAGCATATTGTTACCATGCACCATGTTACCCTGCAGCACAACACCATTGTTGTCACCCTTGGACGGAACTTGGCCAGATTAGTTCCTTCCTCTTCCAACTGATCATATTTACTGTCGAATAAGGCAGCATATGATGGAGTTGGTCCAATGTAAAAACTTAGCTTTATCACGGACTCATATAAAACTTTAGCACTCTAAGGAGCCTTAAAAATAACACTTTGGGTAGCAAGAATATGGAAATTCCAAAAAAAGAAGAGAGTTCTCTGGAGGAAAGGAAATGAATTTTCATCTACAGAATGTTCATTATGCACTGGACTAACTGCTGTACTTTTTTTTTTTTTTCATTTAATCCTAGCAGCAATCACGTAGAGTGGATATTATTATCCCATTTAGGAGATTAGAAAACTGAGACCAGGGATAGTTAATTCATCTTGCCCAAGTCTATAATTATTCAATAGATCAGTCATTATGTAAACTCAGGTCTATTGGACTCTGGTGGCCAGGCTCTTTCTACTGCTGTACTCCACCGTGCCTCTTCTATGTAGAAATTTCCTTTGACATCTGTTGCCAAAAACTTATTTAAGCTGGGTTAGTCATTCTCAGCAACACTTTAAGACTAGCTTGTCCCTAGAGAAAGATTAGTAACAACCTAATCTTTCTCTATTCATCTGTTCTTTTCATTGCATTAATATATGGCTATCATGATGGTAGGCAAATTCATAAATAAATCTGCTTTTTTAACAGCATAGTGTGAGCTTATAGTAATGGGATATAAAGACAAGTGGAGAAATGGGGACAGTCTATAACTGTCTCACAGAAGGCAGCTCCAAACTACAAAGGGGTCATTCCTCGATCAGTTCAAGGTAGAGAATATATCCAATATAGGGCAAAATCTTTATTTGTGGATTTTCTATTTTACATTAGATTTTCCCCAACACTATTCTGCCTTTCAAATTATTTTTTTTATTTTTATTTATTTATGATAGTCACACAGAGAGAGAGAGAGAGAGAGAGGCAGAGACACAGGCAGAGGGAGAAGCAGGCTCCATGTACCGGGAGCCCGACGTGGGATTCGATCCCGGGTCTCCAGGATCGCGCCCTGGGCCAAAGGCAGGTGTTAAACCGCTGCACCACCCAGGGATCCCTGCCTTTCAAATTAAAAGGAAAATTTATCACATATAGTATGCTTGAAAAGTTTCTCCATCACATAGGATATGGACATCTTTTAAACAACTATCATGTCATGCAATCATGTATTCCTTAAAAAGAATCTCTAATGAAAATGGACCTGATGTGACTTTCATCCTGTCCCAACAATTTACATTCTTCCTATTAAAGCATCCATAATCAAAGTTTCTGCCCAGTTCACTAAAAGTGTCACACATACGAAAAATGTGGAGCATGTCCATTTTAATCCACTTATTCAGTGTAATTCAGTGTAAATGTGAGCCTCCAGCAGAGTGTTTTCATAAACAAACACACAAACACACAAACAAAAATCCCCACTGAAATCTTATCATGTAAAATTATGTTGTATCTTTGAAACCACTCAACAGAGGGCATAATTTTCCTCAATCTCTCATCTGTTGAAAGGGGACTAAGGGCACAGAGTTGCATTTTTGGTCATCTGAAGCATGTTAAATCATGCAAGTTTTTTGATGCTCATTAAGATAATAACTATAAAAATGTCAAATGCCTTACTAAAAAGAGCAAGTTTGAAGCATAGCAAACTAAAAGGAAATAGCAACAACAGCAGAACTTCAACCTTTAAGATTTGAGCTGCAGGGACCCTCAAAAATGTCAGGCTGAAAAAATTAGACACAGCCTTGCAGCCCACAGGAACATTCTGCAGAACAATAATCATTTCGATAGCATTCCATTCTTGGGTGGCAGCCCAATCTGAGGAAGTTAAAGTGAAAACACAGTCACATTCGAACAGGCTGGTCAATGTTTCAAATGAAGATGAAAATATTGCACATTTTATATATGTAGCCGAGAAACAGAGAAGAAAACTATAGAAAGATCCAGTGAATTCTAAATGGCCCAAACATCCAGAGGCTGACAGTCTAAGTGGATTGGCCAAATGCTTAGCTCTTTATTTAATGTTGGCTGTCCAGGCAAGAAATGACTATCCAGTTGCAGCTAGAAAATAAATGCTGAACGCCCAAAGTTCAGAAATTACTCTGGAGGGAGACTGGTGAATTTTAAGTATTATTTTCAGCGTTAGCTTAGCTTTCATTTTTAAATAGTTCTTCAAAAGACTGATATGTTCATTCTTAATTATCCTGGCCCCAAAGCAGTTCTGTCCCCTAGAAATAAGTAAATCATAAGGGAAACTTACACAAATGCCAGACTCAAATATTTTTCTTTTGCAAACAATGGCAGCTCCAGACACACACTACAAACAGCTGAGACTGAATTTTCTCTCCTCTGGAACAAGTATGTTCTCTTATCAGACATAATCCACTGTAAGAGAACATTTACTGGTTGCTTTTTTTGTGTGTGTATGTGTTTTAATGCACATCAATTAGTTCTGAAGATGTGGTTGCTCATAACACCAAAGCCACATATAAACTTGGTGTGGAAGAAAAAGAAACAAACCATCGTTTTGTGAAAGTCTGCACATTTGCATTAGTTGTAGTTCAACGATCAACATCTATGATGAGCACCTTCTGTATGACATTTTACGGGGAGAACTGCAGGGAATTCCAAAGGAAAGAGATGACAGAGATCACTATTCTTAAAGAGCTCACGGTTTATTCAGAGGTACAGTGAGCAAATATTGCACAAGGCAAGAATCTTAACTTCACCTAGTTCTAATACAGTTGTGAAGAACAGAATCTCCTCCGGAATAAACAAAAAGATAGCATTTATTGAGCTCTTACCATATTTACATACATTGTTTCATCGATTTATCAATCCTGTAACATAAGCACTATATTTATCTTTATTTTATAGATGAAGAAAGTGAGGCTCAGAGGCCTGGTAAATGGTGGCATGGGATTTGGGAACCCAGGCTGTCCAAGCCCAAGGCTTCGTATATTTAACCACTAAGAAAATATACTTGGAAGTGAGGTATTTTAATGCAAATTAATTTTGTTCCCTTTGGCTAAGAGCAAATTCAGTGAGAGTACCAGGGCATCATCATAAGGGCATATTTAGGAATTTTGCCCAGCTATGGAAACACATTTTCACATGATCTTGTCCAGTTAAAATTTAGTCAGATGCTCTACCAAAACTGGGGTAACACCAGATGAATGAAAGCCCTATTTAGTTTGGAATTAACTTTGAAATATGCAAATTAATTTCTATTACTAATTCACTTTTGCAATGGTCAGAATTTTTCTGAAAACATTGATATTTTAAGAGTTTGAAAGAGTAATAGAAAAACCACAGGTGAATAAACTTTCAATAAAAACAGAGACAGTTAGAATTAAAATGCTTTACTATCTTTAGAAACAAAAATGAATTGACATTTTTTGAATTCATTTGTAAGCCTAGATTCACACCAAATACATTCAAAACTGCTTTCTGCATGCCCAAGTGAGATGAGCTGTAAATAGAACTCAATACCCACTAAGATATGCTGCTGAAGGCCTCAGAATTCTCTCAAAATACAAGCTCTGAGAACCAAATGCCCATCATCTGGAATGTGTTTTATTCCAAGCCCCTCAGAAGCCTATTTTACTTAACCTGGCGGCACAATAGTAATTTAAGTGTGCAGTCATGTTATTTGATAAAAATCCCAATTGAGCATTAAACTACATTGTGGTTCAATCAAATTACCACTGTTCTGCTGCTGTAACACACACACACACACACACACACACAAACGAACATACATGATGTACCCTAGGGCTGTTTGATGGTGACAGTACAAATAAACTATAAAGCAGTAGCTTCAGTACTCATACTCAAGTATATTGTTAATCATTCATCTGTAAGACATACTTTGTAGGCTTTGCATCCCCTGAAACAGTGGCTTTCAAACTGTTTTGCCTATAACTCACAGCAAAATACATCTTAGATCATACCCCAGAACACACACATACACACAACTGAAACAAATTTTGGAAAATAATACTCTTATTATATGGAACACACTAATTTCTATTCTATTTCATTTTTTAAAATGTTGGTTATAACTCACTAGTTTGAGTTTATGACCACCTAATGGGTCATGGCCAACAAGATGAAAAATGCCATCCTAAAGTGTCCAACAGGTAAAAAGTTCATGGTGAAATACAGAATGAGAATAAGCAAAAGAAGGGAGAACCTTCTGCACTGATGAACTTCAAGTAGTGTTTAAAGAATGTGGAATTATGAGCCTTGATAATGGTTCCATATCTCAATGGGCAAAGGGGAGAGAACTCTTTGGATGGGTGGCCAAGAAAGTATTTGAGATATTTGAATTGGCCTTTGAACGATAAAGGAAAAATAGGCTGACATCCACTGGACAGATGGGACAACTGAGGCAAGAGAGGATAAATGCTTCATTTGCTCAGTCTCTTGTCCCTAGTAGACTCCTCACATGAACTTAATCCTTATTGCAATGCCCAGGCAACACTGTCAAGCTTTTCTATAACTAAAAGCAATGAGTCTCATCCACTCTTCTGTACACATAGCAAGCTCTATGAGCTTTTCTGGCAGAAGCATCACTGATGTTGACAACCACTGCAGCATGAGGAAAGGCTGAGGCTGGGCCAGGACCCCAGCTGAGATGGGGAGTCAGAGTCAATGAAAACACTTTCCAGAGCCAGGCTTCAAAGGCTTTATTAGAATACCCTTTCATTTCAAATTTTAAACATTTGAGACTAACGAAAACAGAGAGGTAGACCTATATTTCTGACCATTCCTGTTTTTGAAAGAGTCATAATATATTTCAAACATACAGTAAATGAAGAGAATGCTAAAATAAAACCCCATACACCTAAAAGCCAGATTCAACAATTATCGAGATTTTGTCATACTATATACTCTATGTTGGTGGTACAGAAGTATTTTAAAGCACATCCCAGATATAATTTCACCCCTACTTACTTAGCATGCATCCCTAAAAATATATTTTCTTTATATAACCACAGTGTCATTACTGACAATGGGTTGTGCTGTTTATTTTATACCATGTCAAGAGACACACAATGTTAGGGTGCTCCTAACACTGTCTGTGAAGCTATAATTGGTCAGTGAATTCAGGTAGTGACAGCCTGATCCAGCCACTGGAAAATTCTCTATCAATATTTCATCTAATGGTTTAATTCACTGATGATTTTGTTTGGATCAATTACATAGGGTTTGCAAAATTGTGGTTTTCTAATTCTTCTCCCTATTTATAGCTATTAGCTAAAAATAACTTCAGTGAAAAACTTTCTTTGCAACTAAATTGTTTGGATACTCAGAAATATGGTTACTAAAAGAAAGACAGGACAAATGCTTAGGTGTTTCTCCTTAATTGCCAATTTTCAGATTAATAATTTGGAAAACCATGAGTTGTACTGTTTCATTTTAAACATACGGATTTTAATATATTCAGTGTGTTTCAAATAACTGTAACCATAATTATTCTTAATAACCTAATTGTTGCATCTTTAGCCATGACCCTTCACATTGGCTTCTGTGTCTATTTAGTATTTATGTTTAATGTCTTCCTTGCTTACCGGTAACACAAGATGACCCGTGCATATCTTATACATTTCTGGCCATATTTCTGGAGTGGCCCCTTCTTCCAAAAAACTCTGATACCTTTCACTGAAAAAGCCCTGATTCCTTTCAGTAAAAATGATATTAAGAGACCACAATTTAGGCATTAGGAATGTTCATTGTTTCCCTCTTCGGTGGGCAGAATTATGTTTTGGAAAAAATAATCATGAATTCCAATTCACATTTAACACTATAGGATTTTCTGACTTGATGTTAGGCTGAAAAGATGGTTCCCAAGAATATTAACATAAGTATATGCTTTATCTTATAACATCTTCCCAAGAATGTTAACATGGGTATTTGCTTTGTCTTACAGTATCTGCAAATAGTTTCAAAATAATAACAATGTTACTACCAAAATACAACTATTAATTAAAAGTCAAGATTTCTCTGCAGCATTTGACTTTGGACTGTATTCCACTATGAATGTTACTTGAAATATTTCTCTTTTCTGTTAACCATTTTCTTTTAAAAACAGTGAAGAACATCTTCTTCCACTTCTTAAAATTGCAAAGCTTGTCACCAATGAAATTAAAGCAATTGTAAGTCTGGTCAAAATTAGAGCCCAAATTATCAGAAAATGCTTCGTTAATTTCCATTAAAGGAGAAACAGTGATACGACCTTGCCTCTAGCGTCTGAGATGTCAAAAGAACAAGTTTAAGCTGACCAGTTACTCATTCTATACATGATGTGGTCTAATATTAACTTACTGTTCTTGCCTTTTCATAATCCGCATAGAGCACAGCAGAGCATTAGTGAGAAAGTACATGGAGTACACACTCAATAAGTGTTTGCAGAAAAAATGAATAATACCAATGGTAAATTGGCACCTATAACAGGGACAGATTTTTTTCAGTATATTTATTTACTATAAAAAGCAACTCCTACAAGTTTTATGTACAGTCTGTCAACCTGTTTTTTGTCTTCATCATCCTAAAGTCTAAACACTTTATAAAAAAATATTTTTGGTATGCGAATGGTGTTTTGTAAAATGGAGGAAAATACAGAAATACCCCACATGTTAAAATTTCTTTTTAAGTGCCCTAATGGATTTTATATTTCTTAATTTTTATTAAAGATTAGCTTTAAAGATAATCCTACCCCTTGCTCTAACTCTCACCTTTTACCTATCATCTATGTACCATCTTCATCTTCTCATAGCTTCCCCCTATTTCCCAGAAACCTACTATCCTCAAGAAATAACCCCCCTAGTTTTTTGTCTTTCATGTCCATATGATCATGTTGAAACCAACACGACTTTCTGCAACACTGCTATCTTGGCAGCTGTGTGATAAAAGGACGTCTTCTGTTTCAATGAATAAACAATATGCTACATATTCTGATTGGGTTAAAGTAAAAATGAAAATGTGTATACAAGCCAAGTGATTATAACACTTTAAGAAAGTCCTCTGAAGACAAACAGTAAAGATGGTAAGGCTGAGGGTTTAGGAGGGAGATGCTGGTAACTGATGACATGAAGTTCTGGAGGAGTAGGAATGAGCTGAGATAAAGGTTAGCCTTGAGCAAGAAGAGCATCCCTCCCTATGAGACTCAAGGAATGTGTAAACACAGGATAGGTATTCTCTGTTGGGAGGGTGTTGAGAAGTTGTGGAATTAGGAGTAGATGGTCTGTTTTCTCTGTGAGCTATGTGAATCAAGGCCATTTGTTAAGAATACTGGGATTGTATAAGAGAAGATAACTAAGCAGATAAAGAGCTAATGAGTTCCTGTTACGTGTTAGTCATTATGATACGTTATATATCTTCATATCTAAATCTATATGATATAAAATATGTTTATGTTATATATAGAACATGACTGTTTTATTTTATTTTTTAATGTCTTATTTATTTATTCATGAGAGACACAGAGAGGGAGGCAGAGACATAGGCAGAGGGAGAAGCAGGCTCCCCAATCTCGGAACTCTGGGATGACACCCTGAGCTGAAGGCAGATGCTCAACCACTGAGCCACTCAGGCATCCCTGCATGTTTTACTATATATATATATGATTTCATCAAATGATTTATAACAAAAATCAAGTTGATATTAATATCTTAATTTTACAGAAGAGTTCCCTCTTTCTCTGTGGTTTGGAGAAGTTTGGTATCTGCCAAATTCATAAAGTGGTAGAGCCAGCACGTGAACTCACCCTACCTAACTCCAAATACAGAGTTTTCTCTTTCACAGAGAAATTAAAGAAAGGCAACAAGATCACAGAATGTCAATGAGGTGTTCTGCCAAGATCAGAAACCATATATTAATAATTGCACAAAAGTACAGTCAGTAATTAGAAGGCAGCTTTCAAAATCAATCTAGTATTGAGAAGTACACATGATAGGTGAATGTGGTAGATGCTGCCAGTGCCTAATCCATATATTGCTGGTACCCACCTTTTCTGTGTATGCTGACAACTTCTTAACATAAGCAGCTAAGACTTTCTGCCTGAGGCCTTTCTTCAGCTTTGTAAGCAGGCTTGGCCCTCAGACAGAAAAGAAGCAAGGAATTCTAGGGAAGGAGTTCCCCTGGAAGTACCCTCAGCCCATGGCCCATGGATGTTGGTGGATAAATACCCTATCTCCCTGCCTCTGGTGAAAGGGTGATTCTGAGACACATTCATGGTCAGATTGAGCCCTAGCTGCCCACAGCAGCAACCTGCTTCTCAACGTACCCTTCCTTTCCTTCTCTGTCTCACTTGCCCATGCCTTTATCTGTGCTTCCCAGAATCACCTTTTGATTATAAACTACTTGTGCTTGATTGGGGCCACTTCTGGAGAATCAAAACCCAAACAATGAAAAAAGGAATAAAGAAGTCAAGAAATTGAAAGTGCTGATGAGAGAGTAGTAATTTCAACTGCCAACTGTAAGATTCAGTTTGGGTAAATCACGAGCAGAGGTCAAGAGGATGTGTAGAGAGTAAGCAACGGGAGAGGTCAGGAGAGTTGAGGTCTTCATAAGGAAGGACATGGAGGTTTAGTGAGAGTGAGGAAATGGAGAAGGTGGAAGTAGAGACGACAGTGTGATATCTAGGTTTGAGATTTCACTGGTGGGACAGTCTGAGGTGGTGATAAGGTGGTGAGCCCACTGGAATCCTTCCTCAGTGGAGCTGAGGTGGTGAACGCTAATGAAACTGGAGGTCAGGAAGCTAAAGCCTGTTTTAAGTGCTTCCTTTGGGAATGTTGAAATCTGCTGAGATGATGGCAGGAGTTGGGAAGAAGAGAATAGGCACCTGGAGTGGAAGTGACCTGGATACAGGCAGACAGCCATAAGAAATCACGTTGAAGGCAATAAAGCTGAGTGGTACACTTTTCAAAGGAGCGGAGAGAAGCTGAGAGAGTGGTTTGGAACTAAGCTAATGCTGACACCACTTTCTCATGGTTTTGAGGTACGCTGGGCTTCTCGTCTTCTACCTGAGTGCAAAGAAAGGAAGGAAATGTTCTTAGCGGAGAGTTGGGTTTCACTAAAGGCCTGAAGGGTTTTGTTTTGTTTTGTTTTAACAATGGAAAAGAATTTTCAGTCTACACAGTGGAAAGAGCTGGAAGGGAAGTCAGCAAAAGGAAGATAAGTGTTGGAAGAAAGGGAGGATCCCCACATTGGATAACATCATAAGAGAATTTATGACCCCAAAGGCTTTTGGGGGTGAGTGGGAGGGGTTGGGGGTGGGGTGAAAATAACTGAGTAAAAGGCCAGGATGATGGTGTTTGAGAGCATGGACTTTGGAAACAGATCCCAGAGTTAGGTCCTGGATCTGTCATATTACTTAAACTGCTATGCCTCCATTTACTCATCTTTTTTTTTTTTTTTTTTAAGATTTTATTTATTTATTCATGAGAGACAAAGAGAGAGAGAGAGAGACAGAGAGACAGAGACACAGGCAGCGGGAGAAGCAGGCTGCCTGCAGGGAGCCCAACATGGGTCTCGATCCTGGGACTCTGGGATCACTCCTTCGTCTCTGAAGGCAGACGCTCAACTGCCGAGCCACCCAGGCATCCCATCCTCATCTTTATAATAGGAAAGTTACCTCTTAGAATTATTTTAAGGATTAAACATAAAATGCTTAGTTTCACTCCTGGCTCACAGTCAGCATGTAATAAATGATACTTTTTTTTCTGATGAGAAATTTAAGATTTACTCTTAGCAACTTTCAAACTTGCAATATAATATTGTTGATTTCAGTCACTGTGCTGTAAATTATATGCCTATGACTTATTTATTTTATAACTGGAAGTGTGTACGTCTTGACCCCCCTCACCCACCCGACAACCCACCTCACCTCTGGCAACATCCAGTCTGTTCTCTGTATTTAATTATTCATTTGTGTTTGTTTTGTAGATTCCACATATATGTGAAATCACACAGTATTTGTCTTTCCCTGTCTGACTTATTTTACTCTCAAGAGGTAAGATGTCACAAATGGCAATACTTCATTCTTCTTTATGGCTGAGTAATATTCCATTGTGTAAGCATACCACATTGTCTTTACCCATTCATCCATTGATAGGCACATACGTAAATTGTTTTCATATCTTAACTATAGAAAATAATTTTGCAATAAATGTAGAAGTGCATGTATCTTTTTGAATTAGTGTTTTCATTTTCTTCAGGTAAATACCTAGAAATGGAATTATTAGAGCATGTGATAGCTTTATTTTGAATTTTCTGAGGCATCTCTATACTGTTTCCCATAGTGGCTGCACCAGTTGCATTCTCACCAACAGTGCACGAGGGTTCCCTTTTCTCCACATCTTCGCTAACACTTGTTATTTGTCTTTTTGATGACAGCCATACTGACAGGAGTGAGGTGATGTCTCACTGTGGTTTGGATTTTCATTTCCCTAATAATGAGTAATGTGGAATGTATTTTCATATGTCTGTTGGCCATCTTTTGTCTTTTCTGGATAAATGTCTACTTAGATCTTTTTCCCACTTTTAAAGGATTGTTTGGGGGCTTTCTGTTTGTTATTGAGTTGTGTGATGTTGTAAGTATAAATATAAATATAAATATAAATACAAAGATATATGATAATTAAATAAATAAATAAATAAATTAGATGTTAGCCCCTTCTCAGATATATAATTTGCAAATACTTTCTCCCATTCAGTAGGTTGCACTTCCATTTTATTGATGGTTTTCTTTGATGTGCAGAAGCCTTTTATTTATTTATTTTTTAAACATTTTTTTAAAATTTTTATTTATTTATGATAGTCACACAGAGACAGAGAGAGAGAGGCAGAGACAGGCAGAGGGAGAAGCAGGCTCCATGCACCAGGAGCCCGATGTGGGTGGGATTCGATCCCAGGTCTCCAGGATCGCGCCCTGGGCCAAAGGCAGGCGCTAAACCGCTGCGCCACCCAGGGATCCCGCAGAAGCCTTTTATTTGATGCAGTCCCACTTGTTTACTTTTATTTTGTTGCTCTTACTCTTGGAATCAATCCAAAAAGTCATTGCCAAGACTGATCCCAAAGAGCTCACCATTTATGTTTTCTTTCAGAGGCTTTATAGTCTCAGGTCATATATTCATGTCTTTTATCTCTTTTGAGTTAATTTTTGTGCATGGCATAAGGTACTAGTCAATTTCATTCTTTTACGTATCACTGTCCAGTTTACACACCACCATTTATTAAAGGGACTGTCCTTTTTCCATTGTATGTTCTTGCTTCCTTTGTCATAAATTAATTGACCATGTATGCATGGGTTTATTTCTGTGTTTTCTATTTTGCTTCACTACTCTATATGTGTGTTTTCATGCCGATACCCACATTGTTTTGATTACTAGCTTTGTAGTATAGTTGGAAGTCAGGGAATGTTATGCCTCTAGCTTTGTTCTTCTTTCTCAAGATTTCTTTGGCTATTCGGGATCTTTTGTGGCTCCACACAAATTTTAGGATTGTTCATTCCAGTTTTGTGAAAAATGCCATTGGCATTTTGATAGGGATTGTACTGAATACAGATTGCCATGGTAATATGGACATTTTAATAGTTAAATATGTTTTATTATAACTAGCTGCATGGTTTTGGATCAATCCTTTGGTACAAAAGATCTTAATACCATTTGGCTGAGGATCTCAGGTATCGTTAGCATCCATGTATTACATATCTGACAGGTAAAACTTGTAATACAGGTATTAGTCTAAAATAGATTTCTTTTCCTAGAAATTAAAATTTCTGAATCTATGTACATGCCAGCTTTTCTGCCACCAGGGCCAGGACTAGTGTGAGGCACAGAATGTAAGACACTCTAATTCAATGAGTGTATGACTTGAGAATGAGTGCACCCTATGTGGCTCTCTTGCCTCACTCTAGTCCTAGCCCTGTCCGTCAGTAACCCTGTTTTGATTGTATCAGTCATTCAAACTCCAGCATAGAACATACAGGCTCTGATCAAGCCAATCAATTATAGTCCATGGACATGTGGTAAAAGCAGAATGATTATTTTGCTACCATGTAGATGGCTCATGACTAATTGACATAAACACATATTATATTTCTCAGAGCCTTTCACTGCAGCTTATATATAAACAGATTCCTATCTTATATGATACATGATACATTTAGCTGTTCTAAATTAAAGCATATATGTCATGATCGATGGCATCATGGTAAATCCAAACCTAGGCAAATTAAATTAGCTACTTCATGAATTGTGCCTCTTGGACTCATATTCAGATAATACATTCAGGTGTTGACATTTTTACTTATACAAACTAATAGCACTGGCAAAGAAAATCTAAATTGAACCATAATTCCCACATTTTATAATCATTATCACCTGCCACTATATATAACTTAGCCGCTATAGCTTTTTGGCTACAACATCAACACTGAAGAGCTATTGTGACCTCATTCTTTATACCTTTAGCCTTTATCTGAGTTTAATATGCACTTTTATTGTATGTGCTAGTCATTGTACAAAGTTCTTTCTCATGTGCTACTTCATTTAATCCTCATCAAAGCCCCATCAGGTATTTCCATTTATTAAGATATTAAGAAATTGCTACTTAGCTCAGTGTTAAGGACATGGATTTGTTTGCAGGCTGTCCATGTTGCTTCATATGGTCGGTATTCGCAATAACATAATGGGAAATGTTTCTATCTCTACCCATATTGACTTTCTCAGACATATAGTCTGTTGATTACAATTCATTGACTTGAAAATATAACAAAGTTCAGATTATATGGAGAAGAGAAAAAAACCCCACTATGTACTATACATCTGCTGTAGTGGCCTCCTAGGAGTCTATGCTGTCTTTGTGTATGTTGCCCAGGGAATCTACCCATCCTTCTGTGTCTGCTGTGGGTGGGACAGTTGATCATGGTGCCTGCCCTCCTCTCCTATCACCAAGTGGGTATATGATCCCAGACTGACCAAAGAAACTCTCATTCCCTGGAGGCTGGGGACAATGACCCAGAAACCAGGTAGAGCTGGCTCTCTTCTGAGGAGGTCACGTACAGACAAGATTTTCTGGTTCCTGCCACCTGGAGCCTCAAAGCTGTCCTGATTTCTTCCCTGACTAAGGTTTGGTTTTTCAGACTTTCTGTGCATTCTACAAACAATCCCATGTCCTTCTAATAAATTATTTTATTGTTAATATTAGAGTCTGTGTCTGTTGCTTGCAACCCAAAAGTATACATCAATACACACTATCTTAATCCTTCCATTATAACTTAGATGTATTACTACCCAGGTTTTTTTGATATTTGTATTTTTACATAGGTAAAAGGTAAGGTAAGATAAATAGGTAAGATTCACTTACTTTGGTTCCTTTGTACACATGGGGGTTTCCAGTGGTTTTTATTATTATCACGAACAATCCTATGACAATTATTTTCATGCACATCGCTTTTTCCATATTTTGGATTCTTTCCTCTGAGAGATTCCCAGAAGTGAAATTACTGAGTCAAAGGGCACAGATATTATTATGGCTCTTGAAAGATATTGCCAAAATGCTTTCTAAAAGGGCTCTGCCAATTTATAATGAACTCAAAGGCCCATTTTTATCAAACTTCCGGTGAATATCAACCATCAATGTGGTTTTGACATTTTTTCAGCCAATGTTTTCTATACTTTCCTTGAAATGAGGGAGCATATGATTCACACATTCTCTAAGGAAAGATAATAATTTCTATTCAGGCATCCTGAATTATTCCCTCAAAGAGTGGTATATTCTTTAACTTTTATAGAAATATCACATAACTTACCAATACAGAAATTACTCCAGTGTCAAAATGCAAGTACAATTGATGCTGTTTCCTTTGCTAATCTTGCTAGAATTATAGTTATCTCTGTAGTAAAACAGCAATTTCTCCCTAAGGAATAGACCATAGAGCAAGGAGCCAGTAGGAACCAGTTTTCCATGAGTGCGATATAAGTATATACTAATACAGAAAACTGAAGAGACTGCCCTTCTTACAATTCCTTTCAGTGCAGTGAAGAATTTTCAAATAAAGGAAATTAAGGCGTCTATTTTCTTTTCCTCCTTTGAACTATTTCCATGCCAAGTGCATACTTCAGGGATAAGGACTATACATTAGGCCTTTGAAGAAGACAGGCTGAGTACAAAAGACAAAATATGTGTCCTATAAGAACAGATCCAAGAAAACGTGTCCTAAAGGGACAGATTGACACCAAGTCCGACATACTGCCCAAGCTGTCTTTGGCACCCACAAAAGGGCAGAGTTCTCTATGACTCCTGGGTTTGCCCTAGGCTCTAGAGCTCACACTTTCTCTACCTCACTTAACCTCTGATCTAGGTATCTGAGAAAGAAAAAAAACCAAACAAACAAACATAAGAAATGCCACGTGGTCAGCCAATCCTACAGCAGACACTTCCTGTGCAATTATGATGTGCAAGGAAGTGGATACCAGTACTCAGAATGGTCCTTGGTCCCCATCAATGTTTGAATCTCTTTCAGCAACCCAGGCCCCTTGATCCTCATCGGACCCATTCCAGCTTTGGAATCTGTGAAAGCTTCTTCCACCTTAGTTCTTGCAAGTCAGTTCTGAGCTTTCTTGATCAAAGAGTCCCAATTCTGAGGAGAGGCCATGGAGAAAGGGTTCCCTCACTCACCCCTCAGAATGAAAAGTCGGGCTGGCTTCTACCACAGTTTTATTTCCAGTAACAAGCCTAGAATTCTCCTGACTCTGGGGTCCACACAATTCAGGGTCAGTTAGGAAGTTTAGAATTTATTCCAGGCAGAAGGTACCACTTAAGTAGGGACTTAATACAAAAGGAGTTCACTGTAGACATTTAACTGGTGAAAGGGTAAATGATTTGTGATAGGGTAAGAGGCCAGTTTAAAAGTACTGCAGTAGTCCAAAGAGAGAGTGAGACATGGGCTGAGGTGAATTTAGAAAAGAGAGAAATGTTTCCTTTCCTCCCCTATCCATCCAGTACTGTTTCCTGAGAGTGGCACCAAGACTTACTTTAAATCCAAATTATCCTTTTACATTTTATGGCATCCACATCAAAAGTTTTTAATGCTTCCTATTAACCCTAATTTCCTTAATAACCTTTTACAGATCTGTGAGTAATTAATGTATTCATAAAAACTTCTCTTGGAAAAGACAGAGAAGCTATGGAGACTTGAGTAGCTTAACTGCTACAGTTCTCCATAAACACAGCCCAGATCACAATGAAACTACACCACAGTCATCCCAAAGGAAGGACTCATTCAAAAAGAAGAGGCTAAATGCATTTGTGCCATGTTATGCTCTTATGTGTTATGCTCTTTATGCTTCTATTCAAGGAACTACTGACTTAATCACTTTTTGAAAATTCCAGAGTCCCAGAAAGCTGCAATTCCTTTGACTAAGAATATTATTGGGTCAAGGAATTCTCACTTTTGGGGAAGGAATTAGTGTACTTGTAATAAACCCTTAATGTAAAAAACATGATGTTTAAACCACTCATCCATTTTTAAGCAACTTTCAAATTTCAGTAAATATTTTAAAATTTAAGATATTGCATTCTAAAATAATAAGGGAAAGGCCAAACTATGAAAACTGTAAAAAAAAAAAAAAAAAAGATCAGTGGTTGCCGGGAATTAGGAAGGAGAGAAAGATGAATAGGAGGAACACAGAGGATTTTTAGGACAGTGAAAACATTCTGTATGACACTATAACGGTGGACACAGGCCATTATATGGTTGTCAAAAGCCATAAAATGTACAACACCAATAGAGAACCTTAATAATGTAAACCATGGACCTTGGGTGATAATGAGGTGTCAACTTGGTTCATTAATTGTAACAAATTTACTATTCTGGTGGGAATGTTGATGGTAGGTAAGGCCACATGTGTCTGGGGTCAGACAGTATATGGGAAATCCCTCTACCTTCTCCTCAATTGTGCAGTGAACCTAAAAGTACTTAAAAAATAAAGTCTATGTAAAAGACTATGATGATGATGATGATGGTGATGATGAAACAGGCTGTATCCTTATTAATATACATATGAAAATTTACTATATGGAAAAACCTGTGGGGGGAAGTCTCATCAATTCCCTAATTCCCAAAGGCCTAGATATCTATAAGTTACTATTTGAGTCATCTACTACCCAAAGAAAACTTGTTTCTACATGAGAAAAAATGTCCACAGCTTATATGAAAAACTATTCTGAATGCTACCAGAACTTAGAAATACAGTAACTGAAAATTAAGGCAGATGAAAACATCTGCCTCTATGTAATGTCTCTTTAAGGTCAAATTGGGTGAAAATAAATAGCCAATCTGGCAAACAAAGAAGACTACAAAGCAACAAACTCAAGTACAAACACTCTAGAAAGTGTTTCCAAAAGATAAAATAATCCTGGAAAATGGACATTAAAAAAAAAAAAAAAAAAAAAAAGAAGGCATGCTGGAGAAGACAAGTCATCTTCTACTAAAATCTTATGCTTCTTTTATTCATCCACCTAATAAAGCCTTTAATCTTAAAAAAAAAACAGAAAATGAATATTTAAAATGTATCACACACAACTTTTATTCTAATATTTTAAAATGTGAAAAATACTTTTCTTCCCTTTATGCCATAAGCCATAGCTGCTTCGTTGATCTGCAACACATATATTTCTCACAATTCTCTCACTGAAAATCTATCCAGAAAACACAGGGCACTTCAGTTGCTCCTCTGGGATCACTACATAGGCCCAGGCCCACCATACCGAATAAAGAAGAGTTAACATGTTGACATCTGTTTTAGGCTAAAAATGGAAATTGTGAAGTTGTTCTCTCTTCTTCCAAGAGTTCTCTGGAATGGATCAAGAGGCTTCAAAAGATTTGGCACCAAGGGAACTTCTAGGCAATGTCTACATAACACAAAAAAGAAATGGAGACTTGGCATCTTTGTAAAGGGCTATGTTGACTACTGGCAAAAAGAGAGGTTATAGCCAGCCTTTTGTGACCGGAAAGGCCAAAATCATTCACAAAGCTCCAGATTTTTCCTTTCTATGGATCTATACAGCAACTTTTCATTCAACCCCAATGAAAACTCCTTGTCTTCAGTATGGCTGGACAATGACTAAACATCCAGGCTGGGCCAAGTGCTATGCTAGGCCTGGGAGGGCGGGGGAGGGGGGTTGTGGGATGGGGGGCAGTGTAAAGTGGCTGAATCTTTCTTAGAAGTGAAGCAAAGTGATGTCTGGAGTCTGAATTTAGAAGCAACCTTCCCAATCCCCTCCCCCCACCTTTTTCACACCGAATCAACTTAGCCTGTGCAGTTTTGCTGTTCTTGAGGCTGAGTCAAGATGAACTAGCATTTGTGGGCAGAGCTGTTATTTGAGAACACTCCATTCTTTACAAGGGGTCTTTATATGTAAAGCAGAAGCATTTTTGTTTTGCCTTTCAGTTGGGGTGAGTGGGAAGAATTGACTTGTTTTTTCCTTCAAAGTGAAAAGACCAAACCCAGAGACTACACAAATGTTGGGTCTATTTATCAGTTCCACAGTGAAATAAAGCATAATGTGACTACCCAGTGTTCTATCTTTCCCTGATTAAAGTGCTCCTGCCTTTTGAATTGCTACACAGGATACTGTTCTGTATGGCTCACTTGCACGGCTGTAATAAGTCACAACAGCTTGGCACCTCGCCCAACAAAACACAAACTCTCCTGAAGTCTTGAGCTTTCCCATGGCAACATCACAGTCATCAACACAGCAAACAATTGCTCCAATCCCTGCTCCTGCTCCCCTTTCTAACAGCAAAGGATATCATTGCAGCCAGCCTCCTAGAACTGGGCTAATTATCATCTATGAAAGGAGATAGCGTCCGAGATCAAGTTGCCCCCAGTGCTGAACTCAAAATGAGATCAAAGGCAGGATGACTACTGGGGCCAGGGAAGTTGTGCTTATATTTTCACTTTAAGAGAAAAAGAGAGAAGCTGTATGGAAAGTATATTTCTTAAGGATTAAAGTGCCTTGTTGCCCTGATTACCAAGTGGCTCTGGCTCACCCAAAACCTTCATACAAAACCCCTATTCACATTAGCCCAGGCTCCCTCCAAAGCAGTGAGGGGGGAATGCCATCTTAAAGCTGCAGCTCCAACACATTCCTGAAACTGCAAAATTGGAACGGTTTTCTGACCTCAGCTGCTTTCCCCAGAGCGAATGCTCATTCTGCTCAGATGGGAAGGCCGCCTAGCAGTAGAGCAGGGTGGCAGCTCCCTACAGTAGATTAAAGCAGCGCCACTTCCATTATAGCCACCTCTTTTCAGATTCAAATAACATCCTTGGGGGTGACAGTCATTTCTCATAAAAAGTGGGCTCCCACAAATCCCCTGCAACGATAATCTCTCGGTGTGTATTAATTTTATTTTCAGTCCACGGAAGGCTCATGAGAGTTCAGGAGCAGAACAAGTATCAGCCCCAAAGGATGAATGGTCCATGGCTCAGGGGTGGGGATCACTTTATGGAGGATAGGAAGGAGCAAGAAGAGAGCCCTATCTTCCTACTTTCGTGTGGTTCTGAATGCTGATTGTTCCACTCTGAATTACAGTGAATCTTGCCCATGCTCATGGAAGATTTTATAATTCTAGACTCAAACCTTACACAGTGCTGTAGATTACATTGGGGAACCCCCCCCCCCATAACTCAGAATAAGAATCAAAATTTCAGAGGAAGCTTCATTTTGGCACAGCTACAATTTGGAGGGTTAGTTCATGAAATAAAAGAATATAAAATACTAATGACAAAGTATGGAAGTAATTATACTAAGATATTTCAATGATATCCTAAACTAGGAGGGGAACAAAACGTAGTGAATTGCTAAACAGCAGCGGAATTCTGAAATGTAACTGAAGTCTTTTTTACATACATATGGGCGACTGTTGTGTCACTGAAGCCTCTGTGTTTAAATGCTAGCCCACAGAATCTATTCTTGTGACAATTTAAATAATTATGGTATTGCTCCAAATTCTCGTATCAACTTTTCACTTAGTACATACTTATGTTTTATTCTCTATAATCCAATCATTTCCAAACTCCACAATTTATTATGTTGTAATTTTTATCAGCAAGAAACCCAACATAGACATAAAGTATTGAGGTATGGATCAGAGCTGCTCTGTCACTGCAGAATGTACTTTCCAAAATTATTTCTGTGGCTAATTCCTATTTCTTTATGTCTTAGCTTGTCTACAGAAAATTGGGCTCTGTGAGCAAAAACTACTTGCTACTATAGTGTTTGCTTATTTTTACTCCCTTTCCCTTTTAGAATCTAAAGTCCTTGAAGTCAGGGATCATGTACCTAACCTGGTGTCCTGGACACAATAAATATTGAGCAAATACTTGTTGAATGAATGAATCTTTCATTTATAAACAGTGAAAAACATGTGTGATACTTTTCTGTTCTGCATACTCTTGTCCAAATGTCAACATGCTGCAACATAAAGAGATGAAATAGAACAAAAATAATTCGCTGGTTAAGTTCAGTAACATATAGAACTAAGGGAGAGAGAAAGAAATAGAACCAAGTGTCCCTGATAGAGTTAGCTGGCAATGTTTTCATCAGAATGTCTTGAAATTTCTGGATGAATGTTTTTGGGTTTTCAGAGAGAATGAATTCCCACTGAAATGAGTAATGCATTGTGTCTGACATCATACTGAGATCTGGAATGCTATTGTATTTTACTGTGAAATGCTTGACAATGCAATCACACTCAGAGGCCAAAGTTTCAAACTGCCCTTTGGTTTAACCCTATAGATGTGGTTTTGTCAAAAGACTCCATAACAGCATGATTCAGGTTTATCAGACAGTGTTCTGCTCATAATTATGAGTGATTTATTCTCACCTACAACCATGGAATCTGCACAGAGAGCTGCATCCGACCTCGTATCGAGGGTACTGAGATGATCTGGATGATGAGGCTAACTGATGGTCTCTAGACACCACTGAGCACCATGACTACACTTTCTCACTTAATCTTCACACCAGCCCCGTTAGGCAGGTTCTATCACCTTACCATCTGAGCGAGGGGGGAATTAAAGCCTTAGAAGGAAATCATTTCCCACAATCGGTTCAGTTAATAAATGGGAAAACTTGGACTCCAGTGCCCAAGGCCTTAAGTATTATGATATTTTATCTCCCAAATGGATGATTTTCAAGACTCTTAAGTCTCTAACAGTTCTCTGACGACAAATTGGGAGAACACTTACTTCTTGCTCTTTTAAAAACTATTGTCACATTTGGAGCCAAGAAGTCATAACAAAGGTTCAGCTTATGCTGTGATTGTGTCAAAAAGGAAATTCTACTATAGATATAGAGAAAACCAATATGCAAAGGAGATATGCAAATCCAGAGAACATTGCCAAAACTATTATCGTTGTGCCAGAAATTTGAAGGTTTTTTTGTTTTTCTTTTAAAAGTAATCTAAAAGTCAGGCTGTGGGAAGTCAAAAGTGAAGTGACAAAAATACTAAAGTGATAAAAATATTGAAACAACCTTTTAGGTTCATTTTGCTTAAGAACTCATCAGGATATCTACCATCTCGTCAACCCCATTATATTACCTTGGGGATGACCAGAGTATGTGAAATTCTATCCCCAAGGAACCTGACCTGAAACTGCCAGAAGCATGAAATCCCCAGAATCAGCTTTCAAGTTACCACATTGTTGCACATGGGTTGAAAAATTTTAGTACATGGAAGAAAAATAAACATTCTAACTCTGTTCATAAAGCATGGCTTCTTGGATATATTTTCTAAAAAGCAAAGGACTAAAGCCAGAAACACATAAGTCTTTTCTCCCTAGTCCTTAGGTTGGCAATACTACGGCATCAGTAATTATAAGACCCTTTCTAACACATAACAAAAAGTACTGACCTGAAGAGTCTGGACTCTGGTTTGATTCTTTGGTCTGCCAAAGCCAAACCAAACCAAGTCACTACACCTCTCAGAGCCTGTTACCACATGTGTGAAACGAAGAAACATCTTCAGCTCTTCTGATTCCACAGAGTGGTTTTAAGGATCAAATGAGAAATCACTTTACAAACTATAACTTGCTATGCGAATGCACTGAATGCTATGACACACATTTTTCAATATCATTTATGAAAATACAGATGTAATTATAGCCAGAAAAAGAGCAATAAAAAAAGCCTAGGAAGCATGTAGCAAAAATAGTGGTTAACATTTATGGAGTTCCAACTATGTCCAGGCAATAGGCTAAGCACTTTATACGTATGGTCTCATTTAATTATCATAATAACTCTTTATGAGTTATTATTCCATTTTATATATAAGGACATTGTAGCTCAGAGAGGTCAGGTAATTTGTTCAAGAGTTCACAGCAAAATGAAGGGCAGAAACTCACATCCAGGTCTGAATAGCTCTTCACTACTCTACTATGTTTCACTATGTTTATTTATGCTGGCTAAGAGTTTGAGAAATCAGGTAAGTCCACTTCTGGCATGCAGGAGAATGATAAATGAAACAAAAAAAGAAGCTAAAGAGTGAGAAGAAATAGAAGAAGCTAGAAAGTCACTACACACTTTATTTCTTATGAAGCCATCAGAAATCCTTATTATCTAAGATATTTCTGCAAAGTGTCTTATAAAATCAAATTGTGTGTGCTCGCTTCAGCAGCACATATAAAATCAAATTGTGATCTCTGGAATATTTCCAACCTTGAATGTTAGTCATCTCTGAGGTAAGAACACATGACTTGTAACATTCCTTCCATGGGGATGGTAGCAATAGACTGCTAGAGACTATGGCACTTGGAAAGGACTCTCATGGCTGAGGCCACCAAAGACATCCCTTGATTTTCCAGGCACCATGCTGGAGCTCAAAACATGGTCTTACACGCAGGGATGGTGCTATAGGAAAATGAATGCCATATTCTAGTGGCATACTGACAAGCTTTTGGAATCCAGCTTGCTTATAATAGGGGGACTACCTCTATGATGTTGAGTTTCACTTTGAGGGAGGCAATTGAAAGTTGTCTACTTTTGCTTTTTCTAAATGATTTTTCCCAGATCCTTCTAATGCTTTTTATGAGGAGGCCTTTTTCCCCATTGGTATAGTATTAGATTCTAAGAACAAAGGTATCCTTCCTTGTCAGTGTAGTATGCAGCCATCAAAAGAAGGCTTCTTCTCAGACACCAGATAAAGGCCTATGTAACTAGAATGAGGGAATGGCTTGTATTTTCAACCAAGTTCATCATCTCACAAATGAAAAGTTCAAAGCAAAAGACAGACTGTTTTAGGCAAGCCCTCCAGGGTATTTTCTTTTTCAATTACCCAATGAGAATCCAGAAATGTGGGTTTTTGTGTATGAGAAAGGATTGCAATTCAACATTAGGACTTTAAGCCATCACTGGATTTATCTTTTAAACTGATTTGTTAGAGAATGCACTGGCAATGGCAGGCAGGCCCTGAGAGCTCGCCCCAGAAGATACACATTATATATTTCAAAATTTAGCCACTCTTCATGCTAAGAAGGTTGATTTGAACAATAGTTGCTAAATTACACACTAAAATGAATTTCCCTATAGGAGATCATCAGGGAAAGAGTAATACTTGGGCCAGCCAATTTAATTGTAGTAAAATACATATAACATAAACTTACCATTTTAACCATTTTTAAGTGTTCACTCCATGGCATTAAGTATGTTCACAATGTTGTATAAACTATTACCACCATCCATCTCCAGTCAGGCCAACTTCTTTCACCTATTGCAAAAATTAGCCTTCAGGTGCTTCCCTATCAAGAATTAACTTTACCTAGTTGGCTACTATATTGTGGCACAGAAATACCTTTGTTGTACTAGAATCTGAACTAGTCCATCCTCTTATTAAATTTCATGCTGGTTCTGTGAAGTCATTTCTCTTCTTTCATTAGAAGAGCAACTATATTCTTTGTTTCCTCCAAAAGTTACAAGGGTCACATTGGACAAGGTAATAATTTTTTAAAGATTCATTTATTTACTTTGGAGAGAAAAGCGAGCATGAGCAAGAAGGCCAGAGGAGTAGGAGAGAGAATTTTTTTTAAAAAGATTTATTTACTTATTTATGATGGACAGAGAGAGAGAGAGGCAGACACAGGCAGAGTTGGAGAAGCAGGCTCCATGCCGGGAGCCCGACGCAGGATTCGAACCTGGGACTCCAGGATCGTGCCCCGGGCCAAAGGCAGGCGCCAAACTGCTGAGCCACCCAGGGATCCCCAGGAGAGAGAATCTTAAGCAGACTCCACACTGAGTGTGGAGGAGCCAGACTTGGGGCTCTATCCCACGACCCTGAGATCATGACCTGAGCCAAAACCAAGACTTGGATGCTTAACCGACTGCGCCACCCAAGTGTGCCCAAAGTAATAATTTTTAAGATAGTAAGTACTTGGATGTGTTAGCACTTTGTTAAATATTTCACATGAATCAACTCAGTTGGTATTGTGACACTTTATCATCATTATTATCCCTATTTTACATTTGAGGGAAACTGAGATATGAGGCTAGATAAACCGTCACGGTCTCACAACTAACAAGGCATAGAGCAAGGACTCATACCCCAAAGTATCTGACTCATGAAACCAACTAACTCTAAGTGGTGCACAAAGCAGGTTTCCTGCAGCACCAGTGTCACTTAGGAAGCTGTTACAAATGCAAATCCTTAGGCCCCACCCCAGACCTGCTGAATCAGAAGCTCAGAACAGAGGGGACAGCACTCAGCGGGCTACCAAGCCTGCCAGGGGACTTGGGAGGCTCACTGAAGTTTAAGAACCATTGCTCTAACCACTGCCTCATTGCATTTCCCTTTTTCTTTCAAGCTTCTTTCCTCATCTGTCAAGTGCCACCCCATGTGCTGTCGCACCAAGTCTGTTTCAGGGCCCCACCTAGGCCTAGTCTCTCAGAAATTGCCCCATGCTTCAAATTGACTTCTCTCCTTCCTCTTTTCAAGTCTGTCTTCCTCCCAATAAAGACTCCCCTCTCCTGTTACTGGTTTCCGCTACTATTTAATTGAAAAGCAATCCTAATAAATCCTATTAGGCTTCGGTGTATTCATTCATTCAATAAATATTTATAGAGCCCCGTAATATTTTAGGTGTTTTTAGGAGGTCATCTAGATGTTTGGGATACATTCATGAATAAAACACACACACACACAAATTACCTGGCCTGATGCAGCCTCTCATAGTTATTGAAAATGTAGGTATTTGGGCCCTATGTCAGAAATGTCAATTTTCAAGGTCTGAAATAGGACCCCAGAACCTGCATTTTATTAAACACCACAGGTGTTCTGCTGCCTGAATGAGGTGATCTGTATACCCTGAAAACACACTCTGATTAGGAGTACTTAGCAATTCACCCAGTTTTACTATTTCTTAACTTGCTTGTCTCTCCCCACAGTGTGGTCTTTGGGGGTGGTGGTAGGATATGAAAAGCAAAAGGAAAAACTTGAGGCAAACTGAAGCAGAACTTTATGAAGAAAGGACACTTCTGGAACCAGTTCTGCAGAGGAGATCTTGCTCAGCTTTGCCCTTGCTGACGAGCTTGAAAGACGAAAATGAATGCCACAGAAGAGGACAGAGTCAGAGGTGACCCAGTAGCCCAGGGCCCCCTGGCCAGGCCATGCAGCTGCCTGTTAGAGCGTGTGGCCTGCTAGGCCCAGCACAGTCTTTCTGGATCATTTCAAAGACAACACCTGTAACTCTGAGTGATAGTTTGGAATCCTTTTTATGTCATCTTGCTATCCCCCTCTTTCCTAATAAAAACACGACTAGTTTGTTTAACATTTCCTCATACCACAGATTTTTTCCTGAAGCCTCACCCACTCCCAGACAATGACAGCATCCTTCCCATGGGTTGGTGACCAGCGCCGTATCTAAGAGGGCATAATGAGCACTCTGCACAGTGGCACTGTCACCGCCTTCTCTTTGTTTCAACTCCTGCTAAGATAACCTAAAACACAGGGACACAGAGCAGTGGGCAGATTATTTCAACCTTCTTCTCCGTTTCCCAAGATGCCTCCCAAATTCTTGCCCCATGTCAACTACCATTTCATTATTCTGTTTAGAAGATAACATAGGCTCATTTTGTGCCCAGAATAAATATTTGGCACAGTAGGATCCACAAGGGGAAGTAGCCAGAGGAGCAGCAGGGGCGGGTGTGGCCCCTGACATCCAGACTAGAGGCCAGAAATCAGCAATTTGAGCTGGAAGCAGGTGTCACGGCAACCAGTGAGAAACTGAGTTCTTACAGTTTAAAGGACCAAACGTGTCCTACTTCAAACAGCAGGTGCCAACTCTAGATGTTCTATCAAGAGTACACAGGCACTAGGAAGCTTCCGAAATACATGGTATGGGATCCCTAATCTATTTTCAGCAACCTAGGCTGCTTTCCTCCATCTACCAGGTATACTATAAAGGAAGTTCTCAACCAGACAGACTTGGCCCCCTCAGGAAAACTGGCAACATCTGATCCTGGTCGTGGCATGCCACCATACGTACAGAAGGTGCTGGATAAACATTTATTGAAAGGAAAAGGGGCAAAATAGTACCAAGGAATGTTCCATGGAAAACTATGGTTGTCCTTGTTATAAACTGCAAAGCTTGGAAATGACAGCCCCAAACACTCCCTAGTAACCCATTATGATTATTTATATGCTTATATATTCATTTGTGTTTCACTTCATATATATTTATACATGCATATATATAAGGTTTATATAAATATATATTTATATATAAATATATTCATGTTTCATCTAATTTAATGTAATATATAATATATATGAATATAAATAAATATATTCATCTTTCATCTAATTTAATTCACACATCTTCATTCAGCCTACCACCTCTTGGGATTAGATTTCCCATAAGCTTATTATTTATTATGTAAAGTAGAACTATCTTTTACTTATTCTAATGCTATCTCTTTCAAACTTTAAATTTAAATTAGTCCTTCTACATAGGATCTTGTGAATGGCTTCCATGCTCCTAGATTTTGTCTCTTTGAAATAAAAACGTTTTCATGCTCTTGCTTTGTCTTCATATAACATTCACTCACCTGCTCTAACAGGTCAGGATGACTCACTCTCCTGCTTCCTGGTACCCTGGAGGC